>NW_027361680.1:12965000-13565000 GCF_039654945.1 Dendrobates tinctorius
TCTATAAAAATCCCTCTACTCCGGAAGAGCAGAAGTTCCATAATCTGGACGTCAAAAGAACTGTCCTAAAATATATTGAGAGGTCCAACAGTTGGAGGCAGAGTAGGGCCCTATTTGTTTCATTTCAGGGCTGTAAGAAGGGGTATGGAGTCACGAAGAGCACCATTTCCCGGTGGATCAGAGAGGCCATTCGTTTAGCCTACTCCGCAAAAAACGAAGATCCTCCAGGGAACATCAGGGCGCATTCCACCAGGGCAATGGCAACTTCTTGGGCGGAAAAGGGAGATGTTCCGATTGAAACTATATGTAAGGCGGCAGTTTGGTCATCCCCTTCTACCTTCTATAGCCACTATAGACTTGATCTTTCATCAACCTCTGACTTAAGCTTTGGCAGGACTGTCCTTGGCACGGTGGTCCCACCCAGGTGATGGTCTCTGGAATCTCTCCAGTGGGTGCTGTCGTGGCGAAGAGTAAAAAGCCGGATTACTTACCGATAATGCTCTTTTAATGAGTCCACGACAGCACCCGCTCACTTCCCTCCCTAAAGATATCAATAGTTAAAGTATATCAACCAAATAATGGATAAGAAAGATGTTAAAATAAGAGAACATTGCCTAATCCTTGGCGGTCCTTCTGGTACTCTGAAACATAAAACTGAGGAGGAAAGGCGGACCGCCCCTTTTATCTTTCCTGTAGGGTTTCCTGTTCCAAATGGGCGGATCCGATACCTCCAGTGGGTGCTGTCGTGGACTCATTAAAAGAGCATTACCGGTAAGTAATCCGGCTTTTTTGTGTATTGTATTTATAATGTATCTGACTAACATAGACTTGCAAAGTGTTTTTTAACTTTCTCATTAAAAGTTATATTTTAGGGGTCCATACGCTTTTGGGGTTTGTTTCTTGATTGGGATCTCAATCTTATTAGTGCTTTTTGGGTAACTTCTTTGAGATGTGCTACTAACAGGCACAACTCTGTGTTATATCATTGTCTTTAAAATCTCAGCTTCTGCTGTTCCCATGCACATGGATTAGGCAGGGAATGACCATCCCAAAGGAAAGTAAATTAAAAATGAAAAATTGAGGGTAAAAAGCACTGCTTAAGTAGAGAATCAGTCCAAGTTATTATTCACCATTTTTATTGAATCAACACAATCAGGTTTCAAGTCTACGCGTTTCAACATTTGTACCGTGGTGATCAATATCCTATATTTGTATGCGTCGACAGCACATTTTTTTTTAATCTTTTCCTTAACTACATTATGATTTGTTTGGGGATCTTCCAACTGTTGCCTGACATGATGATGGGGAAAAACTATCTGGGAGAATGAATTGAAACTCCAAATCCTTCTCTTAGGCTAGTTTCACACTAGAGTTCGGCAGAGCTGCAGAGGGCTTCGTAGTTCCTCTTCCTTCAGCTCCGTCTTACTTATGGTTTTGTAGCCCATTCCAGCTTTGTGTAGGTCTATAATCTTGCCCCTGACATCCTTATAAAGCCCTTTGGTCTTGCCCATGTTGTAGAGGTTAGAATCTGACTGGTTAATTGAGCCTGTGGACAGGAGTCTTTTATAAAGGTGACTATGTAAGACAGCTGTCTTTAATGCAGGTAACAAGATGATTAGGAGCATCTAACTGGTCTGTAGGCGCCAGAACTCTTAATGGTTGGTAGGGGATCAAATACTTATTTCTCACTGCAAAATGCAAATAAATGTATATAATTTATACAATGTGATTTTTCCCTTCACCCATGACCGCACACCTGAGGGGGATCCGCCCCGCCAGGACAGGAACCTACTGAAATATAAGGGGCGGCACTTCTCCCCCGCTTCAGTTGGGTTCCAATCCTAGGAAGGGAAACCCAGACTGTCAGTGGTGGTGCCTGTCATGGATGAAGAGACCCAGGGCCGTCCCGGTGCCGGAACAGCAGGTCACCTTACCTGCAGCGCCAGCCGTCGCTCTCCTGGAAGCGCAGTCCCCGGGGTCTCCTTGGGGCTCCGGGTTCGTGCGGGTGCGGCTGGTGGCCTCTATGATCCGGGGAGCTTCACCACGCCTCCCTCGCCTCGCGCGTCCCCCCGAGCGTCTCCCTCACGACACATAGCGTGAAGAGCCGGGGGTGGTTTCCGGCCACTGACGTCAGCAGCACAGGGCATCCTGGGAGCGCACCTGTTGACGTCACAAGTGTGACGGCAAGATGGCGCCTGGTGCGACGCCGGCCGCATGGAGAAGAATAGCGCTCGGCCGGCGGTCGCGGGGGGAGGGTGTTGTGAGCTCATCTGTTCATTCATCTTTTGTGTCCGAGGATCTCCCTCTTCTGGTGAAGGAAGGTAGTGAGGCTGATTTAGATGAAAGAAACCAAACATCTGATCAGGTAGATGGTTGTGACGACTCCTGGAGTGGACCCTCTGGGTCGTGACACCAACCCTCCCAGGGCGAGCTGACCTAGTGAAGACCACCCCCTATACAGGGAGTGTCAGGGGCAAGCCCCAGGGGGTGAGGCACCACGACTGCTGGCACCAGGCGGCTGGCTCACAGGAGACACGAGTGGGTGAGAGTGTCTGCAGGAACGTGTAAAGTGTGGACACGGGAACACGTGGTATACAGAGGCTTCGTTCGTCCGGGTGTGAGTGAAGCAGGAAGCGTGCAAGGAGCACGTCAGAGCACTGAGTCAGGCAGCAGGTGTGCCAGGAGGTGTAACAGAGTAAGAGACTGAGTACAGGATCAGAGTGTGTGCCAGGAGGCACGACTGAGTATAAGACAGAGTACAGTGTCAGAGCATGTGCCAGGAGGCACAACCGAGTACGAGACAGAACACAGGGTCAGAGTGTGTGCCAGGAGGCACAACCAAGTACAAAGCAGAGTGCAGATTCAGAGCGTGTGCCAAGAGGCACAACAGAGTGCAAGGCAGAGGACCTGAGTACAGCGCACAGCCAGGCAGGGACACGGCAGACCAAGCCAGGAAGCACAACAATAATCAGGCACCTCCCCTAGGGGGAGGTCGTCTGATATAGCACATGACTACTACTGGTTCCGGGTCAGGAACTAGCCAGAAAGCACATGACCACTACAGGTTCCGGGTCAGGTCCTCCATTACCATAGAGAGGACCGAGCCCTATACAGCACTGACAGGAGCGCGCAAGCGCAAACGTGACATGTAGGAGGAGGCCCGGGGACGAGAGCTGCGCGTGCGCACCCTACGGGACCCCCGGAGTGACCGCAGCTCCGGAAGAGATGACGTCGGGACCGAGGTCCCGCCCCCAGGTGAGCACGGCGTGACAATGGTGACTGGGTAACGGAAACTTCAGACTGGATATAAGGCAGCCGACGCCCTTCTGAGTCTCTGGTGATTTCTCTGCTGGATTCTTGGAGACCAGTCTGATTCCTGCTTCCCAAAGATCTCTGCTCTGCTTTTGAACTTATTAGTTTTGGTTTTGTTTACTTTGTTTTTTGGAGTTCAGCCATCCCCGGCCGGGGGTGTGCTGGATTCTTTTTCCTTGATCAGTGTTCTCTTTTGCTCTGCTTCCAGAATATTCTGAGTGCTGATATAGGGTTTGAAGTCTAGTGACTTCAGGGTCCTTTTTGCTTATCAGTTGTGTTGGTAATATTTTTAGCAGGGTTTTCTCGGATTGCAGACAGCAGCTTTTCTGTCCTGTCCTTTTTAGTTAGCTTGGGCCCCATTGTTTGCTCAACCTATCTTTCTATCTGTGTTAGTGTTTTCATCTTGTTTCACCGTCATTATATGTTGGGGGCTGCCTATTGCTCTGGGGTCTGCTCTGGGGCAGTCAGTTTTTCCCTTTTCTCTCTTTAGGCTTATGTAGATCTCCGGCTGTGACGAGGTGTCTAGGATCACCGTAGGAACACTCCACGACTACTGCTAGTTGTGTGATAGGATTACGGGTCTGCAATCCGCTAGTTTCCAACCTCTCTGATTTTCTGGGCTGAGGTTGTGTTTTGTTTTTTCCTCCTCGGTGACTCAATCATAACAGGAGGGGAGGGGAAGAAGAAAAAGAAAAAAAGGGGAAACGCTCACCGTGCCGGACCTACTTAAAGGAGGAGGACGTCAGTGCGGCCAGGTAAACCATGGGGTCAGAGCAGGAGCGATCACCGTCTCCACCATCTCTGCCTCCATCACAAACCTCCGCTCGCCAGCATGGCAGCCGTTCAAGCGGCAAAAGCAGCAGTCGACCGAGCCACAGGTCGGGAGACTCCTCGATGTCCAGAGAGCACAGGTCACGTGCTCCACCACAGCCTCCGAGTCCGGTTCCCGACTTTATGGGTGGTGAGTGATCTCCGTGAATGGTAGTATGTTGTTATTAGGGTCCTTCTTGTGTGTTAACTTCTTTAGGAAAAGGCCAAAAAAGCAGGGAGCAAGAGGAACAATAGGGATTGTGCCATATGTAGAAGCCCCCTAGCGAGAGATTGGCAGAAGGACCTTTGCGCCAGCTGCATCCAGCGAACCATGGCGGAGGAGGCGTCGAGCTTTGCAACCAACCTCAGATGGGTCACCAGGTCAGAGGTGGAAGGCTCACTTTAAGTGTTGTTAAAGAAAAAGAGTAAGAAAGATTCCCCAAGCTCTTTCTCAGACTCTTCCTCGGCCGGATCACGGCCGAACACCCATCTTCCTCCTCCTCTGATAGCGACACGGGTGGCAAGCCGTGTTTTCCGATAGAGGATACGGATGTTCTCCTCAAGGCCATCAGTGTAACAATGGGCCTAACAGGAGGAAAAAACGGCTAAGTCCCTGGAAGATGTCATGTTCGGGGGTCTACAGGAACGGAAGAAACGTACCTTTCCAGTAAATGAGAAGGTCCAAGCACTCATTGAAGGAGAATGGAAGAAGCCTGAGAGATCAGGAGCAGTTCCCTCCTCTAAAAGAAGGTACCCCTTTGAACATAAAGACACGGAGATATGGGACAAGGTCCCAAAGATTGATGCAGCGGTGTCCAGATCATCCAAAAAATCGGCCCTGCCCCTGGAAGACTCAGGAGTACTTAGAGACCCGCTAGATAAAAAAGCGGATTCCTACTTAAAACATACGTGGGAAGCAGCGGCAGGAGGACTAAAACCGGCAATAGCCAGCACCTGCACAGCACGTTCCTTAATGATTTGGCTACAGCAGCTGGAAGAGAAACTTGCTTCAAAGGTCTCGAGGGAAAAAATGTTGGCGTATATGTATCTTCTGCACAGAGCAGCTGCTTTTTTAGCCGACACTTCCGCCGATTCCATGAGACTGACGGCTAGAGCAGCAGGGTTATCAAACGCCGCAAGGCGCGCATTATGGCTTAAAAGTTGTCCAGGAGATCTACAGCCTAAAGCCAAGTTGTGCTCTCTCCCGTGTGATGGTCAATTTTTATTTGGCAAAAATCTAGATGACATCTTGGAAAAAGCAAGTGACAGAAGGACTTCCCCAGGTTTCCAGCGGATCAAAGAAGGCCGTCCTTTCGAAGAGGAGAATTCAACAGGGGCCGTCCTCCGGGGGATAGGAGAAAATGGGAGGACAAAAGGAAGAAGGAATCCGGATTCATGTTCGGAGGAGCCACCCCATCCCCTAAAAAAAAAAAATCCCCACAATTACGCCGGCTTCCCGGTAGGGGGGAGACTGATGCTTTTTTCCCAGGCCTGGGAAAGTATCTCTTCCAATGCCTGGATCTTAAACATCATAAGAAAAGTCCTCAAAATCCAGTTTTTTCAGCGGCCGAGAGCATCATTTGTTGTGACGCCCGCCAGGAAGGGGATAGAAGAACAATTGGCCTTGGAGTCCAAAATCTTTAAGTCTGCTAGACAAGCACGTTCTGTTCGAAGTCCCAAGCGGACAGGAGAGAACGGGTTTCTACTCACCCCTCTTCCTGATAAAAAAAAAAAAACCAGACCAGTCATTCAGAACAATTATAAACCTCAGAGGCCTCAATCAGTGGATAAACAAATCAGACCTTCAAAATGGAATCAGTAACTACGGCCATAAAACTACTACACCACAATTGTTTTATGGCCGAAGTCGATCTAAAGGATGCATACTATCACATCCTGATCCACCCAGGTTATTAAAAATACTTAAGAGTAGCTCTCTACGTCCAGGGCAATCTCAGATATTTTCAGTTCAGAGCCCTTCCGATCGGCATACCCATAGCCCCGAGAGTGTTAACCAAAGTCATAGCGGAGATGACAGCCTTCCTCCGAATCCACAACACGATCATAATACACTATTTGGACGACTTCCTAATAGTGGTCAACTCAGAAGACCATTGCACAAAGCAGGTAGAAAGGGTAACGGACACCATACAAAGACTGGAGTGGATGGTAAACATCAAAAATTCAAAGCTACAACCCCTAAAGAGACAGATTTTTCTAGGGTTCATCCTGGACTTAGAACAACAAACTTGTGTGTTACCAGAGGCCAAGATGGAAAAGGTGAGAAATATGACTTGGGCGGCCCTAGATCCACCTCACATGACTCTAAGAAGCGTGTTGTCCTTGCTGGGCACTCTGACAGTGTGTATTCCAGCGGTCAGGTGGGCACTATTTCAGTTTTACACCCGACAGCTTCAGGCAGAAATTCTGTCAGCACAGAAATCGCTGAGAGGGCATTTAGAAGGAAGGCTGGAGCTTTCCTTAGAGGTCAAAAACTCTCTCAGATGGTGGTTAGACAGGACATACCTGATGTCAGGAATGTTATGACATAGACCAGTGACAGACATAATTCTGACAGACACGAGTTCCTCAGGGTGGGGGGCGCACCTAAGGGGTCAGGCGGCCCAGGGACCCTTTGGCCTCAAGAGCAAAACACATCCTCCAACTTGAGAGAACTACAGGCAGTAAACAAAGCCTTAAAAAAACTTTATCCCCCGTCTAAAAGGCCGCAATGTCTGGATTATGTCGGACAACAAAGTGACAGTGGCGTATATTAATCTCCAGGGGGGAACAAGGTCACACTCATTAATGAACGCGGCCAGCGAGATTTTTCACAGAGCAGAGCGACATCTACTCTCCCTGTCGGCACTACACCCTAGAGGGGTAGAAAACTTAGAAGCCGACTTCCTGAGCCGCAATATACTAAAGCAAGGAAAATGGACCCTAAATCAGATAGTGTTTCAGAAGGTAGCACGACTTTAGGGAGAAACGGTAGTAGACCTCTTTGCCAACAAAAGCAACAGATGGGTAGAGGGGTTTTGTTTATTAAACCCAAAAGAAAAACCATGGGTGGTGGACTCATTGCAAATTCCGTGGGATTTCAAACTAGGTTACGTGTTTCCTCCAGTAGCTCTGATCACAACAGTCATGAGGAAAATAAGGGAAGATCAAGCCAGAGTGAACTTAATAGCCCCGTTCTTGCCAAAAAGGCCCTGGTTCTCGCTGCTGCAGATGATATCCCTCTCGGATCCATGGGTACTACCAGAGATCCCAGAACTGCTAGTTCAGGGTCCAATATTCAACGCGCAAGTTAAGGAATTCCATCTGACGGAGTGGAATTTGAAATGTCACTTTTAATGGATAAAGGATTCTCTCCGGGGTTGGTGGCTACGCTGTTGAAAAGTAGAAAGCCAGTAACAACTAACAGATATGGTAGAACATGGAATAAGTTTCTATAGTTCCTGGGGAAGCCGTTAGACCAAAAGCCCCCGATTAAGGCCATTTTGGAATTCTTACAAGCAGGATTACAGCTTTGACTAGCGGTAAATACCCTTTAAGTTCAGGTGTCCGCACAGGGCCCACTATATAACTGCAACATAGCGGCAAACAGATGGGTAGCTAGATTCATTAAATCCTGCCATAGGTTCAGACCGATCCCATTGCCAAGGATAGCCCCGTGGGATTTAAACCTGGTGTTAGAAGCCCTTACGAAAGAGCCATTCGAACCAATTCAACAACTGCCTTTAAAATATCTGACCCTAAAGACCATTATTTTAGTGGCCCTTACGTTGGCCCGTAGAGTAAGTGACTTGCATGCCCTCTCAGTGAATCCACCTTATACCCAGGTGTACCAGGACAGGGTCGTCTTAAAAACAGACCCCGCTTATCTACCGAAAGTAGTATCTGATTTCCACCGCAGCCAGGAGATTGTCCTCCCTTCCTTCTGTGAGAATCCAAAAAACCCAGGGGAGGAGAAATTCCACAAATTGGATGTTAAAAGGGCCCTGCTAGAATATATATCAGTGACTAGCCAGTGGAGGAGGTCCCAGTCCCTATTTGTAGCCTTCCAGGGTGCCAGGAAAGGTTGCGGAGTATCAAAAGAGACCATCGCCAGATGGATTAGGGAGGCAATTAGTGTAGCCTACTCAGCTAGTGGCATTCTGATTCCTGACGGCATCAAGGCTCATTCCACTAGAGTCATGGCGATCTCCTGGGCCGAAAAGACAGAGGTATCGATAGACCAAATTTGTAAGGCCGCTACCTTCTTTAGACACTATAGATTAAATCTATCCTCTGCTGACTTAACCTGTGGTAGAAGGGTGCTGCAAGCGGTGGTCCCTCCCCTAAGGTGTTTCGAAGTCTCCAAAAATCTCTCGTGTGCTGTCATGGGTCAAGGGAAAACCACCATGGTTAGTTACTGGTAGCCGTTTTTTCCGGAACCCATGACAGCACCCGTATATTTTCCCCCCTTTTTCACCGTATGGGTGTGCACGTAAGTAGGGTGTATTTGTGTGATGTGGTGTTGGATAAACATGTAACTAACCGGGAAGTCCTCTCCTGCTCTGTAACCAACTGAAGTGGGGGAGAGGTGCCGCCCCTTATATTTCAGTAGGTTCCTGTCCTGGCAGGGCGGATCCCTCTTAGGTGTGCTGTCAAGGGTTCCAGAAAAACCTGCTACCGGTAAGTAACTAACTGGTTTCTGGGTTTTATTTTTGTTATTGTATCCCTTATTGTTAAAATTAACCTACCCTAAAAATTATAGACTGTTCATGTCTTTTTCAGTGGGCAAACTTACAAGATCAGAAAGGGATCAAATAATTATTTCCCCCACTGTGTATATCTATCTATCTATCTATCTATCTATCTATCTATCTATCTATATATATATATAATAAATATATATATATATATATATATATATATATATATATATATATATATAATAAATATATATAAAAATGAGTATATGTATGTGTATCGGCCACGCCCACTCCACATAGCAACCAATCACTAAGCATCTTTCATTTCACCAGAGCTGTTTAAAAGAAGCTGAGTTGTGATTTGTTGCTATGAGCAACAGTTTTCCTTGTAGACAGTTGTGGTAACAGGCCTATTATTTTTATCATTTCTATGGTGTTATCGTCCTTCTGTAAAGCTGGAAATAACACAATTTATTACCGTGCCGACACAGACCATTCTCTGACACAGACTGCAGGAGGAGCCCAGTATCACACAAGATAGGATTAGATTCACAGCCCAGTATCACACAGGATAGGATTAGATACACAGCTCAGCACACAGTATCACACAGGATACGATTAGATACATGGCTCAGCAGTCAGTAACACAGGATAGGATTAGATACACTGCTCTGCAGACAGTATCACACAGGATAGGATTAGATACACTGCTATGCAGACAGTATCACACAGGATAGAATTGGATACACGGCTCAGCAGACTGTATCACACAGGATAGGATTAGATTCACGGCTCAGCAGACAGTATCACACTGGATAGGATTAGATACACGACTCGGAAGACAGTATCACACAGGATAGGATTAGATACACAGCTCAGCACACAGTATCACACAGGATACGATTAGATACTCGGCTCAGCAGTCAGTAACACAGGATGGGATTACATACACGGCTCGGCAGACAGTATCACACAGGATAGGATTAGATACACAGCTCAGCACACAGTATCACACAGGATAGGATTAGATACACAGCTCAGCACACAGTATCACACAGGATTGGATTAGATACACAGCTCAGCACACAGTATCACACAGGATACGATTAGATACACGGCTCAACAGACTGTATCACACAGGACTGGATTAGATAAATGGCTCAGCAGACAGTAACACACAGGAGAGGATTAGATACACGGCTCAGCAGACAGTAACACACAGGAGAGGATTAGATGCACGGCTCAGCAGACAGTATCACACAGGATAGGGTTATATACACAGCTCAGTAACAGGATGTGCCAAAGGAGAGGACATTTTCATTCCAAGATTTCCACTCATTCCATCTGATTTGTCTTTTGATTTTAAGCGCCTCCAGTTTCCAGGTCGATTGGCATTTCCAATGTTCATTAACAAGGGTCAAGGACAGTCCTTGAAAGTAGTAGGGATCGATTTGCAATCTCCATGCTTTTCTCATGGTCAACTTTACGTGGCCTGTTCAAAAGTTGGAACTGAAAAAAATCTGTTCATCTTTGCACTGAAAGGAAAAACCATAAATGTTTATCTAAAGGCTCTTGAATGAGTTGAAAATAAAATACTATCAATACTTGGGTATTCGTTTAGTTAATTTATGTTGCAAATCTGTAGTGTTGAATGTAACGAATGGAAGCAGAGGCAGAGACTGTGAAGTTCACATTCTCTTTATTTTTTAACCCCTTTCTGCCATGAGACGTACTATCCCGTCCATGTGCCCTGGGACTTAATTCCCAGGGGCGGGATAGTACATCATAGCGATCAGCAGCTCCCACGTGGTGAGCGTCGCTGATCGTGGCCGGGTGTCAGCTGATTATCACAGCTGACACCCGGCACAATGTGTCAGGGGCGGTCACGGACCGTCCCCGACACGTTAACCCCTTATACAACGTGATCAAACACGATCGTGGTGTACCGGGGGTTAAAGGGAAGCATCGGCAGGGAGGGGGCTTCCTCCGTGCTTCCCTGAGCCCCCCACAGCAGCGCAATGTGCAGCGCTGCTGCGGGGGTCTCTGTTCCTACAGGCCCCCGGATCCAAGATGGTGACGGGGACCTTCGGGGGCCTGTAGGGAGCTCACTTCCTCACTGCCTGCAAAGCGCAGGCATGAGGAGGTCTGCAGCAGTGCCTGTGACAGATCGCTGATCTGTCACACATCACAGATCAGCAATGTCCCACCTGGGACAATGTAATAAAGTAAAAAAAAAAAAAAAAAAAAAAAAAAAAAGTAAAAATAATTTTTTAAAAATCGCTAAATAAATTAGTAAAAAAGAAAAAAAAAAAATATTCCCCAATAAATTTATTTTTTGAAAATAAAAAAAACAATAAAAGTACACATATTTGGTATCGCCGCGTCCGTAACGACCCGCCCTATAAAACTGTCCCATTAGTTAACCCCTTTAGCGAACCATTTAAAAAATAAAAATAAACGAAGCAAAAAATGATTTATCATACCACCGAACAAAAAGTGCAATAACGCGCGATCAAAAAGACGCATATAAATAGTCATGGTACTGCTGAAAACGTCAGCTTGTCCCGCAAAAAACGAGCCGCCATACAGCGTCATCCGCAAAAAAATAAAAAAGTTATAGCTCGCAGAATAAAGCGATGCAAAAATAATTATTTTTTATTTAAAATAGTTTTCATTGCATAAAACCGCCAAAACATAAAAAAAACCTAAATGAGCTATCGCTGTAACCGTACTGACCCAAAGAATAAAACCTCTTTATCAATTTTACCACACTTGGAACCATGTAAACGCACCCCCCAAAAGAAATTCATGAAACGCTGGTTTTTCTTCATTCTGCGTCCCAAAAATCGGAATAAAAAGCGATCAAAAAATGTCACGTGCCCGAAAATGGTACCAATAAAAATGTCAACTCGTCCCGCAAATAATAAGACCTCACATGACTCGGTGGGTCAAAATACGGAAAAATTATAGCTCTCAATATGTGGTGATGCAAAAACTATTTTTACAATAAAAAGCGTCTTTTAGCGTATGACAGCTGCCAAACATAAAAACACACTATAAATAGTAAGTCAACCCCCCGTTATCACCCCCTTAGTTAGGGAAAAATAATAAAATAAAAAAAATGTATTTCCATTTTCCCGTTAGGGTTAGGGCTGAGATTAGGGTTAGGGGTGTGTTGGGGTTAGGGTTGGAGTTATAATTGGGGGGTTTCCACTGTTTGGGCACATCAGGGGCTCTCCAAAAGCAACATGGCGTCTGATCTCAATTCCAGCCAATTCTGCGTTGAAAAAGTCAAATGGTGCTCCTTCCCTTCCAAGCTCTGCCATGCGCCCAAACAGTGTTTTACCCCCACATATAGGTTATCAGCATACTCAGGACAAATTGAAAAACAACTTTTGGGGTCCAATTTCTCCTGTTACCCTTAGGAAAATAAAAAATTGGGGGCAAAAATATCATTTTTGTGGAAAAAAATGATTTTTTTATTTTCACGCCCAGGCATTATAAACTTCTGTGAAGCACTTGGGGGTTCAAAGTGCTCACCAGACATCTAGATAAGTTTCGTGGGGGGTCTAGTTTCCAAAATGGGGTCACTTGTGGGGAGTTTCAATAGTTTAGGTACATCAGGGGCTCTTCAAACGCACATGACACCCGCAGACCAATCCATCAAAGTCTGCATTCCAAAACGTCACTACTTCCCTTCCGATCCCTGACGTGTGCCCATACAGTAGTTTTCTCCCACATATGGGGTGTCTGCGTACTCAGGACAAATTGGACAACAACTTTTGGGGTCCAATTTCTCCTGTTACCCTTGGGAAAATAAAAAAAAATGGGGACTAAAAGATGATGATTGTTGAAAAAATACGATATTTTTATTTTCACACCCGGTCGTTATAAACTTCTGTGAAGCACTGGGGGGTTCAAAGTGCTCACCACACATCTAGATAAGTTCCTTGGGGGGTCTAGTTTCCAAAATGGTGTCATTTGTGGGGGGTTTCCACTGTTTTGGTACATCAGAGGTTTTCCAATCGCGACATGGTGTCCGATCTCAATTCCAGCCAAAAACGTCAAATGGCGCTGCTTCCCTTCCGAGCTCTGCCATGCGCCCAAATAGTCATTTACACCCACATATGGGGTATCCGCGTACTCAGGACAAATTGCACAATAATTTTTAGGGTCCTGTTACCCTTGGAAAAATAAAAATTGGGGGTGAAAAGATCATTTTTGTGGAAAAAATATGATTTTTTAATTGTACCGCTGTACGTTATAAACTTCTGTGAAGCCCTTGTGGGTTCAAAGTTCTCACCACATATCTAGATAAGTTCCTTGGGGGGTCTAGTTTACAAAATGGGGTCACTTGTGGGGGGTTTCCACTGTTTAGGTACATCAGGGCCTCTCCAAACCCGACATGGCGTCCGATGTGATTTCCAGCCAATTTTGCATTGAAAGAGTCAAACAGCGCTCCTTCCCTTCTGAGGTCTGCCATGCGCCGAAACAGTGGTCCCCCCACATATCAGGTATCAGCGTACTCAGGACAAATTGCACAATAACTTTTGCAGTCCAATTTCTCCTGTTACCCTTGGTAAAATAAAAAAAAATGAACCTGAAGTATTTTTTTTGTGAAAAAAAGTTACATGTTCATTTTTTTTTTAAATATTCAAAAAATTCCTGTGTAGCACCTGAAGGGTTAATAAACTTCTTGAATGTGGTTTTGAGCACCTTAAGGGGAGCAGTTTTTAGAATGGTGTCACTTTTGGGTATTTTCTATATATAGACCCCTCAAAGTGGCTTCAAATGTGATGTGGTCCGTAAAAATAAAATGGTGTTGCAAAAATGAGAAATCGCTGGTCAACTTTTAACCCTTATAACTTCCTAACAAAAAAAAAATTTTGGTTCCAAAATTGTGCTGATGTAAAGTAAACATGTGAGAAATGTTACTTATTAAGTTTTTTGTGTGCCGTATCTCTGATTTAAGGGCATAAAAATTCAAATTTGTAAAATTGCGAAATTTTGAAAATTTTCGCCAAATTTCCGTTTTTTCACAAATAAACGCAAGTTATATGAATGAAATGTTACCACTAACATGAAGTACAATATGTCACGAGAAAACAGTGTCAGAATCACCGGGATCCATGTAAGCGTTTCAGAGTTATAACCTCATAATGGGACAGTCGTCAGAATTGTAAAAATTGGCCCGGTCATGAATGTGCAAACCACCCTTGGGGCTTAAGGGGTTAAGTGGAACCTCGGGACCACGGTCCGGGGGGCTCCGAAGGGGGCGTGACTAGTGAGCCCCGGGTACCCGTAGTAAAGCCCCTCAGACAGGGCCAGAATGGAATACCTGGAGGACACAGGTGCTACCTCCAGTTAGACCCCGAACACGTGGCAGCTGTCCCAGCGGGACCAAAAGGGATAACAGTAGTTACAGAAGAGTCCGTAATGAGCTGGGTCCTGAATCCGGGTAGATGGTAAGGAGTCGGTTCCAGTGACCTTCACACAGTCCTCAGATATGGATAGCTGTTAGCGGAACGGGATGGCTTAGGCCCAGATGGTTGCAGATATAACCAGGAAGCACAGGATACTGATCTGCTGTCAAGACAGAGACTGCAGACGCAGTGCAGACAGGTTAGCATGAGAAGCGGATGTAGCAATGATAGATACTTGTTGCTCCGGCGCTCTCCCTATGGAGGAGAGGCCAGAAATAGCAGCCAGTGTGCTGCCATTGGTTGCACTGGAGTGTTGAAACCATTAGAAATAACTTGTACCATTCATTCCACCCCTGGTTTCAATCACTTTAATTAATTAACCTGCCACTAAACTATACCATTTATCATTTATTGCATTGCTTATATATATATATATATATATATATATATATATATATATATATATATATATATATATATTTTATTTATTTATTTATTTGCTACCAATAGAAAACCGCTTTGGTAAAAAACAACATCCTGGGCTTAAAACGGAGAAAATCAAAACAAAAACATTGGACCAGCAGGTGCTGAAATATCAAATGTCTGTAGAAATATTCTTTCTTTGAATCTTCTTGACCACAATTTTTAAATGGGTCTCTGTTGCAGGGAAGCACGGGGAGTATTATGCCCTCATCGCTTTGGGGTGACTTCACTACTTTCCCTGGTTAGCAAAAGAACAGACTCTAAAGAGCAATCTGTCCCTGTCCTTCATGACATTAACCCCTCGTGCAGGTGTCCAATGACTGAGCATAAGAGTCCTTTCATCTTCTATTGCTGCAGCTGTTCAGGGCCTCACTTTAGATGCCATTTGGTTTCTGGCAGAAGCTTCTAGGGTTAGGCCTGTTTCACACTTCCGTTTTTTTGGGTCAGTTAAAATCCGCCAAAATGGCGGAAAGCGGATCCGTTGCTAACTGATGTGAACAGATGCCACCGGAGCGTTTTTTTGACGGATCCGCCGAATGAAGAATTTTAAAGGAGCCACTGCCCGGGAAGGAGAGAATTTTTTTTCGTCCGCCAGAAAGGTTTTCAGGGTTAAATTTCCGGCTGACTTCCTTTCTCCGGGCATGCGCACTGTAAAATGCGGATCCTGCAGCAAAAAAAATTGCAGGGTCTGTCCAGGCATGTCGGAGGACGCAAAAAATTTGGCGGATCCGCAAAAAACGGATCCAACGGATGGCCATCCGTCAAGATCCGTCGGTAATGCAACAAAATGGGGAAAAACCGGATCCGCCAAAAAAAAATGGTGGATCCGTTTTTTTCAAAAACCGGCGGATTTTGACGGTCAAAAACAGAAGTGTGAAACAGGCCTTAGTTGTCCCCTCCTTGTCATCAGCTGGCAGTTATGATGATTCACCCTGGTGACGGTTCAGCATCATCTGGGCTCAGTCTCAGCGCTCAATTGGACATCTTCAGTCTACACACAAGACACAGCCTGCACTGAGGGAAAGTGAAATTCATAATCATACTTGAAAGTTCCAAAGTCTTGGCAGAGCTAACTCAGTCCAAAGCAACAGTCCAAAATAACTCAGTCCATGATATATTCACAGTCCAAGATAGAATAACTTGTTCAATATAACTCAGTCCTGGTGGCTTGTTTTCCACCCCTTGATCAAATGAATCAAACAAAATTACTGTAGGTTTGTTGGTCCAAATTAATTGTGCCCAGAATGTCCTTTGAAATTTTCTACTGTAGCAAATATTTCTACTCTAGATAATAACTACTACATAAAATATATCATATGTGTATGGACTTATACACTGAAATAAATCATAATATCAAAATATCAGACACCAGTTATCAAACACATCAAATTCATGTCAATCACATTTGCATGATAACGATGATCATAATTACCAGTACAATCATGTTCATGGAGATCACAAAATGTTGCTACTAATCAGAATCAGTACATTTACATGTTAAGGAAAACAACCCAAACCAATTTGCTATTAACCCAACTCTAGCAAATTATTATTTTTACATCATAATGTACACATTACATGAAACACACACACACTCTAGCTTCACCTAATGCATTCATTCAGTAAGCAGGAGAGATTTTCATTTACATATAGGCAAACACACACTTTGGGTACCCACACATTTGCATTGCATGACTCAGGTGTAGGTGAACAAAGCTATATCGAGAACAAAAGACAGACATTAATAAACTAGCATTCATTGAAATCATTTAACATATATGTTCTTCAAAAAACCAAATTTGCACAGGAGCTCCCAAAACATAAAAAATGTTAAAACTCAAAAATAAGTCATAAAATATCATCTTATATTAGGTAGATGGACTCCTTTTTCACTACTGCAGAAATGAACTATTTTACTTTGCACTGTATTTACATGTTAATTAAATGGCCAAGGTTTCTTCTTTTACTCCTGCAATCAAAAGGTTAATTACACCCCCCACCCCCCAATCCAACATGTAGTGGACTGAAAAGAGAAAAAAAAAAACAATTCCTTTAAAAACCAAGAATGCTAAACACGGTACCATTAAAACTCAAAAAATGAGCTAAAAAAAAAAAATATACTAAATAAAAAATAAAAATACCACATGGATTTTTTTCTTTGGATGTGAACCAATTTTTATCAAGGGATATCCATGACATATACACAAAACACATACAGTGAAAAAGACACTTAGTACAAATAAGTCATCTATTATCTTGTCAACCCCCCAGTATATTATCAGTCATCTAACTTTAGGTCAGTCTTAAATTCATTGTCTGTAATGTCACTCCCTCTTTTCCTTGTATGTTTCTCTCACATGGCTCCCACATACAGAATCATCTTATATCTGCTGTGGTCTTTTGCCTTTTAAAACATCAAGGTTTATTACAAACCCTCAGGTGAGGAATGCACATTTATGCATCACCAAGACCAAACCCAATTCATCATATATCAGCCAGTGCATACGTCACAGTATGTTCGCAGGAGTATTTCTCTTCATATATCAGCCAGCACATACTTCATAGTATGCTCACAGGAGTATTTCTCTTCATATATCAGCCAGCGCATACTTCACAGTATGCTCACAGGAGTATTTCTCATCATATATCAGCCAGCGCATACTTCATAGTATGCTCACAGGAATATTTCTCTTCATATATCAGCCAGCGCATACTTCATAGTATGCTCACAGGAGTATTTCTCTTCATATATCAGCCAGCGCATACTTCATAGTATGCTTCATAGAATATTTTTCTAAGAAACTCTAGAACGAAAACAAACTTCATTAGACATCAAAAAATGTCAAAACTGTTCAAACAACCATTTTCAGGGATGTTCCACAACTTTTATCTAAAATCTGCATTTAAAATTAGTCCATGAGGGAATCTTGGCAGGGGTTGTAGTATGCCATGGTATTGGAAGAGTGCAAGGGGCGGTTACAGTGGGGGGCTTTGCATGCCTCCATCAGGTGTCCCACCTCTATTTTTCCAACCCCCTATCTCATTTGTCGCCACTCTCTTGGGTCTGGCGAGTTGCAATTTACCTTTTCGTTTGAGATCTTGGCATCTTCTCAACAGGTCACTTGTAGAGATCCCATCTATCTCCTGGAAAGGAACTCCACTAGCTATCAGGACAAAAAACTCCTTCCTGCTCTTTCTTATTTGAGTATCATCCTCCTCTTTTCTCCTTTCTTGATCTACTCTCTCTACTGTACTATTTTTTGATACTTTTGCTCTCTTTAGAGCAGATAGCTGGGAGATTAAATTGCATGCTGTGTAGACATTATTGGAATTTCCCATAAGTGCACTGAACATAGTGAACAATGGGGCTTTGTAAGCAGCTGGGGCACCTTCTATGAACTTATTCTTCATCAATACTGCAGCATCTGGTCCCTTCCAATCCTCAACAACAGCAAAATAATCATTCAGATCTGGCAAAGGATTGCGAGTTATGCCACCTATACCTGCGATTTCTCTCAATCTCTGAACTCCATCTGCAAGAGTCTCCCATCGTGTCTGTGGTATTAATTCCATGGGAGAGTCATACACTTGTGCCACAGAATCCCTCATCAAATGCAGCAAAGAGAAAGTCTCTGTAGTGTCCCTTGCACGTCTCATTTTTTAGACGCACCATAGGATCAATACAAATACTACAAAGTCCTACTGCCTGAAGACGGTTCACGATTATAGTATCGGCTCCCTGATCCCATAATCTGAGAATCTATGCTAACAAAGGTTCTCCTGCTTGCTGCCTGTACCTGGTAGCTAATTCTGTTAATTCTCCTGCTGTATAATTCCTAGTTTCCTCGGTCATTGAAGATTCTGCTCCTGTAGCTGCATTTCCTGCATCCATCCTATCGCCACTACGCTGTGTCACTTCTCTCCTAGTTTTAGTAGTCACAATTGGTCTGGCTTGCTTTTCTTCCTCATCTGTCTCACTGTCACAGCCATCCCATTCTATCAAATCTGACCATTTCTCATGTGCAATCATGGTGCTAATCTGTGCAGTATGAATCTCTGACACTGGCCGCTGTCTCCTCCTGCGCCTATTCTTATTCACATTTTTCATTACATAAGCTTCAAAATTCCTTTGCATATTTTCATGCTGTTTCATTTGGTCTCTCAAGGCTGATTGCAAGCTAATCCTTTGCTCTATAGCTGTATGCAGCTCTAAACGCAAATTATCTATCTGTTCCTGTAAGCTTTGAGACACTTGCACACAGATCCATCCAACGGCTGCTGCAGCTTTCTGCTCTTTTGCATCATACCTTGAGAGATCAAATTTGGGAGCCACATCCTGGGGATTTGGCGAATGCTGTCCCTCCATATATTTATTACATTCCTGTGCCACTGGGGTCCACTTTCCTGGTAACACCCATTCTGGCAAAGATCTGACACTACTCTCAACTGCTTTCCTACTCTTAACAAACTTATTCAATTTTGCAAACATTTTTATTCAAAACAATCCCACTTCTGACACCAATTTGTATTGTAAGGGTTCCAATGGATTGTGATGAATAAGAAAATGCTCACACAAGAACTGAATTTACTAAATTGATTTACTTAATGATAAGATTAAATAATAAATATAGAACTATAAATACAATATGCATTAATCGGAAACAAGCATTATTCATACATTACATTATTCAGATAGACGTCGACCACTCATCCTCCAGGAGACAAGAGACCGAGCACCTGTGTCCTGGTGCTTTTAATGTCCAGCTAAAAGGTGTGTTCAGCCCCACCATGTGGGGAATGATGTCACAAGTCTATTGTCCATTGGCTATAAACACATCCCCTCATTACCTGTCTTAACCAGAATATAATAAAGGAAGCTAGAGGAGGAGGCCTCATGTGTGCCACATGGCAGAAATACAGCAAGCTGGAGGAGGGGCTTCGGAGCACATGTGGGGGAATTATAGATATATATATATTTATTAGTAAAATAATTAATTGGAGTGTTGAAACCATTAAAAATAACTTGTACTATACAAGCAATGATAGATACTCGTTGCTCCAGCGCTCTCCCTGTGGAGAAGAGGCCAGAAATAGCAGCCAGTGTGCTGCCATTGGTTGCACTTTTTTAATAATACACGCCACCCCTTTAAGAAGGCAAGAGAGCGGGCGGGCGTGCCCTAATAGTCTTCGCTACAGATCTCCTCACAGGATGCCAGGAGGTGGAGGCCAGAATGCTGAGCAGCAGCATGAGATCCAGAGGAGGCCGGCTGCTGCCTATGTGAGGCTCGAGGTGAGTGCCTAGAACGGAGAGCAGCGGCAGGCCTGGACGCAGTGCCAGGACGGGGACCATGTGTAACAGTGGCAGACCTGGGCGCCGTGCCAGGACAGGGACTGGGTGTAACATTGAATATATGACGTGAAATGTTTTTATGTGCAATATAATCATTATAATTTGTTACAACTAACCACAGTTAGTTACCATGCCCGGGCAACACTGGGCTCTTCAGCTAGTGTGTGTGTGTATATATATATATATATATATATATATATATATATATATATATATATATATATATATATATATATATATATATATATATATATATATATATATATATATACACACAGTGCTGTGCAAATTAATTGGGACAAAGCATTTTATTTTTAAGTAAAATCGTAAGTTGGTTACCAGTCAGTGATTCAAACGAGTTTTAGCTGCTTTAAACAGGCACTCACACCTGTTCAAAGCAGTTAAAACTGGTTTGAATCACAGACTGGTAACCAACTTAGGATTTTATTTAAAAAAAATGCTTTGTCCCAATTAATTTGCACAGCACTGTATATATACAGGGTGATCCAAAAGTAGATGGACAGAAAATATTTATTTTGATTTATATATAAAATTATATTTACTAACACAAGCATAACATTGACAATTAAATTTTATTCTGAACAATAATACAAAAGCCCTTAAATTTTATCAACGCAGGTGCTCAAACTGGTTGCCATCACAATTTGCACAGCTTTGAAGTCTGCCTCTTACAAACATTTTTGCACAAGTCTCTTTTGGGTATTAATTTCTTGAAATGTATCTCTTATGTAATTTTTCAAATCACTGACACTTTTTGTTTTTCGGCTATAAACTTTGTCCTTGAGTACTCCCCAAAAGAAAAAATCCATTGGGGTCAAGTCTGGTGAACGTCAAGTGGGCCTCTTCGCCAATCCATTTATTAGGAAATGTTTCATCAAGATACTCGCGGACTACTCTTGAATAATGTGGAGGGGCCCCATCTTGTTGGAAATAAGTCACTTGAATTAGGCTGTTACTGTAACTGGTAAACAACTTGATTCATTAGAATTTCGAGATACTTGTCTCCTGTGACTGTTCCATAAAAAAATGGTCCAAAAACAGCAAAACTTGAAATACCACCCCAAACATTGACACTAGGCTCATTTAGTTGTTCCTCTAATGTTAAATGCATGTTCTCCTTATACCAGTAAATGCAATTAGTCTGTTAATATGGCCAGATAATTTGAAAGAAGCTTCATCACTCCACATAATGTTATCTAAAATTACTGGATTTTCTTCAATCTCACTAAATTGCAGCCGCCTGCCTGGATCATCCTCCAATAAACCATGAATTAGACGTAGACGATAACCTTTCCACCCAATAGATTTCAGGATTCGCATGATGAAAGCTTGTGAAATTCCCAATTCTAAAGAGACTCTTCTGGTGGACTTTTTTGGACTCTGAACAAATGTTTCAGCAACAAGTTGTTTATTATTTTCTGTTCAGGCTGTTTTGGGTCGACCAGTTTTTGGAGTATTAAGGATTCAGCCAGTGGCATCGAATTTTTCATGAACGCGGTAAATGGTTTGTCTCTTTGGGGCTTGAGCACCAAATGTTTCAACCCAATTTGCTCTAACTGTTTCAGCATTTTGAGATTTCCAATACTCTTTTAAAATACATTTTTACTCTTCGCCACGACAGCACCCACTGGAGGTATCGGATCCGCCCATTTGGAACAGGAAACCCTACAGGAAAGATAAAAGGGGCGGTCCGCCTTTCCTCCTCAGTTTTGGTTTCCTGTTCCAAATGGAGCAGGATCCTGCAGGATCTTACCTGGGCCATGCATCCGCCTGTGCGGTCTCCTCGGGAACGGCAGGGGCTGCGGTCCGGAAGCAGCGTCGGGGGAGACTCCGTTTGACGGTTCCCCCCTCGTCTGACGGCATAATGGTGATGACCAGGTCCGGGTATGGCCGCCCGATCTTACCAGGGAGCAGACCGGTCTGGCATCCGAAGGCACAGCCCTCCCCCCCCCCCTTTTTTCGGTGGTGACACGGCGTGGGAGGTGAGGCCATGAGCGCGCGAACCGCGCGTGTGAGTAGCGGTGGCGCAGGAGCCGGCCGGCGCCCGACGCTCCTATACCCCGGAAGTAATGGTTGAACTTCCGGGGTAGGATGGCGATGACGCGGCGCATGCGCCCTGACACAGGGCGACTTCCGGGGGCACGACAGGAGAAGATAAAACAGCGCTGCAACGAGGGAACCATGTCGTCCCCCACGGAATCGCAGGCCCCAGCAGGGGACTCAGCTGGGGGCAATTCCTCCAGGGACCGCAGCGCCAGGACAGAGACTGCCCGCAGGAGCGAGGCAGCAGAAGCCCGATCCAAACCGTCTCAGCCATCCGACCCGGTATCAAGCTTCACTGGGTGAGTGTGCAAAGTATAAACTCTACCTATTAAGCTAAAACCTCTCCCCCCCCCCCCCCCCTCCGCCGTCTCTCCTTTCCTTTGACCTTCCAATTCAGTCAAAGAAAAAAGGGAAAACTAAACATAAAGAATGCGCATTATGTTCAGAGCCTCTCCCTGACTCCTACCCCAAAAAACTCTGCAAACAATGCATGAAAGAGACCAGGCAGGGGTCGACGATATCTTCTAAAGATATCCGAGCCATAATTAGGGAGGAGATACAAGCCATCAACCGCGCCAGCACTCCCTCAGAGTCCAGTCATAAGAGACAGGCCGTTGTTAGTTCAGAGTCAGAGGAAGAACAGGAGTTAAACTCAGGCTCCGCATCCACATCCTCATCGTCATCCTCGGAGATGGAAGGACGCGCATGTTTTCCACTGGACAGCGTGGATAATCTAGTAAAAGCGGTCAGAAATACCATGGGGTGTGAAGAGGAAAGGGGCGCCCAAACCGCGCAGGACATTATGTTTGCGGGATTGGCAGAAAAAAAGAGGAGATCATTTCCGGTGATACCGGCAATTAAGGACCTCATCAAAAGAGTGGGAAAAGCACGACCAGAGAGGTTTTCTCCCATCAGCCTCAAAACGGAAGTATCCGTTCACTGATGAGGACCTATTGAAATGGACTAAAATACCAAAGGTGGATGCCGTCATAGCCTCCACTTCCAAACAGACCTCGATTCCGGTCGAGGACGCAGGATTGTTAGCAGACCCATTAGACCGAAAAGCAGAATCTTCGCTCAAAAGGTCCTGGGAGTCCACCACCGGGGTATTTAAACCCGCAATAGCCAGCACATGTACGGCTAGATCAATGCTGGTATGGCTAGATCAGTTAGATCAGCAGATCGAACAAAGAATATCAAGGGAGAAACTGCGTGCAGCCATCCCGTTGATAAGAGGTGCAGCTGTCTTTATGGCAGATGCTTCAGCGGACACCCTAAGACTGGCAGCAAGGTCGGCAGCCCTGGTGAATAACGCCAGACGCGCGCTGTGGATAAAAAGCTGGAAAGGGGATGCACAATCAAAATCCAAAATTAGTGCAACCCCATGCGAGGGTGAGTTCCTCTTTGGAAAAGCCTTAGACGAAATTCTCGCCAAGGCAAAAGAGAGGAAAAAGGCCTTCAGTGATTCTCCCATTCCGTTTTATAGGAAAACCTTTAAGAGACGGCCATTCGGGAGAAGAAGACAGTCGGACAGAACGAATAGATGGGCCACGAAAGACGAAAAGCAGAAGGGTACCATCTTCAGAGGGCCAACATATAGGAGAGATAAAAATTAAGCGTTTAAACCCACCAGTTGGGGGTAGATTAAAATTTTTTGTTATCAAATGGGAACAAATTACGTTAAGCCCATGGATCTTGAACATAATCAGGGAAGGAATAAAGATTGAATTCCTTCAGATCCCTTATGAGTTCTTTGTTATAACTCGCCTTAATTCCTCAGTTCAGCAAAAGGCTCTCGAAGACGAGATTCGAGTGCTACTAGCTAAAAAAGTTTTAGTTGACGTCCCTGAAGGACAAGAGGGTAGAGGCTTTTATTCTCCCCTGTTTTTGGTTTCTAAACCAGACGATACATTTAGAACCATTATTAATTTAAAGAAGCTTAATTAATTTATAAAAAATTATAACTTCAAAATGGAATCAATTAGATCCACTATAAGGCTTCTGTTCCCAAATTGCGTAATGGCAGGGATTGATTTAAAAGATGCTTATTATCATCTCCCTATTCACAATAGATTCCAGAAATACCTAAGAGTCGCAGTGGAAGTCGAGGGCAGGATTCGTCATTTCCAATACGCGGCCATGCCCTTCGGGCTTTCCACGGCACCAAGAATATTTACCAAGGTGATGGCAGAAGTGATGGCCTACCTTCGCCAAAAGGATACACTGATTGTGCCATATTTAGACGACTTCCTAATAATTGGGAATTCAGTCAAACAATGTACCGAACGCGTGACTGACGCAATCTCGTCTTTTCAGAGCCTTGGCTGGATCATCAATATCCAAAAGTCCAGACTCGATCCACAATCTCTCCAGACATTTCTAGGATTTCAACTAGATTTCTTGACCCAGAGATGCCTACTACCTCAGGTAAAAATCACCCTCACGAAACAAAAAATACGAGCAGCTATAGATAGACCACGGGTATCCTTAAGAGGAGCAATGTCACTATTAGGATCACTAAATTCTTGCAGTCCGGTGGGCCCAGTACCATGTCCGTACATTACAACACCAGATCCTCCAGGAGGATAAGCGACATAGTGGGCATTTACAGAGCAAAATAACCCTGTCACAAGAAGTCTTGACTTCTCTAGAGTGGTGGTTAGATGATGACCATTTATGTTCAGGAGTTCCATGGGTTATAGTCCCATCTTGTATCGTAACCACCGATGCCAGTCCCCAGGGCTGGGGAGCCCACATGGAGAATGAGTTTCATCAGAGAAAGTGGAATAGAGAGGAATGCGAATACTCATCCAATTTAAAAGAACTGACTGCAGTGTTCTATGCTCTATACAACTTCCTTCCGCAGCTCCAACAGAAGCATGTCAGGATACTATCGGACAATACCACCACCGTGGCCTATATAAACAAACAAGGAGGAACTCGATCAGAGACTCTGATGTCTTCAGCGGCAAGAATTTTAAACTTAGCAGAAAACTATTTTTTGTCCCTCTCGGCCCTTCATATCAGAGGCGAGAGCAATCAAAAGGCAGACTTCCTAAGCCGACACACTCTGCGGCAAGGAGAGTGGTGCCTCAATCAGAAGGTCTTCAGGGACATAGTAGCCCTATGGGGACAACCCGAGGTGGACCTTTTCGCCACAAAGGAGAACAGGCAGATAAAAACATTTGCCTCCCTATCTCCATCAGACCACCCAGACATACTAGACGCCCTTCTAATTCCATGGAATTTCAACCTGGCGTATGCATTCCCTCCATTGATCCTCCTACCTCAAGTAATTCGGAAGATCAGAGACGACAAAGCAAGGATAATCTTAATAGCACCGTTCTGGCCAAAAAGACCGTGGTTTTCGTGGCTGCAGATTATGTCGATAACAGATCCTTGGGTCCTTCCTTCGACTCCCAACCTACTCTCCCAAGGCCCCTTTTTCCACCCTCAAGTGGTCAGCTTGCACTTGACGGCGTGGAATTTGAGAGGCAGTTATTGAGTACAAGAGGTTTTTCTGAGTCTTTAATTACTACACTACTACAAAGTAGAAAACAGTCCACAACCCAAATTTACACTAGAATATGGAAAAAATTTCTTCAATTCCATACAGTACCTCATACAGCAGAAGTTCCGATAATCCCAATCTTGGAATTTCTGCAGAAAGGGAAAGACTTAGGCCTAGCCGTAAATACGCTGAGTACAAATATCGGCATTAGGAGCGCTATATGGCCATAATATAGCAGGCAACAAGTGGATAACTCGATTCATTACAGCATGTGAACGAATAGCTCCAATCCACATACCCTCCGTCCCTACATGGGATCTAAATCTGGTCCTAGACGCCCTAACGGTAGACCCCTTTGAGCCGATCAACACAATACCCTTCAAACACTTAGCACTTAAAATGGCCCTCTTGGTAGCACTGACCTCAGCTAGAAGAGTGGGTGATATCCAGGCCTTGTCAATAGATCCACCCTTTTTTCAAGAATACCAAGACAGATTGGTATTAAAACCAGACCCTGCCTACCTGCCAAAAGTAGCAACAAAATACCATAGATCTCAGGAGATACTCCTCCCAACCTTCTATATAAATCCCTCTACTCCGGAAGAGCAGAAGTTCCATACTCTGGACGTCAAAAGAACTGTCCTAAAATATATTGAGAGGTCCAACAGTTGGATTCATTTCAGGGCTGTAAGAAGGGGTATGGAGTCACGAAGAGTACCATTTCCCGATGGATCAGAGAAGCCATTCGTTTAGCCTACTCCGCAAAAAACGAAGATCCTCCAGGGAACATCAGGGCGCATTCCACCAGGGCAATGGCAACTTCTTGGGCAGAAAAGGGAGATGTTCCGATTGAAACTATATGTAAGGCGGCAGTTTGGTCATCCCCTTCTACCTTTTATAACCACTATAGACTTGATCTTTCATCAGCCTCTGACTTAAGCTTTGGCCGGACTGTCCTTGACACAGTGGTCCCACCCAGGTGATGGTCTCTGGAATCTCTCCAGTAGGTGCTGTCGTGGCGAAGAGTAAAAAGCCGGATTACTTACCGGTAATGCTCTTTTAATGAGTCCACGACAGCACCCGCTCACTTCCCTCCCTAAAGATATTAATAGTTAAAGTATATCAACCAAATAATGGATAAGAAAGATGTTAAAATAAGAGAACATTGCCTAATCCTTGGCGGTCTTTCTGGTACTCTGAAACGTAAAACTGAGGAGGAAAGGCGGACCGCCCCTTTTATCTTTCCTGTAGGGTTTCCTGTTCCAAATGGGCGGATCCGATACCTCCAGTGGGTGCTGTCGTGGACTCATTAAAAGAGCATTACCGGTAAGTAATCCGGCTTTTCTCCTACGCCTCATTGGGGGACACAGTGGGTGTTATGCTGCTTGTCACTAGGAGGACACTAAGTAACACAGAAAAAAGTTAACTCCTCCCCTGCAGTATACACCCTCTCGCTGGCTGGGAATTCCCAAGTTCTTGCTTAATGTCTGTTGGAGGCACTTGGGTCTGGCTTCTCACACTACCGGTTTTTTCTCTTTTGCATTTTCTGTTAATTTTTATTTTTTAATTAACGGAGTGAAGTGGGCGACGATTCCTTTCTATGGCCCGCTCTCCCCCGAACCAACAACAGGCAAGCATGCAGAGTATACCTCCCCGTACACTTTCCTGCGACGACTGGGGCACTGATTCTTCTGGATTCGAGGGCAAGCGTGGAGCACACAGAGTGCATGGAGAAGAGCTTGTGGAGCGTTTTGGATGCCCTGAATCAGCCCCATAGCCTCTCCATCCCCCTGCCCATAGGGTGGATCGATTGAGGTATACCCCTTTTAACAACTCCTCCGGCTCTGCTACATCGCCCGGGAGCTCTTTTACCTCAGGATCTGTGATGGGATGAAATCTGCAGGCTCCTGGAAAGCGCAGCCGACACAAGCACTGGATTGGAGGTATGGGGTTGAGTCCTGGTCCCTGGGAGAAGCGCTGACCGAGTCTCAGCGGCGGTATACTGGTGCCCCGTCGCGGCGCCCCGCCCCCCCTTCACCCGGCACTCGCCACGGGTAGGCCCAAAAATGTAGTTCAATGGCTTTTCGGCCTACTAGGCCGCAATTTACATAGCGCCGCTGCTCTGTACAAGAGGCGCCCTGCTAGTTTCGGGGGGCCATGTCCTTAACCCCTTCTCTGCCCCTCGGGCTCTGTGACATCTGCGGGGGGTGCGCGCATGGATGGACATCACCTGGTGACGCTACAGAGCCTCCGATATTCCTCCCAGGGACACAGCATCAGGACCACGGGTAAGCTGCATCGGCCTCAGAGCAAAGCTTAACCCCTTCTCTGCACATTTCCTGCAGCTGCAGCCCAGGCTCTGCTTGTAACCCTTTCATGGGCACTATAATGGGGGCTACTAAGAAGCACACTGCGTTCCTTATCTCTTGTACCACATGTCTGCTTTGCCCAGTGCCCAGACTAATCCGCTATGCACGAATTGCGACTCGGCTTGCGCTAAGAAGTCATCCACCGCCGCTGCATGGTATTCCCTGCGTTTACTTCCCCTGAGTGGGCTGTGTCCTTATCACGGTCTGTGGAGTCACTGGGCAAGCCTGTAGACTTACTCCAGGAATCCTCTGTAAGTCAGAATGCGTCTTTACCACCGAGGAGGGCTTTGGCGATGGCTGGGAACCGTCCACCAGCAGGGGCCGTGCTTGTTCGAGGGATCCTCGGTCTTTAGAAAACGGACCCATGACGCGTCCCATAGTCACGCTCGCGCTTCAACATCGGCGAGTTCTGTCTCTCGCTCTCCCTCTCCTAATGTCCGCAGAGAACATGACGCTGAATTCGAGTCTGACACTTCAGCCCCTCAGAATCTCCCAAATGTCCATGGGTCGCTTGAATCTCTTACAGAGTCAGTCATCAAGTTTCTGACGTTGGACGAGGAGAATATTTCCGCTCCGGAACATGTTATCTCTTTTAAGAAGACTAAACGTGGACGCAGGGTATTTGCCATCCATCCGGAGTCTACAGACATTGTCCAGAAACGTAGGAACCGACCACATAAACGGTTCACAGGGCAAAAGCCTGTCGAGGCTAAATACCCCTTTGCTCCAGATCTAAGGAAGGATTTGTTACAGTCCCCCTCTGTGGATCCTCCTGTATTGTGTCTTGCTCCTAATGCACTTCGATCCGTTTCCGAGGGTGCTTCAGTCAGAAACTCCCTCGATTGTCAAATTGACTACCTCGCCTGTTCAGTTTTTGGAGCTTCAGGAGTGTCTCTTTTCCCTTTCCCGGTGACTTGAGTGGCTAAGACAATGGCCACTTGGGCAGAAGTCTTTTTACTGCCTTCCAAGGTAGCAATCCTCCTCCGGAGACAACCAGTGTCGCCAAGCAGATAATTGATGCAGGGGATTTTGTAGTAGCCGCCTCTTTAGATGCCGCGAATTGCACTGCTAAGGCAACCGCTAATGCAGTCTCCATCAGAAGAGCTCTCTGGCTACGCGACTGGCGGGCAGATTCCACCTCCAGGAGATCAGAGGCTTCTCTGCCCTATCAAACTGGTCACCTGTTTAGAGAAAGACTAGACCAGCTAATTTCTGTCACTTCCGGGGGGAAGAGTAGGTTTCTTCCCCAACAAGGGGCTGCCCAGCCGTTTTTTTTTCGGAATTAACAGCCGACTCGTTTCTTTCGACCTTTTCGTAACAGCTTCAGCTGGTCCTCCACAACCTTCTCGTCTGTATCAGGTCGGTCCCCTCGTGGAGACAGGGGTTCCCAGGTCTCTCGCAGTCCTATCCGCTCTTAGAAACCCAGGCCAAGAGCATCTGGATCTAGGACAGCAGATCCCATAGATCCTCTGCTCAATGACTTGTTGTGGTATCCGGCAGACACCGACAAAATAGGTGGTCGTCTGCTGTCATTCAGTCACAGCCTTACTTCGGGCCGTTCATGTGCCGCAAAGGGATGGAGTCATCCTTCTGGTCCCTCAAGACAAATGGTTCAGCGATTTTTAATTTTTTTTTTTTTATTCAAACCTTTCTTTTGTGGTTCCAAAGAAGCAAGGAACCATGCGGCCCATTCTGGACTTCAATCTGTTAAATCGGTTTGTCAAGGTACAGCGATTCCGAATGGAATTCCTCCAATCAGTTGTCACCTCCATGTAAAAGGGAGAGTATCATCCATCGGTATTAAATATGCTTACCGTCGCATCCTGATTTGCCCGTCTCACCAGCAGTTCCTGCGTTTTGCAATTCGAGAGGAACACTTCTAGTTCGTTGCCTTGCCCTTCGGACTCTCCACCGCCCCTGGGGTCTTTACCAGGGTCATGGCGGCTGTCATGGCCATTCTCCACTCTCGAGGAGTGGTGGTACTGCCGTATCTTGACGACCTGCTGATCAAGGGTCCATTCCTTCCAGCCTGCGGGGAATCCGTGGATATCACAGTAAATACACTTTCTTGCCTGGGTCGGAAGATAAATTTCGAAAAGTCTTCCTCAACACCGGTCCAGCAGATTTCCTTTTTGGAAATGATCTTGGACTCTTCCTGCGGGTTGGTCATTCTCCCTCCAGAAAAGGCCCGAGCCTTACAACAGGCAGCGCGGACTCTTTCCCGACCGGTTTCTCACTCATACGTTTCAGCATGATAGTTCTTGGAAGGATGGTGGCAGCAATGGCAGCGGTCCCATTTGCACAGTTACATTTCCGCCCTTTACAATGTGCGTTGCTCTTAACTTGGGGCAAGAATCTGTTTTCCCTAGACCGCCGGTTCCTTCTGTCCCTGCAGGTCAGACGAGCCCCTAAGCAGGGGGGGCACTGAAAGCCTCCCTGAGTTAAGGGAAGTTCTTTCTCCCTGTATTATGGTCGGTGGTGACCTTCGACGCCAGTCTTCTGGGCTGGTGTGTGTTTTTTTTTTCTTTGTCACCACACGGCACAGGGTCGTTGGTTAATTTGAGAGTCACGTCTCCCCATCAACAACTTAGTCATTCGAGCGATCAGATTATCCCTACTGAGTTTCCACCATCTCCTCGCAGGTCATCTCATCAGGATCTAATCCGACAACACCACGGCTGTGGCGTATATCAACCGTCAGGGGGGTACTCTGAGCAAGATGGACATGCACGAACTGAATCACATCCTCCATTGGGTCGAGACCAACCATTCTTCCATCTCAACATTCCACACCCTGGGTTTAGACAATTGGGCGGTGGATTTTTCTCAGTCGCCAAAGCCTTGCCTCAGGAGAGTGGTCTCTTCATCCGTAAGTTTTTTTTCAGCAGATTTGTTATCGCTGGGGGATTCCGGATGTGAATCTTATGGCCACAAAAATAAACAACAAGGTTCCTTGATTCATTCCCTGATCGCGCAATCCATGCGCCATTGGAGCGGACACCCTAGTTCTGCCGTGGCACCGGTTCCGGCTCCCGTGCATTCTTCCCCTCTTCCCTCGCTCCCGAGGGTCATCAAGAAAATTAGAGCAGAGGGAGTACCAGTGATCCTAGTTGCACCAGATTGGTCGCGAAGGCCATGGTAAGCAGAGCTAGTACAACTAGTCGCCGACGTTCCCTGGTGACTTCCAGATCGCATGGATCTACTCTCACAGGACCCGATTTACCACCAGAACTCCGGGGCCCTGTCTTGGACGGCGTGGCTGTTGACCCTGGGTTTTTAGCACAGGCTGGTTTTTTTTCTCCCGATGTGATCTCCACCATGATTAATGTTAGGAAGGCCTTGTCCATGCGCATTTATCACTGTACCTGGAGATCCTTCTTCTCATGGTGCAATGACCATTGTCAATCCCCACTGGTGTTTTCTATTCCTTTCATATTGGAATTCCTACAATCCGGATTAAGGTCAGGCCTCACGCTTACCTCGCTCAAGGGACGGACTTCAGCCTTGTCAGTGCTATTCCAAAGTAAAATTGCCACCAAACTTCAGGTGAAGACATTCATTCAGGGAGTCTCTCATGTGGCGCCTCCCTATATTAAGGCCCTTTGGAATTATGGGACTTTCACTTGGTTCTCGGAGCCTTACAGAAGGCTCCTTTCGAACCACTGCGGAACATACCACTAGCTATTCTCTCTTGGAAGGTGGTCTTTCAAGCGACAATTACGTCAATCAGACGAGATTCGGAAATGGCGGCCCTGTCCTGCCGTCCTCCATTCCTGAATTTTCATCAGGACAAGGCAGTTTTCAGGACGTCCCCGTCTTTCCTGCCAAAAGTCGTGTTTTCCGTTCATCTCAATGAAGAAATTGTTTTGCCTTCCTTCTGTACGCCACCAGTCCATTGCATTGAGGGCCCTCCACACCCTGAATGTGGTTAGGGCTCTGAGATGGTACATCTCGCGGACGGCTCCCTTCCACAAAATCAGATGCCCTGTTCGTACTTCCACAGGGGCATAGGAAGGGTCTAGCCGCTTCAAAAACCATGCTAGCCAGATGGATTTGCTTGCTATTCAGGAATCTTACTGTGTCAGGGACATACTTGTCCCAGCAGGGATTAAGGCGCATTCTACCCGCTCAGTGGGTGCCTCTTGGGCCATTCGGCACCAGGCGTCGGCAAAACAGGTCTGCAACACTGCAACTTAGTCCAACCTGCATACATTTACAAAACATTACTAAATTTATTCTCTGTCCTGTCTGCAAGGCTGCAACTTGGTCCAGCCTGCATACCTTAACAAAACATTACCAAATTCATTCTCAGGCCTCTGCGGATGCAGCTCTTGGCAGACGCATCCTGCAATCGGCAGTACCACAGTGTTGAGTCAGTGGCACATAGGGTATTAGCAATTGTATGTTCCCCACCCAGGGACTGCTTTAGGACGTCCCACTGTCTGTGTCCCCCAGTGAGGCATAGGAGAAATAGGGATTTTTCTGTACTCACCGTAAAATCCTTTTCTCCGAGCCAATAATTGGGGGACACAGCACCCACCCTGTTTAGCCTTTTGGCTCACTGTAGTATTCTTAGGTTTTGAAAGCGTTATGGTTATTGTCATTTGTTTAATGCTCCGGCACTGAGTAAGCCGCCTCCCTGCAGTCCCCCGAAGGCCCCCGCCACCATCTTTGATCCGGGGGCCTGCAGGGAAGGACGCCCCCCGAGCAGCACATCGCGCTGCGCTGGGGGTCTCAGGGAAGCACGGAGGGAGCCCCCTCCCTGCCGATGCTTCCCTAATCCCCCGTTACACTGCGATCATGTTTGATCGCTGTGTGCCAGGGGTTAACGTGCCGGGGGCGGTCCGTGACCGCCCCTGACACATAGTGCCGGGTGTCAGCTGTGATAATCATCCCGTACTATCCCGTCCCCGGTCATAGGGGCCCAGGTACCGCGGACGGGATAGTACCTCTGATGTCAGAAAGCGGTTAAAGGATCTGTATGATTTGTAAATGACTGACAAAAAACCTGGGGCTCAGCCAGTTAAGTTCCTGACATCTAACGTGGATTTTTATCCGCTGAAATCAAGGCCAGTAGTCCTGGATAAATTCCAGGAGGTTATTGAATTGGAACTTAATGAATTGAGTAAAAATGTAAAAAAAAAAAAAAAATCCAAGGGTAATCTGAGCAGACAAGAAAGAATAGCGTTTGACCAATTAACACAAAATAAAGATTCATTAATCAGAAATGCAGACAAAGGTGGGGCAGTTGTGTTGATTTAATGCTGGACTGTATAAAATTCTAAACCTTAGCGATCTAGAGAATCCGGATGTTTATTTGGAATTAAAAGAGAATCCCACTGTGAGATTTAATGGTGAACTTGTAAATTTACTCCAGGAAGGTGTAACAATTGGAGCTTTGGGTGAAAAAATAAAAAAAATACTGCTATTTGGACCATCCTGTCATCCCAGTGTATCATTCCCTGCCAAAAATCCATAAGAATATATTTCCACCTCCTATGAGACCCATAGTGGCAGGGATTGATGCACTGGGTGAAATGCTAGGTGAGTGGGTGGATGCACATCTTCAACCACTAGTTTCATTGACTCCCAGCTACATACGTGATACGAAAGCAGTGGTTACTATGATGCAAGCTGTCCCACTAGTTAACCCCATTAGTGAACCCCTTAAAAAATAAAACAAAGCACAAAACAATGTTTTATCATCATACTGCTGAACAAAAAGTGCAATAACGCACGATTAAAAAGACTGATATAAATTACCATGGTAGCGCTGAAAACGTCATCTTGTCCCGCAAAAAACGAGCCGCCACACAGCGTCATCAGCGAAAAGTTATAGCTCGCAGAATAAAGCGATGCAAAAATAATTATTTTTTATATAAAATTTTCATTGCATAAAAGCGCCAAAACATAAAAGAAATAAATGAGATATCGCTGTAATCGTACTGACCCAAAGAATAAAACCGCTTTATCAATTTTACCGGACGCGGAATGATCGCACCCCCCAAAAGAAATTCATGAAATGCTGGTTTTTGTTCATTCTGCGTCCCAAAAATCGGAATTAAAAAGCGATCAAAAAAAGTCACGTGCCCGAAAATGGTACCAATAAAAACGTCAACTTGTCCCGCAAAAAATAAGACCTCACATGACTTAGTGGGTCCAAATATGGAAAAATTAGAGCTTTCAAGATGTAGTGATGCCAAAACTATCTCTATATATAAAACTGAATGTACATATGTGTGTGTGTGTGTGTGTGTGTGTGTGTGTGTGTGTGTATCACCAGCCAATCACGAAGCAACTTTAATTTCACCAGAGCTGTTCAAAAGAAGCTGAGCTGTGATTGGTTGCTATGAGCAACAGTTTTCCTTGCAACCAGTCACTAAGCATCTCTCATTTCACCAGAGCTGGTTAAAAGAAGCCGAGCTGTGATTGGTTGCTATGAGCAAGTTTTCCCACTTGACAACACCTCAGCAGACATTGACAGCTCCCAGCCATTGTCTGCCCCCCCCCCCAGACAGGAGCAGAGAGCACATGACAGAAATGAATCCCCCCCCCTCCCTGCCCATATCCCCATCACACATCCTCCATCCCATAGGCACATCTTCCCTCTTAAAGGAACCTACGGTATGGAAGTCAGGGCAAATCCATCCAGCGGTTTGGTTTTGACCCCAGGCCTCTCTTAAAGGGATCCCCGGTATGGAAGTTAGGACTGTTCCACTCAGCTCTGTGATTCTGACACCAGGGTTCTATTAAAGGGACTCCCCCGGGATGGAAGTTAGGGCAAATCCACTCTGCACTTTGGTACTGACTGCGTCCCTCTCTTAAAGGGATCCCCGATATGGAAGTCAGAGCAATTGCCTTCAAATGCTCTGGTACTGACCCCAGGCTCTCTTAAAGGGAAGTTGTATGGAAGTTGGGGAAATCCCTCAGCGCTCTGATTCTGACCCCAGGGTTCTATTAAAGGGATCATTGGTATGCAAGTCAGAGCAAATCCACTCAGCGCTCTGATTCTGATGCCAGGCCTCTCTTAAAGGGATCCCCGGTATGGAAGTTAGGACCGTTCGACTCAGCGCTCTGGTTCTGACCCCAGGCTGACAGGATGATGTGGGATATTAGGGGTAGTAGTCCGGTGACTCTGGCTGATGGGATGATGCGGGATATTAGGGGGAATAGTCCGGTGGCTCTGGCTGACGGGATGATGTGCAATATTAGGGGTAGCAGTCCGGTGGCTCTGGCGAAATGATGTGGGATATTAGGGGTAGTAGTCCGGCGGCTGTGACAGGATGATGTGGGATATTAGTGGTAGTTGTCTGGTGGCTCTGGCTGACTGGATGATGTGGGATATTAGGGGTAGTAGTCGGGTGGCTTTGACGGGATGATGTGGGATATTAGGGGTAGTAGTCCGGTGGCTCTGGGTGACGGGACGATGTGGGATATTAGGGGTAGTAGTCCGGTAGCTCTGGCTGACGGGATGATGTGGGATATTATAGTGAATGTGGCTATGCGGAGTGGGCGGGGCTCTACACTATATATATATATATATATATATATATATATATATATATATATATATATATATATATATATATATATATAATTATAACTAACTGTAGTTACTATGCCCGGGCAGCGCTGGGCTCTTCAGCTAGTTTTTACAATAAAAAGCGTCTTTTAGCGTATGACAGCTGCCAAACCTAGAAACCCGCTAAAAATAGTACATCAAACCCCCCTTTATCACCCCCTTAGTTAGGGAAAAATAATAAAATTAAAAAAAGAGGAAATTAGACCTACCGCTAATATTGTTTCCAGGAGTCCATCCTGACAGCACCATGGGGTTGTCCTTGCTTCCTTATAGGGACAGGAAATGCACAAGAGGTTTAAAGGTCCCCTCCCACACTCACACTCCAGTGATTTTCCAAGTACCACACCAGGATGGATGCAATTCTGTTTATTTAGATTTTGTACAAGCATATCATTACAAATACAATTCTTAGGGAGTGAACTACCAGTGCTGTCAGGATAGACTCCTGGAAACAATATTACCGGTAGGTCTAATCTCTTTCCAGGACGTCCCTCCTGACAGCACCATGGGGAATACCAAAGTAGGCTTTCCTTAGGGTGGGACTGCTGCTTGCAGCACCTTACGACCGAAGGCCATCTGACCACTCGTCAAAGTATCCAACTTAGTGTCCACAGAAAGTACTTAGTGTAGACCATGTGGCGGCCTTGCATATTTGATCTACTGAGGCCCCCGCCCTCTCTGCTCAAGATGTTGCCATTGCCCTGGTGGAATGAGCTCTAAGCCCCTCTGGCATAGCTACACCTTTGGCTTCGTAACCCGAGGAGATGGTTGAGGTTATCCACCTCCCCAAAGAATGCTTGGATGCCCTTTTCCCTCTGTTTCTACCCCCATATTGAATGAACAGGTTTGTGTCCTGCTGCCACCCCTGAGTTGCTTCTAAGTAGTGGATAACTGCGTCTTAAATCTAATGAGTGAAAGAATTTTTCTTTTATCATTTTTTGGGCATTGGCAAAACGAGGGCAGGATAATTTCCTGGTTCCAATTCTGGGGGGATACCACCTTAGGGAGGAATCCCGGGTTAAGTTTTAAGGCTATGTGGTCCACAAATATCTGAATGTAGGGGTTCTGCACCGACAGGGCCTGGATCTCACCCAGCCGTTTGGCTGAGGTTATGGCCACTAGAAAGATGGTTTTCAATGTGAGATTAGTTATATTTATTTCTTTTATTGGCTCGTATGGGGATTTGCATAGAGTGTTAAGGACCAGATTTAAGTTCCACGGGGGCACTGCCTTCCTTATCGTGGGCCTTAGTCTCTGGATGGCTTTTGCAAAACGCGCAACCCACAGGTTGGAGGCCAAAGGGGAGTCAAAGAAAGTACTTAAGGCCGCTATTTGAACTTTTAACGTGCTTGGACTCAGTGCTTTATTAAAGTCCTTTTTGATCAAAAGTAGCATGAAAGCCATCCCACCACGACAAGGTAACTCTGTTCGGGATAGTCCTACACTGTCTAATATTAAAAACCTTGCTTTGTGTCAAAGTTGACCTCAATGTGTGAACAAGGGCAGACAAAAGGACTGGGTCCCAAACAGTAGACACCAGTCTGGGGAAGCCTTATATACAATTTCCAGCTCAGGAGAGGGAGGCCACACCCCAGCTTGCACAGAATGCAAAAAATACAAAGAAAAAACACAAAAATTGAGCTTGGTTTGAGATGATACACATGCAGCTTATAAATGCATGTTGACATTGGCCATAAAACATAAAACCCGCAAAAGACAAAGTGAGCAAAAACCCTGCTGTAACTAAATAAGTAAAAGCAAAAGTGCATCTAAATAATACAGAGTTTTTAGTAATACTGTTTTTGATCAAAAGTAGCATGAAAGCCATCCCACCACGACAAGGTAACTCTGTTCGGGATAGTCCTACACTGTCTAATATTAAAAACCTTGCTTTGTGTCAAAGTTGACCTCAATGTGTGAACAAGGGCAGACAAAAGGACTGGGTCCCAAACAGTAGACACCAGTCTGGGGAAGCCTTATATACAATTTCCAGCTCAGGAGAGGGAGGCCACACCCCAGCTTGCACAGAATGCAAAAAATACAAAGAAAAAACACAAAAATTGAGCTTGGTTTGAGATGATACACATGCAGCTTATAAATGCATGTTGACATTGGCCATAAAACATAAAACCCGCAAAAGACAAAGTGAGCAAAAACCCTGCTGTAACTAAATAAGTAAAAGCAAAAGTGCATCTAAATAATACAGAGTTTTTAGTAATACTGTTTTTGATCAAAAGTAGCATGAAAGCCATCCCACCACGACAAGGTAACTCTGTTCGGGATAGTCCTATGTTTTATGGCCAATGTCAACATGCATTTATACGCTGCATGTGTATCATCTCAAACCAAGCTCAATTTTTGTGTTTTTTTTCTTTATTAAAGTCCGTCTGGAGGAAGTCGAGGATTTGGGGAATGTTAAGGTGGCACAGATCTATCAGGGTACTACCACATTCCGAGCAGAACTTCTTCCAAATTTTATTATATACATTGCCTTGCGAAAGTATTCGGCCCCCTGGAACTTTTCAACCTTTTCCCACCTATCATACTTCAAACATAAAGATACCAAATGTAAATTTTTGGTGAAGAATCAACAACAAGTGGGACATAATTGTGAAGTTGAATGAAACTTATTGGTTATTTTAAATTTTTGTGGAAATTTAAAAAACTGAAAAGTGGGGCATGCAATATTATTCGGCCCCTTTAACTTAATACTTTGTTGGGCCACCTTTTGCTGCGATTACAGCTGCAAGTCGCTTGGGGTATGGCTCTATCAGTTTTGTACATCGAGAGACTGAAATTCTTGCCCATTCTTCCTTGGCAAAGCTTGAGCTCAGTGAGGTTTGATGGAGATCGTTTGTGAAAAGCCGTTTTCAGCTTTTGCCACAGATTCTCGATTGGATTCAGGTCTGGACTTTGACTTGGCCATTCTAACACCTGGATACGTTTATTTGTGAACCATTCCATTGTAGATTTTGCTTTGTTTGGGATCATTGTCTTGTTGGATGACAAATCTCTGTCCCAGTCTCAGGTCTTTTGCAGACTCCAACAGGTTTTCTTCAAGAATGGTCCTGTATTTGGCTCCATCCATCTTCCCATCAATTTTAACCATCTTCCCTGTCCCTCCTGAAGAAAAGCAGGCCCAAACCATGATGCTGCCACCACCATGTTTGACAGTGGGGATGGTGTGTTTCAGGGTGATGAGCGGTGTTGCCCTTATGCCAAACATATCATTTGGCATGGTTGCCAAAAAGTTCAATTTTGGTTTTATCTGACTAGAGCACCTTCTTCCACGTGTTTGGTGTCTCTCCCAGGTGGCTTGTTGCAAACTTGAAACACTTTTTATGGATATCTTTGAGAAATGGCTTTCTTCTTGCCACTCTTCAATAAAGGCCAAATTTGTGCAGTGTATGACTGATTGTTGTCCTATGGATAGACTGTCCCACCTCAGCTGTAATCTCTGCAGTTCATCCAGAGTGATCATGGGTCTCTTGGCTGCATCTCTGATCAATCTTCTCCTTGTTTGAGATGAAAGTTTACAAAGACGGCCGGGTCTTGGTAGATTTGCAGTGGTATGTGTTGTGAGTTCATTTTCCCCTTCACCATTGAGGTCTGATGAACTCCCTCTTCTGGTGAAGGAAGGTAGTGAGGCTGATTACCAAGCATCTGGGCAGGATGATGATGACTGGGTGATGGGAATTGCTGACTGGATATAAGGCAGCCGACGCCCTTCTGCCTTGCTGGTGATCTCTCTGAGGGATTCTAGGAGACCAGTCTGATTCCTGCTCCTCAAAAGCTAAGTTTTCTGCACTGCTTTTTGCATTTGTGTTTTGGTTTTGTTTTTCCTTGTTTTTCTGGATTTCTGCCATTCCCTGCTGGGGTGAGCTGAATTCCTTTTTGCTCTGTCTTCAGAAAATACCTGAGTACTGATATAGTCTTTTTGAAGCCTAGCGTCTTAAGGGCTTTTTTCCCTATCAGCTGTTGGCTCTTGTTTTGATAGGGTTTTGGCTGATTACAGACAGCAGCTTTTCTATCCTGTCCTATGTAGTTAGCTTGGGCCCCATCGTTTGCTCAGCCTATCTTTCTATCTGTGTGAGTGTTTTTTCATCTTGCTTCACCGTCATTATATGTTGGGGGCTGCCTATTGCTTTGGGGTCTGCTCTGGGGCAGTTTAGATTTCCCTTTCTGTCTTTAGGCTATTTAGTTCTCCGGCTGTGATCGAGGGGTCTAGGGCACCGTAGGAACCCCCCACGGCTACTGCTAGTTGTTGTTGTTAGGTTCAGGGGTCTGTAATCCGATAACTGCCAACTTCTCTGATTTTCTGGACTTGGCTTATATTTCTGTTTTTGTCTCCTACGGTGACTCATTCATAACAGGTATGATACTCCTTCCATTTCAATATGATCACTTGCACAGTTCTCCTTGGGATGTTTAAAGTTTTGGAAATTATTTTGTATCCAAATCCGGCTTTAATCTTCTCCACAACAGTATCATGGACCTGCCTGTTGTGTTCCTTGGTCTTCATGATGCTCTCTGTGCTTCAAACAGAACCCTGAGACTATCACACAGCAGTTGTATTTATACGGAGACTTGATTACACACTGGTGGATTATATTTATCATCATTAGTCATTTAGGACAACTTTGGATCATTCAGAGATCCACAATGAACTTCTGGAGTGAGTTTGCTGCATTGAAAGTAAAGGGGCCGAATAATATTGCACGCCCCACTTTTCAGTTTTTGAATTTCCACAAAAATTTAAAATGACCAATAAATTTCGTTCAACTTCACAATTGTGTTCCACTTGTTGATCACCAATTATTTACATTTGGTATCTTTATGTTTGAAGCATGATATGTGGGAAAAGGTTGAAAAGTTCCAGGGGGCCGAATACTTTCGCAAGGCGGCACTGTATTGCGCATGTAACGGGTTTACGGCTGGCCTCGATCGTGGATATCACCTGGTCGGAAAGACCTCTCGACTTTAGGATCTCCCTCTCAGGATCCAAGCCGCCAACTGCAGGTTTTGTGGATTGGTATGTAGTATTGGTCCCTGGGAAAGCAGGTCTTGCACTGCTGGTAGATGGAGCGGTCCCTTCTGTGACATTCTTTCCAAGAGAGGGAACCAACTTTGTCTTGGCCAGAAGGGTACAACTAGCATCACCATTGCCCCTCCTAGATTTTCCTGAGGACTCTTGGTATTATAGCGATGGGGGGGAAAGGCGTACAGCAGGCCCCCTTCCCATCTCTGGTTCAAGGCATCGACCCTTTCTGGATGGTCTGCCGGATTGAGGGAGTAAAATCTCTGTAGTTTGGTGTTTCTCCTTGATGCGAAGAGGTCCAGATGGGGGGTCTCCCACTGATGGCACAGGTATCCGAATATTTCTAACTTTAGTTCCCACTCGGTGGCTCGGACTTCTTGTCTGCTCAAGTTATCGGCTACAGTGTTTCTGGAGCCTTCTAGATGTACCGCTGATATGGAGCGAACATTGTTTTCTGCCCAAGAGAAGATACGAGCGGCCAGGTTCTGAAGGGTCCCGTGTCTCGGGCCCCCTTGATGGCGTAGGAATGATACTGCGGTCATATTGTCTGACAACACTTTTATGTGCTGATCTTGTAACTGTGCTTAACGTCTTCTTACGGTCTCCCACACAGCGCGCAACTCTGTGATTTGAGGACTATGCCCTGATGTTTCCTGACCATGTTCCTTGAAGGTATCTGCCTTCTAGATGGGCTTCCCATCCTTCTTTGCTGGCGTCTGTGACGATAGTCACTGATGGTGAGAGGCTCCATGGTACCCCCTGACTGATATTTCTGCGGTTGGTCCACCACTTTAGTGATGATTTTAGTGTTAGCACTAGTTGGATCTCTTTGTCTAGAGAGGTTTGCCGTCTGTCCTATCTTGCAAGGATCGCAGCCTGCAGTCTTCTTTTGTGGGCCTGACTCCACATTACACATGGTATACATGCTGTCAGTGTACCTAGGACTCTCATCGCAGTTCTTATGGTGACTCGTTCTTTCAGTAGTTGATGAATCTTGCTTCTGATGGATTCTTTTTTTCTCGTCTGGTAGAAGTGAAATTCTTTTCCTTGAGTCTAGGATCACCCCCAGGAATTTTTTTTAGTTCCTGGCCGCAGGTCCAACTTCTCCCAGTTCAGGATCCCACCCAGGTTCTGGAGCGTAGAGATTACTAGGTGGTAGTTCCTTTAATTCCGAGGCTGAGCTGGATATTAAGAGGAAATCGTCCAAATATGAAACGATGATGACACCACCTTGTCTTAAGTGTGCCACGACCTCGGCGACCAGCTTCGTAAAGACCCGCGGCGCTGAGGCCAGACTGAAAGGAAGAGCCTGAAACTGAAAATGGCAGTACCTGTCCTCTTTTTTTTTTTTTTTTTTTTTTTTTTTTTTTTTGCGCAAACCAAAGGAACTTCTGTAAGTGAGGATGGATGGGAACATGGTAGTACGCACTTTTTAGATCTATTGTGCACATTACCGTATCGGTGTATTAGGGGAATGGTGGTTTTTAGGGACTCCATTCTGAGCTTTTTGTACCGGATCCATAGATTTAGAGGTTTTAAATTTATAATTGTCCGGCTTTCCCCTGAGGGTTTATTCACAGAAAAAAGGGTTGAATAATGCACCTGACCCCTCTGTTTTCGGGACCGGGACCACCACGTTTGAACTTAACAGCTCTGTTATATCTGCCTACATAGGGTCTATGATGTTTTTGGACCGGAGATTTGTGACCACGTATCGTCATGTAGGGGGTCTGGTAACTCTAGGGAATAACCCTGGGACACCGAATTTAGGATCCACTGATTCTGGGAGATGCGTCCCCATGCGTCTGAAAACTGCTTGAGACGACCCCTTATGTGTCTGGCGTCATTGTCTCCTGCTCCTAGAACTTGTTCTGGAGTGAGACTGAGGGGCACGGTTTTTCCCCCCTTTTGAGAGTTCCCAGCGAACTGATCTCCCTCTATACTCCTGCCTCTGTGAAGGTCGGGATCTCTGAAAGGGAAGATATCTTACTTTTCTTTGGGAAGCCCTTTCTTATTGTCAGTGGCATTCTCCAGAATTTTATCTAAAACTGTCCCGAATACCTCCCCACCTGCAAAGGGTATGGCAAATAGTTTGTTTTTCGACTGGTAGTCACCCGACCAGGTCTTCATTCATTGGCTCTCCGAGCCGAATTGGATAAAGAATTATTCCTGGCTGCAAAACCGCACCGATTTGGCTGAATCGTCAGCCAGGAAACTGGTTGCAAGCTTCAGCAGAAGGCCCTCTAAGATATCTCCCCTAGGGGGTCTTTCCCTTTAACTAGTGTTCTAGCTGGTCGATCCAGAGGTGCATGGATCTGGCGACCGATGTGGCGGCTATGTTTGTCTTCATAACTGCCGCGGAGGCCTCCCAAGCTCTCTTTAGGCGACCGTCAACCTTCCTATCCATGGGCTCCTTCAGACTAGAGGAGTCCTCAAAGGGGATTGACATTTTCCTTGACACTCTGGCTACTGGAGTGTCAATTTTAGGAACTTCGTCCCAAGTGCTAATGTCGTCAGGATTGAACGGTGGCCGGAGCCTAAAGTCTCGAGGGATGACAAGGTGTTTCTCGGTTTCTTCCCACTCTTCCAATATCATTGTACGGATGTGGTATTAACAGGAAAGACCTGCCGTATCAGAGCTCTCAAGCCCTCATACATTTTGTCCTGGACGGTCTGAGCTTTGGGGGTTTCCTCGACCTGCATTGTACTTCTAACAGCGCATAAAAGTTTGTCCGTGTTTTCTGAAGAAAAAAGGTATCTTTTCCCCATCTCAGGAGGTTCTGAGGTGATCTCACACACCTCCTCCAAGTCCGAGCTTAGTGAATGGACTTCCTCATCTGATGACTGCTCAGGGTCTCACCTCGGTCTCTTAGAACGGGCCTGATGGGATGACTGGGATGGCTGGGAAGGTAGGAGCCCGGAGATGGAGGCCTGGACCTCTTCGCTAACCATTGTGCGCATTTTGGCAAAGAGAGAAGTTTGCTCATCCTTGATCATCTTAATGGTGCAACCTTCGCATAGGTGCTATGCCCATGATTCAGGAAGCCTAGTGGCGCAGATGGGGCACTTCCTGGATTTGCCCTGGGACTTGCCCGATCTCTTAGCCGTTGGTGGAATAGGTGTCGGTGCCATGTCCCCCTAGTGTGAAAGCACAGGGAAGTTTTTTAGTAAACTCCTGTCTTTTTATGCCAGATATGATGTGCCCCACACAACACACTTAGACATTGGTGGTTCAGGGAGCTCACTGGGCCTTGCCCCGTCCTCCATTTCTGAATTCCAGTTTATAGTCGGGTGGTCAAGTCGGGTTTATATGTCCTACCTTTCCTTGACTGGATCGGTAGTCTCACCTCCCGCGGCATGCCGGCTCCTGTCGCGTCTGACATTAGCACTCAGCCCCCATTTCCGATTCCTATGCGCTCCACTCTGGAAGGCAACCGGAAGTCGTCATGAAGGCGCCCGGAAGTGATGCGGTGGGCGGGACCATGCCGGGACCCGCGACAGCTGCAGGGAGACACGACGGCCGGCAAGAGGAGCCGAGAGCCCCCGCTGAGGGGGAAGTGGCACCGAAGCCCGGAGCGCCGCTCCACGGGAAATGGCTGAGAAACCCCCCTTGGAGGGGTGTCAGCCCAGACCTGGCAGGGGGAAGGCAGAGTCAGGACCCCCGATCCCCCTGGGCCCGCAGGTAACGCTCAAAGCTGCCCGCTCTGCTAGCTTTTCCACGACGTCTCGTGCCTGTCCTTACAGGGACAGGAAAAACACTGGAGTGTTGGTGTGGGAGGGAACCTTTTATCTCCTCGTGCATTTCCTGTCCCTATAAGGAAGGAAAGGCAACCCCATGGTGCTGTTAGGAGGGACGTCCTTGAAAATGTATTTATTTCCATTTTCCCTTTAGGGTTAGAGCTGGGGTGTCTTCCAAGCTCTGCCATGCGCCCAAACAATGGTTTACCGCCACATATGGAGTATCGGCCTACTCAGGAAAAATTGCACAACAACCTTTGGGGTCCAATTTCTCTTGTTACCCTTGGGAAAATGAAAAATTGAGGGCAAAAATATCATTTTTGTGGAAAAAAATGACTATTTTTATGGCTCTACGTTACAAACTTCTGTGAAGCACTTGGGGGTTCAAAGTGCTCACCACACATCTAGATAAGTTCCTTGGGGGGTCTAGTTTGCAAAATGGGGTCACTTGTGGGAGATTTCAACAGTTTAGGCACATCAGAGGCTCTCCAAATGCGACATGACACCCGCAGACCATTCCAAATGTCTGCATTTAAAAAAGTCACTACTTTCCTTCCGAGCCCCGACGTGTGCCCATACAGTAGTTTTCTCCCACATATGGGATATCAGCGTACTCAGGAGAAATTGGACAACAACTTTTGGGGTCCAATTTTTCCTGTTACCCTTGTGAAAATAAAAAAATTGGGGACTAAAAGATCATGTTTGTGGAAAAAATGATTTTTTTTATTTTCACTCCCGGGTGTTATATACTTCTGTGAAGCCCTTGGGGGTTCAAACTGCTCGCCACACATCTAGATAAGTTCCTTGGGGGTCTAGTTTCCAAAATGGGGTAACTTGTGGGGGGTTTCCACTGTTTTGGCACATCAGGGGCTTTCCAAACGCGACATGGCGTCCGATCTCAATTCCAGCCAAAAATGTCAAATGATGCTGCTTCCCTTCCGAGTTCTGCCATGCGCCCAAATAGTCGTTTACCTCCACTTATGAGGTATCAGCGTATTTAGGACAAATTGCACAATAACTTTTAGTGTCCTGTTACCCTTGGGAAAATAAAAATTGGGGGTGAAAAGATCATTTTTGTGGGAAAAAATGATCTTTTAATTGTACGGCTGTACGTTATAAACTTATGTGAAGTCATTAGGGGTTCAAAGTTCTCCCCACATGTCTAGATAAGTTCCTTGGGGGAGTCTAGTTTCCAAAATGGGGTCACTTGTGGGGGTTTCCACTGTTTAGGCACATCAGGGGCTCTCCAAACGTGACATGGCGTCCGATCTGAATTCCAGCCAATTTTGCGTTGAAAAAGTCAAATGGTGCAGGGGGGTGCAGTTTTTAGAATGGTGTCACTTTTGGGTATTTTCTGTCATATAGACCCCTCAAAGTGACTTCAAATGTGATGTGGTCCCTAAAAATAAAATGGTGTTGTAAAAATGAGAAATCGCTGGTCAACTTTTAACCCTTATAACTTCCTAACAAAAAAAAATTTTGGTTCCCAAATTGTGCTGATGTAAAGTAAACATGTGGGAAATGTTATTTATTAAGTTTTTTGTGTGCCATATCTCTGTGATTTAAGGGCATAAAAAGTCAAAGTTGGAAAATTGCAAAATTTTCGCCAAATTTCTGTTTTTTTTTCACAAATAAGCTCAAGTTATATCAATGACATTTTACCACTAACATGAAGTACAATAAGTCACGAGAAAACAATATCAGAATCACCAGGATCCATGGAAGCGTTCCAGAGTTATGACCTCATAAAGGGACAGTGGTCAGAATTGTAAAAATTGGCCTGGTAATGAACGTGCAAGCCACCCTTGGGGTTAAAGGGGTTAATGTCCTCTGTTTTTTCCCAGAAATATGGCAGGCACAGTACTGGTTAAGGATTGTGCCTCTGTGGAGCACCATGGACAAAGCTAAAATAAGTACAGTGCCCAATTCACCCCCCCCACCACTCCCCTTGGTGATGTACTAATTGGGATGCCCTGCTGTCCATTGGTCCTTAAAGGGGAAGGTATTTATGGTCACATCTACAGGGGTTAAATCCAGGTACCCAGGTCAGAACTTCCTTTTCCCTCCGGCGGTCACTCAATTGGTAGCCTCAGTGCTCATCCCCTGTTAGTGCCCTTGCCCTCTTCTCACCCCCCCGATAGTACCTGATCCAGGCCTCCTCTTCACCCCCTATTAGAGCCTGCATCCGGGCCTCCTCCATCTCCTGTTCTCCCCCGGGGCCCCCTGGTGCAGTCTCCCCCTGCAGTCCCCACGGCTGCTGCCTCCAGCCACCCACAGAGCTCCGGTACCATGGTGGCCTCTGGATCCGGTCCCCTGCCTGCGGTGCCCGCTCCTGATGTAGGCGCTCGGGTAGGCCGCTGGTCCAGTTGGGGCACCCGCCATCCAGAGCGGCTGCAGGTGGGGGAGCAATCAGTGAGGCCTCCGCTGGCCAGGCGCGGGCAGCGGGACATGACACGCCGGGAACGGGGGCATGAAATCCCTGCCCGGCTTTCTGCTGCCAGACTTCCTGCTCTGCATAGCGTGGCTCCGCCCCCTCCAGTCCTTCACTTCCTTTCTCGGCCAGAACAATGCCGAGACAGGCTTGAGGGATCTCCACGCTGTCCCCTGCAGGCTCTCACGCAGTGCCTGCATGGGGAGGCCTGGAGATCAGTCTGAGCCCCCATGGATCGGTCTCCATGCTGTCTCCTGCAGGCGCTGATCAAATGCCTGCAAGGGGATGGCTGAAGATCGGGAGACCACACAACGCAGCTGCAGAGCACTTTGTTCGGTCAGGTACGACCGATCAAAGTGCTCTGCAACTGTATAATAGTACTGTTGTCACACCAAACACTAACAATCCCCACAATTGCATCAACCCCAATAGCCCAAACAACCCCCAAAAGCCCAAACAACTAATAAGGAATGTATATTAACCCCCGCTCCCTCATATTCCAGCAATTTAACCCTTCCACCGCTGCACAACAGCACGGCATTACCGGTTATAGCCAGTAACCCACCCCTTGCCGAGGAATTACATGCCCCTAACACCCCCTATAGCCACAATGTACGAAGGCGTAGACGCCACTCGTCACGATCCTCCTACCATTCCCGCGTTAATTCTCACTACCCCTCTAAAAGCCGCCGCCCTTCCCGTTATGATCGCAGACAAAGTCGCATACCAGCTGATGTAGATACTGGACATCTTAATCTAGAATCGTAGAGTTGGAAGGGACCTACAACCACATCAGAAGGGTCCGAGCAGTCGCTGAGTCCCGATAGGCGACATCGGGCGCACAGTGAACGCCATAATTTGGTGGCTATCAGCCGGGGATACCCGTCCCTCAGGCGTTACAGCCATCATGACCACCAGGTCACTGCCAAACACGGTGCTAGAGAGCCGCCATCACTTGGCTTCACTCAGACTCCAGTGCTTGACATTCAGTCACACGCTCCAACAGTGGCTATCAGCCGGGAAGACGCCTCTCAATCCCCTGGCCCATCCAATCATAGCATTAGCCAGCCTATCGCCATAGTGGGAGCCGGAGTGCCTCCATCCTTGGTTATCACCCCTCCTGTGCCAGCTGGGGATCCACCCGCTTCGGTCACCATTCCTCCTGTCACACAGCGGTGAGTGTTAAAGGATCAATGATGAATTAACGTGAACGGGGTGATCACAAGGGAGAATGAGCTAGCGTCAGCGAAAAGGAGCTTAATACAACACTTAACGCTACCATGCGGTACAGCTGAAAACAACACATTTCAGTCAGTGAGTTTACTCAAGGACGCCTTTTTCGGCGGAATCGGCCCGCTAGGCGCGCACACAGACCAAGAGACGAGACAAAAAATTTGGAATAATGACTGCGTCGACATATGGTCTCTTTTGTCAGTCGACCAACAGACAGTGGATAGAAAAAGGAGGACAAGCGAACGGGTATGCGATAGAAATAGATCGAGAGTAGCACAAACCGTGAATAATTGGCTACAAGCATTCGCAGTATTGGGCTGTATTATGGGCCAGAAGCATCCGGAACGTTGCTCCGAATTATTTATATATCAGGATCTGATATATAATTTGTATAAATCCCATTGCGGTTCTGCCTGGTGGCGGTATGAGGAGTTCCGCAGGCGGCTGGCCCTACAGCCCGATCTAGGATGGGGGGGTGAAAGCAACAGATTTGTGGCTGTGACTGATGCTGTCGCAGAAGCATTCCCCCTTTTCATCCGCGACCACTAATTACTCCGCAGGTCAACACCCAGTGGTCGTACGAAAACCAGGGGCCTGCTGGCTATTTAACGAGGGATGCTGCCACTTCCAAGCGCTATGTAGCTTTAGACACGACTTCTCAGCTTGCGGAGTAGGGCACCCAGCAGCAAGGTGTACTCGTCAAGCAAACAGAGCACCTACAAGGCAAAACCCCGGTTAGCGTAACTGCGATAGCCCCCTGGCTAGACCTCTACCCCAATAAAGACGCGGCACGGCTATTACACTCAGGCTTTACAGACTTTTTTTTTTTATCCCCTTCAAGTTTACTAGAGCCCCAACACTAGCCAATAACCTAAAATCAGCTTGAGAGTTCCCCGATATCCTAAACCAAAAAATACAAAAGGAAGTTGAGCTAGGCAGAATGACGGGCCCCTTTCAGTCGCTGCCCTTCAAAAATATCAAAATATCTCCTCTTTGGCATTATACCGAAAAGGAGCCTGGTAAATATCGTTTACTCCATCGTGTGTCTCGCCCAAAGGGCGAATCTGTTAACGACGCTATCCTCCCAGAGGAAGCTTCTGTCACACGCATCTTTTGACAGGGCTGTAGAATTAGTCCGGGCAGCCGGGCCCAGCGCCCTGCTAGCAAAATCAGATAGAATCAGCATTCCGCCTTTTACCAGTACATCCCGAATGTTACCACCTATTAGGATGCAAGGTGGACCAGTACTATTATTTTGATGTGTCTGCCAATGGGATGCTCCATTTCGTGTCACTATTTCGAGTTATTCAGTACGTTCCTAGATTGGATAGTCCGTTATGAAACAGGCAGCAATTCTCAGATTCACTACCTTGACGATTTTTTGTTCGTCGGTCCCAAAAATTCTAAACTCTGCTCCCTCCTACTAGCCAAATTTAAATTTATAGCATGTCATTTCGGCGTCCCGCTATCACCCGAAAAAACAGTCGAACCATGTAATGTACTGCCTTTCTTGGGCATCGAAATGGACACCAATGCGATGGTCTTTCGGTTACCTACAGAAAAAAATCAGAAAACTCTACAGATGCTGGAAGGTTTCTGTACAGTTAAAAAAGTCACCCTCCAGCAGATGCAAGCCTTTCTGGGCCTACTGACATTCGTCAGCCACGTAATTCCTGTCGGTAGAGCATTCTCTCGCAGATTATCTTTAGCAACAAAGGGCATTTCCCAACCAGGCCACAGAAATAGACTTACTCGCTCGTTAAAAGCAGACTTGGTTGTGTGGAAAACTTTCCTGCAATCATACAACGGTCACACATGCGTCATGGCTAATGAAACGTCAAGCAAAGACATAGGGCTTGCAATAGGGTGGAGAAAAAAAACACGGTTTTGCAGCAATCTACAATGACCAATGGTGCAAAAGCAACTGGCCAGAGTTATGAACCACATCTAGCTGGGGACGCGATCCAGCATTTTCTCAATAGTTGCCTTTGTCAAGATATGGGCCAAGCAGTTGAGAAACTCGAACATTCGCTTTCAAACAAAAAATATGACAACCGCTAAGAGCTTGAACCATATGTCATCTGCATCTTTGCCCATACTCGTTCTTTTACGCCGGTTAGCACTGCTATGCTTGGAAAACAATATCTGGTGCCGAGCCACAGTAATGGTGGAGATAGATGATAATCTCATTAACCCACTTTTATCTTCCGATTGGCAGGCCTTCAGAGCTTCCCAACGCGCAACCTTCGGGCATTCAGTGTCCGCCATCCCTATGGGACACAGTTTTTTTTTCTCTCTCATACAGACTGGTCCCCTCTTACCAAATATCAATTTCAGGCAATTTTCACGTTATGCTTAGAAAAATCCGGCGCTAATCCGAAGGAATACGGTACGCATTCTCTCCGAATCGGGGCAGCCACAGAAGCAGCTAGGTCAGGAGTATCGGAGGCTAAGGTACAGAGAATGCGTGGATGGAAATCCACATGCTTCGCTAGATACATAAGACCTGATTTGTTGAAATAACGCATTTTATCTCTTACAGGAGTGGAAGTTTGGGTTTTAGGACATTCATATGTCTATTGGGCTGCAAAGAGGGCCGAGCTATGGCCTGGTGGAAAGAGTCTAGGCTTCCCGGGTCTAGAAGTCAGCTGGAGAGGGATAAGAGGCCTCCAATGGCAACAAGTGTTCCAAGAGATGGTTGACATCTCCAGGACGGCAAAACGCCTGGTGATAATTGTGTTACACGTTGGGGGCAATGATCTTGGCAAGCGTAAAATCGCTGATCTTTACAAATGGATGACAACCGACATCGAACGTTTTACATGTTTATTCACGATTTTGGTATTGGTGTGGTCACAAATGATACCACGAGCCATCTGGCGGGGTGCAAGAGATGACAAAGCCATAGAGCGAGTAAGATAAAAAGTTCAACGCACGGATGGCAAAATTTGTGAGGGGAAAATGTGGTATTGTGGTTCGTCATCACCAGCTGAAAGGAAACAACACTGGATTATTAAAATCGGACCGTGTTCACCTTACGGACATTGGCCTCAATATATTTTTGTCCGGCTTGCAGGATGGAGTTGAACAGGCCCTGATGTTGATGGGGGAGGTCGGAGTCCTGTGTAGGTCATAGAGGAGGGCAAAGGTTCGTGACCGCTCGTTGGCCAAATCGCCTGTCGATCGCGGACAGGATCAAAGCCACGAGCCTCGCGTTACAAAATGTAATTGCCCTTCTCTGCTTAGGTAATTATTAAACTGTGACCGACCTATTCAACCCATCTAGCTCTGACTGTGTATTATTTGCAGGATTGGTGGGAAGGGGGGGTGAAGGCACTGCTTAGGACAACACACAGGTCTCCACAGTCTTCTGTATTCAGCTCAGTTTATTTCCAGAGTTCTGTTGTCATTGATGTAGTGACATTTTAAAGTTAAATTCCGTGCAAACCTATTAATGTCCATAATGGTTTGATACAAATTGAAGCCCTTAGTAGGGGAGAAGTCCAATCCCTTTGATAGCAGGGATATCTGGGCTTGGGAAAGCACATAGCTGGAGAGGTTCCAAATTGGGATATTCACCGTCTCCAGTTTTTTGCCCCGTGTCTGGTAACCTCCTCCTTCTATGCTTGCGCCCCCCCCCCTCTGTTTTTTGACCTCATTGAAACCATAGCCTCATTGTTCACATTAGGTTTGTCTTTGGGATTATATATTGCAGCACCTGTACTGACTGAAGTGTCTGAAGCTTCATCTGACAAATTCACTGATGATTGTTCCGAAGATGAAAAAGTTACTTTGGGTTGAGCAGAAAGAGAGGATTTTTCTTATTATTTTACCTTTTCGCGGTCTTCTAAGACTGGGACAAGGGGTTTTATTCCACTCATAAACCATATTATTTTTATAATCCTCCAAAACTCTTAAATTTTCTTTGCTTTGTTTCAGTTATTGTGTTTTTAAGTTTAGTTAGATTTTTATCCATTTTTCATAGTAGTTTTTTAAAATCCTCATTATTTTGGAAGGATTTAGTCTGATCTTGTAGAGATTTTATCGTGATTTTAATTGTATTTAATTATTTTTCTTCCTCTTCAATGGTGAGGTGAATAAGATCCATTGAGCAGTTGCTTAAAATTTCCTCTCATTTCAATCTGAACACTTCTCCATAATTCGCTGTTGTTAGTTTTTTTTATTCTTAAGCCTCTGGGGATCATGTTCTTGTCTGCATAGTTACTAAGTGAATTGTGATCCCACCAGAGCTTGTTACTAAGTGAATTGTGATCCCACCAGAGCTTGACCTCCTTACTCTTTGCAGATTCCAGCTTTCTCATAATGGTTTTCAGATCATTCCCACCTTCTGCTGTGGTTTCATTATCTTCATTATAAATATCTGCTGATTTATGCTATCTAGCTGTATTATCGGTATCCACTAAATCCTCATTTGAAAGATCCATGTTTAATATTATAAAGCTATCTGTTTTAAGCGGTTTTGAACAAGCCTATAAAATCCCACAACAAAAAATAAGAAAAATAATTTTTTGGCATAGCCAGCTCACCGCTTTGAAGAAACCCAGGAATAAGTCCAGCCTGTGGTTGCAGTTTGCAAGGAAAATGGACTGGGATAAATCCTTACATGTAAAGGAAATAGCATTGTTTTCCCTTCACCCATGACAGCACACATGAGAGAGGGATCTGCCCCGCCAGGACAGGAACCTACTGAAGTATAAGGGGTGGCACCTCTCCGCCGCTTCAGTTGGCTTCCTGTCCTAGGAAGGGAATCCCAGACTGACAGCGGCTGTGCCTGTCATGGATGAAGAGACCCAGGGCCGTCCTGACGCGGGAAGAGCACCTCACCTTACCTGCAGCGCCGGCCGTCGGTCTCCTGGAAGTGCAGTCCCCGGGGTCTCCTTTGGGCTTTGGGTTCGTGCGGGTGCGGCTGGCGGCCTCTAGGACACGGGGCGCTCCACCGTGCCTCCCTTCCCTCGTGCGTCCCCCCGAGCGTCTCCCTCACGACACATAGTGTGGAGAGCCGGGGGCGGTTTCCGGCCACTGACGTCAGCGGCGCAGGGCATCCTGGGAGCGCGCCTGCTGACGTCAGTAGTGCGACAGTAAGATGGCGCCTGATGCGACGCCGGACGCATGGAGAAGAATGGCACTCGGCAGGCGGTCATGGGGGGGAGAGAAAGAAGATAAAAAAGGGAAACTCTCACCGGGCCGGACCTACTTGAAGGAGGAGGACGTCAGTGCAGCCAGGTAAACCATGGGGTCAGAGCAGGAGCGATCGCCATCTCCACCATCTCTGCCTCCATCACAAACCTACACTCGCAAGCATGGCAGCCGTTCAAGCGGCAAAAGCAGCAGTCGCCCGAGCCACAGGTCGGGAGACTCCTCGATGTCCAGAGAGCACAGGTCACGTGCTTCACCACAGCCTCCGAGTCTGGAACCCGACTTTATGGGTGGTGAGTGATCTGTGAATGTTAGTATGTTATTAGGGTCCTTCTTGTGTGTTAACTTCCTTAGGAAAAGGCCAAAAAAGCAGGAAGCAAGAGGAACAATAGGGATTGTGCCATATGTAGAAGCCCCCTAGCGAGAGATTGGCAGAAGGACCTTTGCGCCAGCTGCATCCAGCGAACCATGGCGGAGGAGGCGTCGAGCTTTGCAACCAACCTCAGATGGGTCATCAGGTCAGAGGTGGAAGGCTCACTTTAAGTGTTGTTAAAGAAAAAGAGTAAGAAAGATTCCCCAAGCTCTTTCTCAGACTCTTCCTCGTCCGGATCGCAGGCCGAACACCCATCTTCCTCCTCGGATAGCGACACGGGTGGCAAGCTGTGTTTTCCGGTAGAGGATACGGATGCTCTCTTCAAGGCCATCAGAGTAACAATGGGCCTACAGGAGGAAAAAATGGCTTAGTCCCTGGAAGATGTCATGTTCGGGGGTCTACAGGAAAAGAAAAAACATACCTTTCCAGTAAATGAGAAGGTCCAAGCACTCATTGAAGGAGAATGGAAGAAGCCTGAGAGATCAGGAGCACTTCCCTCCTCTAAAAGGAGGTACCTCTTTGAATATAAAGACACGGAGATATGGGACAAGGTCCCAAAGATTGATGCAGCGGTGTCCAGGTCATCCAAAAAAATCGGCCCTGCCCCTGGAAGACTCAGGAGTACTTAGAGACCCACTAGATAAAAAAGCGGATTCCTACTTAAGACATACGTGTGAAGCAGCGGCAGGAGGACTAAAACCGGCAATAGCCGACACCTGCACAGCACGTTCCTTAATGATTTGGCTACAGCAGCTGGAAGAGAAACTTGCTTCAAAGGTCTCGAGGGAAAAAATTTTGGTGGACATCTATCTTCTGCACGGAGCAGCAGCTTTTTTAGCCGACACTTCCACCGATTCCATGAGACTGACGGCTAGAGCAGCAGGGTTATCAAACGCTGCAAGGTGCGCATTATGGCTTAAAGGTTGTCCAGGAGATCTACAGTCTAAAGCAAAGTTGTGCTCTCTCCCGTGTGATGGTCAATTTTTATTTGGCAAAAATCTAGATGACATCTTGGAAAAAGCAAGTGACAGAAAGAAGGGCTTCCCCAGGTTTCCAGGGGATCAAAGAAGGCCGTCCTTTCGGAGAGGAAAATTCAACAGGGGCCGTCCTCCGGGGATAGGAGAAAATGGGAGGACAAAAGGAAGGAGGAGTCCGGATTCATGTTTGGCGGAGCCACCTCATCCTCTAAAAAATCCCGACAATGACGCCGGCATCCCGGTAGGGGGGAGACTGATGCTTTTTTTCCCAGGCCTGGGAAAGTATCTCTTCCAATGCCTGGATCTTAAACATCATAAGAAAAGGTCTCAAAATCCAGTTTTTTCAGCGGCCGAGAGCATCATTTGTTGTGACCCCCATCAGGAAGGGGATAGAAGAACAATTGGCCTTGGAGTCCGAAATCTTAAGTCTGCTAGACAAGCACGTTCTGTCCGAAGTCCCAAGCGGACAGGAGAGAACGGGTTTCTGCTCACCCATCTTCCTGATTAAAAAAAAAAAAAACGGACCAGTGATTCAGAACAATTATAAACCTCAGAGGCCTCAATCAGTGGATAAAAAAATCAGACCTTCAAAATGGAATTAGTAACTATGGCCATAAAAATAATACACCACAATTGTTTTATGGCCGAAGTCGATCTAAAGGATGCATACTATCACATCCTGATCCACCCAGGTTATTAAAAATACTTAAGAGTAGCTCTCTACGTCCAGGGCAATCTCAGATATTTTCAGTTCAGAGCCCTTCCGTTCGGCATATCCATAGCCCTGAGAGTGTTTAACAAAGTCGCAGCGGACATGACAGCCTTTCTCCGAATCCACAACACGATCATAATACCCTATTTGGACGACTTCCTAATAGTGGGCAACTCAGAAGACCGACCATTGCGCAGAGCAAGTAAAAAGGGTAACGGACACCCTACAAAGACTGGGGTGGATGGTAAACATCAAAAAATCAAAGCTACAACCCCTAAAGAGACAATGGAAGTCTTCAAACAGAGGCTGGACAGACATCTGACTGGGATGATTTAGCGAATCCTGCTTTGAGCAGGGGGTTGGACCAGATGGCCCAGGAGGTCCCTTCCAACTCTACGATTCTATGATTCTAAGATTTTTCTAGGGTTCATCCTGGACTCAGAACACCAAACTTGTCTGTTACCAGAGGCCAAGATGGAAAAGGTGAAAAAAATGACTTTGGCGGCTCTAGATCAACCTCTCATGACTCTGAGAAGCGCAATGTCCTTGCTGGGCACTGACGGCGTGTATCCCAGCGGTCAGGTGGGCACAATTTCACACCCGACAGCTTCAGGCAGAAATTCTGTCAGCACAGAGATCGCTGAGAGGGCGTTTAGAAGGAAGGCAGGCGCTTTCCTTAGAGTTAAAAAACACTCAGATGGTGGTTAGACAGGACAAACCTGATGTCATGGATGTTATGGCACAGGCCAGTGACCAACATAATTATGACAGACGCGAGTTCCTTAGGGTGGGGGGGCGCACCTAAGGGGTCAGGCTGCCCTGGGGGCCTCGAGCAAAACGCATCCTCCAACTTGAGAAAACTACAGGCAGTAAACAAAGCCTTAAAAAAACGTTACCCCCTGTCTAAAAGGCCGCAATGCCCGGATCATGTCGGACAACAAAGTGACAGTGGCGTATATTAATCACCAGGGGGGAACAAGGTCACACTCCTTAATGAACGCGGCCAGCGAGATTTTTCACAGAACAGAGCGACATCTACTCTCCCTGTCGGCACTACACCCTAGAGGGGTAGAAAACGAAGAAACCGACTTCCTGAGCCGCAATATACTAAAGCAAGGAGAATGGACCCTAAATCAGATAATGTTTCAGAAGATAGCACAACTTTGGGGAGAACCGTTAGTAGACCTCTTTGCCAACAAAAGCAACAGACAGGTAAAGAGGTTTTGTTCATTAAACCCAAAAGAAAAGCCATGGGCGGTGGACTCATTGCAAATTCCGTGGGATTTCAAACTAGGTTACGCGTTTCCTCCAGTAACTCTGATCCCAACAGTTGTGAGGAAAATAAGGGAAGATCAAGCCAAAGTGATCTTAATAGCCCCGTTCTGGCCAAAAAAGCCCTGGTTCTTGCTGCTGCAGATGATGTCCCTCTCGGATCCATGGGTACTACCAGAGATCCCAGACCTGCTAGCTCAGGGTCCAATAATCCGCGCGCAAGTCAAGGGATTCCATCTGACGGCGTGGAATTTGAAAGGTCACTTTTAATGGATAGAGGATTCTCTCTGGGGTTGGTGGCTACGCTGTTGAAAAGTAGAAAGCCAGTAACAACTAATATATATGGTGGAACATGGAATAAGTTTCCTGGTGTTAGAAGCCCTTACGAAAGAGCCATTCGAACCAATTCAACAACTGCCTGTAAAATATCTGACCCTAAAGACCATTATTTTAGTGGCCCTTACGTCGGCCCGTAGAGTAAGTGACTTGCAGGCCCTCTCAGTGAATCCACCTTATACCCAGGTGTACCAGGACAGGGTCGTCTTAAAAACAGACCCCGCTTATCTACCGAAAGTAGTATCTGATTTCCACCGCAGCCAGGAGATTGTCCTCCCCTCCTTCTGTGAGAATCCAAAAAACCCAGGGGAGGAGAAATTCCACAAGTTGGATGTTAAAAGGGCCCTGCTAGAATATATATCAGTGACTAGCCAGTGGAGGAGGTCCCAGTCCCTATTTGTAGCTTTCCAGGGTGCCAGGAAAGGTTACGGATTATCAAAAGGGACCATCACCAGATGGATTAGGGAGGCCATTAGTGTAGCCTACTCAGCTAGTGGCATTCCAATTTCTGACGGCATCAAGGCTCATTCCACTAGAGTCGTGGCGATCTCCTGGGCCGAAAAGACAGAGGTATCGATAGACCAAATTTGTAAGGCCGCTACCTGGGCCTCACCATCAACCTTCTTTAGACACTGTAGATTAAATCTATCCTCCTCTGCTGACTTAACCTTTCGTAGAAGGGTGCTACAAGCGGTGGTCCCTCCCTAAGGTGTTTCGAAGTCTCCAAAAATCTCTCAGGTGTGCTGTCGTGGGTGAAGGGAAAACCACCTTGTTTACTTACCAGTAGCCGGTTTTTCCAGAACCCATGACAGCACCCGTATATTTCCCCCCCCTTTTTCACCGTATGGGTGTGCACGCTATTAGGGTGTATTTTTGTGATGTGGTGTTGGATAAACATATACACTGTTCCAAATTATTATGCAAAAAGAGTTTAGGAGTGATGAGGTTAGAATTTTTTTGTTTGTCTTTTAAACTCATTGATGGTGATGTGTGTCAGGGCTCTTTATATCACTGAAAGCAATTACAGATACCTGTGCAAATTAGTTTGGAAGGTGTGTCCATATAAAGGCAAGACTACTTAAGAAGGCTGTTCCACATTATTAAGCATCCTACATTTTTTGCCAAAATGGGAAAGAAAATGGATGTGTCGGCTGCTGAGAAGCAACAAATTGTGGAGTATTTAGGTCAAGGCATGAGTACAATCAGCATTGCCAAGACACTTCATCGTGATCATCGCACAATCAAGAAGTATGTAGCTGATTCCCAGCATACACGTGTGCGTGCTAAGGAAAAATTGAGGACTCTTTCCAACAGGCAATTGCGTCAGGTTAAGAGCAGCTGCAAAAATGCCTTGTCATAGCAGCAGACAAGTTTTTGAAGCTGCTGGTGCCTCCAACGTCCCCCGAACAACAAGATGCAGGGTCCTTCAGAGGTTTGCAGCTGTGCGTAAGCCATCCTGTCGACCACCTCTATCCATTGCACACAAGCAGAAACGGCTCCAGTGGGCCAAGCGATACATGAAGACTGACTTCCAAACTGTTTTGCTCACCGATGAGTGCCGTGCAACGCTCGATGGTCCAGATGGATGGAGTGGAAGATGATTGGTTGATGGACACCCCATGAAAACACGGTTAAGGCGCCAACAAGGAGGAGGTGGAGTAATGTTTTGGGCTGGAATCATGGGAGAGAGATTGTCGACCCTTTAGGATCCCTGAAGGGGTAAAGATGAACTCCATAATCTATGTGGAGTTTCTAAAACATCACTTCCTGCCATGGTTCAAGAGGAAGAACCGTGCTTTCCGCAGCAAGATCATATTCATGCATGATAATGCACCGTCTCATGCTGCAAATAGCACCTCTGCATCTCTGGCTGCTATGGGAGGACAAACTTATGGTGTGGCCACCATCTTCCCCTGACCTCAACCCCATTGAGAACCTCTGGAGCATCATCAAAAGGAGTGTCTATGATGGTGGGAGGCAGTTCACATCTAAGCAACAGCTCTGGGAGGGTATTCTGTCCACATGCAAAACAATTGAAGCACAAACCATCCAAAAACTGACAAATTCAATGGACGAGAGAGTTCAGAAGCTTCTTTCGAACAAGGGGTCCTATGTGCAAATGTAACATCACCTAGAATAAAGTTTTGACTTGAAAACTGTTTGATTTAATTTTGTAATAAGCTGATAATGCTTATAATTTCACAATTGACTATTTTTTTGTTCAAAATAAAAATAAAAAGGTTGAAAACTCTGCTGTGCATAATAATTTGGAACATGCATTTTGAGTTTCTTATTTTTAAAAATATACTGTTTTCATAGGCAGTTTGTTCAAAAACATTGCAATTATACTAGAATATTAGATGACTGGAAAATAACTGACTGCAATTCATATAGGTAATTTAGAGAAAATATGAGGAAATATTTTTTGCATAATAATTTGTAACACAGTGTAACCTACCGGGAAGTCCTCTCATGCTCTGTAACGAACTGAAGTGCGGGAGAGGTGCCGCCCCTTATATTTCAGTAGGTTCCTGTCCTGGCGGGGCGGATCCCTCTCAGGTGTGCTGTCATGGGTTCCGGAAAAACTGGCTACCGGTAAGTAACCATGGTGGTTTCTCCAGCGATCAGTCCAATGGTAGGATAAAATATAACTTTTATTTTTCCATTAAAAAGGTTCCATGTTTCTTCAATAACAATTTGTCATATAGTCAATCCCTTTTGGACAACATGTTGCGACACTACATGTGTCTTCCTCCAGGTACAAGTGAGGAATAAATCAAAACTTTGTGTGTGTGTATATATATGTGTGTGTGTGTGTGTGTGTGTGTGTGTATATATATATGTATGTATATATATATATATATATATATATATATATATATGTGTGTGTGTATATATGTGTATATATATATGTATATGTATGTATATAAAATAACCGTGGGAGCGTCACTCTGTCTGAAACCTTTGTAGACTGTGCAAGCGCTACGCGCCTGCGCAGTCTGGCTCCAGACAGAATGAGGCATCCAGTGGTGAGAAGTGTGTATGGCGCCGGAGATGGTGGTGCAGTACAAACTGCATACCGTGATTTCCGGCGCCTTACTTGCGTACTTACCTGACCGGGAGGAGCGTTGCCGCGGCTCTTCGGCCGGAGAACGGGGCCGGAGTGCGCATGAGTATCGCGCATGCTCAGCGCTGTCTGGCGCCATTTTACTGAAGACACATTTGCAGCATGTCTTCAGCAAGATGGCGCCGGACCGTGCGGTATGGGCATGCGCGTACTCCGCGCCGCACTCCTACCTCGGCCTCCAGCAGAATGTGACAGTGCTGGAACACGGGGAAGAAAGGTGAGTGTGTGTGTGTATATGTGTGTGTGTGTGTGTGTGTGTGTGTGTGTATGTATGTATATATATATATTTTTGTGTGTGCTGTTTAATAGGGGTGAGGGGGCCCATGCATACCAGGATTGGGGGGTGAGGGGACCATGCATACCAGGATAGGGGGGGGAGAGAGGACCATTCATACCAGGATTGGACGATGAGAGGTGCCGTGCATACCAGGATGGGGGGGTGAGAGGACCATACATACCAGGGTTGGGGGTGAGGGGACCATGCATACCAGGATAGGGGGGTTAGCGGTCCATGCATACCAGGATAGGGGGATGGCAAAAGGACCATGCATACCAGGATGGGGGGGCCAGAGGACCATGCATACCAGGATTGGGGGGTGAGGGGACCATGCATACCAGGATAGTGGGACAAGAGGACCATTCATACCAGGATTGGGCGATGAGAGGTGCCGTGCATACCAGGATAGGGGGGTGAGAGGACCATACATACCAGGATTGGGGGTGAGGGGACCATACATACCAGGATAGGGGGGTGAGGGGACCATACATACCAGGATAGGGGGGTGAGGGGACCATACATACCAGGATAGGGGGGTGAGGGGACCATGCATACCAGGATAGGGGGGTTAGCGGACCATGCATACCAGGATAAGGGGATGGCAAAAGGACCATGCATACCAGGATGGGGGGGGCCAGAGGATCATGCATACCAGGATTGGGGGTGAGGGGACCATGCATACCAGAATAGGGCGGTACCGGGACCATGCACACCAGAATAGCGGGGTGAGGGGACCATGCATACCAGGATGGGGGGGTGAGGGGACCATGTATACCAGGAAAGGGGGGTGAGGGGACCATGCATACCAGGATGGGGGGGGTGAGGGGACCATGCATACCAGGATAGGGGGGATGAGGGGGACCATGCATACCAGGATAGGGGAGTGAGCGGGACCATGCATACCATGATAGGAGATTGAGGGGACCATACATACCAGGATTGGGGGGTGAGGGGACCATGCATACCAGGATAGAAGGGGGTCAGTACATACAACTATAGCAAACCATGTACCAATAAAAATGCTCGCCACCCGGGCGTAGAACAAGTTCATAGCTAATATATACACACAGTGTGTCCGTAAAGTCATGATGCACTTTTTACCAGTCACTGGAAAGCAACAAAAATTGATAGAAATGAGAAATCTGCTCCAAATAAAAGAAAAACACTCCCAGATTCAGACCTAATTAGTGCAGTTCGATGTGGGCTCCATTTGTTGCCCTATACACATCCAAACGTTAGTGAAGTTCTTGCCACACATGGATAAGGACGTCTGGTGTAACAGTGAATAACGTCTGTGATTCTCTGTTTTAAGTGATTAATGTCGTCCATACGTTCAATGTATACATGTTGCTTGAGATAACCCCAAAAGTCAAAGTCTAAAGACGTTAGATCCGGGGATCGTGGTGGCCATAGCTTTGACCTATGACTGGTCAAAAGTGCACCATGACTTTACGGACACTATGTGTGTGTGTGTGTGTGTGTGTGTGTGTGTATATATATATATATATATATATATATATATATATTTATTATGTGTGTGTATATGTGTGTGTATATATTAATGTATGTGTATCGGTCATGCCCACTCCACGTAGCCCCATCCAATTACTTAGCATCTTTCATTTCATGAGAGCTGTTTAAAAGAAGCTGAGCTGTGATTGGTTGCTATGAGCAACAGTTTTCCCACTCCACAACACCTCAGCAGACACTGACAGGGTGGGAGAAATATAGCATTACCGTTAACATAAGCTTCCAGCCATTGTCTGCCCCCCAGAAAGGAGCAGGGCGCACATAACAGAAATGAATCTCCTCCCCCCCCTCCCTGCCCATATCCCCATCACACATCCTCCATCCTATAGGCACATCTTCCCTCTTAACCCCTTACTGCCATCAGACGTACTATCCCGTCCGTGTGCCCTGGGACTTAATTCCCAGGGACGGGATAGTATGTCATAGCGATCAGCGGCGCCCACGTGGTGAGCGCCGCTGATCGCGGCCGAGTGTCAGCTGATTATCACAGCTGACACCCGGCACAATGTGTCAGGGGCGTTCACGGACCGCCCCGACACGTTAACCCCTTGTACACCGCGATCAAACACGATCGCGGTGTACCGGGGGTTAAAGGGAAGCATTGGCAGGGAGGGGGCTCCCTCCGTGCTTCCCTGAGCCCCCCACGGCAGCGCAATGTGCAGCGCTGCTGCGGGGGGCTCTTTCCCTACAGGCCCCCGGATCCAAGATGGCGACGGGGACCTTCGGGGGGGCCTGTAGAGAGCTGACTTCCTCAGTGCCTGCAAAGCGCAGGCATGAGGAAGTCTGCAGCAGTGCCTGTGACAGATCGCTGATCTGTCACAGGACAGTGATGTCCCACCTGGGACAAAGTAATAAAGTTAAAAAAAAAGTGTAAAAATGATTTTTTTAAAAATCGCTAAATAAATTAGTAAAAAAAAAAATATATATTCCTCAATAAATTCTTTTTTTGAAAATAAAAAGACAATAAAAGTACACACATTTGGTATCACCGCGTCCATAACGACCCGCCCTATAAAACTGTCTCATTAGTTAATCCCTTTAACAAACCCCTTAAAAAATAAAAAACGAAGCAAAAAATGATTTATCATACCACCGAACAAATAGTGCAATAACGCGCCATCAAAAAGACGCATATAAATATCCTTGGTACCGCTGAAAACGTCAGCTTGTCCCGCAAAAAACGAGCCGCCATACAGCATCATCCGCAAAAAAAATAAAGTTATAGATCGCAGAATAAAGCGATGCAAAAATAATAATTTTTTTATATAAAAGTATTCATTGCATAAAACTGACAAAACATAAAAAAACGACCTAAATGAGGTATCGCTGTAACCGTACTGACCCGAAGAATAAAACCGCTTTATCAATTTTACCGCACGCGAAACTGTGTAAACGCACCCCCCCCAAAAGAAATTCATGAAATGCTGGTTTTAGCTCATTCTGCGTCCCAAAAATCGGAATAAAAGCGATCAAAAAATGTCACGTAACCGAACATGATACCAATAAAAGCGTCAACTCGTCCCGCAAAAAATAAGACCTCACATGACTCGGTGGGTCAAAATACGGAAAATTTATAGCTCTCAATATGTGGTGATGCAAAAACTATTTTTACAATAAAAAGCGTCTTTTAGCGTGCGACAGCTGCCAAATATAAAAACCGCCATAAATAGTAAATCAAACCCCCCGTTATCACCCCCTTAGTTAGGGAAAAATAAATAATAAAATAAAAAAAATATTTATTTCCATTTTCCCATTAGGGTTAGGGCTAGGGTTAGGGTTAGGGCTGAGATTAGGGTTAGGGGTGTGTTGGGGTTAGGGTTGGAGTTATAATTGGGTGGTTTCCACTGTTTGGGCACATCAGGTGCTCTCCAAATGCAACATGGCGTCTGATCTCAATTCCAGCCAATTCTGCGTTGAAAAAGTCAAATGGTGCTCCTTCCCTTCCAAGCTCTGCCATGCGCCCAAACAGTGTTTTACCCCCACATATAGGGTATCAGCATACTCGGGATAAATTGCAAAACAACTTTGGGGGTCCAATTCCTCCTGTTACCCTTAGGAAAATAAAAAATTGGGGGCAAAAATATCATTTTTGTGGAAAAAAAATGATTTTTTTATTTTCACGCCCAGGCGTTATAAACTTCTGTGAAGCCCTTGTGGGTTCAAAGTGCTCACCACACATCTAGATAAGTTCCGTGGGGGGTCTAGTTTCCAAAATGGGGTCACTTGTGGGGAGTTTCAATAGTTTAGGTACATCAGGGGCTCTCCAAACGCGATATGGCGTCCTATCTGAATTCCAGCCTATTTTGCATTGGAAAAGTCAAACGGCGCTCCTTCCCTTCTGAGCTCTGCCATGCGCCGAAACAGTGGTACCCCCCACATATCAGGTATCAGCGTACTCAGGACAAATTGCACAATAACTTTTGCAGTCCAATTTCTCCTGTTACCCTTGGTAAAATAAAAAAAATTGAACCTGAAGTATTTTTTTTGTGAAAAAAAGTTAAATGTTCATTTTTTTTTTTTTTTTAAATATTCAAAAAATTCCTGTGACGCACCTAAAGGGTTAATAAACTTCTTGAATGTGGTTTTGAGCACCTTAAGGGGTGCAGTTTTTAGAATGGTGTCACTTTTGGGTATTTTCTATCATATAGACCCCTCAAAGTGGCTTCTAATGTGATGTGGTCTGTAAAAATAAAATGGTGTTGCAAAAATGAGAAATCGCTGGTCAATTTTTAACCCTTATAACTTCCTAACCAAAAAAAATTTTGGTTCCAAAATTGTGCTGATGTAAAGTAACCATGTGGGAAATGTTATTTATTAAGTTTTTTGTGTGCCGTATCTCTGTGATTTAAGGGCATAAAAATTAAAATTTGGAAAAATGCGAAATTTTCAAAATTATCGCCAAATATCCGTTTTTTTCACAAATAAGCGCAAGTTATATGAATGAAATTTTACCACTATCATGAAGTACAATATGTCACGAGAAAACAATGTCGGAATCACCAGGATCCATGGAAGCGTTTCAGAGTTATAACCTCATAAAGGGACAGTGGTCAGAATTGTAAAAATTGGCCCGGTCATGAACGTGCAAACCACCCTTGGGGCTTAAGGGGTTAAAGGGATCTCTGGTAAGGAGGTTAGGTCAAATCCCTCCTCTGATTCTGACCCCAGACTTCTGTTAAAGGGGTCATTGGTATGGAAGCTAGGATCATTCCACTCATCACTCTGGTTCTGACCCCAGGCTCTCTTAAAGTGATAATTGGTATAGAAGTTGGGGCAATTCCACTCAGCGCTCTGGTTCTGACCCCGGGCCCCTCTTAAAGGGATCCCAGTTATGAAAGTGAGGGCAAATCCACTCTGCGCTCTGGTTCCTACCCCAGGTTCCTCTTAAAGGGATCCCCGGTATGGAACTGAGGGCAAATCCACTTTGCGCTTTGGTACTGACCCCAGGCCTCTCTTAACCTCTTCGCGACCGCCCACAGTAGATAAACGTTGGCGCTTGCTGGGCTTTGTGCAGCGCCGATGTTTATCTACTGTCGGCGGTTTTGTGCCCCCCGGGACCCCCTCATTCCTTATAACGCGGGGATCCCGGTGCACAATGCATGCTGGGACCCCTGACGTCATCGAGACCTGATTGGTTCAGGTCCTGATGACGTCGCGTCACAGCAGCCAATGAGAGAGCTCGCTGGGAAAGCTGCTTGTTTCCCGGCGATCTCCCTCATTATAACGCGACTTCTCCTCTGAGCTCATGCTGACAGATGAGCAGAGGTGAAGCAGCGTTACAGTGTGACTAGATCGCTGCCTGGCACAGCTGATCGCTGCCTGGCACAGCTGTGTCAGGCAGCGATCTTGTCACACAGTAACGCTGCTTCACCTCTGCTCATCTGTCAGTGTGAGATCAGAGGAGAAGTGGCGTTACTATGTGCCGGGCAGCGATCTTGTCACATAGTAACGCTGCTTCTCCTCTGATCATCTGCCAGTGTGAGATCAGAGGAGAAGTGGCGTTACTATGAGTCAAAAATACAAAAAATAAAAAACACAAAAATAAAAAAGTAAAGAAAAAAAAAAGCAGGTAGGCTGGCTAGAGGCTAGGTCTAGGGTTAGGTCTAGGGTTAGGTCTAGGGTTAGGTCTAGGGTTAGGGGTGTGTTGGGGTTAGGGTTGGAATTCGAATTGGGGGTTTCCACTGTTTAGGTACATCAGGGGCTCTGTAAATGCAATATGACGCCCGCAGACCATTCCATCAAAGTCTGCATTTCAGAACGTCACTACTTCCCTTCCGAGCCCCACCGTGTGCCCAAACAGTGGTCCCCCCCACATGTGGGGTACCAGCGTACTCAGGACAAATTGGACAACAACTCTTAGGGTCCAATTTCTCCTGTTACCCTTGTGAAAATAAAAATTGGGAGCTAAAAGATCATTTTTGTGGAAAAAAAATGATTTTTTTATTTTCACGGCTCTACATTATAAACTTTAGTGAAACACTTGGGGGTTCAAAGTGCTCACCACACATCTAGATAAGTTCCTTGGGGGGGTCTAGTTTCCAAAAAGGGGTCACTTGTGGAGGATTTCCACTGTTTAGGCACATCAGGGGCTCTGCAAACGCGACATGACACCCGCAGACCATTCCATCAAAGTCTGCATTCCAAAACGTCACTACTTCCCTTCCGATCCCCACCGTGTGCCCAAACAGTAGTTTTCTTCCACATATGGGGTACCAGTGTACTCAGGACAAATTGGACAACAACTTTTGGGGTCCAATTTCTCCTGTTACCCTTGTGAAAATAAAAAATTGGGGGCTAAAAGATCATGTTTGTGGAACAAAAATGATTTTTTATTTTCATGGCTCTACGTTATAAACTTCTGTGAAGCACTTGGGGTTCAAAGTGCTCACGACACATCTAGATAAGTTCTTTAAGGGGTCTAGTTTCCAAAATGGGGTCACTTGTGGGGGTTTCCACTGTTTAGGCACATTAGGGGCTCTCCAAATGCGACATGGCGTCCTATCTCAATTCCAGCCAATTCTGCATTGAAAAAGTCAAACGGCACTCCTTCCTTTCTGAGCTCTGCCGTGTGCTCAAACAGTGGTTTAGGCCCACATACGGGGTATCGGCGTATTTGAGAGAAATTGCACAAAAAATTTTGTGGTTCATTTTCTGTTTTTACACTTGTGAAAATAAAAAAAAATGGTTCTGAAGTAAAATGTTTGTGAAAAAAAGTTAAATGTTTATTTTTTCCTTCCACATTCCATTCATTCATGTGAAACACCTGAAGGGTTAATAAACTTCTTGAATGTGGTTTTGAGTACATTGAGAGGTGCAGTTTTTAGAATGGTGTCACTTTTGGGTATTTTCTGTCATATTGACCCCCCAAACTCACTTCAAATGTGAGGTGGTCCCTAAAAAAAATGGTGTTGTAAATTTTGTTGTAAAAATGAGAAATCGCTGGTCAACTTTTAACCCTTATAACTTCCTAAAAAAAAAAATTGTTTCCAAAATTGTGCAGATGTAAAGTAGACATGTGGGAAATGTTATTTATTAACTATTTTGTGCAATATCACTCTCTGATTTAAGGGCATAAAAATTAAAAGTTTGAAAATTGCAAAATTTTCAAAATTTTTGCCAAATTTCGATTTTTTTTAACATATAAGCGCAGTTCATATCTAAGAAATTTTACCACTATCCTGAAGTACAATATGTCATGAGAAAACAATGTCAGAATCAGCAGGATCCGTTGAAGCGTTCTAGAGTTATGGCCTCATAAAATGACACTGGTCAGAATTGAAAAAATTGGCCTGGTCACGAAGGCAAAAACAGGCTCAGGCGCGAAAGGGTTAAAGGTATCTCAGGTATGGAAGTTTGGGCAAATCCCTCAGCGCTCTGATTCTGACCCCAGGCTTCTATTAAAGGGATCATTGGTATGGAAGTCTGGGCAAATCCACTCAGTGCTCTGGTTCTAACCCCAGGCCCTCTCTTAAAGGTATCCCAGGTGTGGAAGTTAGGACCGTGCCTCTCAGCGCTCTGGTTCTGACCCCAGGCTGACAGGATGATGTGGGATATTAGTGCCACAGCTCACATTGATATGCCATGCTACTGTACTCATGCTACCACGAGTGTGAAGGCACAACCAACATTCAAAAGTTACCAAAACTTTGGTACTCAGATGTGGTCTGTGGTCCCCACCTGCAGAACCACTCCTTTGAGTGTGGCTTGATAGTTGCCAATAATCTCGGTGTCTGTTGTCTATTCCATTTGCACATCAGCATGTGAAATTGATTGTCCATCAGTGTTGCTTCCTAAGTGGACGGTTTGATTTCACAGAAGTTTGATGTACTTGAGTTATATTCTGTTTAAGTGTTCCCTTTATTTTTTTGAGCAGTGTGTATATGTGTAATATAGTTATGGTGCTTGAACCTCTAGGTTCAAGCAACATATTGTAATCCGATTTCTTACATTTATAGTGCTATCATGTAATCCGAACACTGCTAACTTCTTATTATTCAGTTGATTTCCGCAATTAATGCGGGCCGAACCGCTACACGCACAGAATCCGTTGAGGTGTCGTTTCGAAGCCAGCGTCCACTAGAGGTGTGCTAAGTATTTTTCGTGTCGATCGGATTTGTAGTTTTTGCGCAATTAGCGTTTTTTAAAATTTTTTTTCCCATCATTGGAATGCACTGTCTCAATGCTTTTCAATGGGAAGGTAAAACATGTACTGAGGCGATTTCAAATGGCAGTTAAGCTCATTGATATGCGCAGGCAGACCCAGTTACTATGCCAACGCCCCCAGGACACAGTTTCTGTCAGATAATCAGTTCTTAAAGCGAAACCCAAAGCACAAATGCAAATCTAGCTTCATCACATGATGCATGCCCCTGAGAGAGAGTGTGCGCCAAAGTAGATTTAGAAGCCCAGTGAGCCAAACTAGCTCTTAAAGGGCTGATGCGCCTAAGTGATTCTTAAAGCGCCGGCGCACCAAATTGAAAGCTGATCGAACCTGGTCTACAAAAAGGAGGCTGAGCCACCCAGCCCTCCAAATCGGACCCTGAGGGGCCCCGCCCACAAAATCGGACCCTGAGGGGCCCCAAAGGCCAAAGTGGACCCTGAGAGGCACCCACAGTTAAAACGGATCCGGAGTTGAAAGTCTTGCAGGGGCAGCAAGCAAGTCTCTCTTAAAGGGGCAGCCCTGGTTCCATTTCAAAGCACTATCTGTACTTTCTTCAGGAAATACACATCTAGTTCTTCTTATTATAGTGGTTTGAAAAAAACCACTATATTGTAATCCGAACGCTGCTAACTTATTATTCTTATTCAGTCGATTTTCCGCAATTAATGCAGCCCGAACCGCTACACACACAGACTCCGTTGAGGTGTAGTTTCGAAGCCAGCGTCCACGAGAAGTGTGCTAAGTAATTTTCTTGTCGATCGTATTTGTAGATTTTGCGCAATTTGCGTTTGAAAAAAACATTTTCCTCAATGCTTTTCAATGGGAAAATGTTGCCACAGTCAAAACATGCCCTGCAACGATTAAAATGGCAGTTAAGCTCATTGATATGCGCAGGCACACCCAGTTACTATGCCAACGCCTACGAACTTCACATGACCTCTCCAGGACAGAGTTTCTGGCAGATAATTTCAGCTCTTAAAGCGAAACCCACAGCACAAATGTAAATCTAGCTTCATCACATGACGCATGCACCTGAGAATATGCGCCAAAGTGGATTTAGAAGCCTAGTGCGCCAGACTTGCTCTTAAACGGTCGACGCACCAAAATGAGTCTTAAACGGACGGCGCGCCAAATCGAAAGCTGAGTGACCCCAGGCTCCAAATCAGAGGCTGATCGACCATGGCCTACAAATCGGAGGCTGAGCCACCCTGGCCTCCAAATCGGACCCAGTGTGGCCCCGCCCCCCAAATCAGACCCAGTGGCCCTGCCACAAAATCAGACCCTGAGGGGCCCCAACAAAATCAGACCCTGAGGGGCCCCAACCAAATCGGACCCTGAGAGGCCTCGGCCAGAAAATCGGACCCTGAGGGGCCCTGCCCACCAAATCGGACCCAGAGGGGCCACGCCTGCCAAATCGGACCCAGAGTGGCCCCGCTCACCAAATCGGAGCCTGAGGGGCCCCGCTCACCAAATCGAACCCTGAGGAGCCTCGCCCACCAAATCGGACCCTGAGGGGCCCCGCTCACCAAATCGGACCCTGAGGGGCCCCGGCCACCAATTCAAGCCCCGAAGAGCCCAGGCCACCAAATTGGATCCTGAGGGGCCCCACAGGCCAAAGTGGCCCTTGAAGGGTCCCACTCACCAAATCAGACCCTGAGGGGCCCCGCTCACCAAATCGGACCCTGAGGGGCCCCATCCACCAAATCGGACCCTGAGGGGCCCCGCCCACCAAATCGGACCCTGAGGGGCCCCATCCACCAAATTGGACCCTGAGGGGCCCCGCCCACCAAATTGGACCCTGAGGGGCCCCGCCCATCAAATCGGACCCTGAGGGGCCCCGCCCACCAAATCGGACCCTGAGGGGCCCCGCCCATCAAATCGGACCCTGAGAGGCCTCGCTCACCAAATCGGACCCTGAGGGGCCCCGCTCACCAAATCGGACCCTGAGGGGCCCCGCTCACCAAATCGGACCCTGAGGGGCCCCGCCCACCAAATCGGACCCTGAGTGGCCCACCCACAAAATCGGACCCTGAGGTCTAAGTGGCCCCTGAGAGGCACCCACAGTTAAAACAGATCCTGAGTTGAAAGTCTTGCAGGGGCAGCAGGCAAGTCTCTCTTAAAGGGGCAGCCCACTATATTGTAATCCGAACGCTGCTAACTTATTCTTCTTATTATTATTAAGTTGATTTCCGCAATTAATACAGCCCGAACTGCTACACGCACAGACTCCGTTGAGGTGTCGTTTCGAAGCCAGCGCCCATGAGAGGTGTGCTAAGTATTTTTCGTGTCGATCAGATTTGTAGTTTTTGCGCAATTTGCGTTAGAAATTTTTTTTTTCCCGTCATTGGAATGCACTGTCTCCAATGCATTTGAATGGGGAAATGGCAAAACGTGCCCTGAGGCGATTGAAATGGCAGATGAGCTCATTGATATGCGCAGGCAGAACCCATTACTATGCCAACGCCTACGAACGTCACATGACATCTCCAGAACAGAGCTGCTGCCACATAATATCAGCTCTTAAAGCGAAACCCACAGCACACATGCAAATCTAGCTTCATCACATGACACATGCCCCTGAGAGAGAATGTGCGCCAAAGTGTATTTAGAAGTCCAGTGAGCCAAACTGGCTCTTAAAGGGCCGAAGTGCAAAAGTGACTTTTAAAGGGCCGGCGCACCGAAATGAGTCTTAAAGGGCCAACACGCCAAATCGAAAGCTGAGTGACCACAGGCTCCAAATGGGAGGCTGATCGACCCCCCGGCCTCCAAATCGGAGGCTGAGCCACCCCGGCCTCCAAATTGGAGGTTGAGCCACCCCGGCCTCCAGATCGGAGGCTGAGCCACCCCGGCCTCCAGATCGGAGGCTGAGCCACCCCGGCCTCCAGATCGGAGGCTGAGCCACCCCGGCCTCCAGATCGGAGGCTGAGCCACCCCGGCCTCCAGATCGGAGGCTGAGCCACCCCGGCCTCCAGATCGGAGGCTGAGCCACCCCGGCCTCCAGATCGGAGGCTGAGCCACCCCGGCCTCCAGATCGGAGGCTGAGCCACCCCGGCCTCCAGATCGGAGGCTGAGCCACCCCGGCCTCCAGATCGGAGGCTGAGCCCTGAGGGGCCCCATCCACCAAATTGGACCCTGAGGGGCCCCGCCCATCAAATCGGACCCTGAGAGGCCTCGCTCACCAAATCGGACCCTGAGGGGCCCCGCTCACCAAATTGGACCCTGAGGGGCCCCGCCCATCAAATCGGACCCTGAGAGGCCTCGCTCACCAAATCGGACCCTGAGGGGCCCCGCTCACCAAATCGGACCCTGAGGGGCCCCGCTCACCAAATCTGACCCTGAGGGGCCCCAACCACAAAATTTGACCCTGAGGGGCCCCGGCCACAAAATCGGACCCTGAGGGGCCCAACCCACATAATCGGACCCTGAGGGGCCCAACCCACATAATCGGACCCTGAGGGGCCACGGCCAGAAAATCGGACCCTGAGGGGATCCGGCCACAAAATCAGACCCTGAGGGGCCCCGGCCACAAAATCGGACCCTGAGGGGCCCCACTCACAAAATCGGAACCTGAGGGGCCCCACCCACAAAAACCCAAAGTGGCCTCTGAGAGGCACTCACAGTTAAAACGGATCCTGAGTTGAAAGTCTTGCAGGGGCAGCAGGCAAGTCTCTCTTAAAGGGGCAGCCCGGGCACCATTTCAAACCACTATCTGTACTTCCTTCAGGAAATACACATCTAGTATTATTATTACTATTCAGTTGATTTCCGCAATTAATGCGGCCCGAACCGCTAAACGCACAGACTCCGTTGAGGCATCGTTTCAAAGCCAGCGTCCACGAGAGGTGTGCTAAGTATTTTTCGTGTCGATCGGATTTGTCGTTTTTGCACAATGTGTGTTTGAAAAAACATTTTCCTGTCATTGGAATGCATTGTCTCAATGCATTTTAATGGGAAAATGTTGCCATAGGGAAAACATGGGGCAGTCGTGAGGTGGCAGTTAAGCTAATTGATATGCGTAGGCCAGGGCCGGCGTCAGCACCCGGCGCACCCGGGCAAGTGCCGGGGCCCTGGCGAGATGGGAGGGCCCACTCACGCTGTCTGGGATACCCATCGCCCGCCGCCACGCCCCCCCATGTACTGACCCCATCCTGCGCCCTCCGCGAGGGACCCACGCAGTGACGCAGCCCCTTAGGCTGAGTGCAGACGACTTTTTAGCCCTGCGGATTTCTTCCATTTTTCCTGTGGTTTTATTGCGGTTTTTGTGCGGTTTTCCCCCTGCGGATTTGGAGACAGTGGAGATGGAAAACCGCACAAAAGAAGTAACATGCTGCGGATTTTGTACCTCAGGAAAACCACGCGGAAAAATCTGCAGCGTCTGCACAGCGTTTTTTTTTTCCATTGATTTTAAGGCTACTGTACTTCACAATGCGGATATGCAACGTTTCTGTTCGTTAAAATCCGCTGCGGATCCGCTACAAATCTGCATCGTTTGCACACAGCCTTAGGGCAAGCAATGATCATCGCTTCCTTCGGCTGTAATCTTGTGTGCGGTGCCAGCACAGGACCTGTGATGAGGTCACAGGAGGGGAGGAGTCAGGGGTCACATGATCAGGGTGGCTGCAGGACTCTGCTGTGCTGGTCGCTTGTCATTATGGTGCTGGTCTGGATGGATGAGGTAACGTTTATGTGTGGGACAGTGGGCTCAGGGAGGTGTTTTACAAGGTGGATGTAGCAGAGCCATGTGTTTACTTTGTGTGGGGTCAGGAGGGGTTTACAAGGTGGATGTAGCAGAGCCGTGTGTGTACTTGTGTGGGGTCAGGAGGGGTTTTACAAGGTGGATGTAGCAGAGCCGTGTGTGTACTTGTGTGGGGTCAGGAGGGGTTTTACAATGTGGATGTAGCAGAGCCCAGTTAAGCTCATTGATATGCACAGGCAGACCCAGTTACTATGCCAACGCCTACGAACGTCACATGACGCCCCAAGGACAGAGCTTCTGCCACATAATATCAGCTCTTAAAGCAAAACCCACAGCACGAATGCAAATCTAGCTTCATCACATGACGCATGCCCCTGAGAGAAAATGTCCGCCAAAGTGGATTTAGAAGCCCAGTGAGCCAAACTGGCTCTTAAAGGGCCGAAGCGCCAAAGTGATTCTTAAAGGGCCGGCGCACCGAAATGAGTCTTAAAGGGCCGACGCGCCAAATCGAAAGCTGAGTGACCCCAGGCTCCAAATCGGAGGCTGAGCCACCCTGGCCTCCAAATCGGACCCAGAGTGGCCCTGCCCACCAAAAACGGAGCCAGAGTGGCGCAACCCACCAAATCGGACCCTGAAGGGCCCCGCCCACCAAATTGGACCCAGAGGGGCCCTGCCCACCAAATCGGACCCTGAGGAGCTCCGTCCACCAAATCGGACCCAGAGTGACCCCGCCCACCAAATCGGACCCAGAGGGTCCCCCCCACCAATTCGGACCCTGAGGGGCACTGCCCACTAAATCGGACCGAGAGAGGCCACTCCCACCAAATCGGACCCCGAGGAGCCCCGCCCACCAAATCAGACCCTGAGGGGCCCTGCCCACCAAACCAGACCCCGAGGGGCCCTGCCCACCAAATCAGACCCCGAGGGGCCCCGCCCACCAAATCAGACCCTGAGGGGCCCCGCCCACCAAATCGGGCCCAGAGTGGCCCCGCCCACCAAAATGGACCCATGGGGCTCCACCCACAAAATCAGACCCTAAGGGGGCCCCACCCACAAAATCGGACCCTGAGTGGACCCGGCCACAAAATCAGACCCTGAGGGGCCCCAACCACAAAATCGGACCCTGAAGGGCCCTGGCCACAAAATCGGACCCTGAGGGGCCCCACCCACAAAATCGGACCCTGAAGGGCCCCGGCCACAAAATCGGACCCTGAGGGGCCCCAACCACAAAATCAGACCCTGAGGGGCCCCGGCCACAAAACCGGACCGAGAGGCCCAACCCACCAATTCGGACCCTGAGGGGCCCCGCCCACAAAATCAGACCCTGAGGGGCCTCGCCCACCAAATCGGACCTAGAGGGACCCGCCAAAAAAATCGGTACCAGAGGGGCTTCGCCCACCAAATCGGACCCAGAGTGGCCCCGCCCACCAAGTCAGAGCCTGAGGGGCCCCGCTCACCAAATTGGAGCCTGAGGGGCCCCGCTCACCAACTCAAGCCCCGAGGAGCCCAGGCCACCGAATTGGATCCTGAGGGGCCCCACAGGCCAAAGTGGCCCCTGAGGGGCCCCACCCACCAAATCGGACCCTGAGGGGTCCCGCCCACCAAACCGGACCCTGAGGGGCCCTGCCCACCAAATTGGACCCAGAGTGGCCCCACCCACCAAATCGGACCCTCAGGGGCCCTGTTCACCAAATCAGACTCTGAGGGACCCCGGCCACCAAATCGGACCCCGGCCACCAATTCAAGCCCTGTGGAGCCCAGGCCACCGAATCGGATCCTGAGGGGCCCCACCCATCAAATCAGACCCTGAGGCCAAAGTGGCCCCTGAGAGGCCCCCACAGTTAAAACGGATCCTGAGTTGAAAGTCTTGCAGGTGTAGCAGGCAAGTCTCTCTTAAAGGGGCAACCCAGGCACCATTTCAAAGCACTATCTGTACTTCCTTCAGGAAATACACATCTAGTTATTCAGTTGATTTCCGCAATTAATTCGGCCCGAACCGCTACACGCATAGACTCCGTTGAGGTGTTGTTTCGAAGCCAGCGTCCACGAGTGGTGTGCTAAGTAATTTTCGTGTCAATCAGATTTGTAGTTTTTGCGCAATTTGCGTTTTAAAAAACATTTTCCCGTCATTGGAATGCACTCTCAATGCATTTCAATGGGAAAATGTTGCCACAGAGAAAACATGCCCTGAGGCCATTCAAATGGCAGTTAAGCTCATTGCTATGCGCAGGCACACCCAGTTACTATGCCAACGCCTACGAAATTCACATGACGCCCCCAGGACACAGATTCTGCCAGATAATATCAGCTCTTAAAGCGAAACCCACAGCACAAATGCAAATCTAGCTTCATCACATGACGCATGCCCCTGAGAGAGAATGTGTGCCAAATCTGGCCTCCAAATCGGAGGCTGATCCACCCTGTCCTCCAAATCGGAGGCTGATCCACCCCGGCCTCCAAATCGGAGGCTGAGCCACCCCGGCCTCCAAATCGGAGGCTGAGCCACCCCGGCCTCCAAATCGGAGGCTGAGCCACCCCGGCCTCCAAATCGGAGGCTGAGCCACCCCGGCCTCCAAATCAGACCCTGAGGATCCCGTCCACCATTTCAAGCCCTGAGGAGCCCAGGGCACCGAATCGGATCCTGAGGGGCCCCACCCACCAAATCAGACCCCGAGAGGCCCCACAGGCCAACGTGGGTCCTGAGAGGCACCCACAGTTAAAACGGATCTTGAGTTGAAAGTCTTGCATGGGCAGCAGGCACGTCTCTCTTAAAGGGGCAGCCCGGGCACCATTTCAAACCACTATCTGTACTTCCTTCAGGAAATACACATCTAGTTATTATTCAGTTGATTTCCGCAATTAATGCGTCCCGAACCGCTACACGCACAGACTCCGTTGAGGCGTCGTTTCAAAACCAGCATCCACGAGTGGTGTGCTAAGTATTTTTCTTGTCGATCGGATTTGTAGTTTTTTGCGCAATTTGCCTTTGAAAATTTTTTTTCCCGTCATTGGAATGCATTGTCTCAATGCATTTCAATGGGACAATTTTGCCATAGAAATACTTGGGGCAGTCATGAGGCATTTCAAATTTGAGGACCAGTTGTGGCAGTTAAGCTCATTGATATGCGCAGGCAGACCCAGTTACCAAAATGAGTCTTAAAGGGCCGGCACGCCAAATCGAAAGCTGAGCCACCCCGGCCTCCAGATCGGAGGCTGAGCCACCCCGGCCTCCAGATCGGAGGCTGAGCCACCCCGGCCTCCAGATCGGAGGCTGAGCCACCCCGGCCTCCAGATCGGAGGCTGAGCCACCCCGGCCTCTAGATCGGCCCCTGAGGGGCCCCACAGGTCAAAGTGGCCCTTGAGGGGCCCCCACAGTTAAAACGGATCATGAGTTGAAAGTCTTGCAGGGGCAGCAGGCAAGTCTCCATGAAAGGGGCAGCCCGGGCACCATTTCAAAGCACTATCTGTACTTCCTTCAGGAAATACACATCCAGTTTATTATTATTATTCTGCTTCTTCTCCGCGTTTTCTGCTATGAATGCGGCCCGAACCGCTCGGCGCAGAGACCCCATTCAGGTGGCGTTTCGAAGCACTCGGTGGGGACAGGTGTGCTATGCATTTTTGGAGTCGATCCGATTTGTAGTTTTAAAATTGCATTTTAAGCAAAAATTTTCCCATAAGAATTCATGGCGACCTTTCCTTGAACCCCAACTGACATGGATTGAAGCCACAGCGCAGGTGCAGTGACCTTACAAAGATGGCAGCTATGCAGCTTCCACACATGACCCGTATTGCCTAATAGTAGCTGACAGATCGCTGATTCAAGGTCTTAAAGGCGCAGCGCTCCAATGGCTTGTGAAAAGCCCCACCCAGTGATGGCTAACCTTGGCACTCCAGCTGTTGTAAAACTTCAACTCCCAGCCTACCCTTGCAACCTGCAGCAGTTGAGGCATGCTGGGAGTTGTAGTTCTCCAACAGCTGGAGGGCCAAGGTTCGCTATCGCTGCAGTCGGGTGCCAAAGTGGCCCCTGAGGGGTCCGGAGCGCCAAAGTGGCCCCCGAGGCAAAGTGGCATCATGTGTCAACATGGCTAAAGTGGTTACCAAGTGACCAAAGTGGCTACCGAGGTGCCGAATGTGCCAAAGTGGCTACCGAGGTGCTGAATGTGCCAAGGTGGCTCCCAAGTGGCCAGAGTGGCTACAGAGGTGCCGAATGTGCCAAAGTGGCTACAAAGTGGCTACCGAGGTGCTGAATGTGCCAAGGTGGCTACCAAGTGGCCAAAATGGCTACAGAGGTGCCGAATGTGCCAAAGTGGCTATACCCAACATTCATATTCTAACTTTACTTTCTTACAGTCGACACGTGATACACTGCTGTAAAGCTGGGAGCGCTGTTCAAGCACCATGTATTTCCTTCAGGAAATGCCCATCTAGTTAGTGTATGGCAGCCTAACAAAGTATCATGCAGCCCCCCCATAAAGTTCATGTAGCATAATGCAACCGCCATAGAGTATGATGCTGTCCCATGGGGAACATGTAGTATAATGCAGTTCACATAGTCTAATGTAATCCTCAGAGTCTAATGCAGGCCCCACAGAGTACATATAGCATAATACAACCACCATAGTGTGTGATGTTGTCCCATAGGGTACATAGAGTATAATGCAGTCAACATAGAGCCTAATGTAGTCCTCAGAGTCTAATGCAGGCCCCGTAGAGTACATATAGAATAATGCAACCATCATAGCGTATGATGCTATCCCATAGGATAGTCTGCAAGCCCCAATAGAGTCCGCTGCCGGCCCCCATAGAGTATATTAAACATAATTCAACTTCCATAGAGTACAACACAGCCCCTGTAGAGAACATAGTGTTTTATGCAGCCTCCATAGAGTATTATCCAGCCCCCCCCATAGAGTAGCATGCTGCACCATATACTGCAATGCAGCCCCATAGAGTGTAAAGTAGAAGATTGGCGTTCACTCGGTCTTGATTCGAGGTGCTCGTGGAACGGGGTATGTGACCCCCTCATTCAAGGCGAGAGATTCCCTGCACACTCTTTATTTCAGTTTTGCAAGGTTTTTTTTAATTCGCGAAAGCAAATATAAACAGAATATTTCTGTGAACTTCGCAGCAAAGTTAGTGAAAAAGACCCTTGCGGGATCGAAACTTTTAAGTCATTTGGTTTTTGTAAAATGAGGAAAAATATTGCTCAAAAGGGAAAAGCTTCAAAAGGCATATGCAGTAGTAAGGTGCTGTGCTGCAGCTGTCCATAGAGTATAATTCAGCCTCCATAGTCATCCAGTATTAGGGCCACTACATACTCATTACATACAGTATAATGCAGCCTCCCATAGAGTAAAATGCAGCATCATATAGTATCATGCAACCCCCCTAGAGTATAATGCAGCCCCGTTTAGTGTAAGGCAGGCCCCATATAGTACACATTAGTTTAATGCACTTCCCATAGTAATCAATAGAGTATAAAGCAGCTCCCATAGTCCTCCAGTATTAGGGCCACCACATACTCACTACATACAGTATAAGGCAGCTTCAAATAGTGTAATGCAGCATTATTTAGTATAATGCAGCAGCCTCATATAGTACAATGCAGCCCCCATAGAGTATAATGCAGCCACCATGTATGTACTCTGATTTAATAATAAATACAATACTTGCCTAACCTCGTTCCTGCGGTGATTCGGTGTTTGCAGAACGCCTTCTCAGCAACTCCACTGCTCGGTGCAGCATGATGAAGTGACGTGTTTGCACCCACTTCGTCAGAAGCAGAGGGTGAATGATGGGAGAGAGAGTGTCAGCTAACGCTCTCGCCTCCATCATTGATTTCAATATCGGCATCTATGATGCTGATAAGGTTGGATGCGTGGGGGGACCAGGAGCCGGCTCTGGCACCAGGTCCCCCCAATTCATGTGCCCCATAATCATCAACATTAACAGAAATAAACACTTGAAATAGATAGTGTTTGTAATCACTGTATAATATGAGTTTCACTTTTTGTATTGAACTGAAATAAATTAACTTTTTGATGATATTCTAATTTTGCGAGAAGCACCTGTGTCAGATGGTCTGTCAGTATATGCATATCTTTTCTGAAAGACCACATAGGCTACAACACCATTAAGTAAGATGCAACATTAACCAAACACCATGAAAACCAAAGACATCTCCGAACAAGTCAGGGACAAAGTTTATGAGAAGTACGAGTCAAGGTTGAGTTATTAAAAAAAAAAAAAAATCAAAATCGCTTATCCCCCCTGGAGCACCATAAAATCCATTATCAAATGGAAAGAACATAGTACCACAACAAACCTGCTGAGAGAGAGCCGCCCACCAAAACTTTCAGCCTTCGCAAAGAGGGCTTTAGTCAGAGAGTCAACACGGAGACCAAAGTTGCCAAGCAGCGACTGGGGTATTTGTCCATATGACCACTGTAAGCCGTATACTCCATAAAGATTGCCTTTATGGAAGCGTAGATAGAAAAATGCCTTTACTTACAAATTTTAAGGCTTGTTTTGAGTTTGCCAAAAGACATTTGGGAGACTCCCCCAAATGTATTGAGGAAGGTGCTGTGTTCTGATGAGACAAAAATTGAACTTTTTGGGCACCAATTTAAACGTTATGTCTGGCAGCAAACCAACAGCTCATCATCCCGAGAACACCATCCCCGCAGTGAGATATGATGGTGGCAGCATCTTGCTTTGTAGATGTTTTTCGGCAGCGGGGACAGGGAAAATGGATTGTGTCAAAGGAAAGATGGATGAGCGAAATACAGGGATATTCTTGAGCAAAACCTGTTTGTCAGTCATTTTGAGACTGGGATGGAGGTTCACTTTTCAACAAGACCAAGGCCCAGAGCATACTGCTGAAGCAATGCGCAAGTGGTTTAACCCCTTCTCGACATGCTCCATACATATACTGCTCTGTGGGCGCTGTGTTCCTGCAAAGAAAGGTATATGTACGATGCATTGATCTCGCGGCTTCACGCTGAGGTCAGCAGCAATCGGGTGTGGGTGTTGGCTCTATGTAAGAGCTGACACCCTGCATCAACTCCCATGATCAGTGCTAGCAGAGCAGGAGCTGACATACCTCCTTCCCTGCGTGTCAGACGCTGATCTGATGCTCTGCCGTGCAAAAAAAAAAATATATATATTTGGTATCGCAGCGTCCAGAACGTCTCGCTCTATGAAACTGTCCTGCTTAACCCCTTCTTTAGCATCATACCATTGAAGAAAATGTTCAATAAAACGCGATCAAAAAGATAAATGTAAATAAAAATGGTACCACTGAAAACTTCATCTTGTCCTGCAAAAAACAAGCCACCATACAGCTCAATCAGCAGTAAAATATTAAAAAAAATTATAGCTCTCAGAATAAAGTGATGCAAAAATAATTTTTTCTATAAAATAGCTTTTGTGTAAATGTGCCAAAACTTAAAAAAGCAATTTAAATGGGATACTGTTGTAGTCCTACTTGCCCAAAGAATAAAGCTGCCTTACCAATTTTACCACACGTGTAACAGTAAAAAAAAAAAAAGTATGAATTGCTTGTTTTTGTTAATTCCATAAAATCGGAATATCACAAGGATATCGGAAATAGATATAAAAGGGGAGACAAGGGGCGCAGAGTCTAAGCGTTGGTGTATGTTCACCGCAAGAAGATAGTGTCTTCCGAAAGTATTCGGCCCCCTGGAACTTTTCAACCTTTTCCCACATATCATGCTTAAAACATAAAGATACCAAATGTAAATTTTTGGTGAAGAATCAACAACAAATGGGACACAATTGTGAAGTTGAACGAAATTTATTGGTTATTTTAAATTTTTGTGGAAAGTCAAAAACTGAAAAGTGGGGCGTGCAATATTATTCAGCCCCTTTAACGTAATACTTTGTTGCGCCACCTTTTGCTGCTATTACACCTGCAAGTCGCTTGGGGTATGTGTCTATCAGTTTTGTACATCAAGAGACTGAAATTCTTGCCCATTCTTCCTTGGCAAACAGCTCGAGCTCAGTAAGGTTTGATGGAGATCGTTTGTGAACAGCAGTTTTAAGCTCTTTCCACAGATTCTCGATTGGATTCAGGTCTGGACTTTGACTTGGCCATTCTAACACCTGGATATGTTTATTTGTGAACCATTCCATTGTAGTTTTTCCCAAATGATCAGTGATAGCAAAATTCTCCATTAAATGTTTTGTTTGTATTCAATGTTTTATTTATTGAAAATTATTGGCAACATGACAGCAATGCAGTAAATCCAACAATGCAGACGTAATACAGCACAAGTAAGCAATACAGTGTTCAGAGGACCGTGCCGGTCTCAAGAATGGTTATGAAAAAGCTGAAGATTGACCAAGTCTACAGGGATGTAAACACCCACTCCGCCGTCAGAACATCGTTACCATGAAGAACGATCAATTCTTGTTATTAACACATAAACATACATTTGGAACAGAACTGGTGTCCCGATGTTCAATAATAAAACTTCCGATGAAACAATTGACTTAGTAGGAACCAAATCAGGGCCTAAAGAAAGGGGTGAAAAAACCACAGGAGTGTACCAATACAACAGATGGGGGGTAGGGAGTCGAGAGGCGGGGGAGGTTGGTGGGAGGTCCGTAGACACACTGCTCAAGTCTAAGATTCAAGATGTAGGGTCAGGCGTAATCATAGAAATGAAATAGAAATGAATTTTTCTGATTTCCTGTGCGACACCCAAGGAGTCCAGACATGCGAGAAGGCAGAAAAGCTATGTGTAGAAAGTGCTACCAATTCTTCAGAAAGATACAGTTGGTCAATTTTAGCTAATAACTGGCTCAAGCTTGGAATATTAGACGTATGCCAAAATGTAGGTAGGAGGAGCTTGCCAGCTGTAAGTATGAAGGAGGCCAGTCTTTATTATTTGGAACAATTGGAAGATTGAGGAAAACATGTTCCGGTGTGAATTTTATATGGATACGTACTACCTCATTCAAAACCTGGGATACCGTGTTCCAAAATTTTTGTATGGTGTGACAGGACCACCAGATATGTAGATATGACCCTCTGTCATCCTTGCATCTTCAACACAAGTCCAACAAGGTGGGAAGCCATTTGTGCAACATGAGGGGTGTTGTATACCAGTGAGTCAATATTTTATAGCTATTTTCTTGAGCTCTCACACAGTGTGAAGGGCCATATGAAAAATTTTTATATTATGTTAGTTTGGGAGTCAGAAAAAGAGTGACCTAACTCTCCTTCCCATCTTCGCACAAAGGCTCTTTTTTGAGAAACTTGCTGTACAAGCAACATATTATATAGGGCGGAGAGCACTTTTTTCCTGTTTGTTTGGGAGCACAGTGTTTCAAAAGTGGTTAAAGGTCGTGTAATGTCGCCATTTATCATGGCTTGGCGTAGCGACTTCCTTAGAGATTCATAATGTAAGAAGGTATAATTAGACATTGTGGGTAGTGCTTTCATATCTTGAAAGGGTATAACAGTCCCCTCTTTATATAACTGATGCAATAGAGGTGATTTATCTGTTGATGTAGGTTTCACCAATCCCGCTGCCATGACATCCGAAACCTTAGCAAGCGGCGAGGGACTCGGCGCTAAATAAAATGCCACTGACTTCCAGCATTTAATCGCCGCCCTAGTAACGAGATTCGGGAAGGTAATTTTAGGTGTCGCTGCAGGAGAGAGGATAACCGAGCGCAGTTGAGTCAGAGCCATCTGCTCTTCAATATTGGGCCAGTGTTTCTCTCCAGTCTTCCTGACCCATTCGACAGTCCTTGATAGGACAGCAGCCAAATAGTAAGTGCGGATATTAGGGGCTCCCATGCCACCTTTCCCTCTGGGCAATGAGAGTGTATGTGAGTTAAGTCTTGGCCTATGTTTATTCCAAATATACTTAAATATAGAACAATTGATCTGGGCTAGGAACAACCTAGGCAAATCTATAGGCAGCATCTGAAATAGATAGATTAATTTAGGCATGAGGATGCTCTTGATCAGGTTTTTTCTGCCCATCCAAGATAGGTACGGGGCCCTCCATCTTTTAGTCTGGTCTGCAACTAAACTAAGAAGCGGTTTATAATTTAAATTGAATAAGTCTTTAAAGGACCGACTAATTTTAATACCCAGATACTTTATATAATTGCCCGGCCAGTGGAAGGGGAATTGTGACTTAAAATCATTTATAGTGCTAGCAGGTATATGTATGCCCACTGCTCCGGATTTAGATGGGTTAATTTTGAAATTAGACAGAAAGCCATATCTCTCTAGAATCCGCATAAGGGCTGGTATGCCTCTGTGGGGACAAGTCATAGTGACTAATAAATCGTCAGCAAAGGCCATGGTTTTTTTATGCGTTAAACCCCATATGGACACCCCTCTATGTCTTTGCATAAATTTATAGCTTTGATAAGCGGCTCCATCACCATTATGAATAATAACGGCGAGAGAGGGCATCCCTGCCTTGTTCCATTATGAATCTCAAATGAGTTGGTAAGGGAGTCAAGTTTAATTCTTGCTGTGTGGTGAGAATACATTTGCAATATTGCCGCTACCAGCAGAGGGGGAAAATTAAAGCTAAGGAGGGTTTCCTGCAAGAAGGTCCAAGCCACTCTGTCGAATGCTTTTTCCGCATCTGTGCCTAGTAGCACCAAGGGTATCCTATGGAAATCAGAATATTGCATCAAATGTAGAACTCTCCATGCATTTTCCTTGCCCTCTCTACCTCTAATGAAGCCGGTCTGATCTGGGGAGATCAAGTTTAGGTAAATACTCCGCAATGCGCCTCGCCAGCATACTGGCATAGATTTTTAGATCCACATTCAGTAAGGAAATGGGTCTGTAGTTACTACAAAGTTCTGGGTCTTTGCCTTCCTTGTAGATTAGAGAAATATGAGCTTCCAGAGATTGGGGAGGGAAGGCGTTACCTTGGAGTATTTCATTACAAAGATTAAGTGAGGATCTAGGGCCTCAGAAAAGGTTTTATAATAGATAGCAGGAAATCCATCGGGGCCGGGGGCCTTCCCTGAGGGACTGTTCAAAAGAGTGGATCGGAAGTCCGGGTGAAGGGCCTAGTGAGGAATTTTTGTTCTTCTGATATAAGTTTGGGGAGATTAAGGCTAGCTAAAAAGGACAGGATTTCTGCTTGTTTTCGTAACCTGTTCATGTCAGATTCATCAGGTTTCAAATTGTAAAGGCTTGAATAATATTTTAATAATTCCTGTGAAATTTGGCCAATGTCAGCTGTTTTACTGCCACTGGAGGTTTTCAGGGAGTGAATAAAAGTCTTAGCTTGTCTAACTTTGATTAATGACATCATAAGTCTAGAGGCCTTATCGCCATGTACATACATATGATTTCTCCAACTAATGTACTGCTTTGCGGACTGCTTATTCAGCAGATCCTTTAGTTGTAAGCGCTTGGCTGTCAGTGCCTCCAGATTCTGACTCAGTAAGGTTCTTTTATGTTTTTCTAAATTAACTGTCTTCATAAAGATCTTGTATTGCCTTTTTGCGCTGTTTGTTGAGGTGAGAAGCGATAGAAATTAGTTCCCCTCTGACCACTGCTTTGTGAGCCTCCCATATCATTGGAAAGCTCACCTCTGGAGAAACATTATTCTTAAAATAGTCTGTTAGAATGTTTCTGATTCGTTGTTTGTTAGTGTCTGAGGTTAGAATTGAATCATTTAGCCTCCATGAGCGATACCCGGAATGGGGTTTTGAAGTTGAAAACCGTACTGCAACTATCGAGTGGTCCGAGTGTACTGAGGGAAGAATTTCTGCTTTAAATAGGTTCGGCAACAAAGATCTTGGTAGGAAAATATAATCGATTCTGTGGTAGGAATTATGGGGATGGGAGAAAAAAGTGTAGTCAAGGTCATTAGGGTGCATATGTCGCCACACATCTATTAATGATAGACTATGCAGGGATTTCTTTATCCTGATAATATTTTGGTACGAACTCTGACATTTTTTCGTGGATGAGTCCAAGATTGAGTTTACAGGTATATTAAGGTCCCCTCCAAGAAGTGGTATGCCCTCTAAGAAGGAGCGGAATTTATTTAGTTTGGATGTAATCCATTTGATTTGTTTTTTTGTTGGGGGCGTATAAGTTGCCAATAGTGACCAAGGTTCCTGCCAGTAGGCCTTTTATAAAAATATATCTCCCCTCTGGGTCAACCAGTGAGTCAGATAGTAAAAAAGAAGTATTCTTGTCAAATGCAATTGACACCCCTCTAGAACTCTTCTGGGGGAAGTTGCGTGGTACCACTGGTTGTAATATGAATGATCAAAAGAAGGAAGTTTCTCGATTTCAAAGTGCGTTTCTTGTAAAATAAGAATATTAAAATTTTCCTTTTTCAACTAATTCAGTGTCTGTGCTCTTGGGATAGGTGAATTTAAGCCATGCCTGTTAAAGCTTGCTAATTTTAGTGTACTTTAATTAGCTTTCATATAAATTGAAGTGAGTGTGCGGACCTTTGTTCTGCAGTGTGACCTCACAGGACCAACCCGGGGAGGACATGGGCAAAAACAAGGGGTAATTGGAGTATAGTGGTATTAAGTTTACTTTAACTGGGGTAGTGCACTGGTCAATGCCAGTGCAAATAACAGTAACATAAACCATGTTGATTTTGAGAAAATTAACATTTCAAAAGGGGGGGAAGTGATTATGATGATGCCAGTGCCACAGGCCTCATGTATAAACACCTCTTTCCCATCTCTTGGAGAAATGCCTGCCCCCTCACTCACAGTCAAGATATATCAAAGTGGATCGAGCAGGCCCCCCCCCCCGAGAATGGAAGCAACAATAAACTGTATTGAGTAGTGCTCTACTCACACATGAGGTCCATGAAATCCTCCAAAGATATCGATTGATGCCGCAGTTTGACCTTTCTACCTGAAACGAAAATTAGAACACAAAAAGAAAGCACAGGTATACAATAAAGTCAAACTAAGCAGCCTCCAGATGACTCTATCGTTGCTGATTGGCCATATCCAACAGGCAGTTCCCAGGTCGTGGACAAGTCCTTGTCTTAGGCCATCAGCTCTTCAGTTTTCTTCATCCGGAAAAATACATTTTGGCTTTGCTGCTTTACGCTGGTTTCGAGTGGACTTTGCTGATTGGACCAGATTCCAAGGCTCGGGCAGGGACAGAGGGTGCAGTGAAGGAACTGGATGGTATACCTCTATATCCGGATACTTTTCCAGAACTATCCCCAGCTCTTTGCATGCCTCTTGGATTTCCGCAGAGTTCCTGGCCTGGATGCGTTTGTCCTTGGAAGTTATTGCAATGCCAAATGGGTACAACCAGCGGTATTGGTTATGGCGCAAAGCCTCAGTAAAGGGTTTTAGAAGACGTCTCTTATTTAATGTCGATGCAGCTAGGTCCTGAAAGATCAAGACTGGGGAATCCTCAAATGTTATATTTTCTGCTTCCCTTGAACGTCTTATTATTAAATCCTTAGTACGATAATACAAAAAACGGCAAATGACATCCCGGGGATGCCATTTTGGGTCTTGGTTTTAACGACCTATGTGCCCTTACTATCTCAAATTGTGAGGGGTCGTCTTGAGACAGAAGTTTAGAAAATATTTCAATCAAGGTTGCGGACAGCGCTTCAGCCGCTACTGATTCAGGGATGCCCTTTGTCCGCAAGTTATTCCTTCTTTCTCTATTCTCATGATCCTCAAGGATAGAATATATTTGGTTGATATGTTCTCCTTGGCTCTGTGAGCAAGCTATAGCCTCATTGGTTTGCTGGATTATGGTAGAATTGGTGCCTCGAGCGTGTCCACCCTGTGGCCTATTTGTGAGATTTCTTGCTTAATGACGGATAAGTCTTTGACCACCGGTTCAAGAGATTTAGTAAGCATCCTCTTTATGAAGGATCTAGAGACAGGTTGGTCTCCCATGCTACCATTGTCCTCCATATCGCTTACTATATCTGATTCAGAGTCGCCTTGAGAGTGCTGATCCATGGGCACTAGAGGTTTGGATTTAGTTGAGGTGGATTTAGTTTGATTTTTATTAAGGAATTTATTCATATCTACTTGAGTTAGAGAAACTTTAGATCCAGAAGAAACTGATGTGGATCTGCCAGTCTTGACCATCTTTAGACGTTGAAATTCAGCAATATCAGGGTAGCTATTTTAGCATCATTCGCATTCCCCCCATATAAATTTTCATGAAGGTAGTCACATTTTTAAAGGATGCGCAAGTAGCTAGGTTCGTTCTTTATTTTGAGATAGATGGATGCTAATCTTCAAAGTGACCACTTGATGTCACTATTATCTCAGCAATGAGTCTGATTCTAAAGAGAGTGTCCTGAATCTTTATTTCTGCTTTCCTGGGACCTCTAGTCTGAGAAGAAAAACACTCAGAGGAAAAAAAAACGAGGGTTAACTCTTCAGGACATACAGTGTCCCCTTTCTTCCCCAATCTCCTTCGCCTTTATGGCCTCTCCTGTTTCTCTCCCTTCCTTCCTTCTCCTCCTCCCCTCCTTCAGACCCAGACCCTATATTTTTATTATATATTTTCTCTCCCTCCCTCCCGTCTCCCCCTCTCTTCAGCCACAACTCTGGGTGCGATTTTTATCTCAGAGCCGGTTTGTGCTGTGCTCCCAGCTTCAGCCCCCAGCGTTGCCTCTCCCTGCAATATGGCGCCGCCCAGGGGCTGGAAAAAGAGTCCAGATTGTCACCAGCGTCCCCGGGTCTCGCTCGGGTAGCGTCAGATCCCGGTGACAGGCAGGCCTGCAGCCAGGGAAGTCAGGAGCAGGAGAAGAATTCACCACACTCCCCAGCAGAGGTATGTAATGAGTAATTCTCCATTAAATGTAACCTGCTTAACCCAGCAGGAAGTACAGCGGCGTCTAAAAATCACTAAAGTTGACAAATCCCCGGTCCCGGATGGGATACACCCCTGAGTACTGCAGGAATTAAGTACGGTCACTGCAGGGTAATCAATACAGAGGAGGACAATTTAATATTACAGGGGGATTTATGTAAACTAGAAGCTTGGGCTGATAAATGGCAAATGAGCTTTAATGGGGATAAATGTAAGGTCAAGCACTTTGGTAGAACAAACAAGATGTATAATTATTTGCTTAATTGTAAAACACTGGGCAAAACTGCCACTGCAAAAGACCTGGGTGTATAGGTGGACAACAAACTCACATTTAGTGGCCAGTGTCAGGCAGCTGCTGCAAAGGCAAATAAAATAGTGGGATGCATTAAAGAGGCATAGATGCTCATGAAGAGAACATAATTTTACCTCTATATAAGTCACTAGTACGACCACACTTGGAATACTGTGTACAGTTCTGGTCTCCGGTGTATAAAAAGACATAGCTGAACGGGAGCGGGTGCAGAGAAGAGCGACCAAGGTTATTGGGGAACTAGGGCGTCTGCAATACCAAAACAGGTTATTACACTTGGGGTTATTTAGTTTGGAAAAACGAAGGCTTAGGGGTGATCTTATTACAATGTATAAATATATGCGGGGACAGTACAAAGACCTTTCTAATGATCTTTTCTCTTTCCCCCATGACGGCACCACGGAGAGAGAGGGATCCGCCCTCAGGGACAGGAAACCTACAGATGAAAAAAGGCGGTACCTCTCTCCCACATCAGTTGGTTTCCTGTCCCTGACGGGGAACCTACAGCACGCTACCTGGAAGTCGTCGCAGGATTCCGGGGACCGATCCAGACCGGCAATAAGGCAGCGGGGCTCTCTGCCTTGGCTGGGTCGAGGCTTTGAACAGGCTCCCCCCGAAGCACCACCATCGGGGTCGGCGGGCCTTGAGGGTGAGTGGGGAGAGGCAGTGAAGAATCCAGTAAGTCTGCCGATCCCGGGAAAAATAAAAAATAAAAGGGGCCTCCTGCAGTATAGTGACGGTGGTCACTACAGGAGAGCCCAGCCGATCTGATAAGGGGCCGGGCAGGTGGCGGCGGTCACCAAGGGCCCTACAGCAGAGCCTGCCATACCCGGGACGGAGGGGGGCCACTGAGAGCCGGGAAGCGGGCAGGCCTCTGCAGCACTCAGCGGGGGCGGCGGTGGCCACCGGAGCCAGGTGTGCAGCGCCGGGAGGCCGCAGGAAACCGGCACCGGACGCGCGGTACATCGGAGGATGGGGGGGCGCGCGCGCCATGTCAGCTCCCTTAAGGGAAAGGGAGGCGCGGTGCACCGCTGGGTGATCGCGTGGTGCGCATGCACGAGACTTCCGGCGGGGAGGAGGGATCCCTGGGAAGGGGGCGGCGGCGCGAATATAAAAAAAAAATGAGGCTTTAAAAAGCACCCTGAAAGAGAAGGAAGCGGTCACTATGAGTGGGAAACCGCAGAAGGAGACACTGAGGCGGTCCCCGAAGCAGGGACCACAGCAAACGCAGGAACAGCACCAACCGCGCCAGAGCGACTCTTCCCAGCAGCGCAGCAGCAGCGGTCACACGAGATCGCGGCGCAGCCAAAGCTCTACCATGGCAGCACAGCCAGAAGTGGATTCAGCAGTGGAGATAATCCCTACGCCCGAGACGGTATCGTTCGTTCCACAGGAGGGTGAGTGATCTCTGTGAATGCTGTCTGCTAATTTGCGACTATTAATTTTTCTTTTTCAGGGGCGTAAATGCACTACCAAATCTAAACACGTGGTATGTGCTATATGCACGGAGGAACTACCCCCTAAATGGGAGAAAAAGCTCTGTGCGGCTTGCATAGAGCAGACAATACAAGAGGAATCCCCGGGGTTTGACTTAGACCTCAAAGCATTAATAAAAACTCAGATCGAAGACGCCCTTAAGGGCGCCAGGACCTCAAAGAAGAAACGCCGGTCCAGGCATAGAGCCCCAGAATCGAGCATCAGTGAGTCGGGAAGCGAACTATCCGACTCAAGTGATTCATCATTCTCCCAATCCTCTTCGTCATCCTCAGAAGAGGGACGCAGCTGCTTTCCCATTGAGGAGACGAACGCCCTGGTAAAGGCCGTGAGGACAACTATGGGGCTGGTAGACGAACGCCCCAAGAAAACAGCCCAAGATATAATGTTCGGAGGGCTAGAGCAAAAGAAACGGAGGGCTTTCCCGATTAATGAGAAAATCCACTCCCTCATCAAGCAATAGTGGAAAAAGCCAGACAAAAAAGTCCTCCTAACACCAAAGAGAAAATACCCCTTTGACGACCCGGCCTGCTCCTTTTGGAACAAAGCTCCTAAATTAGATGTAGCGGTCGCAAAAGCCTCTAAAAAGTTTGCCTTGCCCTTCGAAGACATGGACACCCTGAAGGGCCCAATGGATAAGAAGGCTGAAACTTTTTTTAAAAAGCGCTTGGGAAGCAGCAAGAGGGGGGCTAAAACCAGCCATAGCAGCCACATGTACGGCACGGGCCCTGATGGTATGGCTGGACCATTTAGGTTCTCAAATAAAGGAGAATGTCCCGAGGGAAACGATACAGAGGTCAGTTTCTGTAATGAAGGGAACAGCAGCGTTTCTGGCGGATGCGTCGGTAGACTCAACCAGACTGGCAGCCAGGACAGCGGCCTTTTCAAACGCCGCAAGACGCGCCTTATGGCTGAAATGCTGGCTGGGAGATTTGCAGACAAAAGCCAAATTGTGTGCAATCCCTTGCGAGGGGAAATACTTGTTTGGCCCAATACTGGACGACATCTTAGACAAGGCCGGGGACAAGAAAAATTCCTTTCCCGGGTTCCCCAGCCAGTCATACAAAAGACCCTTTCGGAATAGAAGGTTTATGTGGCGGAAGCCCCCAAAAGGGAACAAAGAAGGTTGAGAGGACAGAAGGAACAAGAGTAAAGGCTTTTTGTTTAACAAACCCCCCGACAACAAGAAGCCACATCAAAGGTACTCCCCAGGTCGGGGGAAGATTATCATACTTTCTCCAGGCCTGGGAGGAAATATCCACGAGTTCTTGGATACTGGACATAATAAAGGAAGGTCTGAGGCTAAAATTCATTTGCCTCCCAAACAGCTCTTTTGTAATAACCCCTCAAAAGACATCACAAGAGCAGCTTGCTCTACAACAAGAAATAGCAAACCTAAGGGAGAAAAACGTGTTACAAGAAGTCCCCTACCAAGACAGGGGCAAAGGCTTCTACTCCCCTCTTTTCCTTCGCAAGAAACCAGATGGTTCGCACAAGGTGATCATAAATCTGAAGAGGCTGAACAAATTTCTAGAAATTCAGCACTTCAAAATGGAGACGATAAAATCTTGTATAAAAATGCTTCCCCCAGCTTGCTTCATGGCCGTATTAGACTTGAGAGACGCATATTATCATGTGCCTATCCACAGAGACCACAGGAAATACCTCAGAGTGGCGGTGACGATTCAGGGGGAGCTAAAACATTATCAGTTCAGAGCCCTCCCCTTCGTGCTAGCCATTGCTCCAAGGGTATTTACAAAGGTAATGTCAGAGGTAATGGCCCACATAAGAGAGCAAAACATTCTGATAGTCCCATACCTGGACGATCTCTTAATAATAGGGGTCACCTCTCACCACTGCAAACAACAATTGGACATAGTCATGAGGTCCCTACTGAGTCTAGGGTGGATGCTGAACTTACCCAAGTCCAAACTCGTACCAAGTCAGGTACAGGAGTATTTGGGGATAACACTAGATTCAATCGAACAGAAATGTTATCTGCCGCAGGCAAAGGTTCAAAAAATGACACAATTGGCGTCACAAATGATAGCCTCCCCAAACACTACCCTGAGAAAAGCGATGTCACTGTTAGGATCCATGACAGCCTGCATGCCAGCAGTTCAGTGTGCTCAGAGCCATACTCGAGACTTACAATGGGAAATATTAAACACAAACACTTCCCTACATGAGAATTTAGACATGCAGTTAAACATCTCACCAGAGACAAAACATTCCTTAACGTGGTAGACAATTCCAGCCAACCTAGTCAAGGGCGTTCCTTGGACATTGCCTGCGACAAAGATCCTAACTACAGAAGCAAGCCCCTGGGGGTGGGGTGCACATCTAGACAGCCAAGTGGCACAGGGGGCCTGGGACCTGGGAAGAAAATCCGCTTCCTCAAATATGAGGGAGCTGCTGGCAGTAAAACTAGCTCTCAATCATTTTTTGGACTCCCTTCGTTCCCATCACGCAAGGGTCTTCTCAGGCAACCAGGTAGTGGTGGCATACCTAAACCACCAGGGGGGCACCAGATCTCGACCACTGATGGAGGTAACAAAATCCATCTTCCACCTGGCAGAGCACAATCTAGAGTCCCTGACAGCCCTTCACATAAAAGGTGCAGAAAATCGAACTGACTTTTTAAGCAGAACACGTCTAAAACAGGGGGAGTGGGAACTAAGCCAGCTAATCTTCAACCAGATCGTGAAACTCTGGGGCCAGCCACAAATAGACTTATTTGAGAACAGTCAGAACCGGAACCTGAAAACCTTCTGCTCAATCGATCCCCGGGGGGGCCCAGTAGCGCTAGACGCTTTCACGATACCCTGGGGTTATCAGCTGGCCTACGCCTTCCAACCAATATCTCTCATCCCCTTAGTACTGAGGAAAATACGGGAAGACAAGGCAACGGTAGTGGTAATAGCGCCCTTTTGGCCACGGAGAATTTGGTTCTCCTGGCTGAGAAGAATGTCCGTAACGGATCCCTGGGTTCCACCAGAAACTCCAGACCTGCTATCCCAGGGACCAGTGTATCACCCCCACATAAAAAATCTACACATGACAGCTTGGCTTTTGAGAGGGAGCTCCTAAGTAACAAGGGCTTCTCGTCAAACTTGGTATCCACACTACTACAAAGTAGAAAGCCAGTAACCAGCAAAGCATCTGGCAAAGTGTGGAAGAAGTTCATGTCAGTGTCAGGCTCTTATCCAACGGGCGAAATCCCTGTAGCCAAGATTCTTGAATTCCTACAGAGGGGGTTGGAAAAGGGATTAGCTACCAGCACCTTAAAAGTACAGGTGGTGGCCTTGGTAGCTCTGTATAACCATGACCTAGCCAAAAATAGATGGATTATGAGATTCATTAGAGCCTCAAGTAGGTCCAGGCCAATCCCTCTACACACCACCCCCCTGGAATCTAAACCTGGTGCTAAACGCACTAACCAAATCTCCCTTCGAACCCCTAGTGGAGGCTCCTTTAAAAATATTGTCACTTAAGACTTCCCTCCTCATAGCCTTAACTTCTGCCCGCTGTATTAGTGACATGCAAGCTCTGTCTGCCCACGCACCCTTCACGCAAATTCTGTATGATAGAGTAATTCTTAAAACCGACCCAGCATATCTCCCCAAGGTGTCGTCACAGTTTCATAGGACCCAGGAAATTTCCCTACCCTCTTTCTGCCCCAATCCCAAAAACAAAACAGAAGAGGTGTTGCACACTTTAGATGTAAAAAAGATGCCTGGTCCAATATTTAACAACCACGAGGGAGTTTAGGAAGGATAGGGCTCTGTTTGTTTGCTTTCAGGGTCCTCGGAAGGGTCAAAAAGCATCGAAGGCCACACTGGCGAGGTGGATAAGAGAAGCCATCACCCTATCCTACTCCTCTTGCGGGGCGGCCATACCAGAGGACGTAAGGGCCCACTCAACCAGGGCAGTGGCATCATCCTGGGCAGAGAAAGCCGGCGCTTTAATAGATCAGATATGTAGAGCTGCCACTTGGTCTTCCCCCTCTACATTTTTCAAACATTACCGTCTAGACTTGACCTCCTCTTCAGATTTCACCTTTGGGAAAAGGGTTCTGGAGGCGGTGGTCCCTCCCTAGATGTACAATCTTTGTAATTCTCTCCGTGGTGCCATCATGGGGGAAAGAGAAAATCGTAGTTACTTACCGATAACGGTATTTCTCTGATCCCATGACTGCACCCGTACATCCCCTCCCTTTCACACACACAGTTGTGCACATAAGAGTGAGTTAGTTAGCGTTAGTACTTAGCCACGCGGTGCCTTTGTTAAGCTTAATTTGATTAATGTTGGATTTTTTTTTATAACCGTTTGAGTTGCAGCTGAGAGTTCTGTGTAATGCTCTGTAAACCAACTGATGTGGGAGAGAGGTACCGCCTTTTCTCATCTGTAGGTTTCCTGTCCCTGAGGGCGGATCCCTCTCTCTCCGTGGTGCCGTCATGGGATCAGAGAAATACCGTTATCGGTAAGTAACTTTGCTCTTAGGCTGGTTTCACACTTGCGTTTTTTTGCGCTGTATTTTAGCGCTAAAAAACGCATGCGCTTTTTCCCCCTATATTTTGCATGGGATGCGCTTATGTGCGCATACACATGCCTTTGTATGCGTTTTTTTGTGGTGTGCGCTCGGGAGCACAAAATGCATCCTGTTGCATTTTTTGGGCGTCCGACTTGCCTCAAAAAAATGCATGCGCGCGCAATGCGTTTTTTTAAAGCAAGACACCCATTGTAAGTCTATGGGTGCGCATTGGCATGCTCATGTATGCGTTTTTTTGCGCATGCGTTTTTTTGTTGACCATTGGTTAGACAATGGAAATTAGGGGTTAGGGTTAGTTAAGGGGGGTTAGGGTTTGGGTTAGGGTTAGTATGGTTTGGTTAAGGGTTAGGGTTTAGAGTTAGTTAGGGGTTAGGGTTAGTAGGGTTTGGTTAAGGGTTAGTATGGTTTGGTTAAGGGTTAGGGTTAGTAAAGTCATGGTTTGGGTTAGTGTTAATCCTAACCCTATCTTGATTTTTTGGTGAGGCCAACTAATGTTGGAAAAAACGCAAACGTGGTAAAAACGCATACAAACGCATAAAAACGCTGCGTTTTTTTCATGCATGCGCATAAAAATGCTTGAAAAAAACGCAGCATTTGTATGCGTTTGTATGTGTTTTTTCCATGCGTTTTTTTGCTGGAAAAACGCGCTGCAAAAAAAAGCAAGTGTGAAAGTAGCCTTAGACCTGTGATGGGGACAAGGGGGCATCCTCTACGTCTGGAGGAAAGAAGGTTTAAGCATAATCACAGACGCAGATTCTTTACTGTAAGAGCAGTGAGACTATGGAACTCTCTGCCATGATTTTGTAATGAGTGATTCCCTGGTAAAATTTAAGAAGGGACTGGATGCCTTTCTTGAAAATTATAATATTACAGGTTATATACTCTAGTTTCCTTGATATTGCGTTGATCCAGGGAGCTAGTCTGATTCCCGTATGTTGAGTTGGGAAGGAATTTTTTTCCCCAATGTGAAGTTTACTGTTTGCCACATGGGTTTTTTTTTGCCTTCCTCTGGATCAACATGTTAGGGCAGGTTAGGATAGGATATGGGTTGAACTAGATGGATTTAAAGTCTTCCTTCAACCTTAATAACTGCCGTATATACTCGTGTATAAGCCGACCCGTGTATAAGCCAACCCCCCTAATTTTGCCACAAAAAACTGGGAAAACTTATTGACTTGTGTATAAGCCGAGGGTGGTGCTGCACAAGGGTTAATGGTGGTCCAAAAAAATGGTCCAAGGATAAATACCCCCATATATTGCTGCACAAGGGTTAATGTTGTCCCAAGTAGATGCTCCATACAAAAATACCCCCATATGCTTCACAAGGGTTAATGGTGGCCCAAGTAGAAGCTCCATACATAAATACCCCCCATATGCTGCACAAGGGTTAATGGTGGCCCAAGTAGAAGCTCCATACATAAATACCCCCCATATGCTGCACAACGGGTAATGGTGGCCCAAGTAGATGTTCCATACATAAATACCCCCATATGTTGCACAAGAGTTAATAGTGGCCCAAGTAGAAGCTCCATACATAAATACCCCCATATGCTGCACAACGGGTAATGGTGGCCCAAGTAGAAACTCCATACATAAATACCCCCCATATGCTGCACAAGGGTTAATGGTGGCCAAAGTAGAAGCTCCATACATAAATACCCCCCACATGCGGCACAAGGGTTAATAGTGGTCCAAAAAAAAGGGCTGAAAATCTCAGCTTATACACAAGTAAATATGGTATGTTACAATTGCAGGATCTATGCCAACCTTGATCCAAGGATTGCATGTGAGTACAATGGTAAAAAGAAAAAAAAAATTTCTTTCTTGGCGCTTCCGGAGGACAAGGATAGTTTAGGGTTTGAGATGATTTGCTCACTAACAAATTTATTAGGACACTTTATTAAGAGCAAAACAGAGCATTTGCGCTCACAATGGCCTTCATCAGGTATAATACGTGCTTTTAAAATTTTTAAAAAGAAAGTTATCTCCTTTCCGAAATTTTTAATTTTGCTATGACGATATGTAATTTAATTGTTTTATAAATACAGTACTTGTGGAAAGGATTACAGGATGCACTGTGTAAAATTTTACAATTTATAATATGTTTCGCATATGTTTCGCATATAAATTTTTTTTTTTTTAATATACCATTATACCATTCTGATATACCAGAACTGGTTTAAGATCACACTGACCCACTTGGGGTGGGGTGTTAATCCCAATTAATTTAGGCACACCCCTGCTATGTGTCAGGAGTCACCAATCTACAAAGATAACTTTCTTTTAAAAAAAACTTGTGTGAAAAATTTATTTTTGAGTGAAATATTTTATATTGTCTTTTATTTTCCCTCAGAGTGCAAAATCCTGCATATCTGGGTGTGTCTGAAAAAAAGATCTTTCAGCCCCCACCCAAAATGACATGCAGGGATATCTGCTAGAAAACGTGTTCCGATAGATCTGTTTATATGCATGACATTATACCTGCGGAAGACTCTAAGAAGTTGAAACTGGTTGTGTTCTAGTTTGAAATAAAGCTGATCCTTGAGTCAGAATATCGAGTTCCATCATCATCCTTCAGGAATGCATATTGCTGGGAAAATTATGCACACAATGAAGTACAATGTGTCCTGAAAAAACAGTCTCAGAATCAGCAGGATCCGTTTATGCGTTCCAGAGTTATAACCTCATAAAGTGACAGTGGTCAGAATTCAAAAATTTGGCTTGGTCATTAACCCCTTTCTGCCATGAGACGTACTATCCCGTCCATGTGCCCTGGGACTTAATTTCCAGGGACGGGATAGTACGTCATGGCATTTAATGCGACATCGCGACTTCAGTCGCGATGATCGCATTAAAATTCCGACGCCATCCTACCTTATGGTAGATGGCCTCGGCATCCAGGGGTCTGTCGCTGCCCTCCCTTCCTCCCGATCGCTGTGATTGGCTGTTGAAATCGAAACGGCCAATCACAGCGCTTCTCATTGTTTCAGCCAGTCGGCGCGGCTGAAACAATGATGTGCTAGGCTGGGATCGAGTACCGATGTACTCGATCCTGGATCCGATGCCTGGCAACACCCCCCAATCCGATTGCATCCTGGATCCGATGCCTGGCAACGCCAGGCACCGGCAAAACCCCCCCAATCCGATCGCATCGATTGCGCCAATCGCAGGGCAGAGCGGCACTATGGCGCCACTCTGCCCTGCCAGTATCGGTCGGATCGGTGCTGTATTAGCACCGATCCTAGGCAGGGACCTGATACAGGCCCAGTAGGACCTGCAGAAGCTGGTTGGCGCAATCGATTAGATCGGCGATCGCGCCAACCACAGGACACAGCAGCAGTCACTCTGTGACTGCTCTGTGCCCTCCTGATGACCTGGGCATGACCTGCCTTTGAATCAGAGCTGTGAGCTCCGATCCTAGGTGGTTGCCATGGTCACCAGGCAGTGCAGGGATTGGTGGATCGATATTATCATTCGATTCCACCAATGGCAGGTCACAGCAGCGATGTGACCGCTCTGTGACCTGCCCCTGACCTGCCTGTGACCTGTATGACAACTCTGCAGGGGGTCCTCACACTAGCTGAGGATTCCCTAGAGAGCGGTCATACGTTTGGATCTCCTGGTGTGCTGGGTATTGTGGTGCCACAGCAGCTTGTAGCATCACAATACCTGCTAAAGAAAGAAAACCCTACAACTGTAAGTATTGCCTGATCCCCGATCCCTGCCCAATCTAGCTTCATCCCCCCAATCCCCCTTCCCCCTACCCCCTCTTTTTACCCCCCTCCACCCCCCCCTTTGCCCCACCTCCGTGCGCACATTTAGCAGCCGCCGAGCGTTGATTGGTGACGCAGCCCCCTTTGCGCCAGCTCCATATTCGCATCCTACAGCCGCCAAACTTTGATAAGTTGACATAGTTCACTTTTCATAGCTTGTGCTTGCTGATTTCCTTTTTTTTTTCACCCCCTCTTTGCGCCACCTGACTACAAGCGTAAGTGCTAATCCCTGTCCGATCTCTCTTCATCCCCACCCTTCCCCCTTCCCCCTCTTTTTACCCCCTCAATCCCCCTTTGCGTCGCCTCTGCCCAAATTTAGCAGCCCCCTTTGCGCCACTCCGTATTCGCATCCCACAGCCGCCAAACTGTGATAAGTGACATAGTTCACTTATCATAGCTTGTGCCTGCTGATTTCCTTTTTTTTCCACCCCCTCTTTGCGCCACCTATCTACAAGTGTAAGTGCTAATCCCTGATCCCTGTCCGATCTCTCTTCATCCCCCCTTCCCCCACTTTTTACCCCCTCCATCCCCCTTTGCGCCGCCTCTGTGCGCACATTTACAGCCCCCTTAGCGCCAACTCCTTATTCACATCGCACAGCCGCCAAACTGTGATAAGTGACATAGTTCACTTATCAGAGCTTGTGCCTGCTGATTTCGTTTTTTTCACCCCCCTTGCACCACACCTGTAAGAAGACCCAGCAGCTGCCACTGAACTTTGATAAGTGACGCCGTTCACTTATCAGAGATAGAGCCTGCTGATTTAGACTTTTCACAGGTATTTTTCTCCCCATTTCCTTTTTTCTTTTAGCTTTTTCTTTACAGGATAGTGTGCACCAATCACTAGCCCCCCCACACCTACACATAGTTGTAAATAAAGTACACCCAAACACCACTTTCACAAAAAATGTCCCGCCCATCGCGTTCGTCCCAACAGCGCTATTCAATGGAGGAGGCATATTCTTACCTTGCCTCCGACACTGATAGCGAGGATGACGATCCGACTTTTCTTTATTTTTCGGATTCTTCATCCTCTTCCCCCTCCTCATCTTCCTCCTCGGGTCCTGCGGAACCGCCACGCAGACGCTCCAGGACAGAAGATGAGGCAGCGCCCACCATGCCCGAAGCTGATTCAGTAGACCCTGTATGGACTTCGCCACCCGAAAATTACGAGCCACTGATTCCTGATTTTGTGGCAGAATCAGAAATCAAGTTTGACACCGCCAGCCTCACAGAAATAGACTTTTTCAAAGTCTTTTTCTCTGAGGATTTTGTTAACCTCATGGTGGAGCAAACTAATTTGTGCGCTTGTCAATTTTTGGCGGAAAACCCGATTTCAACATATTCCAACTGGTCTCCTGTGGACGCAGTTGAAATGATTCAGTTTTGGGGCCTGGTCCTCCACATGGGGATACTGAAGAAGCCGGAAATTCGGCAATATTGGAGTGTTGATATTTTATACAACACTCCAGTGTTCCGAATGGTCATGGTCCGGACGCGTTTTGAGGCCATCCACAAGTTTCTGCATTATACTGATAATGCACTGTGTCCCGCACGAGATGACCCCAACTTTGACCGTCTGTTCAAAGTTCGGCCGGTCATCGAACACTTCAACAAAAAGTTTGCTGAAGTGTACGTGCCCCAAAGGAACATCAGCGTGGATGAGTCCTTGGTCCATTTCAAGGGAAGGCTCGGATTCCGTCAATACCTGCCCAGTAAGAGGGCCAGGTACGGAATCAAACTCTATAAGCTGTGTGAGAGTACCTCAGGGTACACTCACAGGTTTAGAGTCTACGAAGGAAAGGACACCAGGATTGAACCCCCTGAGTGTCCCCCTGTCCTGGGAGTGAGTGGGAAAATTGTGTGGGATTTGATTCGCCCACTGCTGGATAAAGGTTAGCACCTCTACACTGATAACTTTCTTACCAGCATCCCACTCTACAAATCCCTCTCTGCGCGAGGTACCGCAGCCTGCGGTACTGTCCGCAAAAATCAGAGAGGCCTTCCGAAGACACTACTTGGGCAGATGCTCAGAAAAGGTGTGAGCAGAGCCCAATGTAGCGACCACCTGCTGGTGGTCAAGTACAAGAGGGATGTCCATCTCTTGACCACCATACACGGTGATGGCAGCACCCTCTGCACTGTACGGGGTACCTCCACACAGGTCAGAAAACCGACCTGTGTAGTGGGGTACAACAAAAACATGGGGGCGTTGATCTCTCCGATCAATACCTCCATCCGTACAATGCTCTCAGAAAGGCAAGGGCGTGGTACAAAAAGCTGGCCGTGCACATCGTACAAATGGCAATGCTCAACGCATTCCTGCTGTCACAATGTGCACACCCCACCGATACGTCGTACCTTCATTTCCAGGAGGTAGTGGTTAAGGCCCTGATGTTTGGCGCTCAGGAAGGAGCGGGTCCCAGTACTTCCGGAACTGAAGGTGCTCGTATCGTACCAGGTCAGCATTTTCAGGGGGTGGTCCCGCCAACTGGTAGAAAAGGAAAGCCGCAAAAAAGGTGCCGAGTATGTTACAAAAAGGGAATACGCAAGGACACCATTTACCAGTGCGACACCTGCCCCGAAAAACCTGGCCTGTGTATGAAGGATTGCTTCAAATTGTACCACACCTCCATGCACTACTAATTTACATTAGTGTAGTTGGGGGCACATCTAGATTTGTTCTTTGGGGGTCCAGTATACAAAATGATGTCTCATGTGGGTTTTTTTCCTGTTTAGGCACATCAGGGGCTCTGCAAACGGAACATAACGCCAGCAGACCCATCAAATTCTGCATTCCAAAACGTCACTACTTCCCTTTCGAGCCCCGACATGTGCCTAAACAGTTTTTTCCCACATGTGGGGTACCAGCGTACTCAGGTCAAATTGGACAACATCTTTGGGGGTCCAATTTCTCCTGTTACTCTTGGGAAAATTAAAAATTGGGGACTAAAAATAATTTATGTGGAAACAAAGTAGGATTTTATATTTTCACGCCTGGGCATTATAAACTTTAGCAAAACACTTGTGGGTTCAAAGTGCTCACCACACATCTAGATAAGTTCCTTAGGGGGTCTAGTTTCCAAAATAGGGTCACTTATGGGGGGTTTCCACTGTTTAGGTACATCAGGGGCTCTGCAAAAGAACATGACGCCCGCAGACCATTCTATCAAAGTCTGCATTCCAAAATATCATTACTTCCCTTTCGAGCCCTGCCGTTTGCCCAAACAGTGTTTCTCCCCCACATATGGGGTATTAGCGCACTCAGGACAAATTGGACAACAACTTTTGGGGTCCAATTTCTCATGATACTCTTGGAAAAATAACAAATTGGGGACTAAGAGATCATTTTTGTGGAAAAAAAATTTAATATTTTTTTTCACGCCTGGGTATTATAAGCTTTAGCGAAACACTTGGGGTTCAAAGTGCTCACCACACATCTAGATAAGTTCCTTAGGGGGTCTAGTTTCCAAAATGGGGTCACTTGTGGGGGGTTTCCACTGTTTAGGCATATCATGGGCTCTCCAAACGAAACATGGTATCAGATTTCAATTTCAGCCAATTTTAGGTTGAAAATGTCAAACGGCGTTCTTTCCCTTCCGAGCCCTGCCGTGTGCACAAACAGTGTTTCTCCCCCACATATGGAGTATCAGCGCACTCAGGACAAATTGGACAACAACTTTTGGGGTCCAATTTCTCCTGATACCCTTGGGAAAATAACAAATTGGGGACTAAACCATCATGTTTGTGGAAAAAGTATGATTGTTTATTTTTACGCCCGGGCGTTATAAACTTCTGTGAAGCCCTTGGGGGTTCAAAGTGCTCACCACACATCTAGATGAGTTCCTTAGGGGGTCTAGTTTCCAAAATGGGGTCACTTGTGGGGGGTTTCCACTGTTTAGGTGTATCATGGGCTCTCCAAACGGAACATGGCGTCCGATCTCAATTTCAGCCAATTTTAGGTTGAAAAAGTCAAACGGCACTCCTTCCCTTATGAGCCCTGCCATGCGCTAAAACAGTGGTTCCTCCCCACATATGGGGTATCAGCGTACTCAGGACAAATTGGACAACAACTTTTGGGGTCCAATTTCTCCTTTTATCCTTGGGAAAATAAAAAAAATGTTGCTAAAATATCATTTTTGTGACTAAAAAGTTAAATGTTAATTTTTTCCTTCCACGTTGCTTCTGCTCCTGTGAAACACCTGAAGGGTTAATAATCTTCTTGAACGTAGTTTTGAGTAGCTTGAGGGGTGCAGTTTTTAGAATGGTGTCACTTTTGGGTATTTTCTGCCATATAGACCCCTCAAACTGACTTTGAATGTGAGGTGGTCCCTAAAAAAAAATGGTTTTGTAAATTTTGTTGTAAAAATGAGAAATCGCTGGTCAACTTTTAACCCTTATAACTTCCTAATGAAAAAAAATTTTGTTTCCAAAATTGTGCTGATGTAAAGTAGACATGTGAGAAATGTTATTTATTAATTACTTTGTGTCACATATTTCTCTATTTTAAGGGCATAAAAATTCAAAGTTTGAAAATTGCAATATTTTCAAATTTTTTTCCATATTTCCGTTTTTTTCACAATTAAACGCAAGTTATATGAATTAAATTTTACCACTAACATGAAGTACAATATGTCACAAGAAAACAGTCTCAGATTCGCCTAGATCCGTTGAAGCGTTCCAGAGTTATGACCTCATAAAGGGACAGTGGTCAGAATTGTAAAAAATGGCCCGGTCATTAATGTGCAAACCACCTTTGGGGCTTAAGGGGTTAATGTCATAATTGGCTCTGTCACTAAGGGGTTCCAGTAATATTGATTGTTTATTTTGTAGTTTCTGATAACTTCAGCCTAACTAAAAGAACTAGAAAATAAGCCAAATTCCATAGTGTTTTACTATCTGTTATACTATTTATACTATTTTATTAGTACCTACTTCAAAATGTGAAAAGGGATGTGATTAACCTTTTGCTGCAATGTATGACATTTCTGAATACGTTTCTACATAAAAACCGCATATTCTAGACTGGTTGTAGAGGCCTTTAACCCCTTCATGACCCATGACTCCTAAGTAGGCGTCATGAAAAGTCATGCCCATGCTGTAAATAGCGTTCCTGCGGGTCGGGTGACCGGGGTCATTGAAATGTCACCCGACCCGCAGATACAGAACAACATGCAGTGAAGCCCGGGGGGGGTGACTTTGCACCCATGTGGTTAGGATCACTCTGATTGGCTGTTAAAAGTGAAACAATGAAAATTGCTGAAATATTACAATCCAGCCATGGCCGATGCTGCAGTAGCATCGGACATGGCTGGAGACACCGATTCGACCCCCCCCACCGGCAATCGCCCCCCGCCACTGAATGACAGCGGCGATCTGCCGCCGCTGTCATCATCTGCCCCCCCTCCCATTCCCTCCGCTCCCCGCCAGCTTCCGATCCCCCCTCACTGCCCCGGTACCTTTTGTGTCCCCCTGTCGCTCCCGGTGTCCCGCGGGTCCGGCCATCTTGGAAAATGGCGGGCGCATGCACAGTGCGCCCGCCCGAATTTGCCTGCTGCAGATTCCATTCTTTCATTTTGATCACTCTCACAGTGATCAAAATGAAATAAAAAGTAAATAAACCCCCCAATTATCACCCCCATAGGTAGGCACAACTAATAAAATAAAGAAAATATTTTTATTTTTCCATTAAGGTTAGGGTTGGAATTAGGGTTAGGGTTGGAGTTAGGGTTATGGTTGGGATTAGGATTAGGGATGTGTTGGGGTTACTGCTGTGGTTAGGAGTGTGTTGGGGTTAGGGTTGAAGTTAGAATTGATGGGTTTCCACTGTTTAGGCACATCAGGGGGTCTCCAAACGCGACATGGTGCAACCATTGATTCCAGACAATTTTGCGTTCAAAAAGTCAAACGGTGCTCCCTCCCTTCCAAGCCCCGACGTGTGCCCAAACAGTGGTTTACCCCAACATATGGGGTATCCGCATACTCAGGAAAAATTGCACAACAACTTTTGGGGACTCATTTCTCCTGTTACCCTTGGGAAAATAAAAAATTGGGGGCTAAAAAATTATTTTTGTGGAAAATAAATGATTTTTTCATTTTCACGTCTCTGCATTATAAACTTCTGTGAAGCACTTGGGGGTTCAAAGTGCTCACAACACATCTACATGAGTTCCTTGGAAGGTCTAATTTCCAAAATGGGGTCACTTGTGGGGGGTTTCCACTGTTTAGGCACATCGGGGCTCTGCAAACGTAATGACGCCCACAGATTATTCCATCAAAGTCTGCATTTCAAAACGTCACTACTTCCATTCCGAGCCCTGACGTGTGCCCAAACAATGGTACCCCCCCACATATGGAGTACCAGCGTACTCAGGACAAACTAGACAACAACCTTTGGGGTCCAATTTCTCCTGTTACCCTTGTGAAAATAAACAATTGCGAGCTAAAAAATCATTTTTTGAGGGAAAAAATGATTTTTTATTTTCATGGCTCTGCGTTCTAATCTTCTGTGAAGCACTTGGAGGTTCAAGGTGCTCACCACACATCTAGGCAAGTTCCTTATGGGGTCTAGTTTCCAAAATGGGGTCACTTGTGGGGGTTTCCACAGTTTAGGTACATCAGGGGCTCTGCAAATGTATCATGATGCCCACAGACCATTCCATCAAAGTCTGCATTTCAAAATGTCACTACTTCACTTCCGAGCCCTGACGTGTGCCCAAACAGTGGTTATCCCCCACATATGGGGTATCAGCGTACTCAGGAAAAACTGGACAACAATTTTTGGGGTCCAATTTATCCTGTTACCCTTGTTAAAATAAAAAATTGCGGACTGAAAAATATTTTTTTTTAGGAAAATTTTTTTTTTTATTTTCATGGCTCTGCGTTATAAACTTCTGTGAAGCACCTGGGGGTTCAAAGTGCTCACTATGCATCTAGATAAGTTCCTTGGGGGTCTAGTTTCCAAAATGGGGTCATTTATGGGGGAGCTCCAAAGTTTAGGCACACAGGGGATCTCCAAATACGACATGGTGTCCGCTAACGATTGGAGCTAATTTTAATTTCAAAAAGTCAAATGGCGCTTTTTCCCTTCTGAGCCCTGCTGTGCACCCAAACAGTGGTTCCCCCCCCCCCACATATGGAGTACCAGCGTACTCAGGACAAACTGGACAACAACTTTTGTTGTTCAATTTCTCCTGTTACCCTTGTGAAAATAAAAAATAGCGTGCTAAAAAATCATTTTTGAGGAAAAAGATTTTTTATTTTCACTGCTCTACATTATAAACTTTTGTGAAGCACTTGGGGGTTCAAAGTGCTCACTACACATCTAGATAAGTTCCTTAAGGGGTCTAGTTTCCAAAATGGTGTCACTTGTGTGGGAGCGCCAATGTTTAGGTACACAGGGGCTCTCCAAACGAGACATGGTGTCCAATAATGATTGGAGCTAATTTTCCATTCAAAAAGTCAAATGGCGCTCCTTCCCTTCCGGGCCCTGCCGTGCGCCCAAACAGTGGTTTATGAGCACATATGAGGTATTGGTGTGCTCAGGAGAAATTGCCCATCAAATTTTAGGATCCATTGTTCCTGTTGCCCATGTGAAAATGAAAAAACTGAGGCTAAAAAAGAATTTTTGTGGAAAAAAAAGTCCTTTTTTTTTTTTTTTTACGGATCAATTTGTGAAGCACCTGGGAGTTCAAAGTGATCACTATGCTTCTAGATAAGTTCCTTGGGGGGTCTAGTTTCCAAAATGGGGTCACTTGTGGGGAAGCTCCAGTGTTTAGGCACACAGCGACTCTCCAAACGTGACATGGCAAGCGCTAAATATTCCAGCATATTTTCTATTCAAAAAGTCAAATGTGCTCCTTCCCTTCTGAGCCCTGCCGTGTGCAGAAACAGTGGTTTATGACCACATATGAGGTATCGGTGTACTCAGGAGAAATTTCCCAACAAATTTTAGGATCCAATTTATCCTGTTGCCCATGTGAAAATGAAAAAAAAATGATGCTAAATGAAAATTTGTGTTGGAAAAATTAAAATGTCCATTTTTTCCTTCCACGTTGCTTTAGTTCCTGTGAAGCACCTGAAGGGTTAATAATCTTCTTGAATGTAGTTTTGAGTAGCTTGAGGGGTGCAGTTTTTAGAATGGTGTCACTTTTGGGTATTTTCTGCCGTATAGACCCCTCAAAGTGACTTCAAATGTGAGGTGGTCCCTAAAAAAAAATGGTTTTGTAAATTTTGTTGTAAAAATGAGAAATCGCTGGTCAACTTTTAACCCTTATTACTTCCTAACAAAAAAAAATTTGTTTCCAAAATTTTGCTGACGTAAAGTAGACATGTGGGAAATGTTATTTAGTAACTATTTTGTGTCACATAACTCTCTAGTTTAACAGAATAAAAATTCAAAATTTGAAAATTGTGAAATTTTCAAAATTTTCGCCAAATTTCTGATTTTTTTCACAAATAAATGCAAAAATTATCGACCTAAATTTACCACTAACATGAAGCCCAATGTGTCATGAAAAAACAATCTCAGAATCGCTAGGATGCGTTGAAGCGTTCCAGAGTTATTACCTCATAAAGGGACACTGGTCAGAATTCCAAAAAATGGCCAGGTCATTAAGGTCAAAATAGGCTGGGTCATGAAGGGGTTAAAAAGGAGTGGAATACATTTATCACCACCGCTTTACCTTACAGAAAGCCCTAATTAGCACCAGAAAAATTCTACTCTACATTTGACACACTGGTCATATAGGCTTTTGGGAAGGGGACTACCATTTTAAAGTTGAGCTGGCAGAATTTGCGCCAACTTTATCATTCAGGTGCAGCATATGATAAATATGGAGAGGCGGTGCTAATAGGGGTACGCTAATGATTTGGTGCAAATTATGTTATTCTTTTTATCTTGTACGGTGTGCTTACTCAGGTAATTGGCTGCAAATATGTCATTTTGCACAAAATCTTTTTTTATTTTGGTAGGAGATTACAGACCAGAGGTTATTCCAGAAAACTGTAAAGCTGTGCCGTTTCTTTGCCAACTCCCTTGTGCACTACACCAAGGTAAGCTTCTTACTTCTAGCTCACAGAGGTATGTAATGTGAATGTGAACATGCACTGCAACTTTGATTAATGTGAAGCTCCAGGCGAAGACATCAGCATTTGGCCAGTCGCATTGAGCTCTATAGCTCCCTAAAGTCTTCCTAAAAGTTCTAATTCTAAAAGGGTCTCAAAGTTTACGTAAAATAGTATTGAGATAGTAAAGAGAAACATATTATAAATATCTAAGAGATATTAAAATAAATAATTGATGTTTAAAGATTGCAGGAGCCAGGGGTGGACAAACAGCCTGTGCAGTTGGTTAAGCTCAGGGATAGAAGCTGATGTGAGGGTCCGTTGTCAGAAATCTTAGAAAGCATACTAATTATTTTGGCCAGAAGGTGGCCGCATCACACAATGATTACTGGCTATAAACCACATCTGCTCCTTTAGTCACTGGAAGCAGTCGGGACAGAACAACAAAGGTTGTAGAAGAAGGCCCGCTTCAGCTTTTGCAGATCCAGGCAGTGCAGACGGAAGCTCAGGTCACAGTGTTTTATTCCTGTCGACCAGTGACTTTTCGGACAGGTTATGGCCGTGGTGTTGGGATGGGTGGGGGAAACACTCTGCTGCTCCAGGAGGCTCTGCATGATATTCAGCCCTGGTAAGTGTACTTATAAGTGAGATCATGATTTTTGTGTATAGGATGTGTGTATAACAACCAGTCCTTGTCAAAAATATTGGGCAAACAGGACAATCACAAAATAAGATCGAGGCTTACCAGGAAAAGAAGATAATGACAAAAGGTGAAAAAAATCCAAAATGTATTAGGCCTCTTTCACACTTCAGTTTTTTGCATCAGTTATAATCCGCCAAAAAGGCGGACAAGCGGATCCGTTCTAAACTGATGGCACAGGATCCGTTTTCAGATGGATCCTGAAAATGAAGAAATTTAAAGGAATCGCTGGCCGGGAAGAGGAGAGAGAGAGAGAGAGTGATTTTTTATTTTTGTCCGGCAGCCAGAAAGAATTTCGGGTTAAATGAGTGTCAGAGAAAAAAACGTTACAAGCTCCGTTCTGAAATCTTTGAGGATGGTGATGGACAGCAACTTTTGGCGGATCCTCACAAAAAACTGATGCAACGGACAGCAATCCGTCACAATCCGCCATTAATGCAAGTCAATGGGAAAAAAACGGATCCTCAAAAAAAAATTGAGGATCCGTTTTTTTTCAAAACCTGGCGGATTGTGACTGATTGTAAAAAAACGGAAGTGTGAAAGAGGCCTTAGGGTATAGTATCCATATCCTGTTTAGCTGATGGTGCTCATACCAAGAGCAGGTGCAGTAATATGGCATTTATTAACAAATCTAGAATAACCTAAAAGCCAATAAGCCATGGCAGGGTTGACTTACCCAACATGTATCGCGACTTTCTGTGGATTCATCAGGGAGTAATGTGACAGTGCTATAGCAGTACTAGGCCTGTTTGTAGGACGGTCTTCATTAATGGTTTACGTGAGCAGCAGGTAATAGGCATTTCTGCCTTCCAGTAGATTCCATGATGTAAGGCCCTGTTCACATGTCATTTTTTGCGTACACTGGATCTGTATATGTGTGTACCATATAGAGCAATATACTGCATATGTGCATAGTATATAGGAGTAATATGTTACATATGATGTTAATGTTTTTGGAAGGATTTAAAATCTGTGTCCTGGACACAAAGCAAGTGACAGGTCAAATACTGAGGTGGATTCTGTTCAGAAAAGCCAGAGATGCGACATGCAGACTAGCCCACAATTACTACTGCTAATCCACATTGTGGAATATCAAACTGCACATCCCAGGTGAAGTCAGTTTAATGAGGTAGTGCCCCTTCACCAATTTTTATCCCACATTCTCAGAGACCTATATGATATCAGCCTGACCTTTACTTACCCTTCCCAGGTCCAAGACTGTATCTCCACCACTACCACGGTCTTTGCTGTTTGCTGTGTTGTTGACATGACTTTACCAGCGCAGCGTGTTGTGAGTTCATTTTCTGGTCTATCAGTTGTGAGTTCTCCTTCCAGGCTCCTTCTGGTGGTAACAGGAGGTAGTGAGGCTGATTTAATCAGTGGAGATCTGCCACCTGATAAGGAGGATGACGATTGGACCTGAGGAATCTCAGACTGGATTTAAGACAGCAGACGCCCTATTCTGGTGCTGGTGATTCCTTCTGGCTTCTCAGGTCTTGGTTCTCAGCTCTGTTCCAGTCAGCTCAAGCTAAGTTTTTCTGCTAATGTTCACACTTGATTTTGTTGGTCTATTCAGTTTTTTGTGTGGTCAGCCATCCCCGGCTGGGGCTGTGCTGAATTTCCACTCTTATTTATCTGTATTTGCCAATTTGCTTTTTGTCCCTTATTAGATTGGCCTCTTTTTGCTCTGTCTCAGAATATTTCAGAGTGCTGATATAGTGGGAGAAGTCTAGTGACTTCAGGGTTAATTTTGTTATCAGAAGTGTTGGACATTATTTTTGTAGGGTTTTTGGCAGACAGCAGATAGTGTCTTTCCTTTCCTATCCTTTCTAGTTAGTTTGGGCCCCATCGTTTGCTCAGCCTATTTTCCTGCCTGTGTTTGTGTTTTCATCTTGTTTCACTGTCAATACATGTGTGCGGGCTGTCTTTCCTTTTGGGGTCTGCTCTGGGGCAGTTAGTTTTCCCCTTTTCTTGCTTTAGGCTTATTTAGTCCTCCGGCTGTGACGAAACGTCTAGGTTCATCGTAGGAACGCTCCACGGCTGCTGCTAGTTGTGTGGTTAGGATCAGGGATCTGCAATCTGCATAGTTACCAACCTCTCTGGTTTTCTGTGACTTAGCTTGTTTTGTTTTTTCCTCCTCGGTGACCCATTCATAACAGCAGCGTATCACTGAGCTGATTGACTAATGCCGTCAGAAATAGCTGAGCCTCTGAGCGCTGTGATTCTCTGCAGAGTTGTCACTGATTCAGCTGATCAACAACAGGCATCACTGGTCCTGGGGAGCTTGGGCAAAGCGCACTTTATTTTGAATGTATATCACGGAACCTATGGGCTAAAAATAGGTGATGGGGCAACCCTTTTGCAAATTGGTGTGCCTGTATATTATAGCCCTAGATACCCATCTTGATTGTGGTTAAAAGCCATGATATTTATCTCAAGTCCTGCGGGTATTCAAATGAATAGGTCTGTGCGCATGTCAGTGTGTTTCCACGGATCATGTGTCCGTGGGCAAAACATGCTGAAATGTCCGGTTTTTGCCGTCACCACGGACGGCAAAACGTCCCGTACACATTGATGTCCTCCGTGTGCACGAATGGCCGCTGGGGAAGAAGTGCTACTGTAAAGCGCTGTTCCCCTGCGGCAGGTGCTGAATGCGGCTCTCATTCTCCCCTGCTTTGCCAGCGATCGGCGCTATCAGAGGAGAATGAATAAATGAAAAACTTGACGTGGGTTCCTCCTATGTTTTTGAACCAATCCGGCAAAACTCACTGGTGCGGGCTGCTATTCTCAGGCTATTTTTAGACTGGTGGGGCCCATATCCATGGCCCCTTACCAGCCTGAGAATAGCAGCCTGCACCTGTGAGTTTTGCCTGGTTGATTCAAAAACATAGGGGGAACCCACGTCAGGTTTTTCATTTATTATTTCTTCTCTGCTAGCACCGATCGCCGGCAGACCAGGGGAGAATGAGAGCCACGTTCAGCACCTGCCGCAGGGGAACAGCGCTTTACAGTAGCACTTCTTCCCCGGCGACTATTCGTGTGTTATTGATGCGGCACACGGTTGCCACACGCATTACACACACGGACACTGATATCTCCGGTACCGTTTTTTCCGGTACTGGAAATATCAGGACGTGTGAAAGGGGCCTCATTGAGTGAAATGTTAGCTTAGAAACCTGGGTCACAGAGTAACGACTGTAGCCAACACTTGGGTTCCATGGGGATCACATGTAATCTAAAAAGTAGCATTAGGATAAAACACCATATTGATTACTTGAAAACTGCAAATTTTCTGCATAGGGAGATAATCTCTCAATGTGACCAATTATTGTTCATAACTGTTCACCTTTGAGGAGTGATACCACCATGAGGTTTGACTACAGAAGCCTGTAGAGAAGTTTTCTGAAAAGGGAAATGCTAAGTGGCTACTCTGGGACTGTAACATGGCCTCTACTAGGGATTGGTCTCTTTAGTGTTTACCAGGTATAGTGACTGTACCTGGTACTGCAGGTCACAACGACTACAACCTAAAAAAGGTTACCGCATCACAGAAGAAAGGTGAAGGAACAACTTCAGTGACCAGGTATTGATGGTTAATTCAGCAACATTTCAGAATTGAAGAACCGTTGTAGCTAAGTAACTGATAATTGTCAGTAACACAAGGCTTTTTTATTGTTTTTTAAAGGAATTCATACAGTTTTTAGCAGGATCCTGCGTTTCTTTTCATCAGCTGTACCTACAGATACATAGGTAAGTGCATGCTTTATTAGACTACTTTTAAAGTACCACTCTGCCATTTTTTCCCATTTCATCATTATGTATCAGTAATGTATGTTGCATCAATGAAAATTAACCGCGTAGGGCTTAATAACCATCTGTAGTTTTGTTTGCTCTTAAGCCAGGGGGACGCGGGTCCCGGGACCGGTTGGAAGGTAGGCTGCCTCCGGGTGCAGGGTAGAGAGTCTGAGCCCTGAGCGCCATTGCGGTCGTCAGCTTACTGTAAGGAGAGCACTCGGAAAAGAGAGAACAACGCAGAATTCTTCTCTGTCCCTCCCCACTGCCCGGAGCCCCCACAGAGTGCAGAGCGCCCCTGGAAAAAGCGCTTAAAATTAACTGTTGGTTAGCCGAATCTTGCTGGCCTTTCTGGCGCTACTTGTTTGCTCCTCATCCACCACTCCCCGGCTGTTAACCCTGTGGCGCTCGGGACTGTTGGCACCAGTGTGATTACTACAGAAGTTCTGTCTGCATTAGAGACCATCTTGGAGACATTCTCCCTATCTCTCTACATCTGCAGAATTTTCTACACTGACATTCCTGCCACCTGGGCGGATGCTCTTTTGAACTCTAGGTCTCCAGATATAAGAAATAAGATGAAAGCGGCTGCTCTTACAATGTGGTTCTAATTGTCATTTCCGTGCACGTGCGGTGACCCATATAGAGCGCGCTATATATAGATATAATGGTTAAGCCTCATAAAGAGCATGGAAAAATCGTGGCCCCAGTTTTACATCAAGCCAAACAAAACGAGATGGAAAAATTTAAAAAAAATAAATCTTCATCCACCCGGGCTACACCGAAAACTTCTCTTCCTAATACTGCCACAGATGACCAGATGGGCGATTCAGACTGGAGCGATGATGTCTCAGGTAGTGATCTTCCTCAGCCAGACTCTGGCAGGATTTCAAAGTCATTTCTTAAAAAAATCCCTGGCACAAGCAATGAAACCTCTGGTTAACGAAATATCTGGTATGAGAGCAGACATACAACAAATCGGCAGTAGAGTTGAATCCCTGGAATCTCCTCAATCATTACTCATAACTCACTCTAAGAGTATCAGAGACCACATGGAATTCCACAGAACCCAACTAAACAATGCATCTCTCGCTCTAGAAGATCACGAAAATCGGAGCCGCAGAAAGAACATTAGGATCAAAGGGATTCCGGAAAGTGTCTCTAATGAAATACTAGAAAAAACAACCAGAGAAATTTTTGCATTATTATTGCCGCAGGGCAGATGCGAACAAATGGTCATTGAGACAGTTCATCGATCGCTCAGGCCAAAACCAAAGCCTTCAGATCCCCTGAGGGATGTTATTTGTGGCTTGCTGAGCTATATTGATACTCATGCAGTCTTGTCTACCTCCCGAGACGGTGGGGCCATTTCTTATGAGGGAGCATCCTTTCAGTTGTTCCAGGACCTGGCTCCATTGACTTTGGCTAAACACAGGATCATGAAGCCACTATTGGATACCCTTCGCTCCAACAAAATCTTTTACAGGTGGCTGTTTCCATTTGGTCTGGCGATACACAGTGGAGGAAAACAGATGATTGTTAAACACACAGACGACCTTCCAAAGATGTGGGAGTCCTTCAATATTCCTGAGGTAGAGGTTCCTTCCTGGCTGCCGCTGGACATGGATCTTCAGTCCCCCCGTCTCTGCCGCCTCTACCGGTAGGACAAGGGGAATGGACACCGGTAAAAAGGCACCCATCACCTAAACAAGCAAGATCTGCTACCAAGAAGAGACAACCACCCTGAAACGCTGGCTTGTCTTGTCCTTTATATATTTCTCTGACGTTTCAGAGTTTGTTTTCCTACAAGTTGACTCAACTGGAGGCAACTTTATATTTAACTTTGTTTGAAACATTTGCTTCACTCATATTTTTCTTCAGTACGGGCCGCCGCCTGTAGTCATGGAATGATCTGACCTGTCTGCTATGGGACGCTATTATATCTCCCCCCCTCTGCTGCAGATAGGTTGTTTTGTTGAATATATATGTTATTTAGTTATTTTCACTGTTTTAGTTGATAAGTTGATGTACACATGCAAAGATGTCCCTTATTCACCCAAGCTCGGGGTATAATTAACAACAAAGTGTCAGCCACGATATTAGTGGCTTCTTATAATGTTAAGGGCTCACCATGTAAACGGGGGCAAATACTGAGGTTTTTACATTCCAAAGGCTCTAATGTTTTATTCTTGCAAGAAACACATTTTAAGAGGGGTCGAGTACATGACGTGGCTAGGACTAGATTCCCAACATGGTATCACAGTACAGGTACTTCAGCTAAAAAGGGTGTTAGTATAGCTCTCTGAAAGGATATGCCCTTTACATTACACGATACTCTGTCAGACTCTGAGGGGAGATACATAATGATCAAAGACCTCTTGGCAAATACAAAGGTTACATTATGTAACATATATGCCCCGAATACTAATCAGATTAGTTGGATGGGCAGGGTTTTGAACACCCTCCGCCTTTTCACTGAGGATCGTCTGATTGTGGGAGGTGATCTTAATATTTCCCTGAACCCATTAATTGACAACTCATCAGGTAAATCTTCTTTTTCACAAAAAGCCTTGAGGAAATTACATCTCAATTTGCAATCTTTAAAATTGGTCGATACGTGGAGAGTCTTGAACCCTTCGACTAAAGATTATACCTTCTTCTCATCTCCCTATAATAGCTACCATAGAATAGATTGTCTCTTCATGCAGTCATCACGCATCCAGTTGGTAACATCCGCAAAAATAGATGTGATCTCCCTCTCGGACCATGCTCCGATTTTTCTGGAAGTTAATATCTCCTTCACCCTCCAGAACCTGGACGCTTAATGAGACATTATTAGACTCAGATTTACTTGTCAGAAAATGCACATTTGCAGAGCATCCAGCCCTACATAACCCATAACATGAAAATGTCTCAAAAAATTCTCAAAAAATATTCCTTTTATTAATGATCACATAAAAACAATGAACATAGTAATAATAGATGCAGTGGTTGGTATTTGAGAAACAAACAGAAGTAACCTGGAACCACTCAAAGCCAGGACATAATATGCACCATATAAAGAAACCGCCAGGGAAAAGAGAGTATAATGACTGTACAAGGCCACAAATCAAGATATGTAAATCCTCAAAGTCAAAGCCACACTTTACAAATATATTGGCATAATATGTCAGTTGAGTCCCAAATGAATCAAAGGTACAGATCCAATACAGGGTACAGAGGACTATAGAAGAGTGCTAGATGTGGCTAACATAGGTTGAAGGTCCCAGCGGTAAGTCCATATGTCAGGGTAGTATCCCTTAACCCCTTACCTACAATTGATGTAATATTCCGTCCATGTGACCATGGACCTAATTACCATGGACGGAATATTACGTCATGCCCTTTAATGCGACATCGCGACTTAAGTCGCGGTGATCGCATTAAAATGCCGATGCCATCTTACCTCAGGATAGATGGCCTCGGCATCCCGGGCAGTCTCCGCCCTGGCCCGCCCCTCTCTGAGCTGTGATTGGCTGTTCAATTCAGTACAACCAATCACAGCAATTCTCTTTGTTTCAGCCAATCAGATTGGCTGAAACAACAGGAATCTAGGCTAGGATCGAGTACCGATGTACTCGATCCTAGGACTGGTGCCTGGCAACGCCAGGCACCGGAGAAAAGCCCCCAGATTGGCGCGATCGCCAATCTAATCAATCGCAGCGCACAGCGGCGCAATATCGCCGCTGTGCCCTGCCGGTACCGGCCCGGATCGGTGCTGTAATAGCACCGATCCTAGGCCAGAGCCTAGGACAGGCCCAGCAGGGCCTGCAGGAAGTGGTTGGCGCGATCGATTAGATCGGCGATCGCGCCAGCCACAGGGCACAGCTGCGGTCACCATGTGACCGCTCTGTGCCCTGCTGATGACCTGGCCATGACCTGCCTAGGAATCGGAGCTGTGAGCTCCGATCCTAGGCAGTTACCATGGTCACCAGGCAGATCAGGGATTGGTGGGATCGATGTAATCATTCGATCCCACCAATGACAGGTCACAGCAGCGATGTGACCGCTCTGTGACCTGCCCCCTGACCTGCCTCTGACCTGTCTGACCTGTCTGCAGGGGTCCTCACTCTAGCTGAGGATTCCTGCAGAGAGGTCGGACGCAGCAAGAGCTCCTGTGCTGGGTATTGTGGTGCCACAGCTTGTAGCATCACAATCCCTGCAGAAGAAAGAAGAAGAAGAAAGAAAACTACAACTGTAAGTGCTAATTGATCCCTGATCCCCTGCCCAATCTATCTTCACCCCCCCACCTATCTTCATCCCCCCCGTCCCCCCTTTTACCCCCTCCACCCCCCCTTTTGGCCTGCCTCCGTGTGCAGCCGCCAAGCGTTGATCGGTGACGCAGTTCACCGATCAACACTTGTGCTCGCTTTTTTTTACTCCGCACACACATCCCGTTTTTCATTTTTTTCTCCCCCCCCCTTGTGCCACCTAACTACAACCCTAACTGACCCCTGCCCAATCTTTCTTCATCCACCCCAATCCCCCCATCCCCCTATTTTTACCCCCCTCCAGCCCACTTTTGCACCACCTCCGTGTGCAGCAGCCGAGCGTTGATTGGTGACGCAGTTCACCGATCAACACTTGTGCTCGCTTTTTTTTTTACTCCGCACACACATCCCGTTTTTCATTTTTTTTCTCCCCCCCATTGTGCCACCTAACTACAACCCTAACTGACCCCTGCCCAATCTTTCTTCATCCACCCCAATCCCCCCATCCCCCATCCCCCTATTTTTACCCCCCTCCACCCCACTTTTGCGCCACCTCCGTGCGCAGCCACCGAGCGTTGATCGGTGACGCAGTTCACCGATCAACACTCGTGCTCGCTTTTTTTCCTTCGCACACACATCCCGTTTTTCATTTCCCCCCCCCCTTGTGCCACCTAACAACAACCCTAACTGACCCCTGCCCAATCTCTCTTCATCCACCCCAATCCCCCCATCCCCCACCCCCCTCCACCCCACTTTTGCGCCACCTGCCTGCCGTTTTAAATTTATTTCTCCCCTTTTTGTGCCACCTAACTACAACCCTAACTGTTAATCCCTGTCCGATCTCTATTCATCCACCCCAATCCCCCCAGCCCCCTGTTTTTACCCCCCTTTGTGCCGTTTCCGTGTGCACATTTAGCAGCCGCTGAATTTTGATAAGTGACGCAATTCACTTATAAAAGTTCGTGCCGGCTGTTTTCCATTTTTCTTTTTCACCTCCCCCCCCCCCTTTGAGCCACCCCTGTGCACACATCCAGCAGCCACTAAATTTTGGTAAGTGACGCCGTTCACTTACCATATCTAGGTTCTGCTGTTTTAGACTTTTTTTTCCACATTTCCTTTTAGCTTTTTCTTACAGGATAGTGTGCACCAATCACTAGCCCCCCACCACATACACAGTTATAAATAAAGTACACCCAAGCACCATATTTACACAAAAAAATGTCCCGCCCATCACGTTCCTCCCAACAGCGCTATTCAATGGAGGAGGCATATTCTTACCTTGCCTCCGACACTGATAGCGAGGATGACGATCCGACTTTTCTTTATTTTTCGGATTCTTCATCCTCTTCTTCTTCCTCTTCCCCCTCCTCATCCTCCTCCTCGGGTCCTGCGGAACCGCCACGCAGACGCTCCAGGACAGAAGATGAGGCAGCGCCCACCATGCCCGCAGCTGATTCAGCAGACCCTGTGTGGACCTCGCCCCCCGAAAATTACGAGCCACTGATTCCTGATTTTGTGGCAGAATCAGGAATCAAGTTTGACACCACCGGCCTCACAGAAATTGACTTTTTCAAAGTCTTTTTCTCTGAGGATTTTGTTAACCACATGGTGGAGCAAACTAATTTGTACGCTCGGCAATTTTTGGAGCAAAACCCGCTTTCATCCTATACTAACTGGTCTCCTGTGGACGCAGTTGAAATGACGAAGTTTTGGGGCCTGGTCCTCCACATGGGTATCCTGAAGAAGCCTGAAATTTCGCAATATTGGAGTGTTGATATTTTATACAACACTCCAGTGTTCCGAATGGTCATGGTCCGGGCGCGTTTTCAGGCCATCCTCAAGTTTCTGCATTATAACGATAATGCACAGTGTCTCGCACGAGATGACCCCAACTTTGACCGTCTGTTCAAACTTCGGCCGGTCATCGAAAACTTCAACAAAAAGTTTGCTGAAGTGTACGTGCTCCAAAGAAACATCTGCATGGACGAGTCCTTGGTCCATTTTAAGGGCAGGCTCGGATTCCGTCAATACCTGCCCAGTAAGAGGGCCAGGTACGGAATCAAACTCTATAAGCTGTGTGAGAGTACCTCAGGGTACACCCACAGGTTTAGAGTGTACGAAGGAAAGGACACCAGGATTGAACCCCCTGAGTGTCCTCCTGACCTGGGAGTGAGTGGGAAAATTGTGTGGGATTTGGTGCACCCACTGCTGGATAAAGGTTATCACCTCTACACTGATAACTTTTATACCAGTGTCCCACTCTACAAAGTCCTCTTTGCGCGAGGTACCGCAGCTTGCGGTACTGTCCGCAAAAATCAGAGAGGCCTCCCGAAGACGCTACTTGGGCAGATGCTCCGAAAAGGTGAGAGCAGGGCCCAATGTAGCGACCACCTGCTGGTGGTCAAGTACAAGGACAAGAGGGATGTCTTTCTCTTGACCACCATACACGGTGATGGCAGCGCCCTCAGCACTGTACGGGGTACCTCGGCACAGGTCAGCAAACCTGAATGTGTGCTGGGGTACAATAAAAACATGGGGGGCGTTGATCGCTCCGATCAATACCTCCAACCGTACAATGCTTTGAGAAAGGCCAAGGCGTGGTACAAAAAGCTGGTCGTGCACATCGTCCAATTGGCAATGCTCAACGCATTCCTATTGTCACAATGTGCATGCCCCAGCGATACGTCGTACCTTCAGTTTCAGGAGGTAGTGGTTAAGGCCCTGATGTTTGGCACTCTGGAAGGAGCGGCCCCAGAACTTCCGGAACTGAAGGTGCTCGTATTGTACCAGGTCAGCATTTCCCGGGGGAGGTCCCGCAAACTGGAAAAAGAGGTAAATCGCAAAAAAGGTGCCGAGTGTGTTACAAAAACGGAATACGCAAGGACACCATTTATCAATGCGACACCTGCCCCGAAAAACCTGGCCTGTGTATGAAGGATTGCTTCAAATTGTACCACACCTCAATGCACTACTAAATTTCGTTACCGGAAACATTAGATTAGTTGGGGAACATCTAGATAAGTTCCTTGGGGGTCTAGTTTCCAAATCAATGTCACTTGTGGTTTTTTTTTACTGTTTAGGCACATCAGGGACTCTGCAAATGGAAAATGACGCCCACAGACCATTCCATCTAAGTCTGCATTTCAAAACGTCACTCCCTTCCGACCCTGCCGTGTGCCTAAACAGTTTTTTCCCACATATGGGGTACCAGCGTACTCAGGACAAATTGGACAACAACTTTTGGGGTCCAATTTCTCCTGTTACGCTTGGGAAAATTGAAAATTGGGGACTAAACGATCATTTTTGTGGGCACAAAATAGGATTTTTTATTTTCACGCCTGGGCAGTATAAACTTTAGTGAAACACTTGGGGGTTCAAAGTTCTCACCACATATCTAGATAAATTCCTTAGGGGGTCTAGTTTCCAAAATGGGGTCATTTGTGGGGGGTTTCTACTGTTTAACCACATCAGGGGCTCTGCAAACGGAACATGACGCCCGAAGACCATTCCATCAAAGTCTGCATTCCAAAGCGTAACTTCTTCCCTTCTGAGCCCCGACGTGTGCCCAAACAGTAGTTTTCCCCCACATATGGGGCACCAGCGTACTCAGGACAAATTGGAAAACAACTTTTGGGGTCCAATTTCTCCTGTTACGCTTGGGAAAATTAAAAATTGGGGACTAAACAATCATTTTTGTGGGCACAAAATAGGATTTATTATTTTCACGCCTGGGCAGTATAAACTTTAGTGAAACACTTGGGGGTTCAAAGTTCTCACCACATATCTAGATAAGTTCCTTAGGGAGTCTAGTTTCCAAAATGGGGTCACTTGTGGGGAGTTTCCACTGTTTGGGCACATTGGGGGCTCGTCAAACGCAACATGGCGTCCAATCTCAATTCCAGCCAATTTTAGGTTGAAAAAGTCAAGCGGCGCTGCTTCCCTTCCGAGCCCTGCCGTGCGCCCAAACAGTGGTCCCCCCCACATATAGAGTATCAGCGTACTCAGGACAAATGGGACAACAACTTTTGAGGTCCAATTTCTCCTGCTACCTTTGGGAATATAAAAAATTGGGGACTAAACGATCATGTTTGTGGAAAAAATATGATTTTTTATTTTCACGCCCGGGTGTTATAAACTCCTGTAAAGCCCTAGGGGGTTCAAGGTGCTCACCACACATCTAGATAAGTTCCTTAGGGGGTCTAGTTTCCAAAATGGGGTCACTTGTGGGGGGGTTTCCACTGTTTGGGCACATTGGGGGCTCGTCAAACGCAACATGGCGTCCAATCTCAATTCCAGCCAATTTTAGGTTGAAAAAGTCAAACGGCGCTGCTTCTCTTCCGAGCCCTGCCGTGCGCCCAAACAGTGGTCCCCCCCCCACATATAGGGTATCAGCGTACTCAGGACAAATTGGACAACAAGTTTTGGGGTCCAATTTCTCCTGTTACCCTTGGGAAAATTAAAAAATTGTTGCTAACAGATCATTTTTGTGACTAAAAAGTTAAATGTTATTTTTTTCCTTCCATGTTGCTTCTGCTCCTGTGAAGCACTTGAATGGTTAATAATCTTCTAGAATGTAGTTTTGAGTAGCTTGAGGGGTTCAGTTTTTAGAATGGTGTCACTTTTGGGTATTTTCTGCCATATAGACCCCTCAAAGTGACTTCAAATGTGAGGTGGTCCCTAAAAAAAATGGTTTTGTAAATTTTGTTGTAAAATGAGAAATCGCTGGTCAACTTTTAACCCTTATAACTTCCTAACAAAAAAAAAATTTTGTTTCCAAACTTGTGCTGATGTAAAGCAGACATGTGGGAAATTTTATTTATTAACTATTTTCTGTCATGTAACTCTCTGGTTTAACTCTCTGGGAATCTCTCTCAGGCAAAACTAACAGGTCAAGGAAATTCTTATCCTCTCTTGCTGACAACTTTATCTTCCAAAAGGTAAGGGAGAAAACAAGGGGAACTGCTACCTTGGATCTAATCCTTATAAACAGGGAGGAAATGGTTGAGGAGGTAAAAGTGGCTGGGACCCTAGGAGGTAGCGACCATGCTATTTTAGAATTTTGGATAACTAGAGGCGGAAGACCTGTGAAGACTCAGACGTCAAGGTTAGATTTCAGAAAGGCAGATTTTAAGGGATTCAGAAAGAGAATTGGAGGGATCCAATGGCTGGATAGCCTTAAAGACAAAAATGTCCAGGAAGGATGGGAAATCTTGAAAACTGAAATTCTCAAAGCACAGTTGTTAACAATTCCGAAAAGAGGGAAGAATAGGAAGCAGTTAAGGAAACCAGGATGGATGAACACAGAACTTAAGCACATGCTAAAAAGGAAGAAAAAAATGTTTATAAAATGGAAAGAGGGAGGCATATCTAAAGAAGAATATAATGCTGTCTGCAGAACCTGCAGGGCACAAATCAGATTAGCTAAAGCTGAAAATGAATTGAGGCTTGCAAGAGATGTCAAAAGCAATAATAAAGGATTTTGGGGATATGTCAAAAGTAAAAGAAAAGTCAAAGATGCTATAGGATTTTTACAGGATGAAAATGATGAAATGGTAAGACAGGATGTTGAGAAGGCTGAACTTTTAAATTCCTATTTTGCATCTGTTTTCTCTCAGAAAGGAAATGTAACATCAACTGTTATTCACTGTCCTATTAAGGGAATAGAAGAATCCAGGATATCTATAAACAGAAAGATAGTGAGGAAACACTTAGCTAGCCTAAATGAATTCAAGTCTCCAGGTCCAGATGAATTACACCCCAGAGTACTGAAGGAGATAGCAGAAGAAATTTTTGAACCCCTCTCTATAATCTTTGAAAATTCTTGGAGAACAGGAGAAGTGCCAGAAGACTGGAGAAGAGCAAATGTTGTTCCTATCTTCAAAAAGGGGAAGAAGGTGGACCCAGGTAACTATAGGCCGGTGAGTCTGACTTCTATACCTGGAAAGATCTTTGAACAAATTATTAAACAACATGTATGTCAATACCTGGTTAAGAATGAAGTGATTAAACAGAGTCAGCATGGGTTTGTAACTAATAAGTCATGTCAGACTAACTTAATTTCCTTCTATGACGGTATCACTGATTGGGTGGATCAAGGAAATGCTGTAGATATAGTATATCTTGACTTCAGCAAAGCATTTGACAAAGTCTCTCATACAATCCTTATTGAAAAAATGACTAAGTATGGAATGGACAAGGCAACTGTTAGGTGGATTCATAACTGGCTTAGTGATCGGACCCAAAGAGTGGTCGTAAATGGCTGCACATCCAGTTGGAAGAATGTCTCAAGTGGGGTACCACAGGGCTCTGTCCTGGGCCCTGTATTGTTCAACATCTTTATCAACGATTTAGATGAAGGAATTGAGGGTAAACTGATTAAATTTGCTGATGACACAAAGCTAGGAGGGATAGCTAATACTAGAGAAGAGAGAGAGGAAGATTCAAAAAGATTTAAATAAACTGGAGAAGTGGGCAGCAACTAACAGAATGGTTTTTAACAGGGAGAAATGCAAAGTACTACATCTGGGCAATAAAAATGGAAAAAGCATATATAGAATGGGAGGAATAGGGCTAAGTGACAGCACATGTGAAAAAGACTTGGGTATACTAATAGATCACAGACTGAATATGAGTCAACAGTGTGATGCAGCAGCAAAAAAGGCAAATGCAATTCTAGGATGTATTAACAGAAGCATACAGTCTAGATCACGTGAAGTCATTATTTCCCTCTACTCCTCTTTGGTCAGACCTCATCTGGAATATTGTGTCCAGTTTTGGGCACCACATTTTAAAAAAGACATCAACAAACTGGAGCAAGTTCAGAAAAGAGCGACCAGAATGGTGACCGGTCTGCAAACCCTGTCTTATGAGGAAAGGTTGCAGGATTTGGGAATGTTTAGTTTGCAAAAGAGAAGACTGAGAGGAGACTTAATAGCTGTCTACAAATATCTAAAGGGCTGTCACATTGTAGAAGGATCAACTTTATTCTCATTTGCACAAGGAAAGACTAGAATCAATGGGATGAAACTGAATGGGAGGAGACACAGATTAGATATTAGAAAAAACTTTTTGACAGTTAGAGTGATCAATGAGTGGAACAGGCTGCCACGAGAAGTGGTGAGTTCTCCTTCAATGGAAGTCTTCAAACAGAGGCTGGACAGACATCTGACTGGGATGATTTAGCGAATCCTGCTTTGAGCAGGGGGTTGGATCAGATGGCCCAGGAGGTCCCTTCCAACTCTACGATTCTATGATTCTAAGGTCATAAAAATTCAAAGTTTGAAAATCGCAAAATATTCTAAATTTTCGCCATATTTCCGTTTTTTCATAAATAAACGCAAGTTATAGCGAAGAAATTTTATCACTAAAGTGAAGTACAATATGTCACGAGAAAACAATGTCAGAATCGCCTAGATCCGTTAAAGCGTTCCAGAGTTATGACCTCATAAAGGGACAGTGGTCAGAATTGTAAAAATTGGCCCGGTAGTTAACGTGCAAACCACCCTTGGTAGTGAAGGGGTTAATACAAAAAGTGACAGTGCAGATTAAAGTGCCATCAGTGCTTACCCATATGGGTGAGTGTCTCGGTACCAAGTACGTGCCCTGACGCACGTTTCGCCTCTTTGACTTCCTCGGGGGGCAATGTGGAAAGGTATGCTACCCGGATATAAATAGCCCCAAATCCAGGTGTATGGAGTCAGCCGCGGTATCGTAGCGCATGAGGGGCGGGATATCCGCAGCCACCGCGTCACCGCCTGCCCTCCAATGGTAACACAGGTCAGGAGAAATCTCCTGTGACGTCAGTGACCCACGTGATCATTACATGGAGGCCTTAGGGAACGCGAGACAACGGAGCCACCCACGCATGTGCGTCTTCGCGGCGGACATGTTTGTTAATGGCAAGGAGATGGGCAAAAAGGCCCGCTATATGGCAATGCAAGATTTTCAAATGGCACTCGCATGATAACCGGCGAAAGAACGTGGGATCATACATTTATAAGAAAAGTCAGAAAAACAGGATGTGACACTAGAAAAAGGGGGGTTTTTTTGAAAAGAAAAAAGAGAAAGAAAAGAGCCAGTGAGAGGAAAAGAAATTTCCTACTATGTCAGAAACCCGCGCTGTCCCTACATGGGGACCTTTTAAAAACCACAGAGCTATACAATCACCCGCATAAGTGCATCCCCGTGGCAAACATATCGGTGATTAACAAGGGAAAGAGCAACAAAGCTCAACATCTGAAAATATAGGGTACTTGTATACCCCTTTAATAAATAACCCCCCCTTTTTTCTAGTGTCACATCCTGTTTTTCTAACTTTTCTTATAAATGTATGATCCCACGTTCTTTTGCCGGTTATCAAGCAAGTGCCATTTGAAAATCTTGCATTGCCATATATCGGGCCTTTTTGCCCATCTCCTTGCCATTAGCAAACATGTCCGCCGCGAAGACGCGCATGCGTGGGTGGCTCCGTTGTCTCGCGTTCCCTAAGGCCTCCATGTAATGATCACGTGGGTCACTGACGTCACAGGAGATTTCTCCTGACCTGCGTTACCATTGGAGGGCCGGCAGTGACTGCGGATGTCCCGCCCCTCATGCGCTATGATACCGCGGCTGACTCCATAAACCTGGATTTGGGGCTATTTATATCCGGGTAACATACCTTTCCACATTGCCCCCGAGGAAGCCATAGAGGCGAAACGTGCATCGGGGCACATACCTGGTACCGAGACACTCACCCATATGGGTAAGCACTGATGGCACTTTAATCTGCACTGTCACTTTTTGTATTAAGGGATACTACCCTGACATATGGACTTACCGCTGGGACCTTCAACCTATGTTAGCCACATCTAGCACTCTTCTATAGTCCTCTGTACCCTGTATTGGATCTGTACCTTTGATTCATTTGGGACTCAACTGACATATTATGCCAATATATTTGTAAAGTGTGGCTTTGACTTTGAGGATTTACATATCTTAATTTGTGGCCTTGTCATTATACTCTTTTTTTTTTTTTTTTTTTTTTTTTTCCCTGGAGGTTTCTTTATGTGGTGCCTATTATGTCCTGGCTTTGAGTGGTTCCAGGTTACTTCTGTTTGTTTCTCAAATACCAACCACTGCATCTATTATTACTATGTTCATTGTTTTTATGTGATGATTAATAAAAGGAATATTTTTTGAGAATTTTTTGAGACATTTTCATGTTATGGGTTATGTAGGGCTGGATGCTCTGCAAATGTGTATTTTCTGATTATGGTTGGAGTTGCCCATCCCCTTGGGAGAATATGGAACTATTTGATTACCCATTGCATCGGTTATATTAATCAGATTTACATGTGTCTAAGTTGTCTGACACCCTTGAACTCTTTTTTTTTTTTTCAAGAAAATTCCTCCTCCGGCCCACCGAAACCTATGGTATGGGAGGCACATAAAGCCATCATGAGAGGGGAATTCATATCATTAGGATCGCACTTGAAAAAAGATCAAAAAAGATTGACTCAATCTTACACCAAATAAATTCTTTCGAATGGATACACAAGAGGTCGCAAGCGAGTAAGATTCAAGAGGAGTTGGTAGGGCTTAGACAAAACCTGAAAGACTTTTAAATATTCAATCAGCCAAAATATACATGAGAAGTAAGCAAAGGTTCTACCTTCATGGTAATAGAGGCAGTAAGCTTATGACATCTTTACTAAAAAAAAACGTAAAGAGAAAACCTTCATTAAACATCTCACATCCCTGGATGGATCGCTGTTCAAGGAAACTGCTGACATTGCCGGGGAGTTTTAGAGCCTTCTATGAAAAAATATATAATCTAGATATACCTGAAGACATTAGGGATCCTGTGGCAGCTATAGATAAAATAAAAGACTTTCTAGACCCCCTTAAGCTCCCTAAACTACCTCCAGAAGACCTTTCTTTACTGACAGCTCCTGTTACGCCTAAAGCTGTGTGCCCACGTAGCGTTTTTAAGCGTTTCTGCAGCGCTTTTAGACATGCGTTTCTGCTGCAGAAACGCTCAAGAAAAGCATCCAATGGATTTGCAATGAAAAACACACGTTGTGCTAATGGTGCGTTTTTAACCGCTGCAGAAACGCTTAGCGTTTAAAAACGCAGCATGTTTATTAATTTTGCGGAATCGCGTGCGATTCCGCATGCCATCAATTATATGGGCAAAAACTCTTAGGCTGTGTGCCCACTATGCGATTTTTAAGCGTATTTGCCGTGATTTTCGGCGCAAAAACGTTTAAAAATCTTGTACATGACGCACCCCATGCATTCCTATGGCATTCCGCACATGCTGTGCTAATGCTGCGCTTTTTTCCGCGGCGGAAACGCATCGCGGAAAAAATCGCAGCATGATCATTCTTTTGTGCGGAATCGCAAAGAATTGCCGCGATTCCGCACCCATAGGAATGCATGAGAATCGCTTACTTCCCGCATGTGGCTATGTCAAAAGGACGCGTGCGCCGCCAAACGCATATTGCGCACGGCCTGCGCCCCCAGTGATAAAGATAGGGGACGCAGGACGCATGCAGCGTCATGCGCCGGTGGGCGGAGCTACCGGCGGAGTTGCGGCAGGGGGCGGGGCTTAGCCGTCAAAAACGCTAGTGTGAAACTAGCCTTAAATCATCCAATCAATAATGTACGCTAGAAGTCACGACATCCCATTGATCCTCGTGTCTACCGATGCCGAGAAGGCTTTTGACAGGATGAGCTGGAGGTACATGGATATGGTACTGACTAAGTTTGGTTTCCCTCCACAATACATCTCAGCTATATTCTCATTATACTCTCAACCAACGGCCAAAGTGAGGATAAACGGCACCCTGTCAAACAGTTTTAGCATTAATAATGGTACCAGGCAAGGGTGCCCTTTTTCCCCATCCCTATTTATTTTGGTCATTGAAACATTTATTCAGAAGATTAGGCAGGAAAACCAAATCGAGGGGCTGAAGGTAAACACACTAGAGATAAAAACGTTGGCTTTTGCGGATGATCTACTCTTCCTCATAACTAACCCGTCAAAGGCACTCCCTATTATTCTTAATATACTTTACCAATTTGGACGACTGTCTAATTTTAAGATTAATACCACAAAATCGGAAGCCCTTAATATAACCCTTACAGACAATCAGCTAGCCTACCTCCGCAGACAAACACATTTTTCCTGGTCCACAAAGTCCTTAAAATACCTGGAATTATTGATCACTAGAGACCCTACAGATTTGTTTAGAGCCAACTACTCCCCCTTACTGAAGAAAGTAGAGGATTTGATGAAATCATACAATCTACCTACTTTGTCCTGGATGGGACGCGTTAATGTTTTCAAATCTTATGCAATGCCAGTAATTCTATATACCATGACTATGGTCCCTGTAGGTGTACCGCAAACTTTCTTTAAGAATCTAAAAGCTCTAATTTCTAGTTTTCTTTGGAAGAAAAAACCTGCAAGGCTGCCCTATAGACTCCTCTCATACCCAGGTTCCTTGGGGGGGCCTGGGTGTCCCGGACCCACTCCTCTACTATAAAGCTATACATCTGAGCAGATGGTTAAAGATGGTATATAGCTATAAAAAAGGAGACCAGGACAATGTAGATTTGATATTATTAGGCCTAGAAAATGTTCATTGTCTATGGACCAGGGCAGAGCCACCTGATGCTCTTCAGCTGGATGAAGTTGCTTTATCCACATTGCAAGTAAAGCGTATGATAATCAATGACCACCCCCCTGATTCTTATCCGTCCACACAGACACCTATTTCTGCTATACCGTTTTTGATAGACCCCGGTTTCCGAGACCCTTACAACCTCTGGACTAAATTACCCAGGGAAACATTAAACGACTTTTATGATGGAAAAACCCTCAAAAATGGGGACTGGCTTGTCAATGTGCTGAACCAGCCAAAAAATTTTCTACAATCGCAACATATAAAATGTATCCTTAAACAATTCAAACAAACATACCCCAACAAGTCAGCCTGGTCCTCGTTAGTTATTATGAATAAACTCCCATCCCCACGCCTAAAACTTATATCCCGTGTGTATTCCCGGCTTAATGTCCTCCCTTTAAAGTTTAGGCCATCCTTCTTGTATTCTTGGGAGTCAGAGCTTCAAACTAATTTTTCTGATACACAAATTTCTGAGATTCTTCTCAATGCACGTCGTTTCTCCAGATGTATGCTACTCCAAGAGAATTCTTATAAAATACTAACCAGATGGCACCTGACCCCGGTCAAACTTCATCACATGGGGCTGTCGGACACAGACATTTGCTGGAGGTGTCATGACTTGAGAGGCCATCACACACACATATTCTGGGAATGCACTAATATAAGGGAATTTTGGGATGGGGTCAGTAATATCCTCAAAGAGCTAAGGTTAATTAAACTTGACTTACAAGCTTCTGAAGCTTTACTTTCATGCCCATCAGAAAATTTTAAAGCAAAAAAGCATGGGCTCCTACCGTTGTTGGTTAGTGCAGCAACACATTTAATAACCTTACATTGGAAAGATGAGTTCCCCCATCTATATCTGAATGGAAACTTAAAGTGAATCAGATTTCTCGCCTTGTGGAACTCTCAAGCTGGGAGATCCATAATCATGACTCATGTGTAGGTGTCAGGGCTCCATGGAAGGAATTACAAAGCAAAAGCAAAAATTAAATTATCTGATGTGAGTTCACCCCGTCAGACTATGTAATACCCGAGCACTTGGTTAGCACTGATGTAAACGATTAACACCTGTGTACCCATCTTGGTTTTTTGTTGACCCCAATTGTTATGAATCCTTGTTCCTTCTTCCCAGGTCGCCCACCCCCCCCTCCATCCCCTTGGGCCTTCTTTTTGCTTTTGATTTCCTTCCCACCACCCCTCCCTCACTGTATCCCTCATGTCACTTGATTTGATCAATGCTAATTGATATGATTGTAACTTGGACATGGTGCATTTTTCCTGTTTCTCCATTATAAAGAATTTTCAAAAAAATTCTCTTATTGTTTGGTTAGGACAGTGTCCAACAAAATACAGTGCGTTGCTGTCAAAACTCTCTATCATTTTAGTATGAGTGTGCTTACATTATAGCATTCGCCATGGCTCATAAGGACACTAAGAGCAATTTTCAAAATCTTTTTAATATTGTTTTTTTGTTATTCACAATTTTAAGTATAAAGTCTAAAAGTTATGTGTTAACTTTTTTCACTCCAATTGGATTAGTCAGTGAATCAGTTTTTGATTTTTGGCGATATATTGGAGAGCTATTTTTTTTTGCAGTGAATTCTTGTATGTTTCATGTGTGTAGTAAAATACTTCACAGGCGCTGTTGTTTACATCACCACTCTGTTCCTCTTCTGAACCTCATGACCACAGTTGTGACCTGTCTGATCACAAAGCTTTTCTCATTGTAATTGTATGAAACTCAGAATGAGCCTCTCATAGACTTGCATTAAGAGACAAAAGTAACGGCTGGCAGTGATTTCTGGCCAGTTTGAGATGCAGTCACAAGATGGCAGAGAGGGAGTGGAGCAATACTGTAGACAGTAGAAGGTAGCCTTTAACTATTTTAATACACACTGAACATACATTACTGATAACTAACTGGTCGTGAGATTACAAGAATCACCAAAATGGTACTTTAACAGATTTTTTTTCTCTATTTAAGGTCAGGTGGCAGTGTATCATATTATAGTACTTTACCATGTTTTATTTTCATCACCTACAAAATGTGCTACTGTGATTACTGTTTTTATCTCCACTGAATGTGATTGTCCTTGTGATCACAGTTGTTTGCTTGGACAACCGTGCAAGATAGTTTGAAATAGTTAAACTATTGCAGTCCAAAAAATTGATAACAAGGAAAAAAATTACTGCTTGTAAACATCCGCTTACCTATGCTATATCATGGTTCAATTCCTGGTAAATCTCTTATATCCAATCACTCACTTGCTCCTGTCAAATACACCTCAAAAGCATCTCCCGAAGCTGAACTTTTCTTACCTTTAATTCAGCAAAAACTCTTACTGTTGATATTATTCATTCTTGTCTGAACTACTGCAACTCTACTGATCGGTCTCCCTCTTGCTAAACTTTCTCCAATATATCCTGAGCAGAGATGGGCAAACCCAAACAGTAATGTTCGGCATCCATACCGAACACCTGCTCTTTGGGCACGGACACTGAACAAGGACATCACCAGGAAGTCCATGTTACTGTTTGGGTTCGACACCCCCCCCCCCCGAACACCGGGTGTTTGTCACGCTGTCATGTGCATGTGTCATGTGTCAAAAGACAGTGTGAGCTCACAGCTGTGATCGGAAGTATAAAGTTTACCTCAGGTTACTGGTGTCAGCTGATGGGACTACTGCTCCCATCAACTGCCGCTAATAACAGTGAGAGCAGGAGTGGCTGATGGGAGTATTCAACATCCGATGCCTGCGCGGTAACTACATAATTAAAATAAAAAACCTGGTGTGGGTTCCCCTGTATTTTTGATAACCAGCCAGGAAAAATTCACAGCTGGGGACTCAGCCCTCAGTTATCAGATTCAGCAAGGCTACTTATCAAGAATAGAGTGGGCCCCCACGCTGTTTTTTTTAAAATTATTTAAATAATTTAAAAAAACGGCATGGGGTCACCTCCATTTTTGACAACCAGCTTCGCTAAAGCAGACAGCTGGGGGCTGGTATTCTCAGGCTGATAAGGGGCCATGGATATTGGCCCCCTACCCCCACTCCCGCCTAAAAATAGCTGCCCGCAGCCTCTCAGAAAAAGCGCTTTAACCCAGCTGTCCCACTTGCCCTGTAGCGGTGGCAAGTGGGGTTCATATTTGTCAGGTTGATATCACCTTTGTATTGTCAGGTGACATCAAGCCCACAGGTTAGTAATGGAGAGGCGTCTATAAGACACCTATCCATTACTAATCCTACCACAGTTCAAATTCAATGCACTGAAATCCTACCAGTGAACTGCTGTGAACTCGCCTCTGCACCATGAGACGTTTTCACAATACTAGAGGGGATCTCACCAAGGTCAACACAGTTCAATAGCCCGGCTGGGAACACACCCTCAGTGTCCAGAGGTAACCTCGATGATGTCACTGAGGCTGAGCTTGCAGCAGCTCATTCACCAGTGGTTCTCAGCCTGGACGGGCACATCTTGGCACCGTCCAGGCTGAAAGCTATTAATCCCCCAGACATGGATTATGGCCTGGGACAGAATGACTGACAGGTGAGAGATGTTTTTTTTTTATTTTAATTTTATTACAGGAGACGAGGGATTCAGTGGAATTAGGCGTTAGGTGAGTATAACTGTGTTTGTTATTTTTAAATAAAAACGTAAAAGTGTGTTTTGTTTTCTTACAAATAAAAGACTTTATTCTGGCTGTGTCTTTATTTACCATACAACTATAGCATTAGTAAAGGATAGGTGTATAACAGACACGGATTAGTAATCCGTGGACTTGATGTCACCTGACAATACAAAGGTGACAGCAACCCCACAAATATGAACCCCACTTGCCATCGCAACAGGGCAAGGGGGAAGAGCTGGGCAAAGTGCCAGAATTGACACATCTAATAGGTGTACTTTTTCTGGGCGACTGAGGGCTGCTATTTTTAGGCTTTGGGGGGGGCAATATCCATTGCCCCTTACCAGCCTGAGAATACCAGACCCCAGCTGTCTGCTTTAGCTAGGCTAGTTGTCAAAACTTGAGTGACCACTCCATTCTTGATAACCAGCCTTGCTGCAGCTGCTGACATCTGAGGGTTGCAGCCCGAAGCTGTGTGTTTTGCCTAGCTGGTTATAAAAAATACAGAGGAACCCATGTATTTTTTTTTATTATATATTTACAATGCAGGAGCCGGCTGATGAATATGCCCATCAGCCGCTCCTGCTCTCACTGTTATTAGTGGCAGCAGGCAGCAGCTGATGGGAGCAGTAGTTCCATCTGCTGATAGCAGTGACCGGAGGTAAACTTTATAATTTGGATCACAGCTGCATGCTCACACTGTCTTTGACAGCATGGGAGCCACAGCTGTCTGACCTGCGATGAGAATTTTACCGCCAGTCGGAAGCGGTGTTTTCCGCTTGGCAAATGCTGGATGTTTCAGTCCCCCATTCAAGTAAATGAGGTCTGAGTTCGGGTCCGGGTACTGTTCTGTTACCCGAACCCAAACTTTTTGTAACTGTTCGGCCCAACCCGAACATCCAGGTGTCAGTCCATCTCTAATAGTGAGTGCAGCAGCCAGGATCATACAGTGGCATGTAAAAGTTTGGGTACCTCTGGTCAAAATTACATTTATTGTGAACAGTTAAGCAAGTTGAAAATGAAATGATATCTAAAATGGCTAAAGTCAAAGATGACACATTTTATTTGCACTTTAGGCACAAAAAAAAATATATATATTGTCATATTTTACATTTTAGAGATTACAAAAAGCAAAATGGGACAATGCAAATTTTGGGCACCCTTGGAGATTTGTGTGCTTAGGTAACTTTGACCAAGGTTTCACACCTTAATTAGCCTGTTAGGGTTATGGCTTGTTCATTATCATTGTTAGGAAAGATCAGGTGATGCAAATTTCTCAGCTTTATAACAACCCAAACTCCTCTGTCCTTGTGCCAAAAAACAGCAGCCATGGGTTCTTGTAAGGAGCTGCCTAGCACTCTAAGAATGAAAATGGTGGAGGCCCACAAAGCAGGAGAAAGGGTACAAGAAGATAGCAAAGCATTTTTAAGTGTTTTGAATGTGCTGCAGTTTGCTGGGACCTGTGATACTGTACATCTGAGATTAGAAGATCTCGACGTTTAATGGCCATGAGGTTTCTTGTGGCATGGAAAGGGAGAGAGTGAGTGCCAACACCTCTGGAACGGAGTCTGCACAGAGAAGTGAGTATAGGCTTTATTATTTTATCGATGTCAAACATTTTGATCAACAAGGGGTTTTGTCAGTAGTTTACAACCCCTTTAAGCATGGGGGTGGATCAGTCATGCTTTGGGGTTGTGTTGCAGCCAGTAGCATAGGGAACATTTCATGGATAGAGGGAGAAATGGATTCAATGAAATTTGAACAAATTCATGATTCAAACATAACACCATCTGTAAAAAAGCAGAAGTTGAAAAGAGAATGGCTTCTACAATTTGATAGTGATCCTAAACACGCTTCAAAATTCACAATAGATTACCGTAATTTTCAGACTATAAGACGCACCGGACCATAAGATGCACCTTGGTTTCAGTGGCAGAAAATATAAAAAAAAATTGAAGCAAAAAATGTGGTCATGATGCACTATTATTGGGGTGAGGGGGTTAGATCTACTACTGATAATGTTGCAGGGATAATATCCCCCAATTCTATACTAATATCCCCCATCCTGGTATGTATTGCACCCCATCCTAGTACACAATGGCCCCCATCCTAGTATACATGGCCCTCTATCCTGGTATACATGGCCCTATCATGCTGGACACATAAAAAAAGAAGCAATTCTACTTACCTTCCCTCCGCTCCCTTGCATCACGGCATCATGATTTCACCGTGTAAGAAGCGCATGACCTCATTGCCTTGCGTCCACACACGCTGAGGTCAGATATCGGAATATTCACTGCTCCCCACGCCCGGGACTATGGGAGTGGAGAGCAGTGAATATTCATCCATTGTATAGCAGGCACACGTGATCTCCCAGCAGCTGCAGAAAGCCAGCCACATATTAAGGAGAATGACTATTCTCTGCTTTCCACCAGGGCTGTGGAGTCGGTAAGCCAAACCTGCGACTCCGACTCCTCAATTTCCCTTACACCGACTCCACGACTCCGACATATATTGCTTATATTTAAGTGAAAAATGTATTGTAGTACAATGTGAACACCAGACATTTGATCATTTCTATGATCCAATAATCAAGATATTTAGGTAGAACATAATATCTATTTATTGGAATACAACTTTAGAACACAAAAAACTGTAATAAATTGTAAATATGTAATACACTGTATAATATCGATTACATATATACAGTACAGACCAAAAGTTTGGACACACCTTTTCATTCAAAAAGTTTTCTTTATTTTCATGACTATGAAAATTGTAGATTCACTCTTAAGGCATCAAAACTATGAATTACATGTGGAATTATATAATTAACAAAAAAAGTGTGAAACAACTGAAAACATTTTCTATTTTCTTCAAAGTAGCCACCGTTTGCTTTGATTACTGCTTTGCACACTCTTGGCATTCTCTAGATGAGCTTCAAGAGGTAGTCACCGGAAATGGTCTTCCAACAGTCTTGAAGGAGTTTCCAGAGATGCTTAGCACTAGATGGCCCTTTTGCCTTCACTCTGCGGTCCAGCTCACCCCAAACCATCTCGATTGGGTTTAGGTCTGGTGACTGTGGAGGCCCGGTCATCTGGTGTAGCACCCCATCACTCTCCTTCTTGGTCAAATAGCCCTTACACAGCCTGGAGGTGTGTTTGGGGTCATTGTTCTGTTGAAAAATAAATGATGGTCCAACTAAACAAACCGGATGGAATAGCATGCCGCTGCAAGATGCTGTGGTAGCCATGCTGGTTCAGTATGCCTTCAATTTTGAATAAATCCCCAACAGTGTCACCAGCAAAGCACCCCCACACTATCACACCTCCTCCTCCATGCTTCACGGTGGGAACCAGGCACGTAGAGTCCATCCGTTCACCTTTTCTACGTCGCACAAAGACACGGTGGTTGGTACCAAAGATCTCAAATTTGGACTCATCAGAACAAAGCACAGATTTCCACTGGTCTAATGTCCGTTCCTTGTGTTCTTTAGCCCAAACAAGTCTCTTCTGCTTGTTGCCTGTCCTTAGCAGTGTTTTCCTAGCAGCTATTTTACCATGAAGGCCTGCTGCACAAAGTCTCCTCTTAACAGTTGTTGTAGAGATGTGTCTGCTGCTAGAACTCTGTGTGGCATTGACCTGGTCTCTAATCTGAGCTACTGTTAACCTGCGATTTCTGAGGCTGGTGACTCGGATGAACTTATCCTCCGCAGCAGAGGTGACTCTTGGTCTTCCTTTCCTGGGGCGGTCCTCATGAGAGCCAGTTTCTTTGTAGCGCTTGATGGTTTTTGCCACTACACTTGGGGACACTTTGAAAGTTTTCCCAATTTTTCGAACTGACTGACCTTTATTTCTTAAAGTAATGATGGCCACTCGTTTTTCTTTACTTAGCTGCTTTTTTCTTGCCATAATACAAATTCTAACAGTCTATTCAGTAGGACTATCACCTGTGTATCCACCAGACTTCTGCACAACACAACTAATGGTCCCAACCCCATTTATAAGGCAAGAAATTCCACTTATTAAACCTGACAGGGCACACCTGTGAAGTGAAAACCATTTCCGGTGACTACCTCTTGAAGCTCATCAAGAGAATGCCAAGAGTGTGCAAAGCAGTAATCAAAGGAAAAGGTGGCTACTTTGAAGAACCTAGAATATAAGACATATTTTCAGTTGTTTCACACTTTTTTGCTAATTATATAATTCTACATGTGTTAATTCACAGTCTTGATGCCTTCAGAGTGAATCTACAATTTTCATAGTCATGAAAATAAAGAAAACTCTTTGAATGAGAAGGTGTGTCCAAACTTTTGGTCTGTACTGTGTGTGTGTGTGTATATGTATATATATATATATGCACACACACACACTATGACTTATCTCAGCTAAGACAAAGCCTAGATCCTCAGGCTACATTCACACTGTGATATATAAAGACGTTTTGGCACAACTTCAAAGTGGTGGTGCACAAGTAGGGTCCCAATCCATATGCTAGTATAAAAGAACTTGGCACACACACGTGAATGATTGCAAGTGAAAAGGGTTTTTTTTAATAAGATGCAGTACATACAGTAAACGTTTCGGTCACAACGACCTTCGTCAATGTACTGAAAATAAAAATTACAAAATTTCAAATAAATCAAACAGTATATACAATATAGATAATCTTGGGTACAAGTATATGCAAAAATTGAAATTATGCCGTATAGCAATAACAGCTTATAGCAAAAATTGTAATACAGAATTTAATGATTACAGACACACTGAAAGACTCAAAATTATATGTACGCATGTACCTATATAATGTACTGACTGCACTTGTATATAGGGCAACCTGTTCTATAAAGAGAAGATATTATATTGTAGACGTTTATTATGTATGCCCATACCTAAGTCACCATGTGCCCATAATATCAAAAAGGATGCTACATACCATCGAGAATAATGCTAGAGCATGGAGGGTTAATTGTCTCCTTAAAAAGAGCCTGAAAATAAGAGGTACTCAGGTGACCTATTTGCGCCATGCTGCTGGTCAAGAGGTATGTGACAGTAATAAGGTATCTTACCGGTGGTGATAGCGTGGAACAGTAAATAGCCTGGACGCGGTTTCCACCACTTGTCTCCCGTGGTGTGAGGGGTGCGCAGGACCGTGTTATATACACAGTGATAATCACCGCTAACCGGAAGTTCTAGGGCGGAAGTGCCTTAGCGTGCGGTCCAGCAGTACCCTCCAGTGTGTTCCACAGGCAGGAAGGACGTGGACAGGGGGCGTGCTCAATATCCGTCAATCGAGGGTTACCAACGCAGGCTCTGCTATACTTAGCGTGCTGATGTATTCAGGATGTGACTTAGTGCAGCGGTACAAAGGCTCTCTATCATTGTGCTGATCAAGTGGGAAGGTGATCATTGTGATTCCATGTTTTACTGAGAATAGGTTAAATTCCGGGGGTTCTGTAATGAAGATTAATAATGTTAGTATGATGTACGTTACAACTGTGTCACAATCTTATTGCATACAGAGAATTAAATAAACATCACAAAACAGCCATTTATTGAAAATGATATTTATGATGATAAAAAGGATTGCACGTCATACTCCTTATTTAACCCCTTAGGTGCTAGTGTGTTCAACTCATGAATCCAAAACGCCTCTCTTCTTTTGAGTAACAAAATGCGGTTGCCTTCCCTGCGTGGTGCATGGACCTGCTCTATTATTTGAAATTTTAATTGAGCAATGTTATGGCCTGCTGTGATAAAGTGGAATGGAATAGGGAGGAGTAAATTTTTACACCTGATTGTTGATTTGTGTTTAGAAATCCCGTCCCTGATGTAGGAGAAACCACACAGCCCATCAGAGAATCCCTGAATGGCTCTCACTCGGCGTAAAATCCCGGTGTTCAGCAGGCGTAACTCTGCCCACCTGAACAAAACTCCGCCCACTCAACAATTTAATTGGTTCATAGAAAGTGGGCAGGGTTTGTGCGGTAGGTGGGCGGGGTTTCGGACGCCTGAGCAGGTATGCAACAGGGATCCATTTAGGATCCAAAAAGAGCCGGCTCTTTTTGGTGAGCGGAGCCGTGAGCCAGATCGCCAAAAAGAGCCGGACTGCCCATCACTACTGGTGTGCTGCCTGTGAGTACATGTGCTGTTATATAAGAATATGGGTGTCCTGGCCGGAAGTGCATCACAGAAAGTGACGCGGGGCACCCTTAGTAAAGCCAGTTCAAAAAACTGGCAGTGTAGCGTCACAGGAAGTGACGTCGGGCTGCTTGTAAACCAACTGTGCTCTGCCCGGGGTTGCCTGGTTGTCATGGGAACTGCTAAACCACAAATACTAACCAATGCAATGTGTTAGTGTATGGAAGGACTGGGGGGAGAGAGAGGAGGAGGCAATAGAAGTGTGGCAGACAGTGCTGATGTTACACATAACTGCCGGGGTATCTAGCAGGAATATGGCCATATTAGGTGGAGAATATAGACTCTTAGTTGTCAACGGGCAAAACTGTATTAAACGGTGGACTGTGAATACACTCATATGAATATAGTAATGATAGCAAGAGTAAATAAAATTACAGTACACTAACAACACCATCTAGGGAAGTTAGTCAAACGCTGAGGTTGTGGTGTCCCTGTACAGGGAAAGATGTTTTCAGGTGGACATATGGTTAAGTGTACTCACCTAAAGGTTGAGAGGAGGTCATTTCATCTGTGAGAAAAGAGTTAAGGTACTGTCAGACTTAGCGATGCACCAGCGATCCCGACCAGCGATATGACCCAGTCAGGATCGCTGGTGCATCGCTAAGTGGTCGATAGTGAGCTGCCACACAGGCAGATCTCAACAGCGACATAGCAGGGGTCGGGGGTCGCTACTTACCTGTCACACCAGGCGATCCTGCGTCCTCCCGTCCGCGTCCACGCGTCGCTCGTCGTCACAGCAGGAAGCTGACGACGAGAAACAGTACTGGACGTTCTCGCGCGATCAGCGATAACCAGCGGAGGGAGCGGGTCGTAGGTAAGTATCAGACATAGCGATATCGCTATAACGTCACAAAAACCAGTGAGGTTATAGCGATATTGCTAGCGATATCGCTTAGTGTGACAGGCCCTTTATAGAGATTAGTTGAGCCAATCAATCTCTCTATTGAGTTCCCCTGGAGTGATTGTACCCAACTTGTGAATCCAAAAAGATTCCCTGAGTTTGAGGAGCCTGATGTGATTTTCCCCCACGTCTAGGTGTAGGGACTTGTTCGATTACCTGAAAGCGTAATTGTGCTACCGTATGTTTGACACTAATGAAGTGAACCGGTAGAAGAAGCCACGTTTTGCCACAATGTATGGTGGACTTATCACTTGTTATACGGTCTCTGACTTGTTGGGTGGTTTCACCTATGTATAATAACCCACAAGGACATATGACTGCGTACACAACAAAATTCACATGTGAAAAATCCCTTAATGGTATAAGATTTACCTGTCCTAGAGTGTCTTATGTGGTAGGTTTTAATTACGTTTGAGCATGCTGCACAACTGAGCCATGGGAATGTGCCTTTCTTATGTGTCCCCAGGAACCGTTGTGTAGTGATTTTAAAGCTGCCCACAGTAGCCCTTACCATCTTGTCCCGTATGTTACGCAGTCTCTTGGTGCACATGAGTGTGGGTGATTTAAAAGCTTCCACATTGTGATATGCCTTTGTCAGGAGGGGCAGTGTTTTTTGATGGTAGCCTAGATCTTGGGCATCATGGGTGATGTATATGTGCAAAAGGAACTTTCAGTGTCTTTTTTGGGTTGGGAAGGAGGGGGGTGTGTTGTCAGAGCTCTGGACAACTCTGTCAAGTAATGTATTGGGGTATGCCCGATTTCTAAATTTGTCTGACATGTCCTTCAGTCCATCAGGAAGTATGGCTATATTGGAGACAATACGTGAAACCCTCTGAAGTTGTTAACAGGTTAGGCTGTTTTTGGTTGCCATGGGGTGACAGCTAGTAAAATGTAATAGACTGTTACAATCCATTGGTTTAGAGTATAAATCTGTTGTGAGATGGCCATTCAAATCTTTCATGACTATTGTGTCAAGAAATGAAATATGGTGCAGATCTTGATTAAGAGTAAACTGTAGCTCTGGTCTGATGGAATTGAGGTAAGTATGGAAGGCAGTGAGAGAGTTTGGTGTGCCATCCCAGACACAGAAGATGTCATCAATGTATCTGTGGTAACAAAAGGCAGTCTGAATAGTTCCTGTGAGTAAATGTGATCCTCCTCAGATTTGCTCATGTAACAATTAGCGTAGGCTGGAGCTACGTGAGAACCCATCGTGGTCCCACGTCGCTGCATATAGAAGGCTTCCCCAAATAAGAAGTTCTCATAGAGTATTAAAGTAAGTAACTCAAGGCAGAACTCGGTCGAGTCGCTGGACTGATTGGATTGGGAAAGAACGTCTGATACCGCTTTCAAGCCCCTTTTGTGAGTTATGGAAGTATACAGGCTGTTAACATTTAGGGTTACTAGGAGACTATTGGGTGGTATGGTGTCAAGATGTCTAATGATGGTGAGGAAATGGCCATTGTCCAATATGAACGAGCCTGCAGTTTTAGTCAGAGGTGTTAAGATCTTCTCCAAAAGACTGATAAAGGAGAAAGGATGGAATCAGTAGACGCCACAATGGGGCAGCCTGGGGGGGTTGGGCAGTGATTTATAGATTTTGGGCAATATGTAAAAGACTGGTGTTATTGGATGTGGATTTATTAGAAAAGTAGCAGTTTGTCAATGGTCAATTTGCCAAGATAATGTAGTAGATTATTGATCTTATGGCTAATCTTAATAGTGTGATCTGTAGAGATCCTCTCATATGTGACAATGTCCCAGAGTTGTCTGTTTATTTCATTGCGGTACATGGTGGAGTCCTTGACCACAAGGACACCACCCTTATCTGCCGGTTTGATAGTGATGTGTTTATTGTCACTTAAGGCCCCGTTACACATAACGATGTCCCAGCGGTCCCACCAACGATCCAACATGATGGGATCGCTGGGACATCGCTAGGCTGATCGCTGGTGAGCTGTCAAAAGACAGCCCCTCCAGCGATCAGGACCAGCGACACTGGTTTCTAATGTAAACATTGGGTATCCAGGAGCCGCAGCTCCTGGATACCTGCTGTTTACCTTGGAAACCGGCGTACACGCTTGTTTCCAAGGTAAACATCGGGTATCTAAGAGCCGCGCGGCTCCTGGATACCTGATATTTACATTAGAAACCAGTGTCGCTGATCACTGGTCTCTCGCTGCCACACACAGCGATGCGTGCTGGCCAGCGAGAGACCAGCAATCGAAAAATGGCCAAGTCCGATCGAACACGATCAGTGATCCCGTCTCACACAGCGATCTCGCTGGAGAGATCGCTGTGGCGTCACAAAATCAGTGATCTCGCTAGCAAGATCGCTGTGTGTTTGCGGGGCCTTTAGTGAATTGACTGTCTGTTTCTCGTCAGTAGAGAGATTTTGATGTGTGGGAAAGTGACCCTGGTTCTGTTGATGGACAAGTTGTTGTATGTCACGATCGATACACACCTCCTTTACATGATAGGAGGATTAAATGTGCTGACATTACCTAAGCCAAGGGAAAAAATGGAAAGCTCCGGAACAGAGACTGTGACGCACTTCCTGCCGGGACACCCCATACTCCTATATGACAGCACATATACTCACAGGCAGCAAGCCGGCCAATGTGAGCAGATGCAGCTGTGGAATACCACTTAAAGGTAAAGCAGTTGTTCTGATTTCCACAAAATATGTTTTCTCTTTGACTCATATTAATGCCTACCACTTTGGTCTTTCCACATATATATAGGGGACAAAGCGCGGGAGTGCTACCCAGGTTACCCACTCTCTAAGACCACTCAGGCATTACACATCACAAGGTACAGTATATACCTTTTATTTGAACTGCTTCACTATGTTCTCCTGACAACATTATATGATATGCTATGATCGACTGCACTTTATACGCAACTGTAAGCAGTGTCTTAGGTCCAACAGTGCAGGGGACCAGTAAGCATACGTTCTATATATCCTGTGAATTGATTTCACTAGATTTGATTATGACAGGGACAAGTCATTGAATTCTGTACATTTTGTATATATTGTATTAGAGGATTATGTTTTATCTGAATTTTTGTATTTCCTCTACTCTATTGTTAAGTCACTGTTTGTATATGATATTTATACCGCTTCTTTTTCTTGCAGCGACATATTGAATAAGACCGGTGAACGGTCGAAACGTCAGAGTCGTTTTATCACGTTTTCTTCTTCTGTGCTCCACGAACATTATATGTGACCATATAAATAAATTTCTTCTTGGCATCACTTTACGGATAGAGTGTGCAGTGAATTTTCTTCATTTTCGAAGCTCTGAATGGGTCGGTGGTGCCGCCACTGGGTTCCGCTTGATTTTATCTGCACTTGGAGACTAAATATGAATACCTTATGTAATTCCTGGTGGCTGTGCCTTATAACTCAATAACCCTGAGTGCTACAGGTGGCTGCCGGGCATGGGTGTATGGGGAAAGGAATGCCGATTCGGATAATATGCTCGTCTCGTCTCAATACCTCAGAGCCTGCTGTGACTTATAGTGCCATGCTGTCTCCATTTGCTTGAATCAGTTTGCCTGTAGCTGCAGGAGAGTTCACACCCTGGTGCTAATTGGTGGTTACGGAGCTTCAAAGGGTTTGTTCCTGGTTTTTAATTAAAGATAAACATTGCATGGCTTTTATGGCCTTGGGGAATTCATACCAAGGGAGGGGGCTCAGTGTAATGAAGCAAGTATTTTTGGTCCAAACTTATCTTGATGGGGCATTCCATCAGAAATCAAAATGATAATCATTTTCCCATATATCACAGTCCCTATCTCCTCATACATTGTAAGTTTGAGAGCAGGGCCCTCACTTCTCTGAGTATGTGTTGAACAAGGTGTTACTCTGTCTTATCTTTTCGGTACATGTCTCCTTTACATTGTAAAGTGCTGCAAAATATGGTGGTGTGTTATGAATGAGTCACCGAAGGAGGAAAAAACAGAAATACTAGCTAAGTCCAGAAAACCAGAGAAGTTGGCAGCTATCGGATTGCAGACCCCTGAACCTATCAACAACAACTAGCAGTAGCCGTGGGGGGTTCCTGCGGTGCCCTAGACACCTCGATCACAGCCGGAGAACTACATAGCCTAAAGACAGAAAGGGAAATCTAAACTGCCCCAGAGCAGACCCCAAAGCAATAGGCAGCCCCCAACATATAATGACGGTGAAGCAAGATGAAAAAACACTCACACAGATAGAAAGATAGGCTGAGCAAATGATGGGGCCCAAGCTAACTAAATAGGACAGAATAGAAAAGCTGCTGTCTGCAATCCGACAAAACCCTCTCAAAAACAAGAGCCAACAGACTGATAGGGAAAAAAGCCCTGAAGACGCTAGGCTTCAAAAAGGCTATATCAGTACTCAGGTATTTTCTGAAGACAGAGCAAAAAGGAATTCAGCTCACCCAGCAGGGGAAGGCAGAAATCCAGAAAAACAAGGCAAAACAAAACCAAAACACAAATGAAAAAAACAGAGCAGAAAACTTAGCTTTTGAGGAGCAGGAATCAGACTGGTCTCCTAGAATCCCACAGAGAAATCACCCGCAAGGCAGAAGAGTGTCGGCTGCCTTATATCCAGTCAGCAATTCCAGTCACCCAGTCATCATCATTCTGCTCAGGTGCTTTGTAATCAGCCTCACTACCTTCCTTCACCAGAAGAGGGAGTTCATCAGACCTCAATGGTGAAGGGGAAAATGAACTCACAACAGTGGTGCTATAAAAATAATAAATATTATATTACATCCAATAGCACTGTCACTGTCACTCAAGTTTATATGATCAGTGGCACATTAAACTGCAACAAATTGAAGGGATCTTGAGATTGTAGGTAAATATGAGTGATTAGTGCCACGTATTAGTACGTATTTATAACAATTCACTAATTTTCTAGTTGATGTATCCCCAAAATTAGAAGACTCGCTATCATTGGGATACAATGTAACCTTTTTTAATATCTCCAAATAACATAACAGTAGTGCCCTAGATAGTCAAATCCTGGTGGTTAAACAGGACGCGACTAAAATGACAGAAGGCCCAACATATACCGTATGGCTTTAAATTTAAAGTTCGTTGCAACCAGCACCCACATACACAAACGTCTCTTATCAAATCTCTACACATTTTGCCATCCCATCCCTGAAATGCTCATAAGGAGACTATCTGTATGGACCTATGTATCACTGTAAAGAGACTTGGCCCTTTAGTGACCAGGCCAAATTTTCAAAATCTGAATAGTGTCACTTTAAGTAGTATCAACTCTGAAACACTTCAACAAAACCCACTGATTTTGAGATTGTGCTTTCGTGGCACATTATAATTTATGATGATGGCAAATTTAGGTTGATATTTTTATAAATAAGCACAAAACCATATGAGAAATTTGACAAAAATGTTAAAAAAATTGGCAATTTCCAAACTTTGATTATCCCTTTAATCCAGATAGTAAGACCACACAAAAACATTAATACATGATATTTCCCTCATTATTTCCCTCATGTCTGCTTTACATCAGCATAATTTGTAAAATGTTCTTTTATTTTATTAGCATTTTAGAAAGGTTTTAAAATGTAGGAGTTGTTTTTCATCTTTTTCAATGAAATTTAACCTTTCCATGTTTTAAGTGAATTTGGGGGTCTTATATAATGGAAAACCCCCAAAAGTGATACCATTTTAAAAACGGCCCCCCCTGACATATTGAAAATTGCTTTTAGGTAGTTTATTATCCCTTCAGGTGCTTTTCAGCAATTAATGCAACGTTACATGACAGGAATGAAAAAGTGTATTTTTTTCATGTACATGTCTCTAACTTCTGAACGAGCCGCTATAGTCGGCAGACTCCATGGCTCCTTTTTGGCCGAGAACTGCCATGGCAAACATGACTACACAATCAAGATCTCAGGGTGCCGATGCTGTTAAAGAGGGAGCCCCCATTGTTAACCATTTATATGATGTAGTCATTGATGACAGCAGCATTTAAGGGGTTAAACAGATATGGACGGTGCCAACACTGATTGTGGCTGACACAGAAAGTTGTAAGCTATAGTGTACAGCTGATTTCTGCTGGATTGTTACCTGTATGGGGATGTTATTCTCTTATATCTCAGGTCAGTAAAGAGACATATTGGCTGTCATTAAGTGGCTATTAAACCCCTTAAATCATTTAAAGGACCCATTAGTTTGGTATCTAGTGATTCAAACCATTTTGGTGATACCCTAGAAATGCAATGATCACTGCCATACACCCAGGGCCGGACTGGGACAAAAAAGCAGCCCTGCCACATAAATCCCACCAGCCGACATACTGTACAGTGGATTTTTGCACTATAAATATACACAGCACTTTACTATATGCTATATACACAAGTCCTCGCTATATACTTAAAGTGAACCTGTCAGCAGGATTGTGCAAAGTAACCTCCACATGGTGTCAAATTAGCGCTTTTATACAGGTAAGGGCTCATACTCCCTTGCGAGAGACTCGCACGATTCTCGTGCGAGTCTCAAGCATGAAAACTCGGCACTGGCACTGGAGCATACGGCTGCATAGAAATACATGTAGCCGCACGCTCTGGTCTGAGTGCTGGCTGCAGTGCCAGGTTTTCATGCGAAAGACTCACACGAGAATCGCAAGTGAGTATGAGCCCTTACACTGATAACTGGTGATAAAATCCATCTTGTGGTTGTTGTGTAATCTTTATTTTCAGTTTTGAGTTAATGATATGCCCGTGCTCCAGGGCAGCCTGTGGGGGGTCCTCATATGGTGCTCTGATAAGATATTCATAATGCAGACTGCTGACAGGCTAGAGAACCCTCACTGACCTGCCCCCTATTTTACATAATGAATATCATGTATACAGCTCTGGCAAAAATTAAGGCTGGTTTCACACTTGCGTTTTTTTGCGCTGTTTTTTAGCGCAAAAAAGCATGCTTTTTTTGCCTATAGTTTAATATGGGTGCGCATAGGTGTGCATACACATGCGTTTGTACGCGTTTATATGCGCATGCTTTTTTTGTAGTGTACGCTCGGGCGCACAAAATGCATCCTGTTGCATTTTTTGTGCGTCCGACTTACCCCCAAAAAACGCATGCGCACGCAATGCGTTTTTTTTATAGCAAAACACCCATTATAGTTTATGGGTGTGCATACGTGCCCATTGCACGTATGCGCAAAAAACGCACCAAAACCCGCAAAAAACGCACACAAACGCATGATGCGTTTTTTCATGCGTTTGTGTGCGCAAAAAACGCGCAGCAAAAATGGTTTGTGACTATCCATCATTCTCTTGATTACATTTCAGAGGTTTCCAATGGGGTTCAGGTCTGTGGAATGGGCTGCCCATGACAGGGTTTTGATGTGGTGGTCTCTTAATTTTTTCCAGATTTTATATATATACAGTTAGGTCCATATATATTTGGACAGAGATAACATTTTTCTAAGTTTGGTTCTAGACATTACTTCAATGAATTTTAAACAAAACAATTCAGATGCAGTTGAAGTTCAGTCTTTCAGCTTTCATTTGAGGGTATCCACATTAAAATTGGATGAAGGGTTTAGGATTTCAGCTCCTTAACATGTGCCACCCTGTTTTTAAAGGGCCCAAAAGTAATTGGACAATTGACTCCAAAGCTATTTCATGGACAGGTGTGGGCAATCCCTTCGTAATGTCATTCTCAATTAAGCAGATAAAAGGCCTGGAGTTGATTTGAGGTGTGGTGCTTGCATTTGGAAGGTTTTGCTGTGAAGGAAACAGGCGGTCAAAGGAGCTGTAGGTGAAACAAGCCATCCTTAAGCTGCAAAAACAGACAAAACCCATCCGAGAAATTGCTACAACATTAGAAGTGGCAAAGTCTATAGTTTGGTACATCCTGAGAAAGAAAGAAAGCACTGGTGAAGTCAACAATGCAAAAAGACCTGGGCGCCCACGGAAGACAACAGTGGTGGATGATAGCAGAATCATCTCCATGGTGAAGAGAAACCCCTTCAGAACAGCCAACTAAGTGAACAACACTCTCCAGGAGGTAGGCGTATCAATATCCAAATCTACCATAAAGAGAAGACTGCATGAAAGTAAATACAGAGGGTTCACTGCATGGTGCAAGCCATTCATAAGCATCAAGAATAAAAAGGCTAGACTGGACTTTGCTAAAAAAAAAAAACTAAAAAAGTCAGCACAGTTCTGGAAGAACATTCTTTGGAGAGATGAAACCAAGATCAACCTCTACCAGAATGATGGAAAGAGAAAAGTATGGCAAAAGCGTGGTACAGCTCCTGATCCAAAGCATACCACATCATCTGTAAAACATGGCGGAGGCAGTGTGATGGCTTGGGCATGCATGGCTGCCAGTGGCACTGGGTCACTAGTGTTTATTGATGATGTGACACAGGACAGAAGCAGCCGAATGAATTCTGAGGTATTCAGAGCCATACTTGTGTGCTCAGATCCAGCCAAATGCAGCCAAACTGATTGGTCGTCATTTCATACTACAGCTGGACAATGACCCAAAACATAAAGCCAAAGCAACCCAGAAGTTTATTAAAGCAAGAAGTGGAATATTCTTGAATGGCCAAGTCAGTCACCTGATCTCAACCCAATTGAACATGCATTTCACTTGTTAAAGACTAAAGTTCAGACAGAAAGGCCCACAAACAAACAGCAACTGAAAACTACCGCAGTGAAAGCCTGGCAGAGCATCAAAAAGGAGGAGAAACATCGTCTGGTGATGTCCATGAGTTCAAGACTTCAGGCAGTCATTGCCAACAAAGGGTTTTCAACCAAGTACTAGAAATGAACATTTTATTTACAATTATTTAATCTGTACAATTACTTTTGGTCCCTTTAAAAACAGGGTGGCACATGTTAAGGAGCTGAAACTTCTAAACCCTTCATCCAATTTTAATGTGGATACCGTCAAATGAAAGCTGAAAGTCTGAACTTCAACTGTATCTGAATTGTTTTTGTTTAAAATTCATTGTGGTAATGTCTAGAACCAAAATTAGAAAAATGTTGTCTCTGTCCAAATATATATGGACCTAAGTGTGTGTGTAAATATATATATATATATCCTCACTATATCTGAAACTGAACCTGTCAAAGACTGAACTCCTTGTGTTTCCTCCCGCTACTAATGTACCTACACCCGACATTGCCATTTCCGTGTGTGGTTCCACTATTACTCCCCAGCAACATGCCCGCTGTCTTGGGGTCATACTTGATTCCGAGCTTTCCTTTGCCCCCCACATTCGATCACTGGCTCGCTCTTGTCATCTGCACCTCAAAAACATTTCTAGAATTCGACCTTTTCTTACTTTTGACTCTGCAAAAACTCTTACTGTTTCTCTTATTCATTCTCGTCTCGACTATTGTAACTCTCTTCTAATCGGTCTCCCTTTTACCAAACTCTCCCCTCTCCAATCTGTCTTGAATGCTGCAGCCAGGATCATATTCCTCACCAATCGTTACACCGATGCCTCTACCTTGTGCCAGTCATTACACTGGCTACCCATCCACTCCAGAATTCAGTATAAACTTATTACCCTCACCCACAAAGCCCTCCATGGCTCAGCACCACCCTACATCTCCTCCCTTGTTTCAGTATACCACCCTACCCGCGCCCTCCGTTCTGCTGATGACCTGAGGTTAGTATCCTCAATAGTCAGAACCTCCCACTCCCGTCTCCAAGACTTTACACGTGCCGCGCCAATTCTTTGGAATGCACTTCCCAGGTCAATACGATTAGTCCCCAATCCCCACAATTTTAAGCGTGTCCTGAAAACGCATTTATTCAGACTGGCCTATCGCCTCAACACATTAACCTAACCTATCCCTGTGTGGCAGAGCCAAAAGTTTTACCATAACCAGGTTCCCAGCATCATGTTCCCACATGCTTTATGCATCCATTAGCCCTCTGTGTCTGTACTGTTACACACTTAACATTATGGCTGGTCCATACAATCAGGGCAACTGTTAACACCCACCTTTCGTGTCTACCTCTTTCCTCATAGACTGTAAGCTTGCGAGCAGGGCCCTCACTCCTCTTGGTATTTGTTATAATCTACTGTATGTGATTATTGTTATGCTGTAATGTCTATTGTCTGTACAAATCCCCTCTGAAATGTAAAGTGCTGCGGAATATGTCGGCGCTATAAAAATAAAATTTATTATATATATATATATATATATATATACACTCACTGGCCACTTTATTAGGTACACCTGTCCAACTGTGTGTTAAGACTTAATTTCTAATCAGCCAATCACATGGCGGCAACTCAGTGCATTTAGGCATGTAGACATGGTCAAGACAATCTCCTGCAGTTCAAACCGAGCATCAGTATGGGGAAGAAAGGTGATTTGAGTGCCTTTGAACGTGGCATGATTGTTGGTGCCAGAAGGGCTGGTCTGAGTATTTCAGAAACTGCTGATCTACTGGGATTTTCACGCACAACCATCTCTAGGGTTTACAGAGAATGGTCCGAAAAAGAAAAAAAATCCAGTGAGCGGCAGTTCTGTGGCCGGAAATGCCTTGTTGATGCCAGAGGTCAGAGGAGAATGGGCAGACTGGTTCGAGCTGATAGAAAGGCAACAGTGACTCAAATTGCCACCCGTTACAACCAAGGTAGGCAGAAGAGCATCCCTGAACGCACAGTGCGTCGAACTTTGAGGCAGATGGGCTACAGCAGCAGAAGACCACACTGGGTACCACTCCTCTCAGCTAAGAACAGGAAACTGATTCTACAATTTGCACAAGCTCATCGAAATTGGCCAGTAGAAGATTGGAAAAACGTTGCCTGGTCTGATGAGTCTCGATTTCTGCTGCGACATTCGGATGGTAGGGTCAGAATTTGGCGTAAACAACATGAAAGCATGGATCCATCCTGCCTTGTATCAACGGTTCAGGCTGGTGGTGGTGGTGTCATGGTGTGGGGAATTTTTTCTTGGCACTCTTTGGGCCCCTTGGTACCAATTGAGCATCGTTGCAACGCCACAGCCTACCTGAGTATTGTTGCTGACCATGTCCATCCCTTTATGACCACAATGTACCCAACATCTGATGGCTACTTTCAGCAGGATAATGCGCCATGTCATAAAGCTCGAATCATCTCAGATTGGTTTCTTGAACATGACAATGAGTTCACTGTACTCAAATGGCCTCCTCAGTCACCAGATCTCAATCCAATAGAGCATCTTTGGGATGTGGTGGAACGGGAGATTCGCATCAGGGATGTGCAGCCGACAAATCTGCGCCAACTGTGTGATGCCATCATGTCAATATGGTCCAAAATCTCTGAGGAATGCTTCCAGCACCTTGTTGAATCTCTGCCACGAAGAATTGAGGCAGTTCTGAAGGCAAAAGGGGGTCCAACCCGTTACTAGCATGGTGTACCTAATAAAGTGGCCAGTGAGTGTATATATATATATATATATATATATATATATATATATATATATACACACTCTAGATGGTGGCCCGATTCTAACGCATCGGATATTCTAGAATATATATGCGGTTTATTTTTGAAGATTTAATAATGATGCAATAATGCACCCCCCAATCCTGATATGTATGGTTCTCTCACCCCCAATCCTGATATGCTTGCTACCCCTCAACCCCCAATCCTGGAATGCATGGTCCTCTCACCCCCCAATCCTGGTATGCATAGTCCTCTCACTCCTCTTTCCTGGTATGCATGGTCCCCTCACCCCCCAATCCTGGTATGCATGGTCCTCTCACCCCCCAATCCTGGAATGCATGGTCCCCTCACCTCCCTATCCTGGTATGCATGGTCCCCTCACCCCCCTTTCTTAGTATGCATGGTCCCCTCACCCCCCAATCCGGGTATGCATGGTCCCCTCAACCCCCCAATCCGGGTATGCATGGTCCCCTCAACCCCCTATCCGGGTATGCATGGTCCCCTCACCCCCCAATCCTGGTATGCATAGTCCCGCCACCCCCCAATCCTGGTATGCATGGTCCCCTCACCCCCCAATCCTGGTATGCATGGTCCCCTCACCCCTCTTTCCTGGTATGCATGGTCCCCACACCCCTCTTTCCGTGTAGCCGCGACCAATCAGCGTCACGGCCCTGTAGCCGCGACCAATCACTGCCGCGGCCCTGTAGCCGCGACCAATCACTGCCGCGGCCCTGTCCAAAAATGTTAAAAAATGTAAAAAAGTTATTCTCATCTTCTGACGGTCTCCTGTCTTCTTTCCACGCGCCCGGCCTCGCGTTCCCAGTAATGCTTTGCGGCTTAGACCGCTGATGACGTCTTCTTTCTCGCTCTCGCGAGAGTGACGTCGGTCGTCTTTCTTGCTCTCGTGAGAGTGACGTCATCAGCGGTCTAAGCCGCAAAGCATTACTGGGAATGCGAGGCCGGGCACGTAGAAAGAAGACAGGAGGCCGTCGGAAGGTGAGAATAACTTTTTTTTTAATTTTTTCTTTTTTACCGACTAAGGCCTGTGCCTCCTGCTGATTGGTCGCGGCCTGGCGGCCGCAACCTATCAGCGGCAGGCGCAGCTTACCATTACAAACAGCTGCGACTGTCGCTGATTGGTTGCGGCCTGGCGGGGTCCTGGCGGCTGCAACCAATCAGCAGCCCGCGATTTCGGTTACAGACAGACACGATAATGCGTGTGTGTGTGTATGTATGTGTATATATATATATATATATATGTGTGTATATATATATATATATATATATATATATATGTGTATATATATATATATATATATCTCTAATAATAAATGCGCTAAGCAGCTTCCGTCCGGTTGTAACGCAGCTTCTGTCCGGTTGTAACTTGGTGACGTCACACCCAGACAGAAGCTGCCTTTGGCGGTAGCACTGTGCCTCCTCTGCCCCCCGCACACTCCCCGACACCATATACCTTCTTAACACACACCTTCCTCACCATGCCAGCCGTCACCACACACCTCTTGCCATGTTAACCCTCAACACACACTCCTCAATACACACACCTCCTCAACACACTCCTCTCACCTTTCACCATCTCCACTCACGTCCCCACCCTCTTTCACTCCACAAATGACCCTTTCTCTCACTCTGTCTCTCATACTCACGCCGTCATCGCCGCTGCTCTGCGGTCGGCATCGGCACGATCCCCGACATCATCTTCGCCCGGCACCATCCTGGATCCAGATGTTGTCCACGCCGGCGACATGTTCTTGCGGAGACGCCATCTTGGATCGGCGAAATCCCGCGATACTCAAGACGACGTCTGCAAAATCTCACGAGATTTCGCCGACGCCATCTTGGATCCCGCGGAATTTCGTCATTTACCTCACGCCGACTTGCTGTGCGGACGTGTTGCCTTGCTCCTCTGCCTGTTCACTGCTGGTGTCTAATTACAGGGTCAATTTGCCTCTACCACTTCATAACTACTGCTGGGCAATTACAGGGCCAATTTTGCCTCCACTAGGAGGACACCAGTTTCTTCAAACGTTAAGCATAACTACAGGAGGACCCCAGTTTAAGTCTTCTGCATAATTACACCAGTTAATAAGTCATTTATCTCACGACATTTATATGCCCTGTTTTGCTGTACCCCACTTCTATAAGAAGACTATAAGTACTATAAGTATCTGTTTACACTACAATACTCCAGGATGCCTTCTTCACTGCCAGATAACTGCCAAATAGACTCCTTTACCTGTGCCAACATGAGTCATACCAAAAAGTATGCCAATGCCAGTGAAATGAAAGCCGCTCTAGCACTACGTCAAAAACAACGCCGTGCTAATGAGACTCAATCGCCTTGACAAGATTAAGGCTTATAAACGCCGTCGTCTCACACATGAATCCCCTAACTCTAAATCCATTAGATTGGCTGAAGAAGCCTCTGCACGCCGTCACCGCGGACAACAGACGGCTTCTTCCTCATCATTATTATTAGACTCACAACAGGATGCTTCCATATCAGCATGTGGAACAAGTTGCTACCACACTTCATCCTATATGCCGTTCTCTGACATAACTAATCAGCAATCTGTTTCTGCCCTATCAATACCACCATTAGTCAATACCGACGCACATTTTCTTCACATACAAGCTGCAACAGTTAGCCCACAGAAAGTGCAACCAAGATAAATATACGTTGGTCTCAAAACTAGGCACAACCCCCCGTTTGGACATGCATTTCTACTACAACCTATTTTCACTAATGATGAAAATAGTATTACTGAACACAGCTGTGGTGACATGACCCATGTATGTGAGCATTGCCAAGCTTTGCATTTTGTAGTAGAGATACCTTCTGATAGCAACTTTACGCTCTGCTGTCAGAAGGGTAAAGTCCATGTACCCATACTACAATAACCTGATGTCTTTACACGTTTCCTGAAAGGGCAAAGTGAATTTAGCAAAAATTTCATGGATAATATTCGAAGTATTAACAGTTCCTTTGCTTTTGCCTCCATGGGTGCAAATATTTCACCACCTCCTGGATATGGCCCATACTGTTTCCGCATACATGGGCAGATCTATCATAGAACTGGAACACTACATCCCTCAGATGACCAACAACGCACATTTGCCCAACTTTACATTCTCGATACCGCTATCGCCAACGAACAACGCTTCCGATGTAAAGAAAATCAAAAATGTCATCCTACATTGATGAACATTATTGCCCTTCAAATCCAAACTATTTAAATCCTTTTGTGGCAGCTTATCAAATGTTACGTGATGTGGAAGAACAAGAAAAAATTAAATCTCTCGGAAACGGAACTGTCATGCCAAACATCACTATGGCTATTAAACAAGATCGTACTCTAGACCCTCGACGCTACAATAATCCCACTGTCAGTGAAGTAGCAGTCGTGTTTTAAAATGACAATGGTGAGCCACCTTTCAATAGAGACATATTCATTTAAAACCTGATCCCCACAACCCTTTAGCTCCAAAAACACAACAAATTAGCATTCTCCATAGCAATTTGGATGCCCTCCTCTATCCAATACTTTTCCCTTATGGAGACCAATGATGGCATGATGGACTCAAACAACAAGGCAAAAGTCCGCGGAGGATCACACAACTCCAATACTATTGCTATATGTTACCTGTCAGAAATTACTTTAATCCACTCCTCAATGGTGGTAAGCTAACACAACAATATTTTGTAGATGCTTATGTCAAAATCGAAGCTAATCGCCTACATTACATCCGCAACCACCAAAAAGATTTAAAAGTTTAGGATTACTGCCTCCTTCAAGAACATCTACTAAAAAAATCGATTCAAAAGGGCATCCCTATTTTAAAAACTATCATTTTACCATCTTCTTTTGAAGGCAGTCCAAGAAACATGCAGCAGCGCTACCAGGATGCTATGGCTATTGTTACGAAGTGTGGTCGACCAGATCTATTTATCACCATGACATGTAATCCTAAATGGAGTGAGATTACTACACATTTAGAACCGTGGCAGCATGTTGAACACAGACCAGACTTGGTTGCACGCGTCTTTAAAATTAAACTGGAATCCCTCTTAACCCCATCACCCCGAAGGGTGGTTTGCACGTTCATGACTGAGCCAATTTTTACAATTCTGACCACTGTACCTTTATGAGGTCATAACTCTGGAACGCTTCCATGGATCCCGGTGATTCTGACATTGTTTTCTCGTGACTTATTGTACTTCATGTTAGTGGTAAAATTTCATTCAAATAACTTGCGTTTATTTGTGACAAAAATGGAAATTTGGCAAAAATTTTGAATATTTCGCAATTTTCCAACTTTGAATTTTTATGCCCTTAAATCACAGAGATACGGCACACAAAAAACTTGATAACTAACATTTCCCACATGTTTACTTTACATCAGCACAATTTTGGAACCAAAATTTTTTTCTGTTAGGAAGTTATAAGAGTTAAAAGTTGACCAGCGATTTCTCATTTTTACAACACCATTTTATTTTTAGGACCACATCACATTTGAAGCCACTTTGAGGGGTCTATATGATAGAAAATACCCAAAAGTGACACCATTCTAAAAACTGCACCTTAAGTGACACCATTCTAAAAACTGCACCCCTTAAGGTGCTCAAAACCACATTCAAGAAGTTTATTAACCCTTTAGGTGCGTCACAGGAATTTTTTTGAATATTTAAAAAAAAAAATGAACATCTAACTTTTTTTCACCAAAAAAATACTTCAGGTTCAATTTTTTTTTATTTTACCAAGGGTAACAGGAGAAATTGGACTGCAAAAGTTATTGTGCAATTTTTCCTGAGTATGCTGATACCTGATTTGTGGGGGGGGGAACGACTGTTTCGGCGCATGGCAGAGCTTCAGAATGGAAGGAGCGCCGATTGACTTTTTCAATGCAAAATTGGCTGGAATTCAGATCGGACGCCATGTCACGTTTGGAGAGTCCCTGATGTACCTAAACAGTGGAAACCCCCTACAAGTGACCCCATTTTGGAAACTAGACCCCCCAAGGAACTTATCTAGATATGTGGTGAGAACTTTGAACCCACAAGGGTTTTACAGAAGTTTATAACGTACAGCGGTACAATTAAAAAATCATATTTTTTCCACAAAAAATGATCTTTTCACCCCAATTTTTATTTTCCCAAGGGTAACAGGACCCTAAAAGATATTGTGCAATTTGTCCTGAGTATGCTGATACCCCACATGTGGGGGTAAACCACTATTTGGGCGCATGGCAGAGCTCGGAAGGGAAGCAGCGCCATTTGACGTTTTTGGCTGGAATTGAGATCGAACACCATGTCGCGATTGGAAAACCCCTGATGTACCTAAACAGTGGAAACCCCCCACAAATGACACCATTTTGTAAACTAGACCCCCCCAAGGAACTTATCTAGATGTGTGGTGAGCACTTTGAACCCCCCAGTGCTTCACAGAAGTTTATAACGCCCGGGCGTGAAAATAAAAAATTTGTATTTTTTCCACAAACATGATCTTTTAGTCACCATTTTTTTATTTTGCCAAAGGTAACAGGAGAAATTGAACCCCAAAAGTTGTTGTCCAATTTGTCCTGAGTACGCTGACGCCCCATATGTGGGAGAAAACTGCTGTATGGACACACGTCGGGGCTCGGAAGGGAAGCAGTGACGTTTTGGAATGCAGACTTTGAGGGAATGTTCTGCGGGTGTCATGTTGCCTTTGGAGAGCCCCTAATGTACCTAAACAGTGGAAACCCCCCACAAATGACCCCATTTTGGAAACGAGACCCCCTAAGGAACTTATCTAGATGTGTGGTGAGCACTTTGAACCCCCAAGGGCTTCACAGAAGTTTATAATGCCCGGGCATGACAATAAAAAAATCGTATTTTTTCCACAAACATGATCAATTAGTCCCCAATTTTTTCATTTTCCCAAAGGTAACAGGAGAAATTGGACCCCAAAAGTTGTTGTCCAATTTGTCATGAGTACGCTGACACCCCATATGTGGAAGAAAACTACTGTATGGACACACGTCTGGGCTCGGAAGGGAAGCAGTGACGTTTTGGAATGCAGACTTTGATGGAATGGTCTGCGGGTGTCATGTGCGTTTGGAGAGCCCCTGATGTACCTAAACTATTGAAACTCCCCACAAGTGACCCCATTTTGGACACTAGACCCCCCCACGGAGCTTATCTAGATGTGTGGTGAGCACTTTGAACCCCCAAGTGCTTCACAGAAGTTTATAACGCTCGGACGTGAAAATAAAAAAATCATTTTTTTCCACAAAAATGATATTTTTGCCCCCAATTTTTTATTTTCCTAAGGGTAACAGGAGAAATTGGACCCCAAAAATTGTTTTGCAATTTGTCCTGAGTAGGCTGATACCCTACATGTGGGGGTAAAACACTGTTTGGGCGCATGGCATAGCTTGGAAGGGAAGGAGCACCATTTGACTTTTTCAACTCAGAATTGGCTGGAATTGAGATCAGACGCCATGTTGCATTTGGAGAGCCCCTGATGTGCCCAAACAGTGGAAACCCCCAATTCTAACTCCAACCCGAACCCCAACACACCCCTAACCCTAATCTCAGCCCTAGCCCTAACCCTAGCCCTAACCCTACCCTAGCCCTAACCCTACCCTAGCCCTAACCCTAATGGAAAAATGGAAATAAATACATTTTTTTATTTTATTATTTTTCCCTAACTAAGGGGGTGATAACGGGGGGGGTTTGATTTACTATTTATGGCGGTTTTTATGTTTGGCAGCTGTCGCACGCTAAAAGACGCTTTTTATTGTAAAAATAGTTTTTGCATCACCACATATTGAGAGCTATAATTTTTCCGTATTTTGACCCACCGAGTCATGTGAGGTCTTATTTTTTGCGGGACGAGTTGACGTTTTTATTGGTACCATTTTCGGGCACGTGACATTTTTTGATCACTTTTTATTCCGATTTTTGGGACACAGAATGAACAAAAACCAGCGTTTCATGAATTTCTTTTGGGGGAGTGCGTTTACACGGTTCCGCGTGCAGTAAAATTGATAAAGCGGTTTTATTCTTCGGGTCAGTACGGTTACAGCGATACCTTCATTTTCGTCGTTTTTTTATGTTTTGTCGGTTTTATGCAATGAAAACTATTTTATATAAAAAATAATTATTTTTGCATCGCTTTATTCTGCGAGCTATAACTTTTTTATTTTTTCGCTGATGATGCTGTGTGGTGGCTCGTTTTTTGCGGGACAAGATGACGTTTTCAGCGGTACCATGGATATTTATATGCGTCTTTTTGATCACGCGTTATTACACTTTTTGTTTGGCGGTATGATAATAAATCATTATTTTTTGCTTTTTTTTTATTTTTTAAGGGGTTCGCTAAAGGGGTTAACTAATGGGACAGTTTTATAGGGCGGGTCATTACTGACGCGGCGATACCTAATATGTGTACTTTAATTGTTTTGTTTTGTTTTTTATTTCCAAAAAATGGATTTATTTGGGGGAATATTTTTTTTTTTTCTAATTTATTTGGCGATTTTTTTAAAAATTATTTTAACACTTTTTTTTAATTTTTTTTTTTTACTTTATTAAATAGTCCCAGGTGGGACATCACTGTCCTGTGACAGATCGCTGATCTGTCACATCACAGATCACTGATCACAGATCTGTGATAATCAGCTGACACCCGGCCCCGATCAGCGGCGCTCACTGGGCGCCGCTGATCGCGGTAGACGTACTATCCCGTCCATGGGCATAGAAGCCTGGGTCCCATGGACGGGATAGTACGTCTGATGTCAGGAAGGGGTTAAATGACATTAGCAGTGGATTATTTGGAAATGTCACCGCAATGGTCCATGTCATTGATTTTCAGAAGCGTGGTCTCCCACACGCTCATATTTTAATTATTCTTGACAGCCTGTCTAAATTACGGACTGAGGCGGACATAGACAATATAGTCTGGGCTGAAATACCTGATGAAACAATCTACCCTCAGCTCCATAACATTGTTCTTCAACACATGATTCATGGTCCCTGTGGAGAACACAATCCTAATTCTCCCTGTATGGATCTTGGAAAGTGTAGCAAAGGTTTCCCTAAACAATACCAACCATATACCATCAAAGAAAAGGATGGCTATCCCACTTACCGCAGACCCATTGGCAAAACATATGAACACCATTCTATGACGATTGACAATTCATGGGTAGTTCCATATAACCTATTTTTACTCACCAAATACAAGTGCCATATTAATGTAGAAATATGTGCTTCCATTCAAAGTGTAAAATATTTATTTAAATACGTTTACAAAGGACAAGACAAAGCCAACCTTGAAATTTCCCAAAATAACATCCAACATGATGAAACACACCAATTTAGCGATTCCATATATGTTAGTGCACCTGAGGCTGCGTGGCGGATATTTGCTTTTCCTATGCATAAACAATCTCATGCCATCATTCGCCTAGCCGCACATCTGCCTAATTCTCAACCACTCTATTTTCATGAGAATGACTCTGCAGACAACATCCATCAAAAACTCAATTCCAATTCTACACTTATGGCGTATTTCAACCTCAATAAGATCGAGCACACAATGCACATAACTATTTATACCGCGAAATTCCAGAACACTACGTTTGGAAACAAGGCACATGGGAACAAAGAAAACGAGGGGGTCTCACAGTTATTGGAAGAATGTATACTGTTAGTGTGAAAGACCAAGAACACTATTATTTACGTTTCTTGTTACTGCATGTAAAAGCTGCTACCAGTTTTGACAGCATTAAAACCGTCAGTGGAGTTATGCATGAAACCTTTAAGGATGCTGCGTTAGCATTCGGATTATTATTCGATGATAACATCTGGAGACATACTTTAAGAGATGCTTGCATTCTTAACATGCCTTCCCAACTTAGAGACATGTTTGCATATATCTGTATTTTTGGCCCCCCCAGTAATCCACTTGAATTGTGGAATGAATTTAAGGACCATTTTTTACAAGACTACTGTCATACATACCACAGCGACACTGAAGAGTGTATCGATTGTGAAGGATATGCTATGAAAGATGTCCATGATGTCCTCATAGTCCATGGAAAAACTTTTGCTGATTTCAATTTACCACGCCCAGCAAAAAATATTAAACACCTCCTTAAACAATATGATAAGGATTATGAGTTAAAAAAAAGCTGCAGAGATGAAAGAAACTCTTAATCAGGAGCAACTTTTTGCCTACGATGTCATTACTGAAGCTTTACAAAATAGCAGTTTAACACCAAAGTGCTTTTTTCTAGATGGACCTGGTGGCAGTGGAAAGACCTACCTATACCATCTACTTACACATCATTTAAGAGTACAAGGAGAAATTGTCTCGCCTGCAGCGACTACAGGAATAGCAGCTAACTTGATACAAGGAGGCCGAACAATCCACTCTCTATATGGCATGCCTATTCCGATCAATGAAACATCCGTTTCCAGGATTAAAAACGATACAAATGCAGGAACACATTTACAGAGTACAAAACTTTTTATTATTGATGAGTGCACTATGGTCCAAAAACATGCATGGAATGTGATATATAGACTTCTACGTGGCATCATGACAACAAATGTTGCTGAAAAAAATAAAACACCGTTTGGAGGTAAAGTTATTGTTCTTGGAGGAGACTTCAGACAATGTCTTCCCGTCATCGCTCATGGAACAAGAACAGACAATGTAGATTTCTGCATTAAATATTCACAACATTGGCAACATTTTACCAGAGTACTGCTAATCAACAACATGCGCTCCACTGATCCTGAATACAGCACTTGGTTGCTTAAACTTGGAAATGGTGAGCTGTCTAATGAACATAACCTTGGAGAGGATGTCATTGAAATTCCTCCAGACATGCTTTGCACTGGCTCTATAGTAACCGAGATCTTTGGAGACCATATTTGCATTGATGATAATGACAAACAAAGCCTCAACACTGCTGCATCACATGCTATACTATGTCCAAAAAATGATGACGTAGATTTTCTGAACTGTAAAGTAATGGAACGCATCAGTGATGATTATACTGTATATACAAGCGATGATTCTGTCGATGCTGATGAGGCAGAGGAATGTGAAAACTACCCAGTTGAATTTTTAAACTCTCAGACACCATCAGGAATGCCATCACATCTCTTAAAACTTAAAATTGGCACCATTGTGATGCTATTAAGAAACTTAAACACCAAGAAAGGTCTCTGCAATGGCACTCGCCTCATTGTCACTGCCTTACTCCGCAACATCATACAGGCTAAAGTGATTACTGGCTCAGCTGAAGGAGACATTGTATTTATTCCACGCATCGATTTGTGTCCTTCAGAAACTGGGTTACCTTTTAAATTAAAACGTCGACAGTTTCCTCTAAAACCTGCTTTTGCTATGACCATTAACAAATCCCAAGGACAGACCCTCAATCAAGTTGGCATTTTTTTGCCCGAACCTATATTTGCCCATGGACAATTGTATGTTGCATTCTCCCGAGTAAAGCAACACATTGCAACGTTAGGGTCAAAGTGGTGGATACACCACTTCAAGGACAATTGCTACCTAATAGCCCAAAAATCTTCAGTAGAAATGTCGTTGACAAAAATGTCTTACTTTAAACTATTTAAGTTGGTCCTGGAATGGATATATAAATGATAGTTACATTTTAAATAGATATAGATAATAGACTTCTAAGACTTCTATACATAGCTTGATATGTTTTATATATATATATAGATATAGATATATATATATATATATATATATATATATATATATATATATATATAGATATTCTAAGCAGATAGATATATCATACACTAATTATCTCTTTCACATATATGTCATAGACACATTTAAATCCATAGAAGCATACATACGTATAGGTATATATAGTGTGAGGTGCCAAGGGGAGAGGTACTAGAAAACAGGTATGTTTCTCCCCGTTTCATTTCATATGTCTCCCTGTACTGATGATGAAGCCAGTTTATTTCACTGTAATCCAGTCCTGGTTTCCTTAGTGATCAGCATGGAAAGGACTGGTAGTTCCCCCTCCACTAATTCAATCCAGGTTTTGGTTTCCTGACTGGTCCAGCTGATATAATCAGGAGGAGCTCTCAGTCTATCGTCTGCTGAACTGGGAGCTGACACAGTAAGATAACATGGACTTGTTTGCTGTTATATAGGTTTATTTTGTAGTTAGCCTGCTATTGTTAGTTAGTGGCCAGACGGCCTTAGACGTTTTATTTCATGTTTGGCATGTGTAACATTGGATAACAAGTGTGCACAATAAATATGCCGTGTCCATATTGCTAGTCTGCTGAAGTGACTTCATAGCCACACGCTTGTGCCAAAGCAAAGATCCTAGCTGAGCTATCTATTCCCCACAAATGGTGTTTCGAATGCGGGCACTTGTGGCTGCTGGACTGTGACTGCAGAGAAAACACTGTGTATGTCCTGGCTGAAAGCTTCTGCGCTTTTGAAGAGCCAAGAGTCCAGTAATATGGAGGAACTAGTGAAGCAGTTATTGCAAGCAAATGTGCAGCAACAGCAGACTAATGCTTGCTTCCAGAAGGCTCTGGAGCAGCAACACCAGATGCAGCAAGAGCAGTTGGAGGCAATAAAACAGGCCTTGGTTCGGCAACCCCGAGATGAGGGAGACCGTACACAAAGCGCTGCTAGTGCGCAGAAAGCCGTACAGAAGACTTTGCTTAAAATGACCGCAGACGATGATGTGGAAGCATACCTCACCGTGTTTGAACGTATTGCAGAACGTGAGCACTTGCCACTGGACAGATGGGCTGAGGTAGTGGCTCCATTTCTGAGCGGAGATCCACAAAAAGCCTATTACGATCTGAGTGGAGCGGATGCTATGGACTATATCAAACTCAAAGGCGAAATCCTGGCAAGGCTGGGAGTAAACACGTATGTACGTGCACAGAGGGTGCATTTATGGAATTTTGTGGAGCATCAGCCAGCCCGCTCACAAATGCATGATCTCATCCATCTAGTAAAGAAATGGCTGCAACCAGAGGCTTTGACGTCCGCACAGATGGTGGAGCGTGTTGTTCTAGACAAGTACCTGCGGTCCTTACCCGCTAAGATCCAGAGGTGGGTTGGACAGGGTGACCCAACTACCGCTGACCAGTTGGTGAATATGGTCGAACGCTACAATGCTTCTGAAAGCCTACTCCAAGGGACGTTAGCACCCCACTGGCCCCCCAAGAAATCGCTGGAGAGTCCTGCGAAACCTACTCCATCTTCAAAAGAAGAGAACGTCGCAATGAAGGGTAGCAGACCTACAAAGGACTATGGAGGTGGTACGGGCTCACATCAAGCCAGCAGACCTCGTCTGGGATCTCCATCGAGGAGACAAGGGCCTATACAATGTTGGCGATGTCGCGGGCTTGGCCATGTAGCAGCTAACTGCCCAATGACTACGGAGCCAATGGACTGTAATGCTATGAGGCGTCTTTCATTATATGTGCAGTCAGTCTGTGTGGCGGAGACCCTCACGGGAAATGAACAACACGTGTGCCATGTCGAGGTTGACGGTTATAGTGTGAATGCCATCTTGGATTCCGGCAGTCAAGTAACTTTGTTACATGCCAGTTTGGTGGACTCTAGCGCCCTAACGAACTTAACCGTGGGCATTAGTTGCATCCATGGGGATACTAAGAACTACCCCACTGCCTGGGTTACTCTTGCCACGCCAGTAGGGACCAAAAGACATCAGGCGGCAGTCATAAAGTCTATGGGACACAGTGTAATCCTGGGGAGAGACTTTCCCTTATTTTGGGACTTGTGGAACTTCAAAAGTGGCATGAACCCTCTAGTTGAAGACGGTGCTCCGGAGCTAGCCCCTGAACCATTGCAGCAAGACGACGGAGAACTCATCTCAGAGGAAGTACTAGAATCTGTGGACTCTCCTCTGGCTGTGTATGCAGGCGAGGCAGACCAGCTAGAGGATGTTTTAGAAATGCCTGACCTTGAGGTGGCCCGTGGTAAGTTCGGGACCGCTCAGCACCAGGATCCTACTCTAGCAAGGGCGTGGGAAAACATAAAGGTCTCCGAGGGAAGACCATTGTACCCAGGGGCTCAAAACGAGTTCCCACACGTGGCGGTGCAGCAGGATATGTTGTATCACATAGACAAGGTGCGAGGAGTGGTGGTAGAACAACTAGTGGTACCTAAGTCCTTTCGCCAGGTAGTTTTGGAGTTGGCACATAAACATCCCTTGGGAGGACACCTGGCGGTAGAAAAGACAAAACACCGTATTCTGCAACGTTTCTTTTGGCCGGGTCTAGTGGGAGACGTGACCCAGTACTGTCGGTCATGTCCTACGTGTCAATTGACCGCACCTATGTCACATTTTAGAAGCCCCTTAGTGCCCTTACCAATAATAGAGGTGCCCTTCGAGAGGATAGCAATGGATATAGTCGGTCCATTAGTTAAATCTGCCAGGGGTCATCAGTACATTTTGGTAGTATTGGATTACGCCACGCGTTATCCCGAAGCAGTGCCCTTGCGGAATGCCAATGCGAAATCAATTTCAAAGGAGCTGGTTAATATGTTTTCCCGCACCGGCATTCCGAAAGAGATACTTACGGATCAAGGGACCCCCTTTATGTCTCGTGTACTTAAGGATTTATGTAAACTGCTAAAAATCTCCCATTTGCGTACCTCAGTATATCACCCTCAGACTGATGGTTTGGTGGAGCGCTTTAACAAAACCCTAAAGGGAATGTTGAAAAGGGTGGTGGATAAGGACGGGAGAGATTGGGATGCCCTACTACCATACCTCCTGTTCGCTATACGTGAGGTACCCCAATCCTCCACAGGCTTTTCACCTTTTGAGTTGGTTTATGGGCGGTGTCCTAGAGGCCTGTTAGATATTGCCAAGGAGACTTGGGAACAAGAGGTGACTCCTTATCGCAGTGTAATTGAACACATAACACTTATGCAGGACCGAATTGCAGTAGTTATGCCAATAGTTAAAGAGTGTTTAGAGCGAGCACAACATGCCCAAAGCACGGTATACAACCGAGCGGCAAAAACACGAGTCTTTCAACCCGGAGACAGGGTGTTGGTATTGGTGCCTACCATAGAGAATAAATTTCTTGCGAAATGGCAGGGACCATACGAAGTGCTGGAACGAGTAGGTGAAGTAAATTATAAGATACACCAACCAGACAAGAGAAAGCCCGAACAAATATACCACATAAACTTGCTTAAGGCCTGGCGGGACAGGGAGAGTCTGGTGGCAGGAGCTACCCTTGAGGATGGGCCTCGAGGGGCACCACCTTCTAAGGTAAAGGACCCCCAGGTAGCTCCGCCAGAAGTGGGTATTGCAGACACGCTATCCTAAAGCCAAAAACGAGAGACCAGGGAGTTCATACAGAGGAACGCAGATATTTTCTCGGAACTTCCTGGCCGGACTCATCCAATTAAACATGACATTATTACTGATCCACAGGCGCGGGTACGGCTTAAACCATATCGAATTCCGGAGGCTCGGAGACAAGCCATTGCCCAGGAAGTGAAGAAGATGTTAGAACTCGGGGTCATTGAGGAGTCCCGGAGTGATTGGGCTAGCCCTATCGTACTGGTGCCCAAACCCGATGGGACTATCCGATTTTGTAACGATTTTCGGAAAGTAAACGAAGTATCGAAATTCGATGCCTACCCGATGCCAAGAGTCGATGAACTGATAGAGAGACTGGGTTCGGCTAGGTACATATCCACTATTGACTTAACAAAAGGTTATTGGCAGTTTCCCCTCACGGAATCAGCCAAAGAGAAAACTGCCTTTGTTACGCCCCAGGGATTATTCCAGTACCGAGATATGCCATTTGGGTTGCATGGTGCCGCAGCCACCTTCCAACGTCTAATGGATATTGTCCTAAAACCCCATGGCCAGTATGCATCTTTAGCAATGACTGGGACACACATTTGTCAAAAGTACAAGCCGTCTTAGACTCCTTAAAAACAGCTGGGTTGACTGCCAATCCCAAGAAATGTACGTTGGGATTGGAAGAGGCTCGCTATCTGGGATATAGCATAGGGAGAGGCGTCGTGAAGCCTCAAGCCAATAAAGTGGATGCTATTCAAAATTGGCCACGACCGGTAACCAAAAAACAGGTTGGAGCTTTTTTAGGGATCGTTGGTTATTATAGGCGGTTCATCAAACATTTTGCAACCATCGCAGCTCCTCTCACAGATCTTACTAAGGGGTCGAATTCTGTCACAATAAAGTGGAACGCAGAAGCAGAGGAGGCCTTTCAGCGATTGAAAACAGTCCTCTGTGACCAACCAGTGTTGGTTGCACCAGACTTTAAACGGGAGTTTATTGTCCAAACAGACGCCTCTGGGGTGGGCCTCGGCGCGGTTTTGTCTCAAGAAGTAAATGGCGAGGAACACCCAGTGGCCTATCTAAGCAGAAAGCTTACAAGAGCAGAAAAGAACTACAGTGTAGTTGAGCGGGAATCCCTGGCTGTGAAATGGGCCCTGTGCACCTTGCGCTATTATTTACTAGGTCGCCAGTTTAGGCTAGTGACGGACCATTCGCCCCTAACATGGATGTCCCGGGCAAAAGAAGGCAATGCGCGGGTGACACGCTGGTTCTTAGCATTACAAGGGTTTAAATTTTCCGTTGAGCACAGGGCGGGCACAGCGCACAGAAATGCAGATGCGTTGTCTAGAACGCACTGCTTGGTGACTCGTCGTGTCCGACCCCACGGGCTCGAACAGAGGAGGGGAGTGTGTGAGGTGCCAAGGGGAGAGGTACTAGAAAACAGGTATGTTTCTCCCCGTTTCATTTCATATGTCTCCCTGTACTGATGATGAAGCCAGTTTATTTCACTGTAATCCAGTCCTGGTTTCCTTAGTGATCAGCATGGAAAGGACTGGTAGTTCCCCCTCCACTAATTCAATCCAGGTTTTGGTTTCCTGACTGGTCCAGCTGATATAATCAGGAGGAGCTCTCAGTCTATCGTCTGCTGAACTGGGAGCTGACACAGTAAGATAACATGGACTTGTTTGCTGTTATATAGGTTTATTTTGTAGTTAGCCTGCTATTGTTAGTTAGTGGCCAGACGGCCTTAGACGTTTTATTTCATGTTTGGCATGTGTAACATTGGATAACAAGTGTGCACAATAAATATGCCGTGTCCATATTGCTAGTCTGCTGAAGTGACTTCATAGCCACACGCTTGTGCCAAAGCAAAGATCCTAGCTGAGCTATCTATTCCCCACAATAGATTAAAAAAAAAAATACAAAAGCAAAAAAAATTTAGGCACACATACGTAGATTTCAACTACATAGCTAACACATACCTACATAACTTAGGTAATAATTTTTAATTTTTTATTTATTTATAGAGTACTATTATTTCAATAGCACTTTACATACATCAGTAATACTGTCCCTCTTGAGGCTCACTATGTAAATATCCTATCCACATAAAAACATAGGTGTGATACATTTTACACATAATTCTCAATATTACTGTAACACACATTAAGTATAAGAGGGGAGATGTGCATCATCAAAATTTTTTCATTTGGTGATATGAACCTGGATGTCAAGGTCCAGCATCATATTTGCTGCTGAGATTGTTATTTCCTCTTTTAACAGGGCTGGGTTTTTGTGAACAGCTAAAGAGATAGGCGGGATGGCTGTTCACCGCATCTCCTTCTCAAGGTGTGCTGCTCACAGTGCCACACAACACATGGTCAATGCTACATCACTATCCTCCCGATGCAATAGCATCGGGCCTTAATCTAGTGTGTGTGTGTGTGTGTGTGTGTGTATATATATATATATATATATATATATATATATATATATATTGCAACACTGATTGACAATCAATATCACATGCTGTTGTGCAAATGGAATAGACAACAGATGGAAATTATTGGCAATTATCAAGACACACTCAATAAAGGAGTGGTTCTGCAGGTGGGGACCACAGACCACATCTCAGTACCAATGCTTTCTGACTAATGTTTTGGTCACTTCTGAATGTTGGTTGTGCTTTCATACTCGTGGTAGCATGAGACAGACAAGTGGCTCAAGTAGTGCAGCTCATCCAGGATCGCACATCAATGCAAGCTGTGGTAAGAAAGTTTGCTGTGTCTGTGTAGTGTCTAGAGGCTGGAGGCGCAACCAGGAGACAGGCCAGTACACCATGCGACGTGGAGGGGGCCGTAGGAGGGCAAATACTCAGCAGCAGGACTGCTACCAAAGCCTTTGTGCAAGGAGGAGCTCTGCCAGAGCCCTGCAAAATGACCTCCAGCAGGCCACAAATGTGCATGTGTCTGCACAAACGGTTAGAAACCGACTCCATGAGAATGGTCTGAGGGCCCGACGTTCACAGATGGGGGTTGTGCTCACAGCCCAACACAATGCAGAACGCTTGGTATTTGCCACAGAACACCAGGATTGGCAAATTCGCCACTGGCGCCCTGTGCTCTTCACAGATGAAAGCAGGTTCACACTGATCACATGTGACAGACGTGTCATAGTCTGGAGACGCCGTGGAGAGTGATCTGCTGTCTGCAACATCCTTCAGCATGACCGGTTTGGCAGTGGGTCAGTAATGGTGTGGGGTGGCATTTCTTTGGAGGGCTGCACTGCCCTCCATGTGCTTGCCAGAGGTAGCCTGACTGCCATTAGGTACCGAGATGAGAACCTCAGATCCCTAGTGATACCATATGCTGGTGCGGTTGGCCCAGAGTTCCTCCTAGTGCAGGACATTGCCATACCTCATGTGGCTGGAGTGTGTCAGCAGTTCTTGCAAGATGAAGGCATTGAAGCTATGGACTGGCCCACCTGTTCCCCAGACCTGAATCCGATTGAGCACATCTGGGACATCATGTCTCGATCCATCCACCAACGTCACATTGCACCACAGACTGTCAAGGAGTTGGCGGATGCTTTAGTCCTGGTCTGGGAGGTGATCCCTCAGGAGACCATCCGCCGCCTCATCAGGAGCATGCCCCAGGTGTTGTACAGTAGGGAGGTCGTGGAGGCCACACACAATACTGAGCCTCATTTTGACTTGTTTTAAGAACACTACATTCCACTTTAATTTTGTGTGTGACTCCAAATCCAGGCCTCCGTTGCTTAATAAATTTGATTTCCATTGATGATTTTTGTGTGATTTTGTTGTCCGCACATTCAACTTTGTACAGAACAAAGTATTCAATGAGAATATTTCATTCATACAGATCCTGGAAGTGTTGTTTGAGCGTTCCTTTTATTTTTTTGATATATATATATATATATATATATATATATATATATATATATATATATATATATATATATATATATATATATATATATACAGTGCCTACAAGTAGTATTCAACCCCCTGCAGATTTAGCAGGTTTACACATTCGGAATTAACTTGGCATTGTGACATTTGGACTGTAGATCAGCCTGGAAGTGTGAAATGCACTGCAGCAAAAAAGAATGTTATTTCTTTGTTTAATTTTTTTTTAAATTGTGAAAAGTTTATTCAGAGGGTCATTTATTATTCAACCCCTCAAACCACCAGAATTCTGTTTGGTTCCCCTAAAGTATTAGGAAGTATTTCAGGCACAAAGAACAATGAGCTTCACATGTTTGGATTAATTATCTCTTTTTCCAGCCTTTTCTGACTATTTAAGACCCTCCCCAAACTTGTGAACAGCACTCATACATGGTCAACATGGGAAAGACAAAGGAGCATTCCAAGGCCATCAGAGACAAGATCGTGGAGGGTCACAGGGCTGGCAAGGGGTACAAAACCCTTTCCAAGAAGTTGGGCCTACCTGTCTCCACTGTTGCGAGCATCATCCGGAAGTGGAAGGCTTATGGAACTACTGTTAGCCTTCCACGGCCTGGACAGCCTTTGAAAGTTTCCTCCCGTGCCGAGGCCAGGCTTGTCCGAAGAGTCAAGGCTAACCCAAGGACAACAAGGAAGGAGCTCCGGGAAGATCTCATGGCAGTGGGGACATTGGTTTCAGTCAATACCATAAGTAACATACTCCACCGCAATGATCTCCGTTCCAGACGAGCCCGTAAGGTACCTTTACTTTAAAAGCATCATGTCAAGGCTCGTCTACAGTTTGCTCATGATCACTTGGAGGACTCTGAGACAGACTGGTTCAAGGTTCTCTGGTCAGATGAGACCAAGATCGAGATCTTTGGTGCCAACCACACACGTGACGTTTGGAGACTGGATGGCACTGCATACAACCCCAAGAATACCATCCCTACAGTCAAGCATGGTGGTGGCAGCATCATGCTGTGGGGCTGTTTCTCAGCCAAGGGGCCTAGCCAGCTGGTCCGCATCCATGGGAAGATGGATAGCACGGCCTACCTGGAGATTTTGGCCAAGAACCTCCGCTCCTCCATCAAGAATCATAAGATGGGTCGTCATTTCATCTTCCAACAAGACAACGACCCAAAGCACACAGCCAAGAAAACCAAGGCCTGGTTCGAGAGGGAAAAAATCAAGGTGTTGCAGTGGCCTAGTCAGTCTCCTGACCTTAACCCAATTGAAAACTTGTGGAAGGAGCTCAAGATTAAAGTCCACATGAGACACCTAAAGAACCTAGATAACTTGGAGAAGATCTGCATGGAGGAGTGGGCCAAGATAACTCCAGAGACCTGTGCCGGCCTAATCAGGTCTTATAAAAGACGATTATTAGCTGTAATTGCAAACAAGGGTTATTCCACAAAATATTAAACCTAGGGGTTGAATAATAATTGACCCACACTTTTATGTTTAAAATTTATTAAAATTTAACTGAGCCACATAATTTTTTGTTTTTTAAGATTTATGCATCTGTTAATAAATCCTGCTCTTGTTTGAAGTTTGAAGGCTCTAACTTATTTGCATCTTATCAAACCTGCTAAATCTGCAGGGGGTTGAATACTACTTGTAGGCACTGTATATATATATATATACATACATACATACATACATACATACATACATACATACATACATACACGGGTTGGACAAAATAATGGAAACACCTGGAAACATCAACAAAAGTTAGTTTAATATGGTGTAGGTCCACCTTTTGCGGCGATTACAGCCTCAATTCTCTGAGGTATGGATTCATACAAAGTGTGGATTGTTTCCAAAGGAATTTTAGCCCTTTCTTCAGTTCAAACACCCTCCAGTTCTTTGAGCGACGATGGCGGCGGAAATCGACGTCTAACTTGAATCTCTAAAATCAATCATAAATGCTCAGTAATGTTGAGGTCTGGGGATTGTGGGGGCCAGATGAGATGCTCAACTTCATTAGAATGTTCCTCGTGCCATGCTTTAACGATTCTAGCTGTATGAATTGGTGCATTATTATCCTGAAAGATGGCGTTCCCCTCCGGGAACAGTGCTTGAACCATAGGATGCACTTGGTCGCCCAAAATGCCTAAATAATCTCGGCTGTTAATTCTTCCATGAAGGGATATCATTGGCTCGGCGGATCTCTACAAAATAGCACTCCAGATCATCACAGAACCTCCGCCATGTTTTACGGTTGGGAGAAGGCAGTCTGGATGGAATGCTTCTTTCGTCTGTCTTCAAATGTACACTCGTCCGGAGGTTGGAAATAGGGTAAACGATGATTCATTTGAGAATGTCACATGTTTTCACTGCTCGAGGGACCAATTCTGGAGGTTTCTACACCACTCTAAACGCTTAGAAACATTTGTCATTGAGAGCAGCGGTTTTCGAATTGCAGCTCTTCCGTGGAATCCAGATTTGTGCAGCTCTCGACGAAGTTTTCGCGGAAACTGGGTTCTGTAGGTGTTCATTGAGCTCAGCAGTGATTTTCAGAGCCGTGGTCTTGCGATCCTCTCTCACAATTCGCTTTAGAGTCCGACGGTCTCTCTGTCAACTTCGACTTTCGGCTGGACCTGTGCTTTTCTGCGGACGTTTTTCCTTCTCTTTCAAACACAGTCATTACTTTGGAGACAGTACCTCTTGACACGCCAAACATTCGGGCACTTTCTGTTACACTAGCGCCTGCCATACAAGCACCAACAATTTGGCCTCTTTGAAAATCCGAGCGGTCTGCCATTGGTATCAGGTTCTCATCAATGTTCTTACAATTCTGCAAAACAATCAGTTAATTTACATACACATCACATAACAAATAACTACAAAACATTACCATATGTCACGGTTTGCATGTTTATAACATGTTCGAAGATTATGATGCCAAAACGTTAGGTGTTTCCATTATTTTGTCCAACCCCTGTATATCTAAAATATAATGTGTGTTTGTATGTGTGTATGTATCTGCACTGTCGCAGCTGCAGCCACAAAATTTTGCACAGTCACACGTCTGGACCCCGAGAGCGTCATAGGCTATGTTTTGAGATTAAATTTTAACCCCACGCGTTCCAATTAACCAAACAAATTTGCCCCTATGTACATAATAGGGAAAAAGTGTATGTATGTGTGTATGTCCGGGGTTGGCATCTGCACCGTCGCAGCTACAGCCACAAAATTTTGCAGTCACACGTCTGGACCCCGAGAGCATCATAGGCTATGTTGTGAGGTGAAATTTTAACCCCGTGCGTTCCAATTCATGAAACAATTTTGCCTATTATCATTTCTATGGTGTTATCCTTCTGTAAGGAGAAAACACCGTGTGCACTACTGTAATGGTGTCAAGTTAGGTCTCCAAACCATTTGTAATAAATGAAAGCCTGGCACTCATCTTAATGCTTAGTGAGACCATTTATTGTAGTACCAGAAAACGTTTCGGTCTGTATAGACCTTCATCAGTTACGTGCTAGTATGTTTGAATGCAGTTTACAGGAGGGCGCTTTTTATGATTTTCTTTGGTAAAACCAGTAATCAGATAATCAGAATGCTGCTGTAAAGCAGAAAAATCTTAACAGTGGGCAGTATAAGCGCAGCCTGATCCTCCTGGATGCTGGTGTGCAGACCTGAACCCCAAACCATCTCGATTGGGTTTAGGTCTGGTGACTGTGGAGGCCAGGTCATCTGGCGTAGCGCCCCATCACTCTTTTTCTTGGTCACATAGCCCTTACACAGCCTGGAGGTGTATTTGGGGACATTGACCTGTTGAAAAATAAATGATGGTCCAACTAAACGCAAACCAGATGGAATAGCATGCCGCTGCAAGATGCTGTGGTAGCAATGCTGGTTCAGTATGCCTTCAATTTTGAATAAATCCCCACCAGCATCACACCTCCTTGTCACCAGCAAGGCACCCCCACACCATCACACCTCCTCTTTCATGCTTCACGGTGGGAACCAGGCATGTAGAGTCCATCCGTTCACCTATTCTGCGTCGCACAAAGACACGGTGGTTGGAAACAAAGATCTCAAATTTGGACTCATCAGACCAAAGCACAGATTTCCACTGGTCTAATGTCCATTCCTTGTGTTCTTTAGCCCAAACAAGTCTCTTCTGTTTGTTGCCTGTCCTTAACAGTGGTTTCCTAGCAGCTATTTTACCATGAAGGCCTGCTGCACAAAGTCTCCTCTTAACAGTTGTTGTAGAGATGTGTCTGCTGCTAGAACTGTGTGGCATTGACCTGGTCTCTAATCTGAGCTGCTGTTAACCTGGAATTTCTGAGGCTGGTGACTCGGAAGAACTTATCCTCCGCAGCAGAGGTGACTCTTGGTCTTCCTTTCCTGGGGCGGTCCTCGTGAGCCAGTTTCTTTGTAGCGCTTGATGGTTTTTGCCACTGCACTTGGGGACACTTTCAAAGGTTTCACAATTTTTCGAACTGACTGACCTTCATTTCTTAAAGTACTGATGGCTACTCGTTTTTCTTTACTTAGGCTGGTTTCACATTTGCGTTTTTTAGCGCTGGAAAAAAACGCACACCTGCGCATGCGTTTTTCCCCTATATTTAACATGGGTGCGCATACCTGCGCGCTGGTAAGCGCATGTATGCGATTTTCATGCGCTGCGTTTTTTTGGGGTGTGCGTTGGGATTTTCCAGACGCAGCATGTTGCATTTTTTGGCCCTGCAAAAAAGCGCATGCGCACATATGCGCACGTTTTGCGCTAAAAATGGCCATTATAGCCTATGGATGCGCATATGTGCGCACTGGCATGCTCATGTATGCGTTTTTTTGCATATGCATTTTTTTTTTAAACCATGGAATTTAGGGGTTTGGGTTAGAGTTAGGGTTAGTTAAGGGGGTTTAGGGTTAGGGTTATGGTCAGGGTCAGGGTTAGGGTTGGGGTTTGGGTCAGGGTTAGGGTTAAGTATGGTTTTGTTAAGGATTAGGGTCATGGTTAGGGTCAGGATTAGGGTTAAGTATGGTTTTGTTAAGGGTTAGGGTTAGGGTCAGGGTTAGGGTCAGGGTTAGGGTCAGGATTAGGGTTAAGTATGGTTTTGTTAAGGATTAGGGTCAGGGTTAGGGTCAGGATTAGGGTTAAGTATGGTTTTGTTAAGGGTTAGGGTCAGGGTTAGGGTCAGGGTTAGGGTTAGGGTCAGGGTTAGGGTCAGGGTTAGGGTTAAGTATGGTTTTGTTAAGGATTAGGGTTAGGGTCAGGATTAGGGTTAAGTATGGTTTTGTTAAGGGTTAGGGTCAGGGTTAGGGTCAGGGTTAGGGTCAGGATTAGGGTTAAGTATGGTTTGGTTAAGGGTTAGGGTCAGGGTTAGGGTTAGGGTCAGGGTTAGGGTTAAGTATGGTTTTGTTAAGGGTTAGGGTCAGGGTTAGGGTTAGGGTCAGGGTTAGGGTTAGGGTCAGGGTTAGGGTTAGTTAGGGTTTGGGTTAGGGTTAAGTATGATTTGGTTAAGGGTTAGGGTCAGGGTTAGGGTTAGGGTCAGGGTTAGGGTTAGTAAAGTCATGGTTTGGGTAGTGTGAGGGGCCACCTAAAAATGTTGGAAAAAAACGCAAACGCGGTAAAAACGCGCTAAAAACGCATACAAACGCATAAAAACGCTGCGTTTTTTTCATGCATGCTCATAAAAATGCTTGAAAAAAACGCAGCAGTTGTATGCTTATGTATGCGTTTTTTCAATGCGTTTTTTTGCGGGAAAAACGCGCTGCAAAAAAAAGCAAGTGTGAAACTAGCCTTAGCTGCTTATTTCTTGCCATAATACAAATTCTAACAGTCTATTCAGTAGGACTATCAGCTGTGTATCCACCAGACTTCTGCCCAACACAACTGATGGTCCCAACCCCATTTGTAAGGCAAGAAATTCCACTTATTAAACCTGACAGGGCACACCTGTGAAGTGAAGACCATTTCAGGTGACTACCTCTTGAAGCTCATCAAGAGAATGCCAAGAGTGTGCAAAGCAGTAATCAAAGCAAAAGGTGGCTACTTTGAAGAACCTAGAATATAAGACATATTTTCAGTAGTTTCACACTTTTTTGTTATATAATTCCAGATGTCATAGTTTTGATGCCTTCAGAGTGAATCTACAATTTTCATAGTCATGAAAATAAAGAAAACTCTTTGAATGAGAAGGTGTTTCCAAACTTTTGGTCTGTACTGTAAATATATATTGGGAAAAAAAAATACCCTTCTGCAGGCAGACACAGGTGGTGACACCTGTGCTGCAGACACACCTGTGCTGTGGCCTGATCGCATATGTATTGTGTATATAATCTTTTGCTCAAGATTATCCTGAAAGTCATAAAAATAAAAAAAATCTGTTTGAAAATGTCGCTGGCCGCACCTGCGCAGTAGCAGCTATCGGTCTGTATAGAGGTGATCCGTTGGTGCTACTGTACTGGTGCGGCCGGCACCTTCTTGGAGGATTTTTTTTTTCTCCCTCTACAAAGATGGCGCCGCCTGCGCAGTAGCAGCTCTCGGATCACTGATAGCTGCTACTGCACAGGCACGGCCTGTGTCATTTTAAAATGGATTTTTTTTTTTATGAATTTCAGGATAACCTTAAACAAAGGAATTATGTACACTTTACATATACGATCAGGCTGCAGTACAGCGCCACCGCTTGCGCCTGTCTGCAGATGGGTATTTTTTTTTCCTGAAGACATGTGTATATATAATAGTTATTATGTTAACTAGAGGGCAGGTCAGTGAGGGAGCAGTGACCTGTTAGCAGCCATACAGATGACTAATTAGAGCACCACATGAAGACTCCTCTACAGGCTGCCCCGGGGCAAAAGAATCTCATTAATGCAAAACTGAAAATAAAGATTAAACAACAACCACAAGATGGATTTCATCAACCAAGGTATCATTGTAATCAGTATAACGGCGACGACCTGACAGTGCTGTAGATTACTCAGCACACGTTCCCTTTAATTATGCCATTTACTTTACAAGTGACACACCGTGTCCGACGTGTATCAACAACAAGGGGATACGCTGGAATTGATATCTATACGTTAGATATGTAATATTTGACAGTGAAATTATGGGCTATAGAAGCACATACACACACACATGCACGTTCACACACATTGCAAAAGAGACACATGCACACACACACACACATGCCCAATAGGGCATATTAGCAATCCGGGCCTGCATCCACCTCAGGAGCACTAATGGACAGACTGTATAAGATAGCCTCTTCATAGTGATGTAGCTCCACACAGATAAGTCATGAGAAAAGTAGTGATTTGATAAGAGACCTTTGTGTATGTTGGTGCTGGTTGCACCTAAAGTAAGTTTATATTTAGAGACATAGGATATTTGTTGGGTCTTCTATCATTTTAATTATTTCTTGACTAACAGGATTTGAATATCTAGAGCACTACTTTTATATTGTAATATTTGTAGATATTAATAAAGGTTATGTTTTATCATTTTGTCTGTTAGTCTTCTAACTTTCAGTATGTGCTGCAATTCTGTTATTTTTCTGGACTTTACAGCTGGAAATGCAGTAGTGCATGTGAAATGTGGCCAAGTCATCTTGAAGGGAAGAACTTCAGCAGGTGTTTTCAAAGTATTTCCAAAAAGAAAAGAACTGTTCCTTACGTGTTTTTTGTTTCTATTTTTTATAGCTTGTTCCCTCCAAGCCTATATGCAGTGCCCATGTCTGATATTCATAAAAATGAACTCGACAGTGTTTTTCTGGGGGTTATTGAAGCCCTTATTCTCCAGTTGTTGACCTTCAGACCATTTATGGAATTGGTCTTGAGTAAATTTCAAGGTAAGACGTGCAATTTTTTTCTGTTAGATTCTAACACAAGCTACCTTTCTATATTTTAATAATTCTCCAACAGTCTAAGCAGAAATTTCTTCCAGGATGGTTACAATTGAGCAGCATAACTTTTCTGGCTTTGTAAAGTAAAATCTTTGTAAAAACATTGCACACCTGGTCTCCAACACTGGCTCTCCAAGAGGGCTTGCTTGTTTGTAAAAAATTAAAAAAAAACCCTGTCGTATGAAATAAAAAACAATCTGTGTAAAATATATTCATACCAACGCAAGCTGAGCATATGTCAATAAATCACTGATACCCACCTGAAACGTAAAAATACCAACCAAGGAAAATAGTGATCTAAAGTCTCATAGATCATTTGTTTTATTAGCTCCTTAGTGACAGAGCCAATTTGGTACTTATTTAACCAAGCCAATTTTTACAATTCTGACCGCTGTCACTTTATGAAGTGACAGCTCTGGAACGCTTCAACGGATCCCACTGATTCTGAGACTGTTTTTTTCATGACATATTGTAGTTCATGTTAGTGATAAAATTTCTTCAATATATCTTGCGTTTATTTATGAAAAAAAAAAGGAAGTTTAGCAAAAATGTTGAAAATTTTGCAATTTCAAACTTTTAATTTTTGTACCCTTAAATCAGAGAGTGGTGTCACACAAAATAGTTAATAAATAACATTTCCCATATTTCAGCTTTACATCAGCACAATTTTGGAAACATGATTTATTTTTGTTAGGACGTTATAAGGGTTAAAAGTTGTCCAGCGATTTCTCATTTTTCATAGAGGAAGATATGAAGAGTTAACTAGAAGAGTAGTTAAGTGTCCGAGTCTTGGACCTTCATAACTGCTAGGTGGTAGAAAAGCATTCCCCTTTCTCGTATAGAGAGGGTGATTTAGGTATTTACACAAAGATTTGATAAAGTTCCTGCGGGAAGCGGGTTGGGGAAGTTGGAGGGGTAGGTTAAGTTGAGTTATATTAATGAGGTTTTGGGGGGTGGTTAGTGTTGGTTGGGAGGTTATTGGGGGGGATGGAGACCAAAAGGGGGAGAACGAAATTCTAATGTCATTGACTATAATGGGAGGAAGTTTAAAATTTTGAGTTGGAACGTCATGGATCTGTCTAATAACACGAGGCGTACAGCAATATTGCAACATATTTTGAAACCGAGGCCCTCGCTGATATGCCTTCAGGGAACTCATTTGGTTAAGGAAAAAGTAGCTGTGCTACAGAGGAGATGGGTGAGGAAGCCTTATCACGCAATGTTCCCTGCCTATGCTAGAGGCGTGTCAATTCTGGTACACACAAGCACACCGTTTGAGGAGGTGGAGGTGGTGTTAGACAAAGATGGTCAATATGTGTTTGTAGTGTGTAAGATTTTTAATAGATTATTGTGTATTGTCGGTGTATATCCCTCCATTTTGTTCAGAGGTGTATGAAGGCACAAGACAATATCTAGACATTCTGATAAAGTGGTAATGGAGGAATTGAGGGCAGCGAAGGAAGCGGAAGTAATCAGTGTTCACAAGCTACACAGAGCCGCATGAAGGCCGATCAGGAGGAGGTAAATAAATTATATTTGCGTAAGGTGGAGAGGTTGAGGGCATTTCAAAAGGAAGTTTTTTATGCGGAGGATGAAAAAGTAGGACATCTGCTCTCAGTGGTGGCATCTGCACAGCGAGACTCGGTACATGTATATGCCTTTAAAACTAGAGAATGGAAGTGTAGTTACGCAGGGGGAACAAATCTTGGAGGTTTTTAGGGGGTTCTATAGTAAGTTATATTCCTCACAGTTGCAGCAGGTGGAAGAGGGGTTGGATAGGTTTCTGGGGAAGGCAAAATAACCTAAATTAAGCAATGAAGATGGGGACTGGTTAGATGAACCGCTCTCAGTGGAGGAATTGAGAGAAGCTTTGGTGTCCATGGCCGGGGACATGGCTCTGGGGGCTGACGGCATCCCAGCTGAAGTATTCAAAAACCTCAATGAGGAACTAATAATTAAACTACTAGGGGTATTTAATGAGTCGTTGGAGAGGGGAGTATTGCCCGCATCTATGAGGGAGGCCATTAAACTGTGTTCCAAATTATTATGCAAAAAGTTTAGGAGTCATAAGGTTAGAACTTTTTTGTTTGTCATTTAAACTCATTGATGGTGATGTGTGTCAGGGCTCTTTATATCACTGAAAGCAATTGCAGATACCTGTGCAAATTAGTTTGGCAGGTGTGTCCAAATAAAGGCAAGACTACTTAAGAAGGCTGTTCCACATTATTAAGGAGCCTTCATTTTTTGCCAAAATGGGAAAGAAAAAGGATGTGTCGGCTGCTGAGAAGCAACAAATTGTGGAGTATTTAGGTCAAGGCATGACTACAATCAACATTGCCAAGACACTTCATCGTGATCATCGCACAGAAGTAGTATGTAGCTGATTCCCAGCACACGCGTGTGCGTGCTGATAAGGAAAAATTGAGGACTCTTTCCAACAGTCAATTGCGTCAGGTTAAAAGAGCAGCTGCAAAAAAGCCTTGTAATAGCAGCAGACAAGTTTTTGAAGCTGCTTGTGCCTCCAACGTCCCCCGAACAACAAGATACAGGGTCCTTCAGAGGTTTGCAGCTGTGCATAAGCCATCCTGTCGACCACCTCTATCCACTGCACACAAGCAGAAACGGCTCCAGTGGGCCAAACGATACATGAAGACTGACTTCCAAACTGTTTTGTTCACCGATGAGTGCCGTGTAACGCTCGATGGTCCGGATGGAGTGGAGGATGGATGGTTGATGGACACCCCATGAAAACACGGCTAAGGCGCCAACAAGGAGGAGGTGGAGTAATGTTTTAGGCTGGAATCATGGGGAGATTGATTGTCGGCCCCTTTAGCATCCCTGAAGGGGTAAAGATGAACTCCATAATATATGTGGAGTTTCTAAAACAGCACTTCCTGCCATGGTTCAAGAGGAAGAACCGTGCTTTCCGCAGCAAGATCATTTTCATGCATGATAATGCAACGTATCATGCTGCAAATAACACATCTGCATCTCTGGCTGCTATGGGCATAAAAGAGTAGTGATACAGACAAGGCGTGCACTCTGTGGATATGAGGTAGGTGCAAGCTGAACCTGAAACTTAGTCCAGACGGTCATCCAGTGAAGAGAAAACAGCTGCACTCTGGGAAATTTTGATTTTTAATGCAAAAAAATTATTTTATTGAAGACACCACAAGGGAATAGTGCGTTGAGGTAACGTTTCGACCCTATGTCGGGTCTTTTTCAAACCTCACTTAAAGCACAAGAGAAAAAGAAGCAATCACGGCAGTATGAATGTGCAGGAGGGGCTAAAGTGCCATATGTAGAAGTCCGGTCTGGCAGGGACCAGGCAGAGGTCCTAAGATAAGCTGGAAGCGTGGGGCAGCAAGCGCCATCTGTGGTGTAGTGTGGTGTGGTGTACATCACAGACAGTGATTCTTTCTTTTTCTCTTGTGCTTTAAGTGAGGTTTGAAAAAGACCCGACATAGGGTCGAAACGTTACCTCAACGCACTATTCCCCTGTGGTGTCTTCAATAAAAAAAAATGTTTGCATTGAAAATCAAAATTTCTCAGAGTGCAGCTGTTTTCTCTTCACTGAATGGGCATAAAAGAGGACAAAATTATGGTGTGACCACCATCTTCCCCTGACCTCAACCCCATTGAGAACCTCTGGAGCATCATCAAAAGGGAGTGTCTATGATGGCGGGAGGCAGTTCACATCTAAGCAACAGCTCTGGAAGGGTATTCTGTCCACACGCAAAACAATTGAAGCACAAACCATCCAAAAACTGACAAATTCAATAGACGAGAGAGTTCAGAAGCTTCTTTCGAACAAGGGGTCCTATGTGCAAATGTAACATCACCTAGAATAAAGTTTTGACTTGAAAACTGTTTGATTTCATTTTGTAATAAGCTGATAATGCTTATAATTTCACAATTGACCATTTTTTTGTTCAAAATAAAATTAAAAAGGTTGAAAACTCTGCTGTGCATAATAATTTGGAACATGCATTTTGAGTGTTTCTTATTTTTAAAAATATACTGTTTTCATAGGCAGTTTGTTCAAAAACATTGCAATTATACTAGAATATTAGATGACTGGAAAATAACAATTTAATTAAATTCACCGCACACTCAAACAGACTTTATGCAAATAGGTGTTCATTTTATTACATGTGGGAGCCAAACAGGAATATAGCACACAGTGGAAGCGATATAAATAAAAGACGTTTCGGCTCAGCCCGAGCCTTTATCATATTATCGCTTATTCCAATATTGGAGGTTTGTATAGGGTGCAGAAGGAGAGGAGAATCTCTCAAGAAGAAATACCAAGATAAATGGCTGATGTGTGCTGAGAGAAGGAAGCGCTCCCGCGCCTGTCAGAGGTGGCGTCCAGAAAGGATCTTTTCGGTCTTAGCCTTCAGAGAAGCCCACTCCGTAGAGGAGATGTAAGTAGAGAGTTGTGCTTCAATAGCTTGTATATTCTGTTTAGTTTCCACTATAGCTTTCTTATTCCAATATTGGAGGTTTGTATAGGGTGCAGAAGGAAGGGAGAATCTCTCAAGAAGAAATACCAAGATAAATGGCTGATGTGTGCTGCAATTCATATAGGTAATTTAGAGAAAATGAGGAAATATTTTTTGCATAATAATTTGGAACACAGTGTATTTGTGGATATCCGTAAGGCTGCGTTCACACGTTCAGGTTTTTTCGCGGCGGTTTTTACCACAAAAACGCCAAAAAAACAGCATCCCATGCAATCCTATGGGATTCCACAATGCTGTGCTAATGCTGCGGATTTTCTCGCGGCGTAATCGCATTCCGCCCACATAGGAATGAATTGTTCTGCTTATTTTCCGCATGTGGCTGTGCCCACCATGCGAAAAGTAAGCAGAACATTTGCGGATGGTACCCACGTCCGGAGAAGAGGAGACTGTCCTCCGGGCTCTGGGTACCATATCCTTGTAAAAAATAGAATTAAATTAAAAAAATCGGGTTATATTCACCTTCCGATGTCCCGCGCAGCATCCCCAGGCCTCCGCGATGCTACGGCAGGTCTCGTTCCCAGTGATGCATTGCAATGACCTTTGCTGATGTCACGTCTCGCGATACTGTAGCGGTCTCGCGAGACCGCGACATCATCAAATGTCATTGCCGCAATGCATCACTGGGAACGGCACCTGCGGTAGCATCACGGAGGCCTGGGGACGCTGCGCGGGACGTCGGAAGGTGAATATAACCAGATTTTTTTTATTTTTAACATTAGATCTTTTTACTACTGATGCTGCATAGGCAGCCTCAATTGTAAAAAGTTGGTCACACTCGTCAAACACTATGTTTGACGAGTGTGACCAACCTGTCAATTAGTTCTCCAAGCGATGCTACAGATCACTTGGAAAACGCTAGCATTCTGCAAGCTAATTACGCTTGCAAATCACTAGTTTTTCCGCTGGAAAATCAGGGGAATTTAAAATGTGATTTTCCCGCGGAATGGAATTCCGGAATTCTCGCGGTAATTTCCGCGAGAATTCCGCTACATGTGAACCCAGCCTAAAGCCGAAAAGGACTCGCAGCTGCCGGAGTCATATAGACTAATATCACTCCTGACAGCAGATATTAAGATTCTGGCAAAGGCCTTGGCAAACAGACTGATTCGGGTAATAGATAAAGTGGTTCATTCAGACCAATCTGGCTTTATGCCTAATAAATCCACTGCTATCAATCTAAAGAGGCTGCAAATTAGAGCTGAAAATGTGGGTAAGAGAGTAGTGGTATCCCTAGATGCTCATAACAGTGTGGAATGAAACTACCTGTGGTCAGTACTGAGTCAATTTGGGTTTGGGTCAGTGTTTACCTCGTGGGTAAAATTAATATACTCCTCTCCAGTGGCTAAAATTAGAGTGAATAATAAATTGTCAGAGAGTTTTCAGCTGTTTAGAGGTACAAGACAGGGTTGTCCGTTGTCCCCGTTGCTTTTTGCCCTGGCAGTGGAGCCATTAGCTGCTACAATAAGAAGATCACAGGAAGTGAAGGGGTTTGTGTATGGGAAAATGGAGGAGAAAGTAGCGCTATATGCGGATATTCTGCTTTTCTTGGAAAATCCTGGGGAGACCTTCGGGAATGTAGTGACAGTAATTGAGGGTTTTGGGGGAATATCGGGACTGATTATTGGGATAAGTCGTGTGTATTGCCTATAGATGGAGAGAATGACTGTACCAGGGAGGTGGAAGTGCAAACTAAATTAAAGGTGGTTCAAAAATTTAAGTATTTGGGGATCCATATAGCTCTCTCATTGACGAGATTTGAGGAGCTTAATTTAGACCCTTTATTACAAAGACTGCGTACAAAAATTTCAGCGTTGAATAAGCTACATTTATCGGTGGTGGGCAGGGTGAATCTCCTTGAGATGACTGTGATTCTGCAGTTACTATTTGTGTTACATAACTCCCCTATTTGGCTCCCATTGTGTAGGTTCCGCAGGATAACATCGCTATTCGGCGAGCTAGTGTGGGTTAGGAAGAGTCCGAGTCTCAAACAGAAAATATTGCAGAGAACAAAGGAGGAGGGTGGTATTGTACTCCCTAATCCCTGGATTTATTTCTTATCCACACTATGCCAGCATCTCAAAGGTTGGGAGGAGATGGGTAAGGGACGGATGCTCAGAAGTTTGGAGTATCTAATAAAAACCTTGCCGTTGAGTATGGGTCTGGAGGCGGGACTTTTCAAAAAATGGCGGTCTCAGTACCATAACATTAATTTAATTCACAAGATATGGCAGAAAATTTAACAGATTATGAGGCAACACGTTTCACTAGGTTTTCGCCTATTTGAAGTAACCCCTATTTTCAGGAGTTCAATAATACGAGGGATTTGTTGAGTGGAAGGAGGGTGGGCATTGGTTGATAGGTCAGTTGATTTGCAGGGGGAAGCTCAAGTCATATGAAATGTTACAGGAGGAATTTCAGTTCCCAAAGCTAAATCTATTTCAGTATTGACGAGTTCAACAAGCATTTCAGGCAGAAAGCAGAAGAGGGCCTATAGAAATACAGACGGATCTCATGCTAGATTTTATACTTAAAAACAGTGTAATGAAGTGGGAGATATCAGAAGTATATAGAGATCTGCTGCATGCTTTTCTGGGAGGACACCCTATGAAAGCCAGAAAGAAGATGATAGGTGGGAGTCTATTCTAGAGTATGTATCTAAGATATCTATGAATGAACCTGGGAGAATGTCACAACAATAGTGTGTGATTCACAGGGTCTATAGAACCCCTGATATGTTATTTAAAGCCAGGTTGAAGTCCAACTCTGATTGCTCAAGGTGTTCACAATCTCAGGTGGGCATATTGCATATGCTTTGGCATTGTCCCAGATTGTCCTCCTATTAGTAACATAGTTAGTAAGGCCGAAAAAAGACATTAGTCCATCCAGTTCAGCCAATAAAATTCTGTCAGAATAAATCCCCAGATCTACGTCCTTCTAAAGAACCTAACAATAACTGTAAGATATAATATCGTTACGCTCCAGGAAGACATCCAGGCCTCTCTTGAACCCTTCGACTGAGTTCGCCATCATCACCTCCTCAGGCAGGGAATTCCAGATTCTCACTGCCCTAACAGTAAAGAATCCTCTTCTATGTTGGTGGAAAAACCTTTTCTCCTCCAGACGCAGAGAATGCCCCCTTGTGACCGTCACCTTCCTTGGTATAAACAGATCCTCGGAGAGATATTTGTGTTGTACCCTTATATACTTATACATGGTTTAGATCGCCCCTCAGTCTAGACTAAATAATCCTAATTTTGCTAATCTCTCTGGGTATTGTAGTTCCCCCATCCCCTTTATTAATTTTGTTGCCCTCCTTTGTACCCGCTCTAGTTCCATTATATCCTTCCTGAGCACTGGCGCCCAAAACTGTACACAGTACTCCATGTGTGGTCTAACCAGAGATTTGTACAGAGGCAGTATAATGCTCTCATCATGTGGATCCAGACCTATTTTAACCCCTTCCCGACCTGTGACATAGCGTATGCGTCATGAATGTCGGTGCCAATCCGACCCATGACGCATTCGCTGTGTCATGAGTTTAAAGCCCCCCTGCGGGTCGGGTGACCGGGGTCACGGAAAGGTCACCTGACCCGCAGTGACAGGACCCTTTGTGCTTCACCACAGGGGGGTGGCTTAGCCCCCCCGTGGCTACGGTCGCTCTAATTGGCTGTTGAAAGTGAAACAGCCAATCAGAGCGATAGTAATAGTTCATCAATGAAATTTGATGAACTATTACAATCCAGCCATGGCCGATGCTGAAATAGCATCGGACATAGCTGGAGACACTAAGTTAACCCCCCGCCGACTGACGGCGCCGATTAGCCGCCGCCACCGACTGACGGCGCCGATCGGCCGCTGCTGTCACAATCTGCCCCCCTCCCCCTTCCCTCCGATCCCCCCACCTTCCGATCACCCCCCACGATACTAGCCCTCCCGGTGTCCCGCCGTCCCGGTCCATGGGCGCCGCCATCTTGGAAAATGGCTGGCGCATGCGCAGTGTGCCCGCCGGCATTTCCCGGCGGCAGATTCGTTTTTTTTTATTTTGATCACTGTGATAAACTCTCACAGTGATCAAAATAAGAAAAAAGTAAATCACCACCCCCCTTATCACCACCCATAGGGACAAATAATAAAATATTTTTATTTTTCAATTAGGGTTAGAAATAGGGCTAGGATTAAGGCTAGGGTTAGGGATTAGGGTTAGGTTTGTGACTAGGGTTGTGGTTAGGGTTATGATTAGGGTTGAGATTAGGGTTAGGGGTGTGTTGAGGTTATGATTGGAGTTAGAATTGAGGGGTTTCCACTGTTTAGGCATATCAGGGGGTCTCCAAACACGACATGGCGCCACCCTTTATTCCAGCCAATTTTGCGTTCAAAAAGTTGAACAGCGCTGCCTCCATTCCGAGCCCCGACGTGTGCCCAAACAGTGGTTTACCCCCACATATGGGGTATCAGTGTACTCAGGAAAAATTGCACAACAACTTTTGGGGTCTAATTTCTCCTGTTACCCTTGGGAAAATTAAAAATTGGGGGCTAAAAAAATAATTTTTGTGGAGAAAAAATTATTTTTTATTTTCATGGCTCTGCGTTATAATCTTCTGTGAAGCACTTGGGGGTTCAAAATGCTCACCACACATCTAGATTAGTTCCTTGGGTGGTCTAGTTTCCAAAATGGGGTCACTTGTGGGGGGTTTCCACTGTTTAGGTACATCAGGGGCTCTGCAAACATAACATGACGCCCGCAGACCATTCCATCAAGTCGACATTTCAAAACGTCACTACTTCCCTTCCGAGCCCCAACGTGTGCCCAAACAGTGGTCCCCCCCACATATGGGGTACCAGCGTACTCCGGACAAACTGGACAACAACTTTTGGGGTCCGATTTATCTTATTACCCTTGTGAAAATAAAAAATAGTGGGCTAAAAATCATTTTTTGAGGGAAAAAAAATATTTTTTATTTTCACAGTTCTGCGTTATAAACTTCTGTGAAGCATTTAGGGGTTCAGAGTGCTCACCACACATCTAGATAAGCTCCTTAGGGGGTCTAGTTTCCAAAATGGGGTCTCTTGTGGGGGAGCTCCAATGTTTAGGTACACAGGGTCTCTCCAAACATGACATGGTGTCCGCTAACGATTGGAGCTAATTTTCCATTCAAAAAGTCAAATGGCGCTCCTTCCCTTCCGGGCCCTGCCGTGCACCCAAACAGTGGTTTATGACCACATATGAGGTATCAGTATACTCAAGAGAAATTGCCCAACAAATTTTAGGATCCATTTTATCCTGTTGCCCATGTGAAAATGAAAAATGAAAAAACTGAGATTAAAAGAAAATGTTTGTGAAAAAAAATACTTTTTTTTTTTTTTTTTTACGGATCAATTTGTGTAAATTATCGACCTAAATTTACCACTAACATGAAGCCCAATATGTCATGAAAAAACAATCTCAGAATCGCTAGGATGCGTTGAAGCGTTCCTGAGTTATTACCTCATAAAGGGACACTGGTCAGAATTGCAAAAAATGGCCAGGTCATTAAGGTCAAAATAGCCTGGGTCATGAAGGGGTTAATGCACCCCATGATCCTGTTTGCTTTGGCAGCCGCTGCCTGGCACTGACTGCTCCAGGTAAGTTTATCATTAACTAGGATCCTCAAGTCCTTCTCCATGTCAGATTTACCCAGTGGTTTACCGTTCAGTGTGTAATGGTGAACGGTATTGGATTGTAGTGTTGAACTGCATTGGAGTGGTGTCTTGAAAAGTATAATATTACAGGTTATACATACTAGATTCCTTGATAGGGTGTTGATCCAGGGAACTAGTCTGATTGCCATATGTGGAGTCAGGAAGGAATTTTTTTCCCCAATGTGGAGCTTACTGTTTGCCACATGGGTTTTTTCCAGGACGTCCACCTGACAGCACCATGGAGGACGTCCTCCTTACTGGGACAGGAAAGCACATGAGAGATTAAAAGGTCCCGTCCTACCCCCTTTCCCTCAGTGTTTTTCCTGTCCCTGCATGGAGGGACACACGAGAGGATCGCTGCAGAGCTTACTGGAGGGCCCAGAGGGATCGTGCGGCGAGTCCAATCCTTCACCCTGTTGAGAAGCCCAGGGCCGAAACTCCCCAGTGGGGAGTCCCTCTGCCTCGAAGGCCAGAGAGCAGGACGACGCTCCTGGAGAGGGAGCCGCTCCTCCCGGTGGGAGACTCTCGGCTTCGGACATCTGACTGCCGGATCCCTGGAGTGGAGGCGGTGCGGAGCATGGTCCCCGCAGGCAGCTGGGCGCCGACGTCACAATCAGGCGCAGGCGGTGACTTGCGTTCCAGAGTGGAACGCGGAAGTGGCCGGCGCGTGGTTTCCTGGCCTCTCATGAGAAGACGCGCGTCACTTCTGGTTTTGAACCTTCAGCGTGCGCTCCAGGGGGAAAGTGACTGACTGCAACCAGAGGACGCGGCGGAAATGGAAATAGAAGCTCCATCAGACGGAGGGGTAAGTGCGTCTGGCGCAGACCACCCTCCCCACAGCCAGCCCCGCAGCCATTTACAGGAGGGACTGGCCTGACTACCCCTATCTTATACCATTAGGATAAGGGAACCCCAGCAGCCTCCCGACCGTGACTAAGGTGTCCGGCAAGGCCTCAGCAAAATCTGTCAATGTCCTGTATGCCGCGTAAAGCTACCAGACACCCACGGCAAAACCCTCTGTGGACCTTGTACATCAAGGGTCATAAAAGGTGAGCAACCATCCCTCCTCTTAGAGATGAGATCCCTGATATGTGAGGAAGTTCAGGCCTCCATGTCCAGCCTCTCACGACAGCAGTCCCCCAGCCCAGGGCCGAGCCACAAGTGCGCAAGGTGGGAGGCAGAGCCAGAGTCCAAACCAAGCTCTGACGACGGTTCCGACTTCCGGGATTCCGATCCAGATGAGGAAGGAGAGATCCCAGCAGACAGCCATGACCGGGGCAGAAAGTAACGGTTTCTGGTAGAGGACACTGTCGAGTTGGTACAGGCTGTAAGAAACCTATGCAGATCGAGGAAGTCCCTAAGCCACAATCTAGACAGTACCTGATGTTTGGGGGACTCACGTCTCAGAGACAAACGGTGTTCCCTATAAGCGAACACATCAGAGCGATGGTCCTAGATGAATGAAAAGATGCAGAACGTCGACTGGTATTGTCCCATGACTTTAAGGGATGGTTACCTTTCGATCTTGAATTAACACGGCTATGGGAAGAGATTCCTAAGATCGATGTCCCAGTAGCCAAGGTCACCAAGAAGACCGCCATCCCGTTCGAAGACTCATCAAGCCTCCGTGACCCAATGGACAGAAAGGCGGACATTCTTTTAAAAAGCATGTGAGAGACTTCTGAAGCTCTTATTAGAGCAAACATAGCAGCCACCTCGGTGGCCAGATCTATGTTCTTGTGTATGGGTCAGTTGGAGGAACATCTGACCAACAAGACCCCCTAGAGCCGATATCCTGGCATCTCTTCCCCTCATGAAGTCGGCCACAGCGTTCCTGTCAGACACGTCGTCCGAATCAGTAAGATTTGCAGCCAGGAACAGCTCCCTGTCTAATGCATCATGGAGAGCTGTCTGGCTTAAGTCCTGGTTGGGGGATAACGCTTCAAAATCCAAATTATGCTCCATCCCCTTATCGGGCCTAAGAGTGTTTGGGCCAGCCCTAGACAGCATCTTAGAACTAGCTTCCAACAAAAATAAGGGATTTCCCGAGGAAAAACCAAAACGGCCCCAGTCCTTTCGGAGAGGATTGTTCTCTAGGAGACAGCCCGACTTTAGGAGCCAGGGCAGGTCCAACAGGCTCCTACAGGAGCTCCCACAGCCAGGGTGGGAGAAGCAAGGGCTCCCTCTTTGCCTCAACCTCCAGATCTAAGAGACAATGACACCATTGGCATCGGGGGAAGACTCCACCACTTTGCGGAAAATTGGGCCCAGATTACCCAAAATCAGTGGGTCCTCAGAACCATTGCGGAGGGCTACAGCAAAGAGGTTTGCTCCACTCCCCCGACAGATATATTTCCCCCACCGTAGTCCCGACAGACTACGCCATGTGGACAGACCTACAAGATATGGTCAGTTCGGCGGTTATAGCGCCGGTCCCCCTGACAGAGATGGGCAAGGGGCATTACTCCTCGCTATTCTCCATCGCAAAACCATCCGTCGAGGCCCGAACTATTATAAATTTAAAACCTTTAAATGCCTGGGTCACGTACAAAAGGTTCCGGATGGAATCTATTCTGTCAGCAATACATCTCATAGACCGGGATGCTGTCATGTGCACCTTCGACCTGAAGAGTGCTTACTATCAGGTCCCGATCCATCCCTTATCCCAGAGAATGCTAAGGTTCGCAGTCAAACTACCGACCCGGACCTGCCACTTCCAGTTCCAATGCCTCCCATTCGGGCGGGCTTCGCCCCCCCGAATCTTCACAAAGCTGGTAGCGGAGGTAGTGCCCTACCTGAGAAGCCAAGGAATCGTGATTATACCATACTTAGACGATTTCCTCCTGGTGGCAGGATCAGAAGAAGCGCTCGTCCGAGACAGAGACCGGACGATCACAGTAATGGAGTTCCTGGGCTGGATTATCAGCTGGCAAAAGTCAGACCTGATACCCGAAAACAGAAAGGTCTTCCTCGGATTACTCCTAGATTCAGGATGCAGGATATCACTTCTACCAGAAGAAGAAAAGCAGGAGGCAATACAAAACAAAGTCGAAGACCTCCTGATGCACCGCTCCTCCATAAGAGCGGCCATGAAGGTTCTGGGCCTTATGACGGCATGCATTCCGTGCGTCAGATGGACTCAGTTCCATTTGAGACCCTTACAAAAGGAGATTCTCTCAATATGGGACTGGCGTCAGTCTTCACTCGACAAACTCATGAATCTACCAGGGCCTGTAAGGAGATCGCTTTGGTAGTGGACACAGCCCAAGAGCCTGCAGATGGGCGTACTATGGACCACCTCTCCATACGTAGTAGTCACCCCAGACGCCAGCACGTGGGGATGGGGAGCCCATGTAGAAGGGAAGATGTTTCAGGGGAAATGGCCAGAAGACATTAGAGACAGATCCTCCAACTTCAGGGAACTCTATGCGGTTTGGGAAACCCTAAAATGAAACCGGACTACCCTAAAGAATCAACATATCTGAATATTGTTGATAGCAATGTGACAGCAGTTTAGTTCCTGAAGCACCAGGAAGGTCCCAGGCATAGACCGCTCCAGGCCCTCGCGGAGAGAATATTTTCCTGGGCAGAAGGCATAGTCCTCTCGGTAACGTCAAGTCACCTGGAGGGTTCTCAGAACTTGGTAGCGGACTACCTGAGCAGATAGCAAGTCTGCTGTTGAGTTCATTTTCCCCTTCACCGTCGATGTCTGATGAACTCCCTCTTCTGGTGAAGGAAGGTAGTGAGGCTGATTACCAAACACCTGATCTGGTAGATGATGACTGGGTAACAGGAAATTCTGACTGGATATAAGGCAGACGACGCCCTTCTGAGTCGCTGGTGATTTCTCTGCTGGATTCTTGGAGACCAGTCTGATTCCTGCTTCCCAAAGATAAGTTTTTGCTCTGCTATTGAGCTTATTAGTTTAGTTTTGTTTACCTTGTTTTTTGGAGTTCAGCCATCCCCGGTCGGGGGTGTGCTGAGTTCCATTTTTGTCTCTGATCAGTTTGTCTCTTTGCTCTGTCTTCAGAATTTACCTGAGTGCTGATATAGTCTTTTTGAAGTCCTAGCGCCTTCAGGGCCTTTTTTCCTATCAGACGATTGGGACATTTTTTGGTAGGGTTTTTTACGGATTGCAGACAGCAGCTTTTCTATCCTGTCCTTTTTAGTTAGCTTGGGCCCCATCGTTTGCTCAACCTATCTTTCTATCTGTGTTAGTGTTTTCATCTTGCTTCACCGTCATTATATGTTGGGGGCTGCCTATTGCTTTGGGGTCTGCTCTGGGGCAGTTTAGATTTCCCCTTTCTTTCTTTAGGCCTATTTAGTTCTCTGGCTGTGATCGAGGGGTCTAGGGCATCGTAGGAACCCCCCACGGCTACTGTTAGTTGTTGTGGATAGGATCAGGGGTCTGCAATCCGATAGCTACCAACCTCTCCGGTTTTCTGGACTTAGCTTGTATTTTTGTTTTTTCCTCCTTCGGTGACTCATTCATAACAGTCTGCCCAACAGAATGGGAGCTGAACTAGGAGATATTCCACCAACTGTGTCAGCGTTGGGGGACCCCCAGAATAGACCTATTCGCAAACTGAAAAACTTGAAGGTCTCAAGATACTACTCCCTGAACCCTACGGACCATCCGGAAGGTATAGATGCCCTGAGCCAGGTCTGGGAAGAACCCCTCTCATACGCGTTCCCACCGCTGGCACTCATCCCGGCGGTACTCAGGAAAGTCTGTGAGGACCGCGCAACGGTGATTATGGTCGTCCCATACTGGCCGAGAAGAAGCTGTTTTCCCCTACTGGGGGCCATGACAGTGGAAAGCTCAATCGAGCTCCCTCTGAAGAAAGATGTCATCCACCAAGGCCCGATCCGCCACACGAATCCAGCAAGACTTCACCTCTCGGCCTGGATCCTGAAAGGGACCTCCTGAAGGCAAAAGGCTTATCAGATCAGGTCATATCTACTCTACAGGCCAGCAGGAAACCGGTCACATCCGCAATATACCTGAAGATATGGAAGAGGTTCTGTCTGGAGGGTGGCAGTTCCGACTTCATGGCAGGTACCCATCACCTCCCTAGCGTCCTAAACTTCCTGCAGTCGGGGTTTAATAAAGGCCTTAAGCCCAGCACTTTAAAGGTCCAGATTTTGGCCCTGAGCTCCTTCTTTGATTACCCCCTGGCTTCTCATCCTTGGGTAGTAAGGTTCATAAGGGCCACACAACGGCTACGCCCTACAATCAGGCAGCTCACCCCGCCTTGGGACCTTTGCTTGGTCCTCAGAATCCTTATGTCCCCAGTGAGGAGATGTCCATCTCGATTCTCACTAGGAAGACGGCATTTCTCGTAGCCATCACTACGGCTGAAAGAATTGGTGAGATCCAGACCATGTCCACCAGAGACCCATATCTCCAAATCAGAGAAGACCGTATAATCCTGAGATTAGACCCGGCATTTGTTCCGAAGGTAGCCTCTAGTCAAAATTTAAACCAGGAGATAGTGTTACCATCCTTCCGTGACAACCCCCGCAATGAGAAGGAACAGAGTCTCCACTCTCTGGATGTGAGACGTGCCGTTATAGACTATCTAGAGGCCACTAACAGTTGGCGTATTGATCCAAACCTATTCATCCTTTTTGATGGAAAAAATTAGGGGAAAAAAGCCTCTAAGGCATCCATCGCAAGATGGATTACTTTGGTAATCTCAAACACCTACCAATATGAAGGTGCTAACCCTGCCAGATACCCTAAGGCCCCACTCTACCAGGGTGGTATCTGCCTCTTGGGCCGAGTGAGCAGGCGCCTCGGTGGATCAAATCTGTAGGGCAGCAACTTGGGCCAGACTTGACACATTCTGCAAGCACTACCTGTTTGATGTGCTATGTGTGAGAGGAGAAAAAATGAGCTACTAGGTAATCAAATATAAAAATGTGAATTTATTGAATAAATAAGCAAGACTTACAACACTTAATTTCAAGAGTAAACACAATGAGGCTGTAGCAGGATAAGCCGGGTGCAAAAGAAGGGGGACACCACTGCCCATTAAATGCATAAGTACCATACAAAAAAAGGTTGATAGCAATTGTGTATACTAGTGAGAGGTATATATGCAATGGGAGATCTCAAAAGATGAACGGTCTCAATATATCTAGCAACAAACGAGTGCACATGAGAAAGAACCATATGCATGTGCAACATAAAGCCGCAATGGGCTGGCTACATTTAAGAAAATCTCATGATAGACATGTGCCATATAGAGACCGAATAAAGGAGACTCACCAATAGATGTATAGGGCAGCGGAGAGGATCCCAAGGCCAGATGTGATGGCCCCAATGCACGTTTCGCGTGCACAAAGCATAGCTTTCTCAAGGGGATGCTTGATGTGCTGTCTGGTCAACAGACCGCATTTGGGAGAAAGGTTCTCCAGGCGGTAATCCCACCCTGAGGAGGTGCTTTGGTACTCTCCATGGTGCTGTCAGGTGGACGTCCTGGAAAATAGGTTTTAGACCTACCAGTAATGATATTTCCAGGAGTCCATCCTGACAGCACGGGTAGTTCCCTCCCTGTTCATGTTATGTCATATGCTGTAATATGATTTTGTCATTAAAGTGTTATTTGCATTATCCACGCTGTGGTACTCGTTAAATCACTGAGGGAAAGAGACGGTAATTTTTAACCTCTTGTGTGCTTCTCTGTAAGGAGAAAGAGGATGTCCTCCATGGTGCTGTCAAGATGGACTCCTGGAAACATCATTACCGGTAGGTCTAATACCTATGTTTTTTGCCTTCCTCTGGATCAACATGTTAGGCTATGGTTGAACTAGATGGACTTTATCATTTTAATCAGTATAATGGCGCCAACCTGACACTGTCTGTAGGTTATTGTGCACAATCCTGCTGACAGGTTCCTTTAACCCTTCTCTGACATCCGACGTACTATCCCGTCCTTGTAACTTGGGCTTGTGAGACCAAGCACGGGATAGTACGTCATGCCCTATAATGCGACATTGCGATTTAAAGGGAATCTGTCACCTCATTTTTGGTCTATGAGATGCGGCCACTGCCATCAGGGGCTTATCTACAGCATTCTGAAATGCTGTAGATAAGCCCCCGGTGTAACCTGAAAGATAAGAAAAACGAGTTAGATTATACTCACCGGGGGGGCATGGTCCGGTAGGGTGGGTGTTGCGGTCTGGTCTGGCGCCTCCCATCTTCTAGCGATGGCGTCCTCCTTCTTACTTCTGCCGCGGCTCCTGCGCAGGAGAACTTTATCTGCCCTGGTGAGGGCCAAGTAAAGTACTGCACTGGGCAGGTGCCGGACCTCTCTGACCTTTCCCGGCGCCTGCGCACTGCAGTACTCTGCTCTGCCCTCAATAGGGCAGATAAAGTACGCCAGAGCCGTGACATAAGTAAGGAGGAGGATGTCATCGCTAGAAGATGGGAGGCGCTGGACCAGACCGCGACACCCATAGGACCGGATCGGACCAACGGGTGAGAATAATATACCGTAACTCATTTTTCTTATCTTTCAGGTTACATCGGGGGCTTATCTACAGCATTGCAGTTGTTTTCTCCCAGCGTACTCAGGACAAATTGGACAACTTTTGGGGTCCAGTTTCTCCTGTTACCCTTGGGAAAATAATAAATTGGGGACTAAAGAATAATTTTTGTGTGCAAAAAATAGGAATTTTTATTTTCTCTTTCATCTCATTGGGGGACACAGGAATCGTGGGTGTGTGCTGCTGTCACTAGGAGGTTGACACTATGCATGAAAAAAATGTTAACTCCGCCTCCGCAGTATACACCCCTCCGACCGGCTGTAGGACAATCCGTTTTTGCTTAGTGTCAGCAGGAGGTGGACAGAGGTCTCTCGCAGACCCATGCCTACCTCAATGTGCGTCGTTCCTTTTCAGGTACCCATGGAGGGATACAGAGTAGATATGCTACATCTGTATTCCCACACCAGGATTATGAGTACGGCGTGTACTGCCACCCCGTATCCTTATGAATCCCGCGGGCAGGACCCTATCCCCTAACACAGGACTCGTGTTCAGGTGGCAGCTCCTGGTCCTGATCTTCGTCTCCCATCACTCACCCACCAGAGCCTGATGATCGAGAGAGACGCCCTGCAGAAAAGGTTTGAGACAGCAATCTTTTCGTGCAGGTAAACCGACCCCTGTTACGGGGTGAACTGGAGGTAAGAGGCTTCAGCGTTGTATGATCTGCTCACCAGCCGCTCTGGCTGAATGTGACTGCTCTATTAAGCACTTGGGCTTGCAGCCCATGGCTCTATACTTAGTTTAAGAGCCAACACTTACTTTCAAGCACGCGGTGCAGCGCGGTTCTAGCCTCCTCCCGTGGCAGCGTTACGGCCCTGAGGTCCAGCAGTAGCCCAGCACGACCAACGCCAGATTTCAGCTCCCGTCAGGCTCTGCCCCCCAGCTTCGTCTTCCTGTACCAGCGCCATCTTGGTGCTCCAGGAGGCCAGAGCAGGGCCCCACCCACCACTTCCGGGCGGGGATTTCATAAGGCTTCTAGGCAGCGGCAGAGCTGTTCACCTCGCTCTCTCTCATTAGCCTTCGAGCGGCAGCCGCGGTGGGGACACAGGTCGTGGGTATGTGAGTACTGCACTACAGGTTGCTCCCTCACTCCGCTCTCTACCCCCGACGGTTGGCACTAGGTAAAACCTGTCAGTATGCCCAAGGGAGAGCAGTCCCGCTTCTCCTCCGCTTCAGTGACCTTGGTCAAATATTTTGTATGTACCAAATGCAATGTCAAGCTTCCTTCAGGTCAGTCCTCCCCACTCTGCTCAGATTGCAGCAGACCTACGGTCTCACCTACACTAGAGAGCAGGTGCAGCCCCCCCTGCTTTGCCTGTCAGAGCTCCCACATTACCCCTGGAGCAGGAGGAAGCCACCTTGCCTACCGTAGGCCCAGGGGCTATCCATCGCCATGGGAGACAGCGAGTGTCCAGGATGGGCCTCTTCCTTATCTAAGTCCGTGGCCGACCTTACCAAGGTATCATGGACCTTGGTAACGGTGCTTAACAGATTGCCACTTCAAACTCCAGTGGACACAGGAGCACCAAAGGAGCCTCCTTTTGGGCCTTCTAGAACCCGTAAAAGGTTTAGACAGGACCACCAACCCAGGTCCCCATCTCACTCCATCTCACCGCCGGAATTCCTCTGGCCGTCTGCCTCCTCCCGGTCCTCATTCCTGGAATCAGGCTAGTCATTATCAGAGAGACACTCAGAGGAGGGTTCTGAGTATGGGCCGGAACAGTCCCAGGTCAGGGATATGGTTCAGGGACTCCTTGCCGCAGTCAATGAGACTTTTAACATTGGGGACACCACATCAAAACCTAATCATCAGGTTTTTAAAGGGAAAACCCAACCAGACTGTTTCAGAGAGGGAATCGTTTTGGGATTCTATATCCCTTCCCTCCAGATCTCACCGCCAACTGGACCGCCTCCCCTTTGGTGGACCCACCAGTGTCCAGACTCGCTACCAATACAGTCCTCCCACTCGCCAGTGGGGCAGCCCTAAAAGATCCCAATTATAGGAGGATAGAATCCCTGGCAAAATCCGCCTTTGAGGCAGCAGCCGCTACATTGTGTCCAGCCTTCTCCTCTGCCTGGGTAGCTTAGTCTGTTACAGAATAATGGGCCAAACAGCTTAGACAGGGCATATTGGCCAGGGCACCACCAGCGTAACTGGCGGAGTTCGCAGATCAAATCTCTCATGCCAGGAGGTATATGGTATCAGCAGCCCTGGATGCTGCGTCTTGCGCAGCTCAAGCATCCAGTAACATGGTAGCCGTCCGGTGGACGGTCTGGCTAAAGGCTTGGCAGGCTGATTTGTCCTCAAAGAAATCACTGACCAATCTGCCGTTTCAGGGCACCCGGCTCTTTGGGTCAATGATAGATCAAATCATTAAGGATGCAATGGGGGTACAAGCTCCCTTCTCCCTCAGGCCGAGCCTCGTCGATACCCCAGGGACAGGCACTTATGCTCAGGGCCCGCAGAGGTCGCAAGCACCGAGAGATAGGAGGAAGGTATCATTTCGGGCCACCCCTTCATGGCATTCCCGCAATTCCAACAGCAGAGCTACCAGGTCAGGGCCGGGCAGAGCCACTTCAGCCTGACTCCAGCAGGGAGTCCAACTCCCTTCCCAGTACCTCTCCCAGACTAGGAGGACGCCTTCTCCTCTTCAGAGATGTCTGGCAGAATTCAGTAGAGGATATCTGGGTAAAGGAGGCAGTATCAACAGGATGCAAGATAGACTTCAACGCACTTCCGCCAGATCGCTTCTTTCTATCGCAGCCACCAAAAGACGCTGCTATGACTAGGTTTTTTTTGCGGCAATCGACTCTCTCCTCAACGCATGAGTAATCGTCCCTGTTCCCGAGAAGGAACGTTTTACCGGCTTTTACTCAAACCTGTTTGTGATACCAAAAAAGGATGGCTCAGTTCGTCCCATACTAGACATAAAAAGGCTAAACAGATGGGTCCGCTTACGCCATTTCAGGATGGAATAGATTCGGTCGGTAATTACGTCTATGGAGGATCAGGAATTCCTATGTTCCATAGATATCCGGGATGCCTACCTACACGTCCCCATTTTTCAGGGACATCAGAGGTTTCTGCGTTTTGCTGTCCAAAAGCAGCATTTCCAGTTTGTGGCCCTGCCATTTGGGCTGGCAACAGCCCCCAGAATTTTTACAACGATTATGGCAGCGATGGTAACTACAGTATATTAAGGGTCAGAGGCATAATATTGGTACCATATCTCGACGATTTTCTCGTCAAGGCACTCTCCTTCGCTCAGGCCCAGGAAAATCTAGTGGTAGTTTTAAACACGCTGTCCCGGTTTGGTTGGATCATAAACAGGGAGAAATCCCACCCAACGCAACGCCTAGAATTCTTAGGAATGGTAATCTACACCCGCCGCTCAAGGGTCTTTCTCCCAGAAAGAAAATGGATTACCCTCCAGCAGGGAATTCGCTCTGTTGAAATTCCGGCTTCTATCCTTTTGCGCTGCTATGAGAGTCCTGGGAAGAATGGTGGCAGCTTCAGAGGCAATAACCTTTGCCCTGATCCTTTCCAGGATACTGCAGAGGAACATCCTTCTTCAGTGGGACAAGTCCATCTTTTCGCTGGATCGCCCCTTCCTCCCTTCCATTCAGACCAGGGAGTCCCTCAAGTGGTGGCTGACCTCCCCCTTGTTCATCTAGGACGGCCTTTTCCCCCTGTCCACTGGCAGGTAGTAACTACAGATACCAGTCTCCTGGGCCGGGGTGCGGTATTCCACCACCTGACTGTCCAGGGACAATGGTCGAGGCAAGAATCCTCACTATCAATCAACATTCTAGAACTGAGTGCGGTCTTTCTAGCACTTCTACATTGGGAAAGATACCTCAACAACCAGCCAGTCTGGATTCAAACGGACAACGCCACGGCAGTGGCATACATCAATCACCAAGGGGGAACCAGAAGTCCCCGGGCACTGGCCGAGGTATCCAGAATCTTCAGCTGGGCAGAAACCGCAATTTCAGCCGCCGACTTCCTCAGTCGGGAGGGGCTCTCGGCAGGGGAATGGTCCTTACACCAGGAAGTGTTCCGTCAGATATGCCAGCTATGGGGGACTCCAGATGTGGAGCTCCTGGCATCACGACAGAACAGAAGGGTCCAACAGTTTGTCTCAAGATACCGCGATCCTGTAGCAATAGCGGTCGACGCGCTGGTCATTCCCTGGACACAGTTCAGACTCCCTTACCTGTTCCCTCCCCTTCCTCTCCTGCCCAGACTGCTAAAGAAGATCAAGGCGGAAGGGGTGCCGGTTATATTGATTGCCCGTACTGGCCCAGGAGGGCCTGGTTCGCAGAAATTATCAATCTTCTCACAGGCACCCCCTGGAGACTCCTCGACAGACCATATCTCCTGTCTCAAGGGCCGTTTTACCACCCGAATTCTCGGTTGCTCAATTTGATGGCATGGCCGTTGAAACCACAACACTGAGAGCAGCGAGTTTTTCAGACCGAGTCATTAATACAATGATCCAGGCTAGGAAGTCTTCCTCTTCCAGGGTCTATTATCGAGCCTGGAAGGCCTATTTTGGCTGGTGTGAGTCTAATCATGTCATACCTATGCCCTGTTCCCTGCCATATGTCCTAGCTTTTCTCCAGGCAGGGTTAGATGGCGGTCTGGCCCTAAGTTCCTTGAAAGGCCAGGTATCTGCTCTCTCTATTCTTTTTCAAAAAAATTTGGCCTCCCGCTTACAGGTTAGAACCTTTCTGCAAGGAGTGGCACATGCGGCCCCTCCTTACAGATCCCCTGTGGCTCCATGGGATCTTAACTTGGTCTTGGAAGCCTTGACAGGTTCACCCTTTGAACCCCTACAGGAAGCTCCCATGTCTTTGTTGTCCTGGAAGGTGGTATTTCTCGCAGCCATCACCTCTATTAGGCGGGTTTCAGAATTAGCGGCATTGTCCTGTCGCACTCCATTCCTAATTATGCACCAGGACAATGTTTTTTTGCGGCCGCCTCCTAACTTTCTTCCCAAGGTGGTATCGGCCTTCTACCTGAATGAGGATATAATAACTTCCGTCATTTTGTCCCGCTCCAACCCATCCTCGGGAGCGTTCTTTGAATAAGCTAGACCTGGTCAGGGTGATAAGGATCTATCTGGCCAGGACCGCTCCCTTCACGAAGGCGGACTCGCTCTTTGTTATCCCCAATGGGGTGAGTAGAGGCCTGCCGGCCTCTAAGGCAACAATTGCCTGATTGATCAGAATGGCAATTCTGGAAGCCTACCTGGTAAAGGAGAGGGTGTCCCCTGCTGGGGTCAAGGCCTATTCAACCCGGGAGGTGGGTGCCTCCTGGGCGGTACACAACAGGGCATCAGACATGCAGTTGTGCAAGGCTGCCACATGGTCGGTTTGTGCATACCTTTTCAAGGTTCTATAAGGTCCATACATATGCTTCAGCAGACACCAGCCTAGGCAGAAGAATCTTGCAGGCGGCAGTGGTCAGTTCTCCGACCTGAAGGAAGTTTCTGTCTTTTCCCACCCCAGGGACTGCTTTTGGACGTCCCATGGTTCCTGTGTCCCCCAATGAGACGAAAAAGAAAACAGGATTTTGGTTGTTTACTGTAAAATCTGTTTCTCAGGGTCTTCATTGGGGGACACAGCACCATCCTATGATTTTATGTTTAATCTCTTTTTATTAAAGTGATGAAACATTACAACATGTCACAAATACAAACATACATACACATAGACTAAAGTAGTCATAAGACTTCTCAAAATACTGCGCATCTTGCTTCACGCAAATATGGTGTCGTCACAGAATCATATTTACTGGTTAGTACTGTATAGGTTCATTGCTCAGCTCTTCTGTTCTTTCCTAGCATTTCGCAGTTTTCACCACTTGTTGCTTCATTTCGATATTTATTTTGTTAAGCGAAAATCTATTTCCAATTGCTATAATTATCTATAGTATCCGCCCAATTTATCATCATTTATCCCTGAAAGCAATTATGATTGCTTATGTTATTACATCAGAATTAAAGGGAGAGTAAGAAGAAAAGGAAAGAAAAAGTGGGAAAGGAAAGGAAGGACAATGCATCCGCTGCCCTCTGAAACCAGCCCAGGAGTGCCGAAGAGAAACCCCACTACCGGGAAAGTCCCTCCCATTTCTCCATGAGAGCCCCGAAACTCCCAGAGTCCCTGAATAAAATCCAGGGTTGCCATGTCCGTAAATACCTCTAGTTATCACCCAAAGCCTGTGCAAACAATTCCTCCATATGGTGGATATGTGAGAATTCTGTTAGCCATTCAATCATGGACAGGATTTTCGTTGTACGCCAATGTCTAGGTATAACCATGCGGGCTGCTGTCAGGCAAAATCTCAGGATGCTATTTTATTGTTTTGCAATTGGTCCCGGTAACATGGACAGGATGGCCATCTGTGGAGTGGGGTTTATATCATCTCCTGATATTTTATTATAAGTCGAGAATACTTCTCCCCAGAAACTCTCTATCCCTGGACACTGCCACCAAATATGAATCAAGGTTCCTCTTGCGTTCCCACAGCGCCAACACCCATTCGCCACCGAGGGGAATATGGCATGCAACCTCACAGGGTATTGGTACCATCTAGTAAGAATTTTGAAATTCTTCTCTTGGGCATGGCTAGCCGGAGACATCCCATGAGCGCAGCGGTAAGCCGATGTGATTTCCCTCTCAGTAAATGTGCATCCCATTTCCGCCTCCCATGCTCTAATTTATCCTGGGATTACTGTTGGAGTATCATCGTTTAGTAATTTGTACACAAGAGAAATTTGGTGCAATGGGGGTGTCTGTTGGGCGAACATCTTCTCAAACTGTGTCAGAGAAGGTGGTGATCTCTCTCCACCAGAAATTCTTCTGACAAATGATTTTAAATGTTCATACTCCAACCAAGATAGTGTATGTGTGGGGTAATCATCTTGTAACTCGTTGAGGGAGGAAAGTCCCCTCTGCGAGATTATTTGATATATTCTTTGATCGGATTCCACCCTCCATCCCAAAAACCTCTCACATTGAATGCCCGGTGGAAAAATCAGGATTAGCGAATATAGGAGACAATGGAACAGTTGCGCTCATTAATTTTTTCTTATATTTTTGCTTTTCCCTACTCTTAAGAATCTCGCCAGCCATCATATCCCGACAACCCCCCCCCCCTATTTTCTCCCTATCTCTGGTCACTATCCACGGTAGATTTCGTAATGGAACTAGGAATCCCTCCTGTTCCAGTCCAACCCATTGTTTGGTCTCCCGTCTGTAATGCCAATCAAAAAGATGGATCAATTGTGAGGCCTGATGGTATGTCTTTAAATCTGGAAGTCTCGGCCCCCCTTGTGATTTAGTTCTCGTTAATGTTCTGTAGCTCAGCCTATATCTGTTCTGACGCCATATAAAATGTATTAGAGCTGATTTAATAGTTTTAAAGAAACTTCGAGGTGGCGTGATCGGTACTGTCTGGAACACATAAAGGAACCGGGGAAGCACATCCATCTTGAATGTATTTATACGGCCAAGCCACGAAATAATTTTCTGATCATACTTTTTTAGATCCTTTATAGTTTTATTCAGTAGGGTTTCATAATTTATAGTGTCTATAATTTGTTTTGGTCTGGGGGAACCTGTATGCCCAAATATTTAATGGCGCCCGTCTGCCATTTGAATGGGAAATTTTCTTTTGCCCTCTCCACATCCGCCCATGGTAAAGTGATATTAAGTGCCTCGGTTTTGGTGTAGTTTATCTTAAAATTACTGACCTCTCCATACTTTTTGAATTCGGACATTAGTGCAGGTATGGTGATGTGAGGTTGAGAGATGTATAAAAGAAGATCATCTGCATACAATGATGTTTTATAATGCTTCTGACCTATCTTGATACCCCATATGCTAGGGTTATTCCTCACCGCTACCACTAAATGCTCCATTGCCACCGTGTACAACAAGGGCGAGAGAGGACACCCCTGTCTCGTTCCATTATGAATCTGAAAGGGGTCCGAGAGCAATCCATTAATTTTAATTGTAGCTGACGGGTTCGTGTACAGGGCCACAATTTTGTATAAAAACCTGTCCCCCAGCCCTATCTGTCGGAGGGCTGATTGAAGGAAGCTCCACCTCACTCGGTCAAACGCCTATTCGGCGTCCACCGATATCCGTCCCAGGTGCTTCCGGTCTGGTCCTGGCATGAGCGATCAAAGATATAGTCTTCAACACTCCATCACGAGCCTCTCTTCCCTGAACGAAACCCACCTGGTCTGAATGTATGATATATGGTAAAAGGGGTGCAAGTCTGTTGGCCAGTATCTTCGCGAATAGCTTTACATCTATATTTATTAAAGAGATCAGTCTATAGTTAGAGACCACTATTGGATCTTTTCCCGGTTTTGGCAATACTGTGATATAGGCCGCCAGAGATTGATGCGTAAACCCTGATGATTCAGAAATGGAGTTATAAGTCCTTGTCATATGTGGTGTTAACTGTTCTCTGAATAGTTTATAAAAGTGGGGGGAAAACCCATCTGGGCCAGGGCTCTTCCCATTCGGTGTATTCCTTATGGCCTCATCCACCTCCTGTGTCGATATATCTGTTTCTAGCTCATCTGTTATCGCTGTGGAAAATCTAGGAAGTGGCGTGTCTGCTATATATTTATCTATTTTAGTCTGTATGTCCCCTGCGTGATTAGTCGACTGCGCCCCTTCCAAGCTATATAGCCTCTGATAGTATTCTCGTATTGTTTCCAGAATCTCCCCTGGGTCATGAGTCTCCGTTCCCGTACGTTTCTGGATTTTTGGAATATAAGTCATCTGAGTCCTAGGGTGTAATAATCGTGCTAGGGGGCGGTCGTATTTATTGGCCTTATTGTAAAGGAGACTTTTGAAATTATTTCTGAATTTCAATGATTGTTCGTTTAATACATTTCTAAGGGTCTCCCTATGTTTAATTAATTCCCTTAGTATTACCGGTGACATAGTATTTTTATGTTTTTTCTCCAATACAAATATAGTATCCAGCAATTCTTTTGTTTTTTCCAATCTCTGTTTTTTAAGATGGGATCCATGTTTTACCAGGATACCACGAAGCACGCACTTAAGGGTCTCCCATTTCACCGGGGTCGGGGTGTCGTCGTTTGTGTGATCTGACCAAGACTGATCTATTGTCTTTTTTATCTCTGTCGTGCAATTCAAGTCTTTCAGCAAATTGTCATTCAATCTCCAAGTCCAGGGACGGTCTACGATGTCCGATGGGGAGACATCTAGGAACACCGGGGCGTGATCCGACCATAAGAAGCTACCGGTAGATGGTCGGGGGCGCCAGGACAGGGCATGATGGCTGACAAGAAAAAAGTCAATTCGGCTATAGGAATCATGAGAACTGGAGTAGTACGTAAAGTCTCTACCTCCAGGATTTTGCGCTCTCCAAATGTCCACCAGCTGCATCCCATGGATAGATTGTTTCAGAAGGGACAATTGTCTAGTGATTCCTCTCACATTTCGTGTTGTGGTATCTATTCATGGGTCAAGAGTGAGATTGAAGTCCCCCCTATTACCATCACCCCCTCAGCAAATTGCGGTACCCTCTTCAGAAAGCCCCGACCAGCCCTGGCCTGATTTTTGTTTGGGGCATACCACCCTGCAATAGTGTAAAGGGTGGTATGAATCCTAAGTTTGGAGGGACTTGTGGATCGCCACAGATACCCCCCTCCATCGGCTTCCGAGGCAGGCGCTATGGAACCACGTCGTAAAGTATCGGTCCCTGATAGTAGGGATATGATTTTTTTTAAAATGAGTCTCCTGAAGTATAAGTATTCGTACCTTAAGCTTGTGCATTCCATATAGGATTTGTGTCCTTTTCTGGGGCGTGTTAAGTCCCCTAGCGTTCAGGGATCCCATAGTGATCTTTGGATGCATTGTTGCCTGAGTCGTACCTCTTCCCTCCTGTCTGAGAGGGCCGCAGATGCTAAAGTAGATCTAAGTTATCAAAGAGATATAGATAGTGGATAGAAAAGGTAGATAATTAGACACGTATTCAGTTAATTGCGATATCAGGGTCAATATCTGTCAATACGTAGCACGTCTTTGAAGCCCGAAGTGGTGTGTTCTATGTAGGAAACCTTATATCCTAAGATATACGATGGAGGAATATGTTAACTGCCAATACCGTTCAACGGGTTATGGCTCCTCCGTAGGGTCGTAAGCTATGCGCGATATGGAGTGAGACTCCCCCCTCCGACACAACCATCAGTTGTCTCCCCTCAACTGAGGGGGACAAATGTAAACTTTAACTGTGAATTAACCGAAACCCTTCATATAACGAGGTAGAGCCAGAATATGATTTGCGAACCTTGTTCTAGTGCCACTCACATCTCTAAATTCCCCATCAGGCCCCTAATGAAAGCTACACCAGGCTTAAACAATAACACAGGAGTGCCGGATGTCACAGACGGGTCAATGATTTGTTACAAAATACCATCTACATACTGTAATAATATGTTGCAGAAATCAACTATCTTCCAATACAGTCATGAACTTGTCTTCGGTTTGGACTACCACAGCGGGGCAGAACGATGGCGCGATATTTAGTACCCCTAGTAGAGAAGAAAGAGAGGAAAAAAAAAAGAGGGGGGAGATTTTTAGAGAGGGGAGGAGAAGGAAGAAGGGGAAGTGGGGGAGAAAGGAGGGGGAAAGGGAGACGAGAATAGGGGGAGAAAGGAGAGGGGGAAGGGGAAGAGGGAGGGAAAAAAGGGGGGGAAGGGGAAGAGGGAGGGAAAAAAGGGAGGGGAAGAGGGAGGGAAAAAAGGGAGGGAGGGGAAGGGGGCATCGTTTTCTTTATTCCCGTTGATTTCCTGTGGAAAGTGTCTGTTTTCTTATTCCTATGTTCCGTCTATCTTGAAGACCTTGCGGAGTCAATAACGGTTATTGCTTTGATAAATATTCCGTTCCATGATACTATTCATATGTTAGTAAACTGGAGTTTAGACACCCATCTGCGCTCCTGTCCCCTATAAGAGTGAAACCAGATATATCCCGCAATCCCCTTCCCCCACCCAAACAGGCAGTCATGGAACCCGTTCTGTCATGGTCCTGACTTCATGGTTCTCTCCCATCTTCGTTGCCTCTGGGATCACGCCCTTCTCTGTCCAGTCTTCATGGTTCTCTCCCTTCTTCATTGCCTCTGGGATCACGCCCTTCCCTGTCCAGTCTTCTGTGCTCTCCTCGGCCTTTGAGGGAGAGGTTGTGTTATGAATGAGTAACCGTATTATCTGCGGTATGGCGGGTGATTCTGTTATGAATGAGTAACCGTAGGAGGCAAAAACAGAAATACTAGCTAAGTCCAGAAAACCAGAGAAGTTGGCAGCTATCGGATTGCAGACCCCTGAACCTAACAACAACAACTAGCAGTAGCCGTGGGGGGTTCCTACGGTGCCCTAGACCCCTCGATCACAGCCGGAGAACTACATAGCCTAAAGACAGAAAGGGAAATCTAAACTGCCCCAGAGCAGACCCCAAAGCAATAGGCAGCCCCCAACATATAATGACGGTGAAGCAAGATGAAAAAACACTCACACAGATAGAAAGATAGACTGAGCAAATGATGGGGCCCAAGCTAACTAAATAGGACAGAATAGAAAAGCTGCTGTCTGCAATCCGCCAAAACCCTCTCAAAAACAAGAGCCAACAGACTGATAGGGAAAAAAGCCCTGAAGATGCTAGGCTTCAAAAAGACTATATCAGTACTCCGGTATTATCTGAAGACAGAGCAAAAAGGAATTCAACTCACCCAGCAGGGAAAGGCAGAAATCCAGAAAAACAAGGCCAACCAAAAACACAAATGCAAAAAGTAGAGCGGAAAACTTAGCTTTTGAGGAGCAGGAATCAGACTGGTCTCCAAGAATCCTTCAAAGTAATCACCCGCAAGGCAGAAGGGAGTCGGCTGCCTTATATCCAGTCAGCAATCCCAGTCACCCAATCATCATCATTCTGCTCAGGTGCTTTGTAATCAGCCTCACTACCTTCCTTCACCAGAAGAGGGAGTTCATCAGACCTCAATGGTGAAGGGGAAAATGAACTCCCAACAGTACCTCCCCCTTGAGGAGGGGTCACCGAACCCTCATCCACGCCACCAGGGCGATCATGGTGAGCCCGATGAAAGGCACGCACCAATCTTTTGGCATGAATATCAGAGGCAGAGACCCAGGAATTATCCTCCTGACCATAACCCTTCCACGTAACCAAATACTGGAGTCTCCGTCTAGCCAGACGGGAATCCAGTATTTTCTCTACCTCATATTCCATGTTACCTTCAACCAATACAGGGTCCGGAGGTGCCACCCCAGGAACAACTGGTTCAACAAACCTCTTCAACAAGGACTTATGAAACACATTATGAATTTTAAATGTGACAGGAAGAGCCAAACGAAAAGAGACCGGATTAATAATCTCCAAAATCTTGTAAGGTCCAATAAATCTAGGCTTAAACTTAGGAGAAGCCACCTTCATAGCGATATTTTTTGATGATAACCAAACCATATCACCAACCTTAAACTGGGGACCAATGGTCCTATGTCAGTTGGAAAACCGCTGGGCCTTTTCCTGGGAGAGAGATAACTTATCCACCACTTCGTCCCAGATCTGGTGCATTCTCTCCACCACAGTGTCAACACCTGGGCAGGCAGAAGGCTCCACCTGCCCTGAAGAAAATCGAGGATGAAACCCAAAGTTACAAAAAAAAGGTGACATCAAAGTGGCAGAACTAGCTCTATTATTTAAAGCAAATTCGGCCAAGGGCAAAAATGAAACCCAATCATCCTGATCAGCGGAAATAAAACATCTCAAATACGACTCCAAGGTCTGGTTTGTTCTCTCCGTCTGCCCATTGGTCTGAGGGTGAAAAGCAGAGGAGAAGGACAACTGAATTCCCAGCTTGGAACAGAAAGTCCTCCAAAATCTAGACACAAATTGAACTTCTCTGTCAGATACAATTTTCTCAGGAATCCCGTGCAAGCGAACCACCTGTTGCAAAAACAGGGGCACCAACTCAGAGGAAGATGGCAACTTAGGGAGTGGTACAAGATGAACCTATCACAAATCACCCAAATAACAGTCATTCTCTGAGAGACAGGCATATCAGAGATGAAATCCATTGAAATATGGGTCCATGGCCTCCTGGGGACCGGCAAAGGCATTAACAACCCACTAGAGCGAGAACAAGGTTTAGACCGGGAGCAAGTCCCACAGGACTGCACAAAATTCCTGACATCACGAGACAAGGCGGGCCACCAAAAAGACCGACTCACCAGATCTCTAGTACCAAAAATACCTGGATGACCAGCCAATGCAGAGCAATGAACTTCAGACATCACTCTCTTCTTCCACTGGTCAGGAACATACAACTTTCCACTGGGACAACGCTCAGGTTTGTCCTCCTGGAACTCTTCCAGAGCACGTCTCAAATCGGGCGAGATGGCAGAAAGAACTACCCCTTCGCCTAAGATGGTAGCAGGCTTGGTCACCACAGGAGAATCAGCAAAGAAGCTCCTAGAGAGGGCGTCTGCCTTGACATTCTTAGTGCCAGGAAGAAAAGAGACCACAAAATCAAAACTTGTAAAAAACAAGGCCCACCTAGCCTGTCTAGGGTTCAAGAGTTTAGCCGACTCCAGGTAAATCAAATTCTTGTGGTCAGTGAGGACCACGACTTGATGTTTAGCTCCCTCCAACCAATGTCTCCACTCCTCAAATGCCCATTTCATGGCTAACAGTTCCCGATTCCCCACATCATAGTTACGTTCAGATGGAGAGAACTTTCGGGAAAAGAAAGCACAGGGATTCATTTTAGATGTTACAGGATCCTTTTGGGACAAAACAGCTCCTGCACCAATCTCAGAAGCGTCCACCTCTACCTGGAACGGGAGTGAGACATCAGGTTGCCGCAAAACCGGGGCAGAAGTGAATCTTCGCTTCAGATCCTGAAAGGAAGAAACAGCCTCCGGAGACCAATTCAACACATCAGCACCCTTTTTAGACAGATCAGTCAATGGCTTGGCAATACTAGAAAATTTTGCTATAAATTTCCGATAAAAATTAGCAAAACCCAAAAACTTCTGGAGGGCCTTCAAAGAAGTGGGCTGAACCCAATCATAAATGGCCTGTACCTTGGCCGGGTCCATTTCAATAGTTGACGGAGACAAAATAAATCCCAAAAATAAAATCCTCTGTACACCAAAAAGGCATTTCGATCCTTTGACACACAGGGAATTCTCCCTCAAGATCCGGAACACAGTCCGAACATGTTCCACATGAGAATCCCAATCCTTGGAAAAGATCAAAATATCATCCAGATAGATAATCAAAAATTTATCCACAAAGTCTCGGTAAATGTCATTCATGAAGCACTGGAAGACAGAAGGGACATTAGTGAGCCCAAAAGGCATCACCAGGTACTCAAAATGTCCCTCCGGAGTATTAAACGCCGTCTTCCATTCATCCCCATGCTTAATGCGGATAAGATTATACGCCCCCTGAGGTCAAGCTTGGTAAACCAGCAAGCACCTTTAACTCTGGAGAATAGATCCGAAATCAGGGGTAACGGATACTGATATTTAATAGTAATTTTGTTGAGGGCACGATAATCAATACACAAGGCCTTAATGAACCATCTTTTTTGGCCACGAAAAAAAACCCCGCCACCTAAGGGTGAAGAGGATGGTCTAATATGACCCTTCTCCAACGCCTCCTTAATATAGGATTGCATAGCCTCGTGCTCGGGTACAGATAAATTGAAGAGCCGACCCTTGGGAAATTTACACCCCGGGCTCAGTTCAATTGCACAGTCATAACTCCTATGAGGAGGCAAAGACGCAGACTTATTCTCACTAAATACATCATAAAAGTCCGCCAAATAGTCAGGAACATCATGCGACTGAGGAGAGGTGGAAAAACCGGAGCCTCACTAAGGGCACACCGACAACCCCAACTCACCACAGACACAGATTTCCAATCCAAAACTGGATTATGAATTTGAACCCAGGGAAACCCCAGAACAATGGTATCATGCAAATTATGCAACACCAAAAATCTGCAATTTTCTTGATGGTCTGGGGTGACCCGCATTACCACCTGGGTCCAAAACTGAGGTTTATTTTTCGCCAAAGGAGTAGCATCAATCCCCCTCAAAGGGATAGGCGTCCGCAGAGGTGTCATCGGAAATCCACAACGTTTAGCAAAATCCAAGTCCATTAGATTCAGGGCTGCTCCCGAATCCACAAAAGCCTTGGCTGAAAATGTGGACAGGGAGCAGATCAGAGTAATTGCCGGAAGAAACTTAGGTTGAACACCACCCACAGAAAACGTGTGTGCAAAACGTTTCTCTCGTTTAGGACAGACAGAAATAATATGCGAGGCATCTCCACAAAAAAAACACAGCTTATTACGCCTTCTGAACTCCTGACGTTGCTCCCTGGACAAAACTCTATCACATTGCATAGGTTCAGACACTTGTTCAACAGGTGGCAACACCTCTCGTGCAGTCTTGCGTTCACGTAAACGCCGATCAACCTGAATGGCTAATGACATAGAATTGTCAAGACCAGAGGGAACAGGAAATCCCACCATAGTATCTTTTACGGCTTCTGACAAACCCTTCCGAAAGAGAGCTGCCAAGGCATTATCATTCCAGGTAGTAAGGACCGCCCACTTTCAGAATTTTTGACAGTACAATTCTGCAGAATCTCGACCCTGGCTCAATGCCAACATGGTCTTTTCAGCCTGATCAATAGCATTAGGTTCGTCATACAACAACCCCAAGGCTTGAAAAAATGCGTTCACATTAGTAAGAATAGGATCATCTAGTTTCAAAGAAAACGCCCAATCCTGGGTATCGCCAAGCAGCAAAGAGATGACAATTTTAACCTGCTGCGCGGAGCTCCCTGATGAGTTAGGCTTCAAGGCAAAAAATAATTTACAATTCTTTTTGAAATTCAAAAATTTAGACCGATCCCCAAAAAACACATCAGGAGTAGGGATATTTGGTTCAGCAGCATGTGAATGAGCAAGGTAGGCGGAAATTCCCCGCACTTCCGCAGCGAGCTGCTCCACAAGATCAGACAATTGCTTTATCTCCTTTGAGAGAAAAAAAAAATTCCCCCTACGGCCTCAGAGATATAGAGGAAAAAATATACACACTTTTTTTTTTTTTTTTTTTTTTTTTTTTTTACAATTCTTTCCTGCTATTGAGTACCCTAGGATCTGCGGTATGGCGGGTGATTCTGTTATGAATGAGTAACCGTAGGAGGCAAAAACAGAAATACTAGCTAAGTCCAGAAAACCAGAGAAGTTGGCAGCTATCGGATTGCAGACCCCTGAACCTAACAACAACAACTAGCAGTAGCCGTGGGGGGTTCCTACGGTGCCCTAGACCCCTCGATCACAGCCGGAGAACTACATAGCCTAAAGACAGAAAGGGAAATCTAAACTGCCCCAGAGCAGACCTCAAAGCAATAGGCAGCCCCCAAAATATAATGACGGTGAAGCAATATGAAAAAACACTCACACAGATAGAAAGATAGACTGAGCAAATGATGGGGCCCAAGCTAACTAAATAGGACAGAATAGAAAAGCTGCTGTCTGCAATCCGCCAAAACCCTCTCAAAAACAAGAGCCAACAGACTGATAGGGAAAAAAGCCCTGAAGACGCTAGGCTTCAAAAAGACTATATCAGTACTCCGGTATTATCTGAAGACAGAGCAAAAAGGAATTCAACTCACCCAGCAGGGAAAGGCAGAAATCCAGAAAAACAAGGCCAAACAAAACCAAAACACAAATGCAAAAAGTAGAGCAGAAAACTTAGCTTTTGAGGAGCAGGAATCAGACTGGTCTCCAAGAATCCCTCAGAGTAATCACCCGCAAGGCAGAAGGGCGTCGGCTGCCTTATATCCAGTCAGCAATCCCAGTCACCCAGTCATCATCATTCTGCTCAGGTGCTTTGTAATCAGCCTCACTACCTTCCTTCACCAGAAGAGGGAGTTCATCAGACCTCAATGGTGAAGGGGAAAATGAACTCACAACAAAGTTGCCTGGGAGGGTCTGCTCCTCTATACTGCAACGGCAGAGAATGCCAATCTGTGATTTCCACCCCTGGGATGTTAAGCGCCACCGAAAAAGCAGTGATGCCATTCGGGTGACTCAGCAGGTGAACCCTGCCCTCTTTTTGGACACGTAGACGGAACGGAAACAACCAAGTGTGTGATATATCATTCTGGCATAGGACGTCCAGTAATGGGCGGAGAGCTCTCCTCTGCAGAGTCCTACGAAATAGATCAGGCAATAGCTGGATCCTGGTTTCCTTGTATTTTATAGTGTTTTCTATTCTTGCCTTGGACATCACTTCGTCCTTTATTTGGTATCTATGCACCCGGCATATCACATCACGTGGAGGGGCCTGGTTATGAGGTCTTGGGCCTAACGCCCTATGAGCCCGGTCTAGTTCAAGAGGTGACTCCTGTGGTCGCTGCAGAACAGAGTTAAATACTTGCTGTAGTGCGCTGCTTATGTCTTTGGGTGCCACTGTTTCTGGTAACCCCCGAACCCTAATATTGTTCCGCCTTCCCCTATTTTCGGCCTCATCAAGCATATCTGCCAGCATTTGAATGTGATAGGATTGATCTGCAAGCGTCTCATCCTGAGCATCCAATCTGGCTGTCAGTGCCGCGATTGCTTGGTCATGTACATTAACCTTTTCATTGCACTGTTGTATCTCATCCCTCAAGGTTGATAATTCTGCCTTATATGACGTCTCTAGGCGGGTCACATATTGTTCCATGTCCTGTCTGGTGGGCATATCATGTAGTCTAGCATTCAACAGACCCAGATCGAGTCCTGGGGTCAATTGTGTGTTATATCCATAGCCCTGTGAATCATATGCAGGATAGCAGTGAGAGGGCATCGCTTGTGGGGCCTGGGTTAGTGTGAGGCAACCCTCCTGAAATGGTTGGCCGCCCCCCACAGTTACTATAACAGGGGCTGTGATGTGCTGTGAGGATTCAGAGAACCTTCTGGGGTGGGAGGACACGGGGCTCTGAGATGAGCCTTCATTGTAATCCATTTCACAATCTTCCTCTTCTGTCCTATGCTCTTCCCAGTCTTCCTCTATCTGCTCTGTCACTGCCAGCACTGACCCCAGCTCCCCTCCCCCAGCTCCATCTTGGCGTGCTGCTGGTAATGATTGATGTCCTCCCTCACACTCCCCAGTGCCAAAAGCAGCATCTCCGCTGTGTCTCACCTCCTGTGTCACTGATCTGTTGGTCCCTTCCCGCCCCTGCTTCTGCTCTGTCAGTGTCTGCTGCCTCCTTCTCATCCCCCGCCGCCATGTTTCTCAGGCCTTCTCCTCTGTCTGGGGCGACCAGGAATTTTGTTATCTGTTGAGTGGCGGGCTCTGCCACCACCAAGGGGGCTCCCCCGTTTTCTTTCTTCTTCCTGGCACCCATGGTGGTGCTGTTGGGGTCCGGAATCGTGCGCTGATATGATTTTTAGTCGGTTTTATGGAGGGAGCTCCTCTGCCTGCTTCCTCACTCCACCGCTGCCATGCCACACCCCATCCCATGATTTTATTACGTGTAAAGAATATATGGTGACTTACAGGATAATGTATCCTCCTACTGCTTTTTCACTAACTGATTGTCCTACAGCCGGTCGGAGGGGTGTATACTGCGGAGGCGGAGTTAACATTTTTTTCATGCATAGTGTCAACCTCCTAGTGACAGCAGCAACACACCCACGGTTCCTGTGTCCCCCAATGAAGACTCTGAGAAACAGATTTTACGGTAAGCAACCAAAATCCTGTTTTCATGCCTGTTTCCAGCCAATTTTAGTTTGAAAAAGTCAAACGACGTTCCTTCCCTTCCGAGCCCTGCCGTGCGTCCAAGCAATGGTTTTCCCCCACATATGGGGTATCTGCGTACTCAGGAGAAATTGCTCAACAACATTATCTGTCCATTTTCTCTTTTTACCCTTGTGAAAATAAGAAAATTGTTGCTAGAAGATCATTTTTGTGACTAAAAAGTTAAATGTTCATTTTTTCCTTCCACGTTGCTTCTGCTCTTGTGAAACACCTGAAGGGTTAATAAACTTCTTGAATGTGGTTTTTATCAGCTTGAGGGGTGCAGTTTTTAAAATGGTGTCACTTTTGGGTATTTTCTGCCATATAGACTCCTCAAAATGACTCCAAATGTGAGGTGGTCCCTAAAAAGAAATAGTTTTGTAAATTTTGTTATAAAAATGAGAAATCGCTGGTCAACTTTTAACCGTTATAACTTCCTAAGAAAAAAATTTTTTGATTCCAAAATTAAGCTGATGTAAAGTAGACATGTGGGAAATGTTATTTATTAACTATTTTGTGTGACCTATTTCTGTTTTATCCCTTCATGACCGGAGATTTTTTTGGTTTTGCTTTTTTGTTTTTCGCTCCACTTTCCAGAGCCATAACTTTTTAATTTTTTTATCAATATGGCCATGTGAGGGCTTATTTTCTGCGGGACGAGTTGAACTTTTGAACGACATCATTGGTTTTAGCATGTCTTTTACTTGAAAACAGGAAAAAATTCTAAGTGCAGTGAAATTGCAAACAAAGTCCAGCCTAAGTGGTATAAAAAAATTCCAAAGTTTGCTTAAAAAAAAAAAAAGTTGCGCCATTTTCCGATACCCTTAGCATCTCCATTTTTCGTGATCTGGGGTTGAGTGAGAGCCTTTTTTTGCGTGTCGAGCTGACGTTTTTAACTCCTTCACTACCAAGGGTGGTTTGCACGTTAACTCCCGGGCCAATTTTTACAATTCTGACCACTGTCCCTTTATGAGGTAATAACTCTGAAACGCTTCCATGGATCCTGGTGATTCTGACATTGTTTTCTAGTGACATATTGTACTTCATGTTAGTGGTAAAATTTCATTCATATAACTTGCGTTTATTTGTGAAAAAAACGGAAATTTGGCAAAAGTTATGAAAATTTTGCAATTTTCCAGCTTTGAATTTTTATGCCCTTAAATCACAGAGATACGGCACACAAAAAACTCAATAAGTAACATTTCCCACATGTTACTTTACATCAGCACAATTTTGGAACCAAAATTTTTTTTGTTAGGAAGTTATAAGGGTTAAAAGTTGACCAGCGTTTTCTCATTTTTGCAACACCATTTTATTTTTACGGACCACATCACATTTGAAGTCGCTTTGAGGGATCTATATGATAGAAAATCCCCAAAAGTGACACCATTCTAAAAACTGCACCCCTCAAGGTTCTCAAAACCATATTCAAGAAGTTTATTAAACCTTCAGGTGCTTCACAGGAATTTTTTGAATGTTTAAAAAAAATGAACATGTAACTTTTTTCACAAAAAAAATTACTTCAGGTCCAATTTTTTTTATTTTACCAGGGGTAACAGGAAAAATTAGACTGCAAAAGTTATTGTGCAATTTGTCCTGAGTACGCTGATACCTGATATGTGGAGGGGGCACCACTGTTTCGGCGCATGGCAGAGCTCAGAAGGGAAGGAGCGCCGTTTGACTTTTTCAATGCAAAATTGGCTAGAGTTCAGATCGGACGCCATGTCACGTTTAGAGAGCCTCTGATGTACCTAAACAGTGGTACCCCCCCACAAGTGACCCCATTTTGGAAACTAGACCCCCCCAAGGAACTTATCTAGATATGTGGTGAGAACTTTGAACCCAGAAGGGCTTCAGAGAAGTTTATAACGTACAGCCGTACAATTAAAAAATCATATTTTTCCACAAAAATGATCTTTTCACCCCCAATTTTTATTTTCCCAAGGGTAACAGGACCCTAAAAGTTATTGTGCAATTTGTCCTGAGTACAATGATACCCCATATGTGGGTGTAAACGACTATTTGGGCGCATGGCAGAGCTCGGAAGGGAAGCAGCGCCATTTGACTTTTTTGGCTGGAATTGAGATCAGACACCATGTCACGTTTGGAGAGCCCCTGATGTACCTACACAGTTGAAACCACCCACAAGTGACCCGATTTTGGAAACTAGACCCCTAAGGAACTTATCTAGATATGTGGTGAGAACTTTGAACCCACAAGTGCTTCACAGAAGTTTATAATGCCTGGGCGTGAAAATAAAAAAATAGTATTTTTTCCACAAGCATGATCTTTTAGTCACCGATTTTTTTATTTTCCCAATGGTACCAGGAGAATTTGGACCCCAAAAGTTGTTGTCCAAATTGTCTTGAGTACGCTGATACCTCATATGTGGGAGAAAACTACTGTATAGGCACACGTCGGGGCTCGGAAGGGAAGTAGTGACGTTTTGGATTGCAGACTTTGATGGAATGCTCTGCGGGTGTCATGTGCGTTTGGAGAGCCACTGATGTACCTAAACTATTGAAATTCCCCACAAGTGACCCCATTTTAGAAACTAGACCCCCCCCACGGAACTTATCTAGATGTGTGGTGAGCACTTTGAAGCCCCAAGTGATTCACAGGAGTTTATAACGCCCGGGCGTGAAAATAAAGAAAACATTTTTTTCCATAAAAATATTTTTGCACCCAATTTTTTATTTTCCCAAGGGTAACTGGAGAAATTGGACCCCAAAAGTTGTTTTGCAATTTGTCCTGAGTAGGCTGATACCCTATATGTGGGGGTAAAACACTGTTTGGGCGCATGGCAGAGCTTGGAAGGGAAGGAGCACCATTTGACTTTTTCAACGCAGAATTGGCCGGAATTGAGATCCGATGCCGTGTTGCATTTGGACAGCACCTGATGTGCCCAAACAGTGGAAACCCCCAATTCTAACTCCAACCCTAACCCCAACACACCACTAACCTCAGCCTTAACCCTAATGGGAAAATGGAAATAAATACATTTTCTTTTAATTTTATTATTTTTCGCTAACTAAGGGGGTGATAACGGGGGTTTGATTTACTATTTATAGCGTGTTTTTATGTTTGGCAGCTGTCATAGGCTAAAAGACGCTTTTTATTGTAAAAATAGTTTTTGCATCACCACATATTGGGAGCTATAATTTTTCCTTATTTTGACCCACTGAGTCATGTGAGGTCATATTTTTTGCTCGACTAGTTGACGTTTTTATTGGTTTCATTTTCGGCCACGTGACATTTTTTGATCGCTTTTTATTCCGATTTTTGGGACGCAGAATGAAGAAAAACCAGCGTTTCATGAATTTCTTTTGGGGGGGTGCGTTTACACCGTTCCGTGTGCGGTGAAATTGATAAGACTGTTTTATTATTCAGGTCGGTACGGTTACAGCGATACCTCATTTGTCTTTTTTTATGTTTTGGCGGATTTATGCAATGAAAACTATTTTATATAAAAAATAATTATTTTTGCATCGCTTTATTCTGCGAGCTATAATTTTTTATTTTTTCGCTGATGACTCTGTATGGCGGCTCGTTTTTTTGCGGGACAAGATGACGTTTTCAGCGGTACCATGGATATTTATATGCGTCTTTTTGATCGCACGTTATTGCACTTTTTGTTCAGCGGTATGATAATAAATCATTATTTTTTTGCTTCGTTTTTTATTGTTAATTTTTAAGGGGTTCACTAAAGGGGTTAACTAATGGGACAGTTTTATAGGGCAGGTCGTTACGGACGCGGCGATACCAAATATGTGTACTTTTATTGTTTTTTTTTTTGTTTTTTTTATTTCCAAAAAATGAATTTATTTGGGAATATTTTTTTCTCTTTCTAATTTATTTAGCGATTTTTTTTTTTTTTTTTTTAAATTATTTTTACACTTCTTTTTTTTTTTTTTTTAACTTTATTAGGTTGTCCCAGTGGGGACATCACTGTCCTGTGACGGATCGCTGATCTGTCACATCACAGATCACTGACAGATCAGTAATCTGTCAGAGGCATAGACGCAGACTTCCTCATGCCTGCGCTTTGCAGGCACTGAGGAAGTGAGCTCCCTGCAGGCCCCCGAAGGTCCCCGTCGCCATCTTGGATCCGGGGACCTGTAGGGAGAGAGACCCCCGCAGCAGCGCTGCACATTGCGCTGCTGTGGGGGGCTCAGGGAAGCACGGAGGGAGCCCCCTCCCTGCCGATGCTTTCCTTTAACCCCCGGTACACCGCGATCGTGTTTGATCGCGGTGTGCAAAGGGTTAACGTGTCGGGTGTCAGCTGTGATAATCACCTGACACCCAGCCGCGATCAGCGGCGTTCACCACGTCGGAGCCGCTGATCGCTATGACGTAATAATCCGTCCATGGGACTTGGGGCCCAGGTCACATGGACGAAATATTACGTCCGATGTAGGAAAGGGGTTAAGGATACCTTTTATGTGCAGATACGTTGTTTTGATCGCCCATTATTACATTTTAATTCAATGGGGCGGCGACCCAAAAAACATAATTTTGACGTTTTTATTTTTTTTCCGCTACGCCGTTTAGCTATCGGGTTAATCCTTTTTATTTTATTTTTTTTATTGATCGGGCGATTCTGAACGCGGCAATAGCCAATATGTGTGTGTGTGATTTCTTTTTATTGTTTTATTTTGAATGGGGCGAAAGGGGGGTGCTTTAAACTTTTATATTTATTTTTTACACAATTTTAAAACTTTTTTTTTATTTTGGCATGCTTCAATAGCATCCATAGAAGGCTAGAATCTGCCTTTGGTTGATCGGCTCTGCTATATAGAGGTGATGGTCATGTTGCCTCTCTGTAGCAGAATTACAGCATTGCTATGAGCGCCGACCACAGAGCATATACAACCATAGAGGTCTCAAGGAGACCTCTGGTTGTCATGTCAGTGCATCGCTGACCCCCGATCACGTGACGGGGGTCAGCGCTGCGCGTATTTCTGCCCCGGAGGCTGGAAGCACTTGTTAAATGCCGCTGTCAGCTTTTGACTGCGGCATTTAACTAGTTAATAGGTACGGGTGGATCGCTATTTCACCTGCGCCTATTGCGGGCACATGTCAGCTGTTCAAAACAGCTGACATGTCCCGGCTTTGATGCGGGCTCACTGCCAGAGCCCTCATCAAAGCTGGGGATCTGACCTTGGACGTACTATTGCGTCCAAGATCAGAAAGAGGTTTTAATACAGGTAATGAGTGCAGAGTAGCAGGGCTTCTGTGAGAACCAGAATTCTTGCTGGTTGGTAGATGATCAAATACTTATTTCATGCAATAAAATGCAATTTAGTTATTTCAAAATCATATAATGAGATTTTCTAGCTTTTATTTTTAGATTCTGTCTTTCACAGTTGTAGTGTACCTACGATAAAAATTACAGACCTCTCCATTCTTTGTAGGTGGAAGAACTCTCAAAATCAGCAGTGTATCAAATTCTTATTTTCCCACTCTAGATACAGTACATTACTATAACTTATCATATAAAATATTTTATTGTAACATTATAGTAAAATAATTAACAATCCACCAGGCGATATAAAAAGTGATTCTCGGCCCTCACGTTATATTATTGAGTTTGAATCCTTTGTTTTCCACCCTTATTGTTTAAAGAAATTCTTTTGTCTTATAGTCTTATAAAGAAAATGCAAAAATCTGAAGAAAAATAAACATTGTATCTGTTTTTTTTGTATGTTTTTTAATTCTTTTTCGAAAAACTCAATTGCATTTTTGATGTGTTTTTCTATTTTGAGTCAACTTATTGCATATTCGCCACATTTCAGTTTGTATCCGTCCTTCATTATTTCTGTTTGGATGTGATTGGTATTGTTGTGCAGAATTTACATCCCCAGAATTATTCCATAGCATCAGTTTAATTCCTGAACACGTTAATAAAGCCATGATGTATTACTTTCATTTCATGCTGTGTATTTCTCTGTATAGATCTTCCACCTGAGCATCACCTTCCTCATTGCTTGATTCTTATACATATAATGAATAAACTTCCCACTCTTCCTGATGAGCTACAAATTTTATGGTGCACAAGCAGCAAATCTCCAGCAAGGTATGTATGTGTGTGTACAGTTATTAGACAGCTAGCAAACTTCATTATAATCCTGAATATATTTAGCAAGGACAATTGTTTTTATTTATTCCCAAAAGCCGATTTGAAGAATTTTTAACACAATCTGTTTTTCTTGGTCCGTTTCAGAATGTCCATCTTTCAAGCAGTGCTACAGAGCTTTGCAAGATGTTCTCCTGAGATAGCCCTTCCAGTTGTTCTGCAGGATGAGTTAGGAAAAGGCCAAAACCCAATAACCCTTACCTTCTATCAATACGTCTGCACCCGTGTGTGTGCCTGTATTGTATTGCTGCCTCCAGGTTGCTTTGCTGAATTAGTAAGTCTAGTGATAAGAATAAGATCTTCATATGAGACAAATTATAGAAGGGGCAGAATCATTTTCAGAACTCTGTTGTGATTCTTTGCAACACTAAGTGGAAATATTATTGTGCATACATGTAGATGACAACAAAGCAAATCTTTGCTTTCACAAATAAACAAATAGAGTTGGGAAATACAGTTCACACTTGTGTTACTTTTTTTCCATCAATCTAAGGCTATGTGCACACACTGCGGATTGGTCTGCGGATTTTTATCTGCGGAACCACAGGTAAAATGACCTGCGGTTTGCCACCTAGACAATGGAATAAACCGCAGCAGAATCCGCAGAAACAATTGACCTGTCCTTTCTTTCTGCGGATTCAAAACTGCAGCTTTTCCGCAGTTAAAAATCCACAGCATGTGCACAGCAGAATGTAAATCCCATAGGATAACATGCTACTGTACACTGTCTGCAGAACTGCTGCAGTTCTGCTGCAGCAAAAACCGCAGCGTGTGCACATAGCTTATTGTCCAGGTGGCAAACCGCAGGCCAATCCGCAGGTAAAACCGCAGGTTACCTGCGGTTCCGCAGATAAGCATCCGCAGACCAATCCGTAGTGTGTGCACATAGCCTTAGAATGTTTTACAAGAATCAGAAAAGCATGCTATGCTGCAATAAAATGCACTGAAGGACAAAAATACTGGTCCATTATGAAACAACCCCTCACATTACCAAAAGGATAATTGGAGTACTAAATCCACAAGAACAATTTAAAATCAAAAAAGCTTTATTAATCTCATATATAAGAGATACCAGAACATATTAAGACAATTACATATCATTATAGAGTAATTTGTGCAAGGTTTTAGGTGCAGCAAAACACGTGCAGCAGTGCACAGCAATCCAATTGGGATATTTCTAATAAAAATACAGCTTATAGTAAAGTGACAGTGCTTTTAAACATTATATTTAATATAATCACACATATCAGGAAAACTGGTCACCAGTGTGGCCAAAATTAGAGGCCCCAGAGAAAGTCAGTCATTTTGGCATAGTAGCGATAGTGACCCCATATTGACCGCGCATGAAGTCCCAGTATTCAAAGTGCCTTACCCATGGATGCTCTGCACGAAGCCCCCTGATGATGCCTACGCGAAACCCGCGTAGGGGCTTGCTGTGTGGCGTGCAGAGCATCCATGGGTAAGGCACTTTGAATACTGGGACTTCATGTGCGGTCAATATGGGGTCACTATCGCTACTATGCCAAAATGACTGACTTTCTCTGGGGCCTCTTATTTTGGCCACACTGGTGACCAGTTTTCCTGCTATGTGTGTGATTATATTATATATAATGTTTAAAAGCACTGTCACTTTTTACTATAAGCTGTATTTTTATTAGAAACTAGCTGAAGAGCTCGGCGCTGCCCGGGCATAGTAACTAACTGTGGTTAGTTATAACAAATTTTAATTATTCTCCATCCCATAGTCCCATGCCCATATACCCATCATACATATCCACCATCCTATAGGCCCGTGCCCATATACCCATCATACATATCCTCCATCCCATAGTCGAGTGCCCATATACCCATCACACATCCTCCATCCCATAGTCCCATGCCCATATACCCATCATACATATTCTCCATCCCATAGTACCTTGCCCATATACCCATCATACATATTCGCCATCCCATAGTCGAGTGCCCATATACCCATCACACATCCTTCATCTCATAGTCCCATGCCCATATACCCATCATACATATCCTCCATCCCATAGTCCAGTGCCCATATACCCATCACATCCTTCATCTCATAGTCCCATGCCCATATACCCATCATACATATCCTCCATCCCATAGTCCAGTGCCCATTATACCCATCACACATCCTCCATCCCATAGTCCAGTGCCCATATACCCATCACACATCCTTCATCTCATAGTCCCATGCCCATATACCCATCACACATCCTCCATCCCATAGTCCCGTGCCCATATACCCATCATACATATCCTCCATCCCTTAGTCCAGTGCCCATATACCCATCACACATCCTCCATCCCATAGTCAGCCATTATGACATCATAATGAGCGGCGGGGCTTACAACCTATGATGACCTCAGCGTCGCCATGGCAACCATTATGACATCATAATGAGGGGCGGGGCTTGATACACACACTTTTTCCCCATTATGTAGATAGGGGCAAAATTGTTTGGTGAATTGGAACGCGCGGGGTTAAAATTTCGCCTCACAACATAGCTTAGGACACTCTCGGGGTCCAGACGTGTGACTGTGCCAAATTTTGTGGCTGTAACTGCGACGGTGCGGATGCCAATCCCGGACAAACATACATACATACATACACACACATTGAGCTTTATGTATTAGATATCCCAATTGGATTGCTGTGCACTGCTGCATGTGTTTTGCTGCACCTTAAACCTTGCACAAATTACTCTATAATGATATGTGGTTAATATGTTCTGGTATCTCTTATATATGAGATTAATAAAGCTTTTTTGATTTTAAATTGTTCTGGTGGATTTAGTACTCCAATTCTCCTTTTTGTATTCAGTGGTATGGGGAGTTATTCCATAGCTAATGCATGCGGTGGTTTGGGCACTATGACCTAGGGCCATCTTATAACATGTGTACTGTTCCAAAGATTTTGTTCGCCCTTACATTACCAGACCGAGCCCTCCACGGTGTAAGGGTCTCATAATGAAAGTGCAGTGTATTGTTATATGCCACCTTGATCGTGTAACTACGAGACACAACTGTGAAATAGTTGGCAGATGGTACAGCAGCCACCTGCCGATCTTTTCCAAGGAGGGTTTAGTTATAGGAATCACCAATAAATAGACCCATGGGGCAAGCCGCTGCTGAGTCCCTATGGTTATATAGAATGTAAGGTATTGTATTTATCATTTAAAGGTAAGGTGCCGCGTTTTTTACATTATTAAAAAAAAAAATGTTAAATTCCTTATTTTTATAACATATTTTCAAGTCACAGTATTTATAGTTTTTGTCTTTTCATTTTTTTTTGCAGCCACAGGGGGCTGCCATTTTGCTTTGCAGGCATGTAAGAGTTGCTGGACGACACTTAGGGCCCCGTCACACATAGCGACTCACCAGCGATCCCGACAACGATATCAACTTGTCAGGATCGCTGGTGTGTCGCTACATGATCGCTGGTGAGCTGTCAAATAGGCAGGTTCACCAGCGATCAGCACCAGCGACGCCGAGTGGGCGCATCGCTGTGTATGTTAGTTACCAGCGCGCTGATGCAGGGAGCTGGTAACTAAGATACACATCGGGTTTGTAAGCAGCACACGTCACTTAGAAACCCGATGTGTACCTTGGTTACCAGCTCCCTGCATCAGCGCGCTGGTAACTAAGGTACACATTGGGTTTCTAAGAATCGCTCGCTGCTTAGAAACCCTGCGTTTACCTTAGTTACCAGCGCTCTGATCGCTGGTCTCCCGCTTGTCACACGCAGCGATGCATGCTGGCCAGCGGGAGACCAGTGATCGAAAAAATGTCCTGGCCATTTCAGGACGATCAGCGATAACCGACAGGGGGGCTGGTCGCTGGTCAGTGTCACACAGAGCGATCTCGCTGGTGAGATCGCTGTTGCGTCACAAAACTTGTGACTCAGCAGCGATCTCGCTAGCGAGATCGCTATGTGTGACTGGGGCTTAACACTCTGCAAATACGGCAGCCCTGGGCATAGGCATCAGCGGTCGGACGCCGACCCTATCTATAACGTTGTAGCCGCATTAGCTGTGACGTGGGCATGCCCTCCTGGGCTGTCCAGGTCACAGCTGTGGGAGGAGATAGCGACCATTTTGTTGTAGCCCGCAGCGTTTGCTGTAGGCTTTATTTTCCCCTGTCATTGCACACACTGCTCAGTGCATGCAATGACAGGTGCTGCCGGTAAGACCGCCAGTCAGCGCTGCGGGATCATGCTGTCACGTGTCAGCGTTACCCCACAGCTGTGACTGTCACCCGCGGTAGCACTACTGCCGATACTGTCGGTCACAGTGCTGCGGGTACATGCTGGCAGATGTCAATGTGATTCCACTACTGACTGTGACCCGCCGCTGTGAATTGCGGTAAAAAAGCAGGCACGGGCCGATGAGACTATTGCTCCCATCCGGCGATGTCGGATGGGAGAGTAATATCATCTGCTGGTGCCTGTGCTCAGAGTAAAATTACATATTCACATAAAAATAAAAAACATTATACTCACCTCACACCAAATCCCCGACGCCCTCGTCTCCTAGAAAAAATGTAAAGTAATAAACCAACCTATACTCCCTGTCCACCGTAATCCAGATTGTCCTACAGCGATCTCACGTGTAGAACAGTCACATCAGGATATGTGACCACTCAACCCGGCCGCCGGCGATACACTGACAGGAGGTAATATCTCCCGCAGTGTATAACTGCGCAGCTGTGAGAGTTAACTGGAGTTCATCAGCTCTGTGCTTTCACTTACGGCACCGGTGTGTGAGAACTTTCCCATGCAGCAGTGGTGCTGTAAAGCACCAGAGCTAATGAACTCCGGTGAACTCTCAACGCAGATCAGTAATACACTGCGGGAGGGATTACCTCCTGTCAGTGTATCGCCGGCTGTCTTTGAGATCAGTCACATCACTGATGTGACTGCTTTTAAAGTGATCCGGATCATCGTGGGACATTATGAATTATCTTCTTGTCGGACAGGTGAGTAATATTTGTGGTTTATAATTTTATATTTAGTTGCAGGAGACGAGGGAGTCGGAGATGAGGAAGTCGGAGATTAGGCGTTCGGTAAGTATGGTTTCTTTTCTTTTCAATGGTTTTTTATTGAAGATTATTGAAAATTTCAGAATTTAACATGCAATCATATAGTAGTACAGCAAAAATCATTACATAACTTACAATTATTATTCATCAATATTTAGACTATGTAGAGTCAGATAAGTATAGGTTGTATTGAAGAATAGCAGATTGTAGATGGCAGGTTCTTCAGATCAAAACCTCTATACGCAACTATTTTGTAACAGGGTATAAAGTCTTAAATTGCTACAACTCGATCAACAACATTCTCATTATAGCTGTATTAAGGTATTGGATAGATGTGAAGTAATGATATAGAAAGAAAAGGTAGCGTAAAGCTGAAGCGAGGAGGGATAAAGAGGGAAGGTATGTGGGAAGGGAGGGTGAACGACGAGGCACAAGTTATTTCAGTACTAGACTATTGCAGTTTAATAGTGCTACTTTAGTCCTGCTTATGTTTGTAAGTGGATCTAAAACGGATCCATGGACGCCAAGTTTCTTCAAATGCTGATTGTGAACAGTTTACCAGGGCCACTAGTCTAGCCACGTGATACAACATATCCACCTTTTCATAAAGTTGGTAGGAAGAGGGAACAATTGACGTTTTCCAATACATAGCGATCAACAATTTCACCGCTGATAGTATGTGTTGCTCTAAATCGGAAGTGCTTTCATTTCTAGGCCATACCGGGAAGTTTAGAAACGGTATTTCAGGCGTTAATTTAGGTATTTTGTTTAGTATTTTTTAAATAACGTTTTCCACAACATGCCAGAATCGGTAAGGGGGTGGGCAAGTCCACCACATATGTAAATATGTGCCATCAGCATCACCGCACTTCCAGCACTTGGTTGAGGTGCCTGTCCACCAGCGGCTGCTTTGTTTTGGTGTAATATACCATCTGGTTATAATTTTAAATGAGTTCTCCTGTGCTCTGACACATTGTGTTGGGCCATGTGAATATTTGTAAATGTGGGAAATTTGGGTTGGGGTGAGCTTGTAGCCCAAATGTGTTATAAATGCTCTTTTGAGACAACAATCTGAAGAAATTAGTATTTGGTAGATGGTTGACATTATTTTGTTGAGTTTATGGACTGTTGCACATAAAGTTTCAAAAGTAGTTAGGGGGCGAGTGAGATCCGATGATTGAAGGTAGCATTTCTGTGACTCCCTGATGGAGCCATATTGAATAAAAGTCAGGTTTGATAATCCTGGTGTCTCTTGTAATTCCTGTAGCGAAGGGAGTGTTCCACCCATCAAGAGATGATCTATAGGTACATTTACCAAATGGCCAGATTCCCCAGCATTGCCGCTCCAGGTGCAGAATGAGTGTGGCAATAAATCTGCACGCTTCCCCCCATTAGACTTAGGTAAAGTTAGAGTTCTGTAAGATATGCGGGACTTCTGTTTCCTCCAGATATAACTGCGGAATATTGAATTAATTTTGGCAAGAAAGAATTTTGGAATAGATATAGGGAGCATTTGGAACATATATGTAAACTTGGGTAGAATAAGGCTTTTCAACAGGTCTTTCCTCCCCATCCACAAAATATGAGTCCTTCCATTTCTTTATGGAGGCTTTTACCGAAGAAATGAGGGGGGGGGGGTATTTAGTTGAATTAGATCCTTATTTGTTCTACCCAATTTTATTCCCAAGTATGTGATGTACTGTTTAGGCCAAGCAAAGGGGTATAAGTTATTTAATTTTATTAGAGTATTCGGAGGGACATTCAGATCTAATGCTTCAGATTTGGACATATTCACCTTGAAATTGGAAAGGCTGCCATATTGCTCTAATAGGTTCATCAAAGTCGTTATTCCAGATAGAGGCTTAGTCATCAAAACCAAGAGGTCATCTGCAAAAGCAGCAGTTTTGTAATGTGCCTTGTTAATTCTCATGCCCTCTATTTCCGAGTGGTGTTGTATAACAATTAGAAGGGGCTCCATCACCAGTACAAACAGCAAGGGAGACATTGGGCAGTCCTGCCGGGTACCATTTTTAATGGTGAATGTGTCTTTCATGTAATCATTTATCCTAAATCGGGCTGTAGGGTGGTTATACATTGCCATTATAGCCAATACAATTGCATTTGGAAGCACAAACCAAGCAAGTACCTCCCTTAAATAGATCCAGTCTACCCTGTCAAAGGCCTTTTCCGCATCCGTTCCGTAAAGGAAGTTTGCGGTGTTTTATATATTGAAGTAGGTATAGCACTTTATTTACATTATCCTTCCCCTCTCTTCCCCCAACAAATCCAGGCTGATTTAAAGACATCGGCTTTGGTAAAAATTTGGCTATCCTTCTTTTTTAAATCTACATTAAGAAGGGTTATTGGCCTATAACTGCTACACAATTCTGGGTCTTTCCCTTCCTTATGTATTAAAGATATTCTGGCTTCAAGCATTTGACTTGGAAGCGGTTGGCCCTCCAATACTGCGTTACAGACGTTTAGCAAATGTGGTAGCAAGAGCGTGGAGAAGGATTTGTTACTACATAGCTGAAAATCCGTCTGGACCGGGTGCTTTCCCTGCGGGGCACTTTGACAGGGCAGACTGTAATTCATTGAGTAGGAAAGGCTTAGTGAGTTGCTGTCTCTGGGGGTCCGATAGACCCAGTAGATTCAAATTGCTTAAGAAGGCTTGTACTTCTGTTTTTCTTTTGTCTGCAATTTCAGTAGTTTCTTCCGGTCGCAAATTATATAGCCGTTTACAATAGTCGAGGAATGCTGGTTCTATGTGACCTTGATTTTGCGAGCTTTCACCACTATCATTTTTGATTGAATTAATCAAAGTACAGGCTTGCCTCTTCCTTAACCGAGATAACAGTTTGGAAGCTCTATCACCATGTACATACATTTTATTTTTCCACGATGCGTAGGATTTAGCAGACCTCGAGTTAAGTATATCCTTAAGTTGTTGTCTTTTCTTTTGCAGTGTATCCAGAGTTTGTTGATCAGTTTTGCGTTTGTATTGGATTTCGAGCAACGCTATATCTTCATATAAATCATGAATTTCTTTTTGTCGAGTTTTGTTAAGAAAGGAGGTGATAGATATCATCTCCCCTCTGGCAACCGATTTATGTGCCTCCCATAAAACCTGTGGGGAAATTTCCTGCGAGAGGTTTTGATCGAAGTATTGGGAGAGCGTTTTGCTCATACGTGCACTTCCGGGCACAGACTCGTTGACTCGCCACACTCTGCATCGGGGGTAAGATTTAGAGAATGATAGTTTCAGTAATACTGCTGAGTGATCAGAGTAAATATTTGGGATTATTTTTGCCTGTTTTATATTAGAGAGCATTTTACTGGGAACAAAGATATAGTCTAAGGCTAGTTTCACACTAGCATTCGTGGGCGCAGGGCCGCTACTAAGCCCTGCCCCCGGCCGCGCCCCCTCCGGTCAGTTCCTCCTCTGATCGCATGAGGCTGCATGGGATCAGTGTATCCTTTATTTAGCGTTGGATACGCTGACCGTGCGCTGGTCTGATTTTGCTGGCGCTGCGCCCTCAGCGCACAAAAACGCGCTGTGTTGCATTTTTGTGCTCTGGGCGCAGCGTCAGCAAAATCAGACCAGCGCACGATCAGTGTATCAACGCTAAATATAGGATACGCTAATCGCATGCAGCCTCATGCGATCAGAGGAGGAACTGACCGGAGGGGCCGCGGCCGGGGCTTAGCCGCGGCCCTGCGCTGCGCCCATGAACGCTAGTGTGAAACTAGCCTAAGCGATGGTAGGATCTATGGGGGTTGGAGTAAAAAGTATAGTGCCTTTCAGATGAGTTTAGGTATCTCCATGTGTCGATCAATTGCAGGGATCCCAGTTGTGACTTTATCCTATGTAGATCGTTTGGCGAGATTGCACTTTTTTGTTTAGTGGTATCTACCAAAGGTTCCAAGGCAACATTAAGGTCCCCACCCCACCAACAAAAAGTATCACCTCCCTAAAGTTGTCAATCTTTTTTAAGATTGAAATTAGCCACTTTAATAACATTTTATTAGGAGCATATAGACTACATAATGTTACAAGGGTATCATCTAAGAGTCCCTTAACTAGACTAAATCGGCCTTGAGGATCAGCCAATGTCTCCCTTAACTGGAAGGACACACTCCTCGCCACAGCTACCCTTGATCCTGATTGTGTAGTTGTTGCATGATACCATTTATCATAGGCTGAACGCTTAAAAGAAGGCAACCTGTCGGGTTTAAAATGTGTTTCCTGAATGAGAAGAACATCTGCTTTTTATTTTTGAAATAACTGTAATGTGTGGCATCTCATGCTTGGGGAATTCAGCCCATGTGCATTAAACAAAACAAACGTGAGCACCTTGTCAGTGTCCGCCATAGCTTTGTATGGAGTAGTGACTGTTTCTTGTGTTGTAGCTTGATTCTCGTGCCTACAGCAGGGGCAGAACGGGGACACAGGTAAGGAGGGTAGGGGGAGGGAGAGAGAAGGACAGAGCATAATGGAGAAGAAAGTAGAATGTTAGGAGGGTCATAATACAAATACAATGTATTACTATTCAATGACAAACAGTTACCAAAATCAGCCAAGTCATTGTAGTATGCCAGCTTAGAAAGAACTCAAATACATTAGAAAACTAAACAGTAGTTGCTCCACTTAGAGTGTTGCCCAGTTTGAGCTAAAAAGCAACACAGAATCAGAATTTCTTAGGAGTATATCAACTGACTAGGTTAGATGCGTTCAACTATAAGTAAAGAGCCAAACTTCCCAGTTTGTCTAATATCAACTGATTTTCCACATCCTTAACTAGGATTAAATAATTAGGTATCAAAAATATAGAACATATAGAACAGAAACTTAGAATTCAAGTAGTGTCTTCAAAGCCCTTAGGTGGTGGCGTCTTCGCTAGCTTCCTCTTCTGTCTTTGTGAATTTGGAGTCAGAGCCACTTGCCATGCCAGAATGTCAGGTAGGGGGTGCATCAAAGATGCTGAGTGGAAAGACTCTAGATTGGGATAGGTTTCCAGCATTATTTTCAATGTTTTGCAAGCCGATTTGATGTCCATTGAAGATCTAGCTTGATACTCTTATCTCCAGCTGTTATATGTATACCAAAGGAGAAAAGCCAACGAAAGTGGAGACCTTTTTTCAGAATAGCCTCAGTAAATGGTTTCAGAATTCTCTGCTTCCTAAGGGTAGTAGCAGATAGGTCTTGAAAGAGATTAATTTGTGAGTCCTCATATAAACTTTCCTATGATTCTCTGGCTCTGCGTAGGATGAGATCTTTCACACGATAATCTAGAAAACGACAGATCACATCTCGTGGTTGCTCCCCCTGGGAAGGTTTGGGGCGGAGGGCTCTGTGTTCTCTTACTAGTTCAATCTCTTGAGGGTCTGACTCAAGAAGAAGATTTTTGAATATCTCTTGTGCCACTTTGCTCAGAGCTTCAAATGCTACTTTTTCAGGGAGTCCTTTAATTCTTATATTGTTACGACGTTCTCGATTCCCATGGCCTTCTTGGGCTGTGTGGACCACGTGAAGCTGATTTTCATGCGCGTTCAGACAGTCAAATACAGCATTAGACCGTTGTCATGACATTCTGTGTGTTTTCATGCGTCTCAAGTCTGTGACCTTGTAGATTTAAATCCTGTTTTATCTCTGCAAGCTCCTTTCCTATTGGATCAAGAGCTTTAGACAATATTCATTTGATAAACGAACGTGTGACTAAAGCATCTTTTGTTGTGCCTTCCATGTCAGAGTCGCTTTCCAGTTCGGAGTAAGAATCCTCAAATGAAGCTATATCTTGATATCTGGGGGACTTAATTGGGTCAGGTTGGGTAGTTTAATTTTTGAGGTAGTTATCCACATCCGCTTGTGTAACAGATTTTGTCATTTTGGATAATTTCACCATAATTGCAATTATCTATAAAGTAAAAATAGAGCAAATTTGAAGTTAGAATTCCCACAGCTGGCAGTGGGATTAGTTAGAATACCATACTTCTTTGTATATGTAGCAGTAAAAACAAAGAATTAGCGTGGCTGAGTAAAAGGGGGTTCGAGGCTGAAAAGTGATGGGCAGAGGTAGGAAAGGTGAAAGAAGAGAGAAAAAAAATATTATTATTCAGTCTTGCTGCAGTCCTGATGCTTGGCACTTGGTGTCAGCTGGGGCTCATATGATGTTTTTTCCAGAGTACTGTTTGGAGCCAAGTGGTCTCTAGAAAACTATATTAGTGGGTATTGGTGCACTATAGAGTTCAAGATCCCCCCCCCCCGCTGCTATGATTAGCCCACCCAGTGAATTCTCCGAGTGTTCAGCACTCAGCTTATTTTAATGTTCCTGCGTATAAGGCCTCTGGGGGACAGCTCCACAGGAGGGTAACCGGGTGTTCCCACCTCCAATTCCGGTCCCCACCGCAAATGCAGGGTGTTCTACTTACAGCCCCAATGACTCAGCGCCGCACTCTCTCTTCTATGCCCGCTCACTCCCTCGGTGCCGTTGGGGAGATCAGTGGGTGCTCTGGCTTGTCTGTGTATCAGCGTGTCAGCGTCAGCACTATGGCGCCACGCTTGTCTATAGATCCGCTGCGACTATTTTTGCGTGCTGCGGCGGTATACACCACTCACCACACTGATTCCCCGTCGGCGGTGAGGGTCAGATTTTCGGTGTGCCTCGTTCAGGGAGGTTCGTATGGGTATCTCTGCAGGGGGGAGCTGGTCCGGTGGTCCTCTGTATAGGCAATCCCTGCACAGGGCCGAGAATCTTCTTTTAGAGGCGCCGATGGTGATCCTCGGTATCCCTCCGCCACTCCAGTACTTTTCCCGCCGGTAGCTTCTCAAGTGATAAGACCCTGCTTACTTATAGATTGGATGATGAGACTTGGGTCAAAATGATCCAGGTGGGTCCAGGGTCAGCTCCGGTCACGGGAGTACTTTGAAAAAGGAGCTTTAATAGATTTTCAAGCCTCCTTTGCTGCTTTGGTCTGGGAGCTCAGGATATCTGCCTCTCGTCCGCCCCCCAGTAAGTATGGGTTAATTAAGAATAATAAATGACTTTATTCTGGCTGTGTATTTATTTACCATATAACTATAATATTAGTAATGAATAGGTGTCTTATAGACGCCTCTCCATTACGAAGCCATGGGCTTGATGTCACCTGACAATACAAAGGTGACATCAACCCCACAAATATGAACCCCACTTGCCACCACTACAGGGCAAGTAGGAAGAGCAAGGCTAAGTGCCAGAATTGGCACATCTATAAGATGTGCCATTTCTGGGGTGGCTGAGAGCTGATGTTTTTAGCCTGGGGGGGTGCCAATATCCATGGCCTTTTCCCAGGCTATTAATATCAGCCCGCAGCTGTCTGCTTAGCCTTTGCTGGTTTTTAATTATGGGGTTACGACATGTCATTTTTTGGCATTATCCCCCATTTTAATGGCCAGTATACCGCTGTGAGCTGATATTAATAGCCAGGGAAGCTCCATCTGCCCCCAGTTTTTGGCTTTCTCTCTGCTGCTGCTTATTAAAATTTTGCGGGAGCCCACGCATTTTTTTTTCTTTTTTTATTTTTTCACATTAACAGTTGTTTGGTTACATCCTGTGTAATGAATGTTCTGTTAACGCTCCAACATAGGCTTGTGCCAATATGTGCGTTTGTGTGTGTTTGTGTTTACCTATCGGCTTGCTAATGACTGTGTCAGGGTGAATATGAGCATGAGTGTCAGGCCGGAGTCACACTAGTGAGAAAATCGGATGAGTACAATGCGATAAAAAAATCGCATTGCACTCGTCCCAATGTTAATCTATGGGGCAGCTCCCAGCATCCGATTTTTTTTCTTGCCCGTTTTAAACGGGCTGAGAAAATCGCAGCATGCTGCGATTGTCACCGATTCTCGGCCGAGACTCACCAATGCAAGTCTATGGGTGCGAGAAAAAAATCGGATTACACACGGACCACAAGTGTGACTTGCGAGAAAAACGCAAGACTTCTCCAGGTGACAGGAAATTGCATCAGGCCTTGTCAGGAAGCTTTGCCATGCAAATTTCACTGGCACCGATTAAACAAAAACCAGGAAGAACGCCTCCACGGATTCATGGTCCTGCATATAAACGTGGAGATGCTCATAGTTCTGGTCCAGGAGAGGCCAGAACTATGGGATCAGAAAGATACCCACTATGCAGACCGGGCACGCAAGGAGGCTGCGTGGAGAAGAATCTGCACACAGATGTTCCTTCCACGATTATGGTGAAAGATCTCGTGAGATCAAAGAGCAAATTAGTAAGTACAATATTGTTCATTTAATCAGGAAAGTTTTTTTCATATTGTCTGCCAAAAAAACCCTGCCAACGCTTCCTCTTGTAAATAGTATGCCCAAAATGTTTCCTCATTCCCACTTCAAAATGAAGCAAAGCTGTAGGCCCCATTGCAATGTCTGTATATTGACCTTAAATGAATCTGCGATATCCACGAATGTTGGCACCCTGAATTTACTGATGTGACCATTTTGCGCCCTTTTCTTGCAAATTGAGAACCTAACCAAAGGGCTGCTGTTATAGATTTTTGTGACATACATTATCTAAGAAATGCATACAGGTTTTTGGGCAAGCTTTATAATATCCAGACCTCATGTTCGAAGAAATTATTAATATTTAATAGTATTGCCAAATTTTCCCTTTATCTAGGCCTAAGGGTATGTGCACACGCTGCGGATTCTGCTGCGAATCTGCAGCAGATTTGGCCCTGTGGAACCGCAGCAGTTCTGCAGGCAGTGTACAGTATAATGTTATCCTATGGGATTTCAAATCCACAGTGCACACGCTGCGGATTTTTCCGTACAGAAAAGCTGCGGTTTGAAATCCGCAGCATGTCAATTCTTTCTGCGGGTTCCGCTGCGGTTTGACACCTATTCCATTTTCCAGGTGTCAAACCACAGGGGAAAACCGCTGGCCAATCCGCAAGAAAACCGCAGGTCAATTTACCTGTGGTTTTACCTGCGGATCCGCACGGAAAAATCTGCAGGTGAATCCACAGCGTGTGCACGCAGCCTAACCGTTTTCGAGAATTTTAATCCAACACTGGCTGCCTACTCAAAGTAAGTTTTTTTGGGATTGTTAAAATGTGTTAAAACCCTCCAACATATGCCCTTTTTAAAAATGTTCCCTTTTTTTGGTTTCCATTGCAGTGACTGATGTGACAAGACGTTGGTGCAGCTGTAGGCACCAATATAGGCGGGAGAGACAGCTGCGCGCCAGGAGTGGAGCGTCCGCACCCAGTAAGCGGAAGTATCTTTATTATGACCGCCTCAACTTCCTTGTACCAGGTATGGATCTGCGACCATAAGTGCATGCCTATCCAAACTCAAATTTTTATTTATTTATTTTTGGTCCAAACCTTAATGTTGGATTTTTGTCTCACCAGCACCGAGTCAAACATCACAGAGCGGGAGACGGCATCCGACTCAGAAGCACAAATTGATCCTGTGGTAGATGGTGCTGAAGGGGCTGTCTCTTCTTCAGCACCTTCAAGCGGCACCCATCCTCCACCACCAGCAGCATCCAGCCAGCAAGCGAATCCAGAAGGGCATGGCAATTAGTAGCAGCACCACCTTGGCTCTGGATACGTCTCCTCAGGCTCCAGCCATTCCCCGACGTGGCAGGCGCAGGAGAGAAGGAGCAGCGACAGGAACTCGGACGCAGGTGGACAGAGGTGTTCTGGACTACTTATCTTCTGCAGCACATGATGATGCGGAGGAGGCTTATGGCCGGAGTCTGGCACAGTACCTACGGGCTATTTCCCGGGAGTTCAGGCTGCATGCAAGAGGGTCACTATAAATTTTACTTGACTCTTGCACACCACCAAATCGTCCTGGCACAGTATTTGGTTTTCTGGAAAGGTGGCAGCTTTCCTCGGAAAATCAAGTATATCTGCAGGGTAGCCAAGCCATGCAGGGTCCAGCAGGCAGTGAGCCACTACCTTCTCCCCAGATGTCTACACCTCCTCTGTCCGTGCCAACAACCCAAATTGGGCCTCCACAGGCCCAATATATGGAGCACAGCACACAAGGCCAATATGGTCAATATACCAATGTTGGAGGCTGGCCCCAACATGGGTATGGTACACATGGCCATCTTTGGGGATATGGTTAAATTGGTCAGTCATACACTCATGACTACCAACAACCATATCACAATTACCCCTACACCAACCCACAACTAGATCCTTCAAGGATGGTCCCTACCCAACTAGCATCTGCTACCACACAGGGTGACAGTTATGTTGCCCAAGAAACAAGGGCCAACACCCAAACAGGACTACCGCCTTCCCCTCCCCCGACCTACCATCACTTGTAGGTTGAATTTTGGGCCAACAAACTCTTGGCATATTGTTTGTATTGTTTTGTTATATTTTTTTGAACATATTTTGTGCCTTCAAAGATATGCAACTTATGCCATATGGCTAAAATATGGTGTAACTTCTTTTTTTTTTTGCGAAGAAAAAAATGTTCGTTAGTAAAAAAGTTTACTATCTCTGACTGTTTCGGTTACTAATTGTTATGTAATGTGGAGCGGGGGAAAATAAAAACATATCAGAACAACAAAAATTACACACAAAAAAAGAACATACAGCATATATTTTTACTGAAAGACAAAAACCATATACTACATTGATAAGGCATTCTCTTGCCAGGGAGTACTTCCCACAGGTAAAACAAAATTCCTGGTGAAAACATCACGGACTTTAAGCCCAGAGGGCTGACGATGGGGTGAAATAACAGGGGGCCTAGGGGCCACTAAATTTGGAAACACAAGGTCCTCACCATCAGAAGCTGCACAGTCATGTATTCTGGTGAAATTGTGCAGGATAGCACATTCTTGTATGACCAAATTAACATTCTCTTCACTCAGCTGAATGGCCGACTGGAGAACTCGCCATTTGGCACAAAGAATACCAAAGGTGCACTCCACCAGTGGTCGTGCGCGTGAAAGGCGAAAGTTAAAGATCCTGCGCTGGTGGTTCAGGGATCTACGAGGATAGGGCCTCATAACGTTCCTGGTTAATTGGAAGGCCTCATCTCCAACAATCACGTAAGGCACCACATCCATTGTAGACACTGGGAGCTGACGTGGTGGTGGGAGGTCAAATTAGTTATTGCGCAGCCGCCGACCCATAAGGAGGAATTGAAGACTCTAGAGTCTCCAGTCCTTCCATAGGCCCCAATATCTTCAATTACAAACCTGTAGCGACTGTCAACCAGGGCCAACAGTACTACAGAGAAATTCTGCTTATAATTATATTATTGGGACCCTGAGTTCGGCGGCTTACGCACACGGTTGTGCTTCCCATCCAGGGCTCCAATACAGTTTGGCAACTGACACGTGTCCTGAAATCTCTGGGCTATACGTAACCAGTCCTTAATTTTGGGCTCCGGCATTACCTCTTGATGGAGTCGGGACCAGATTGCGGAGTAAGTAGAGCGGACAATGCCTGAGATGGTTGATTTTCCTATTAAAAACTCTAAATGCAGTGCTGCATAGGACAGCCCAGTGGAAAAGAGTCTAAAAAAAAAAAAAAGGAAAGGAGCCAAATGTGAAGGCAGGGCAACTAATATCTGGTCACGCTTTGCACAAATCTATAATATTCACATTTAAAGGCAGCCATTACCAACTAAAAATTACAGGTTTTGTGGGTTTAGTGAACATATAATGTACAGCAGGGTTCCCCAACTCCAGTCCTCAAGGCCCACCAACAGATCATGTTTTCAGGATTTCCTTAGTGTTGCTCAGGTGATAATTGCTTCACCTGTGCAATACAAAGGAAATCCTGAAAACATGATCTGTTGGTGGGCCTTGAGGACTGGAGTTGGGGAACCCTGATGTACAGGATTAAATGTTACTGGCCAAACATATTCCAAATGTTAACAAATAAGTTAGGGATAAGGGATTGAAAATCAGTTGGCTTGGTAAAACTTGGTAAACATATCTTTATTCGGACTCCCATGACAGCACCACGAGAGAGGGGATCCGCCCTTCGGGAACAGGAAACCTACAGATACAAAAGGGCGGTACCTCTCCCACGCATTAGTTGGTTTCCTGTTCCTGAGGGGACGGGATCCTGCAGATGAACCGGATCCCAGGCCGGCCGGCCGGTTCAGGTAGCGGGGGGGGTCTCCTACCTCGGCCTGGTGCGGAGCTCCTGGAAGACGCCACGGTGGCCCAGGATGGGTGGCACGGCAGTGGCGTAGACAGCAGGGAGCGGCGTCCGGAGGAGGTCCGTCTCCATAAGCAGACCGCGCCGGTGAGTATGCCCCCCGGGGACTCCCAACTCCAGCGGTGCGGTCGCAGGGCGTTGGGGCCGGGGAGCGCTCCATGGTGCAGGGCCCGGGCGTTCCGCGTGACTTCCGGTCACGTCGGGAGTCGCGGTGACGTCAGGGGGCGGAGCCTCGGGGCGCTTCCAGGTCGGTGGAGCCACTGCGCAGGCGCGGGGACCCAAGATGGCGGCGCCCATCGGAAGGATGCCGGTAAGCGCCGGTTCCCCTGAGAGAAGCGGTGCCAGCTGGAGGGGGGAGGGGCCCTAGTAGAGGGGGGGGCGCGGCAGGAGATAGCTGCTGTCCGGAGGAGGGGTATATAGGCAGGATCCTAGATGGGTGCCTTGCCTTGGCCACATTATTGCAAGCCAGTAATGGAGAGCGATCAGGAGCAGCAGCAGCAAAAGCAGCAGCAACGGCGGCAACAGCGACAATCTTCACTGCTGCCCCTGGATGACCTTAGGCAGGTCAAACAGAAGAAGAAAGAGGCCCGTGACAGTAAGGAGCGTCCTGGACGAAGTGACCAGTCCAGTCATAAGAGCTCCGCTAGGCGGACAGGAGCATCGACTGAGAAAAATCCCCCTCATTCTCCGGGGAAGAAAGCTACAAGTAAAACCAGACACAGGGAATGCGCACTCTGTGCATGCCCGTTACCAGATTCATGCCCCAAAAAGTTATGTCCCCCCTGTATCCAGCAGACAGTGGCGGAGGAGTCACCCGCAGTAGCGGCGTGTTTAAGGGATATAGTAAGGGCAGAGATGAAGGAAACCCTAAAATCCCTGTTCCAACCAGAGAGTGTAAGAGGTGAGGACTAGAGTTGAGCGACTTTGGTCGGATCGGGTTTCGTGAAACCCGAATGAAACAAAATAAGTTTCAGATGAAACTCGTCCGACTAGAGCAAAACAAAGTCGGAGTTTCGTCCGAAACCCGACCCCAATGCAAGTCAATGGGAAATAAAAGTCGGACAAAACTCCGACTTTTTTTGCTCTAGTCAGACGAGTTTCATCTGAAACTTATTTTGTTTCATTCGGGTTTCACGAAACCCGATCCGACCAAAGTCGCTCAACTCTAGTGAGGACCCTGTGGAGTCGGATTCCTCAACAGAGTGGAGGAGAAGTAAGGGCTCCCACGTTTCATCTCCCTCGTCCTCCTCAGAAGACGAGGACTCTGGTCGGTTTTGCCTGCCACTCGACCGAGTAGACAAATTGGTAAAAGCGGTCAGAGGAACAATGGAGGTGGAGGAGCCGAAGCCTCAATTATCCATGCAGAATGTGATGTTCGGGGGGCTGGAGCAGAGGAAGCGTAGGGTCTTCCCACTAAACGAAAAGATCCAGGATCTCATCCGCAGAGAGTGGAAAAAGCCAGATAAAAAAGGGTCGCTACCACCAGCCCTCAAGCGGAGATATCCCTTTGATGATACAGCAATGAATACTTGGGACAAGGCCCCCAAATTAGATGCAGCTATTGCGAAAGCATCGAAAAAATCCTCGCTACCCTTTGAGGACATGGTGTCCCTTAAAGATCCTCTTGACAGGAAGGCAGATACCTTCCTTAAAAAAACCTGGGAAATGGCAGCCTGTTCCTTAAGACCAGCAGTAGCATCGACTTGCACGGCCAGGTCCATGATGGTCTGGTTGGACCAGTTAGAGTCACAGTTAAAACAAGGAACATCTAGACAGGCAATCCTTGGGGCCCTTCCAATAATCCAGGATGGCGCAGCCTTCCTAGCGGATGCCTCGGCTGGTGCAGTCAGAATGGCCGCCAGGGCAGCAGGACTCTCTAATGCGGCTCGGAGAGCCCTGTGGCTGAAGTACTGGCCAGGAGATATTCAGTCCAGGGCGAAACACTGCACTATCCCGTGTGAGGGGGAATATTTATTCGGAGCAGTCCTGGACGAACTACTGGAGAAGGCCGGGGATGATAAAAAGAAATTCCCAAATCTTTGGTCTGCATCCTACCGACGTCCGTTTAATAGAAGGAGATTCGGTCAAGGGAGAAGGCGTAACCCTTCACCTAATAGAGACCGTCCCAGATGGGAGGATAGAAGGAGAAGAGGTACGGGCTTCATGTTCAGACGCTCGTCGAGAGAGCGTAAAAGACAAAACGAATGACTAGCAATTCCCATGAGGGGTAGACTGTCATCCTTCCTCCCAGCATGGCTACAGATCACCAATAGTGACTGGGTGCGGAATGTGATATCCACCGGACTCAGGTTGGAGTTCACTCAGGTCCCACGGGATACCTTTAAACCTACACCCTTAAGGTCTTCACCCTTCGAGCAGGCGGCTTTAGAAGAAGAGGTCGTGAGCCTGTGTCTAAAAAACGTTCTGATAGAGGTTCCAGAGTCTGAGAGAGGAAGAGGGTTCTACTCTCCCTTATTCCTAATCCAAAAGCCGGATAAAACATTCAGAACGATTATCAATTTACGTTTCCTTAATGAGTTTTTGGTTAAACGCACCTTTAAAATGGAGTCCATTAGTTCTACAATAAAGATGCTGTTTGAAGGGTGTTTTATGGCGGTAGTGGACTTAAAAGATGCATATTATCATGTGCCCATCCATGCAGATTTCCAGCAGTTCCTGAGAGTGGCGGTATCAATAGACGGTATAATCCGTCATTATCAGTATAGAGCCCTTCCCTTTGGACTCTCAGCAGCGCCCCGGGTATTTACAAAATTAGTGGCCGAAGTTATGGCTCATTTACGGGAAGTTGACATCTTAATTATCCCATACTTGGATGATTTTTTGATTGTGGGAAATTCAGTGGCCCATTGTCTGTCTCAGATTAAAAAAGCTAAGTCCAGATTAGAGAACCTCGGATGGATAATAAATTACGAGAAATCCCGTTTTCCGCCCTTAAGGGTCCAGAAGTTTCTAGGCTTGCTGTTAAATTCAGAAACTCAGCAGTGTCTGTTACCCGTAGATAAATTACAGGCAGGCCATGTCCCTGTTAGGCTCCCTAACTTCATGTATCCCAGCGGTCAAGTGGGCACAATTCCACACTAGGGCCCTTCAGAAAGACGTCCTGGTTAATAGTAGAACCTTAGAGGGCTCCTTGCAGGGTCAAGTATTGCTAAGCCCCTCAACTATTACATCTCTTAGGTGGTGGCTCGATGTCGGAAATTTGGCCTCGGGGGTGCCCTGGGTAATACAGATAACCCGCGTGATAACCACAGACGCTAGTCCTTGGGGTTGGGGGGCCCATATGGGGGACATAGTGATACAGGGACAATGGGGCTCCGATGCTGAGATATCATCTAACCAGAGGGAGCTGCTGGCAATTGAATTGTCCATTAAAAAACTCATGTATCTACAGGGCCATCATGTGAGGATACTCTCGGACAACCAGGTAGCGGTAGCCTATGTCAACCACCAAGGTGGAACCCGCTCCAACGCCCTGATGCAGATAACGGAACGTCTCCTTCAGATAGCAGAGAAAAATTTTCTATCTTTAACCGTGCTCCACATCAGCGGGAAAGACAACATGAAGGCAGACTTTCTAAGCCGCAGGGCCCTAAGGCAGGGAGAATGGGCGTTAAACTCACACATCTACAACCAGATTGTCCGCAAATGGGGTCAACCGGAGGTGGACCTCTTTGCCACCAAGGAAAACAGGAAGGAAAAAACTTTCTGTTCCCTAAATCCCAGGGAAAATCCACTGGCCGTGGACGCCCTCCTAATAAAATGGGACTTCTCGCTGGCTTATGCCTTTCCGCCTTTGAACCTTCTACCTCTGGTAGTGAGGAAGATCAGGGAAGACGGGGCAAGAGTCATATTGATTGCCCCCTTCTGGCCCAGAAGGACCTGGTTTGCATGGTTGAGGACCATGTCAGTAGGCGATCCTTGGGTACTGCCGAACCTTCCAGATCTCCTCTACCAGGGGCCAGTCAACCACCCACAAGTAGCGGGACTCCGTTTGACGGCATGGTGTTTGAAAGGACACTATTGAAAGATAGAGGGTTCTCAAAAAACCTAATCGATACACTTCTAAAAAGTAGAAAACAAACCACCACAGGTATCTATGCTAGAACCTGGAGGTGATTCCTGTCCACCTGTGAGTTTAATATCAGGGATGGAATACCCGTAAAACAGATTCTAGAATTCCTCCAGAGGGGTCTCGAGTTGGGCCTTTCCACGAGTACACTGAAAGTACAAGTTTCAGCTTTAGGGGCCCTATTTGCATGCGACATTGCCGGTAACCATTGGGTTGCAAGATTCATTAAGGCAGTTACCAGATCGAGACCCATACTCAAAGATAGGTGTATGCCTTGGGACTTAAATTTAGTCCTGACAGCCATGACAGAGAGACCGTTTGAACCTCTGGACTCTGCTTCACTAAAAACGATATCACTTAAGACAGCCTTTTTGGTAGCAATAACATCGGCACGTAGAATAGGCGACATACAGGCACTTTCCAGATTACCTCCGTACACAGAATTCTTACAGGATGGAGTAATCCTAAGGCCAGACCCGGCATACCTTCCCAAGGTAGCATCTCATTTTCATAGGACACAAGAGATAGTTCTGCTTTCCTTCCTCCCTAATCCAACCAATCCTAAAGAACAAAAACTTCAGGCTCTAGATGTTAAGAGATGCCTACTTAAATATTTAGCAGCCACGGATCCTTGGAGGAAGGAGAACGCATTATTTTTATCCTTCCAAGGTCCCAGGAAAGGGTATAGAGTATCAAAGCGTACGTTACCGAGGTGGATTAGGGAGGCTATCTCTCTTGCCTACACAGCAGGTGGCGGTCCGGCTCCACAGAACCTGAGGGCGCATTCCACTCGTGCCATGGCATCATCCTGGGCAGAGAGATCGGGAGTATCAATTGACCAGATATGTAAGGCGGCCACCTGGTCATCTCCTTCCACCTTTTTTAACCACTATCGGTTAGACATGGGTGCCTCCTCAGATCTCACCTTCGGGCTAAGGGTGCTGCAGGCTGTAGTCCCTCCCTAAATTAGTTTACATCTCTGTAATTCTCTCGTGGTGCTGTCATGGGAGTCCGAATAAAGTATTAAGTTACGTACCGGTAACGGTATTTTTCGGAACCCCGTGACAGCACCCTTAGTTCCCTCCCTTGTTCACGTATAGGGGTGCACCCCTTTAGAAAATTGTTTCACGAATTTACCTTATGTGGGAGATGGTATAAAGAATTGTAAATAGGATAGATAGGTTGTATATATTGTGTATATGCGGTGTACTAACCATGGTAGCCTCTCAAGCTCTGTAATCCAACTGATGCGTGGGAGAGGTGCCGCCCTTTTGTATCTGTAGGTTTCCTGTTCCCGAAGGGCGGATCCCCTCTCTCGTGGTGCTGTCATGGGCTTCCGAAAAATACCGTTACCGGTACGTAACTTAATACTTTTGAACACATACCGTAAAGTAAGTAGAAAGGCGCTCCTTGGCAGAAATACTTTTGTGCATCCTGGTGTCCTGAAAGGTGTTCCCAGGGTGCACAATCTCCAGCAAATGATCAAAAGTACCAAGGCTCATCCGGCAATATTGAAAGAACTTGTCTGGATGGCTACGCAGAGAGGAATAGAGCCGATGGAAATGTCCTTTTGTGAGCCGGCGCCTCAAAAGTGGATGGACCCACATTCTTCTCTGCCTCCTCGGATCCGCAATCACTAGGTATGGCTCCCCATATCGTCGTGACAATACCCAATTGTAAAGCACCCGCTCAGTGTTGTTAAAAGTCAGTCTGTAGGACATGTTTGTCACAAAGATGAACTAACACAAAACAAGCACGCACTCTACTGCAAAGTGGGGAGGCTCCCACATGTTGTTGAGGCAATAAATATGGGTCTGGATGGTGATTTAAATTGCTTTCAGGCCTAAAAACCGTTTTATGTCAATTTTGCAAGCAGGCAAGAAAATCTCGCCATACAGATGTCACATGGATGCTTAGATACGAGAAAATCGCATCCTCGCATGACAATCGGATGACATACGGATCACTGTTTATGAAACATTTGTGCGATTTTGGTCCTTTAAAAACGGTCCGATTTTTTTCATCGTTCTGTGTGACTCAGCGTGAGTGTGAGCATCAGCGTGAGTGAGCACACGCCCCCCATAGACCAGCACACTGCTCTCCTGAAATACTCTGTGCTGCTGTCACCCTACTCCTTCCACCATGTATATCCATCTGTGACCCCCCCATAGACCAGCACGCTGCTCTCCCTGAAATACTGTGCTGCTGTCACCCTTTTCCTTCCACCATATATCTCCATCTGTGACCCCCATAGACCAGCACACTGCTCTTCTGAAATTCTCTGTGCTCCTGTCACGCTGCTACTTCCGCCATATATCTCTCTCTGTGACCCCTATAGACAGCACACTGCTCTCTTTAAATCTTCTGTGCTGCTGTCACCCTGCTCCTTCCAGCATATATCTCCATCTGTGACCCCCCATAGACCAGCACGCTGCTCTCCTGAAATACTCTGTGCTACTTTCACACTGATCCTTCCACCATATATCTCTCTCTGTGATACCCCCATAGACTACCACACTGCTCTCCTGAAATACTATGTGCTGCTGTCACCCTGCTCCGTCCAGCATATATCTCCATCTGTGACCCCCCCATAGACCAGCACACAGCTCTCCTGAAATACTCTGTGCTGCTGTCACCCTGCTCCTTCCAGCATATATCTCCACCTGTGACTCCCCTCTAGACCAGCACACTGCTCTTCTGAAATACTCTGTGCTGCGGTCACCCTGCTCCCTGCAGTATATATCTCCCTCTGTGACCCCCCCATAGACCAGCACACTGCTCTACTGAAATACTCTGTGCTGCTGTCACCCTGATTCTTCCAGCATATATCTCCCTCTATGACCCCCTATAGACAAACACACTGCTCTCCTGAAATACTATGTGCTGCTGTCACCCTGCTCCTTCCAGCATATATCTCCCTCTGTGACCCCCCCCATAGATCAGCACACTGCTCTTCTGAAATTCTCTGTGCTCCTGTCACCCTGCTACTTCTGCCATAAATCTCTCTGTGACCCCCATAGACCAGCACACTGCTCTCCTGAAATACTGTGTGCTGCTGTCACCCTGCTCCTTCCCCCATATATCTCTCTGTGACCCCCCATAGACAAGCACACTGTTCTCCTGAAATACTCTGTGCTCCTGTCACCCTGCTCCTTCCACCATATATCTCTCTCTGACCTCCCATAGACCAACACACTGCTCTCCCGAAATACTCTGTGGTGCGGTCACCCTGCTCCCTGCACCATATATCTCCCTCTGTGACCTCCCATAGACCAGCGTGTGAGCGTGATACAGCGAGCAGCACCAACTAACAGAATCGTTGCTCCCTGCCATCCTCTGTGACCGTCTACTTGTCAGTATAATTTTGCAGTCACCAATAGTGTTGAGCATTCCGATACTGCAAATATCGGGTATCGGCCGATATTCGCTGTATCGGAATTCCGATATCGAGTACCGATATTTTTTCAATATCGGATAACGGAATCGGAAGTTCCCATAATGCAATGAGCCACTGTTGTGGCTGTGATTAGCTGCTGAAATTATGTCATCATGATGCGCGGTCTGTGAGCATCATGATGCGCGGCCTGTACGGGCCTGCCGGGGGCCTGTACGGGCCTGCCGGGGGCCTGTGTCGGCTGTTAGGGGTCTGTACGGGCCTGCCGGGGGCCTGTGCCGGCTGCCGGGGGTCTGCCGGGGGTCTTGTATGTGTGCAGGCATCGTCCGATGGGACTATAAGTCCCATCGGGCTATGCCTGCTACAATGACAGTGATTGACACATTAGCCAATGATGGGACAGTAGTAGTCCCATCATCCGGCTAATGTGTTGAATGTAAAAAAAAACCCAAAACACCACATACATACTACATATATACAACATTGATACATACATACTTCATATATACTACATTCATACAACATGCATACTACATACTGTAGGGGTAGCTTCTCTCTCAGTGACTCCTTCGAACATCTCCAGGTATGCCTCCACATCGTCCGATTTCTCCATCTTGGGAATCGCTATACGAACTGCTTTCCGGACCTCATGGATTTCCCGGTCAGCTCCTTTTGTCTGTTCTGCCATGATATGCTGTATCAACAGCTGATTGGTTTCCTGCTGCTGCATAGCCTGCTGTCGCATGGCCTCCTGTTGCTGCTGCCGCATGGCCTCCTGTTGCTGCTGCATAGCCTGCTGCTGCTGTCGCATGGCCTCTATGAGCGTTTTTACCGTGGCCTCCATTTCTGGAAAGTTCCCCGCCTTGGTCTCTGTCACTCGTTTCACCCAGGACATAGGCTGGGGTGCAAATCAAAAATAACAGCCTGGCCTCACTGCTTGTGCCTGCATTCAGTCCACCAATTGTAGGGATTCGCTCTGGTAGGCAATAGCTGGGCGGCAGTAACAGGCAACACACAGGCATAAAGTCCAATTTCAGTGATTTTAATGTCACTCAGTAACCAGCAGCTTAACAAAACGTAAGGGAAATCAAACACATACTCCAGCTTGGAGAACCACTGGTCCCAGACTCACCCCTTGCACGGGACGGGCGTAGCTAAGCGGCTGCCAGGTCCTGCGGCATCCGCCAGGTGCCATTCCCGGGGTTCTTCCGAGTCTTGCTGCAATAGTCCTGCAGCACGGGAATCCTATATACAAGTTTCAGGCTGAGTCCACACAAGTTCCTGTAGCTTCCAGAAACACACTCACACTGTGGCAATCACCAGCCTCCATTACATAGGGCCTAACCCCTCCCACCAGTGAGGTAGACATCACATGGGCTGATCACGTGACCCTGACATCATCGCAGGTCCCATCTTAAAGGAAAAACCCTGCCAAACAATCTGCTAGGAGAAACATATCTTCCATCCAGTAAAACACCCTTTACTGTACCACATACCTCCCCCCTATGTTCAACCCTAGAGGGGTGGACACATGACATACAGTGAACTCTGGACAGGGCATCTGCATTCCCCTGTAGTCTGGCTGCACGATGTTCCACTGAAAACTTAAAATTTTGCAGAGACCGGAACCACCTGGTGACTCGGGCATTCCTCTCCTTAGCTTGACTCATCCACGTAAGAGGGGAATGATCTGTCACCAACCGAAATGTTCTCCCCAGCAAATAGTAGCGCAGCGATTCCAGTGCCCACTTGATGGCCAGGCACTCCACAATACTGTACCGGGTTTCAGCTGGGGTTTGTTTCCGGCTTAGGAAGCTAATGGGATGCTCTTCCCCCGTTAACTTCCTGAGACAGCACGGCACCGAGGCCTATTTCAGAGGCATCAGTCTGCACCACAAACTCTTTTTTTTGAAATTTGGAGTGATCAGGACTGGTGTACCACACAGTACCCCTTTTAATTTTGTAAAGGCCTCCTCTAACTGATCATTCCAGTGGACCATCACAGATTTTTTTCCCTTTTAAACAATCTGTTAAAGGCGCGGACAGGGTTGCAAAGTTGGAAATGAATCGCCTGTAATATCCCACCAAACCCAAAAAGGCCCTTACCTGCTTTGTTGTGAGGGGATGGGGCCAGTTCTGAATTGCCTCGACCTGGTTCACTTGGGGCTTGAGAACTCCCCTCCCAATGACATAACCCAAGTACCGGGCTTCCTCCAACCCTATGAAAGACTTCTTTGGGTTGGCAGTTAGCCCTGCTTGTCGCAGGGAGTCTACCACTGCCTGTACTTTTGCTAAGTGGCTTTCCCAATCGGTGCTGAACACAATAATATCATCTAGATAGGCTGAGGCATAGCGGCGATGGGGACGGAGAACAATATCCATTAACCGCTGGAAAGTTGCTGGAGCGCCATGCAACCCAAAGGGTAACACCTTATACTGGAACAGCCCTTCAGGTGTTATAAACGCCGTCTTTCCCTTCGCCGCCTCTGTTAGGGGTACCTGCCAATATCCTTTTGTGAGGTCCAGAGTTGTAAAATACCGTGCTTGCCCAAAGCGCTCTATCAACTCTTCAACCCGGGGCATGGGGTAGGCGTCAAACTTTGAAATGTCATTGAGTTTTCTAAAATCATTACAGAATCTTAGAGACCCATCAGGCTTGGGTATTAGAACTATTGGGCTGGCCCACTCACTCAGAGACTCTTCTATGACCACTAACTGTAGCATCATTTTTACCTCTTCCAAGATGGCTTGTCGCAGGGCCTGTGGCTCTGTGACAATGTCATGTTGGATTAGGGAGGTGCGTCCAGGGAGCTCTGAAAAAACATCTGTATTTCGGCTGATGAACTCCCGGACCTCCTGAACCTGTTTAGGAGGCAAAGTATCTGCAATTTTGACCACGGGTTGGGCTTCTCCTGCCTCGCCCCGAGGTAACGGAGTCTTTTCCATTTGAAACGCTGGCAGCGGACTATCCCCACCAAGGTGCTCTCTATCTTTCCAGGTTTTAAGCAAATTAATATGGTAAACCTGTTCTGGCTTTCTCCGTCCTGGTTGGTGTACCTTGTAGTCAACTGGCCCCACATTCTCCATGATCTCGTAGGGTCCCTGCCACCTTGCGAGAAATTTGCTATCTACGGTAGGCACAAGCACCAAAACCCGATCCCCAGGGCTAAAGGTTCTTACCCGAGCTTCCCGGTTATAGACCCGACTCTGTGACCGTTGTGCTGCCTCCATATGTTCCCGGACCAAGGGTAGGACTGTCTCCATTCTCTCTTGCATTTTTGCAACATGTTCTATCACACTTTTGTGGGGAGTAGGTTGGTTCTCCCAGGCCTCTTTGGCTATATCTAGTAAGCCCCGTGGATGTCTGCCGTACAATAGTTCAAAGGGCGAGAACCCCGTAGATGCCTGAGGTACCTCCCGCACTGCAAATAACAAATATGGCAATAAAAGATCCCAGTCCTTCCCATCTTTGGAAACTGCCTTTTTTAACATGCTCTTCAGTGTCTTATTGAACTTTTCTACCAGACCATCTGTTTGGGGATGATAGACCGAGGTACGCAACTGTTTAACATTTAACAACTGGCAGAGTTCCTTCATAATTTTTGACAAAAGGGGGTTCCCTGGTCTGTTAAAATCTCTTGCGGAATTCCCACCCGTGAAAACATACCCATGAGTTCCTTTGCTATAAGCTTAGCTGATGTGTGGCGCAAAGGAATGGCCTCAGAATATCGGGTAGCATAGTCTAGAACTACAAGAATGTGTTGGTGTCCCCTTGCCGACTTATTGAGAGGCCCCACCAGGACCATGGCTACTCTCTCGAAGGGTACCTCTATAATTGGCAAAGGCACCAAAGGGCTCCGAAAGTGAGGCTGGGGACTGGTTACCTGGCATACTGGACAGGAGCTACAGTACCGTTTAACTTCTTCATGAACCCCTGGCCAGTAAAATCGCTGCAGAATTCGGTCGAGGGTCTTCTTTTGGCCCAAATGCCCCCCAAGTACATGCGCATGTGCTAAATCCATTACCAGCCTTCGATACGTCTGAGGTACCAGTAACTGTTCTACCATCTCCCAACGTATTTTCTCCACTCGGTACAACAAATCCTGGTTCAACTCAAAGCGTGGAAACACCGTATCTGCCCGAGGTTGTTGGGGTTCTCCATTCACAAACAGTACATGTTCTCTGGCCCGGGCTAAAGTAAGGTCTCGGAGTTGCGCTGTACCAAAATTATCACCTGATACATTCAAGTCTGTCAACTCGGGTCCCAGCGGCAAGTCTTCCACCTCTCCAGCCAATACTGCTATGGGAGAACTCTCCCCCTCCTCCACCGAAGGGAAGGTTATTCCTACCGCCAGCACTTCTTCCTCCGGGCCACCAGGTTCATGCCCCCCTTCAGGAGAATGTAACCTGGTTGCCTCTGGTGCCGGCAGTTGCTCAGTGGACGGGACAACAGACGGCCACAGCACAGAAAACAACGGAAAGTCTCTTCCAATTATCACTTCATAATGTAAATTAGTCACCACCCCCACCTCGTGGCACCGCCTCCCTGCTGGCGTGCTGATTACTACTAGTGCGGTGGGATAGTGTTTTAAGTCTCCATGTATACACAAGACCCCAATTTTCCGACCCGTATACTCGCTGGTGTGTATCCAGCTGGCTCGTACCTGGGTTACAAGACTCCCTGAGTCCAATAGGGCCACAGCCGGGGTGCCCTCCACTTTCACCCGACACAAATGTTCCATATTGGGGCCTTTCGGGGTCCCCGCTGCACACATTGGTTCGGCATAATGAGACTGGCGGTACCCAAAATTGGTGTCCATGGGCTCAGTCAGGTGGGGGCAATCAGCTCTCATATGACCTGGTTCCTGGCACCGCCAGCAGATTATGGGGCTCCTTACTTCCCCAGATAAGTCCTGAGCAGCCTTCCTGGGATCCGCTCGCCGAACCAGGGACGGGGACTTAGGGAACCTTCCTGTTACCTTTCGAGGGGTCCCTCCCTGTAACTCTTTGGTAGCCCCATACCTTTCTATGAGGTCTATCATCTGCATGGCATTAGTAGGGGGATGCCTGACCGACCCATGTCTGGAGGGAGTGGGGCAAAGCCCTCCAAAATTTATCAGTCACTAAGCGGTCCAGAATGGCCATGGGGGACAACACCTCAGGCTGCAACCACTTTTGTAACAGGTGCAACAGGTCATAATACTGGGACCGGGCCGGCTTGGAGGGGGTAAACTCCCACTGGTGTACCCGCTGGGCCCGCACTAACACATTTACCCCAAGACGAGCCAGTATCTCACCCTTGACGACCGTGTAGTCCGCCCTTTGCTCGGGGGGTAGGTCCTGATACGCCTTCAAAGGTCCTGGGGTCAGAAACAGAGCGAGGACATCCGCCCAATGGTCCCGGGGTAGCTTCTCTCAGCGACTCCTTCGAACATCTCCAGGTATGCCTCCACATCGTCCGATTTCTCCATCTTGGGAATCGCTATACGAACCGCTTTCCGGACCTCATGGATTTCCCGGTCAGCTCCTTTTGTCTGTGCTGCCGTGATAAGCTGTATCAACAGCTGATTGGTTTCCTGCTGCTGCATAGCCTGCTGTCGCATGGCCTCCTGCTGCTGCTGCCGCATGGCCTCCTGTTGCTGCTGCATAGCCTGCTGCTGCTGTCGCATGGCCTCTATGAGCATTTTTACCATGGCCACCATTTCTAGAAAGTTCCCCGCCTTGGTCTCTGCCACTCGTTTCACCCAGGACATAGGCTGGGGTGCAAATCAAAAATAACAACAGCCTGGCCTCACTGCTTGTGCCTGCATTTAGTCCACAAATTGTAGGGATTCGCTCTGGTAGGCAATAGCTGGGCGGCAGTAACGAGGCAACACACAGGCATAAAGTCCAATTTCAGTGGTTTTAATGTCACTCAGTAACCAGCAGCTTAACAAAACATAAGGGAAATCAAACACATACTCCAGCTTGGAGAACCACTGGTCCCAGACTCACTCCCTGCACGGGACGGGCGTAACTAAGCGGCTGCCAGGTTCTGCGGCATCCACCAGGTGCCATTCCCGGGATTCTTCCAAGTCTTGCTGCGATAGTCCTGCAGCACGGGAATCCTATATACAAGTTTCAGACTGAGTCCACACAAGTTCCTGTAGCTTCCAGAAACACACTCACACTGTGGCAATCACCAATCTCAATTACATAGGGCCTAACCCCTCCCACCAGTGAGGTAGACATCACATGGGATGATCACGTGACCCTGACATCATCGCAGGTCCCGTCTTTAAGGAAAAACCCTGCCAAACATTAATCTGCTAGGAGAAACATATCTTCCATCCAGTAAAACACCCTTTACTGTACCACAATACATACTACATATATACTACATTCATACAACATACATACATACATACTACATATATACTACATTCATACAACATACATACATACTACATACATACTACATATATACTACATTCATACAACATACATACTACATACATACTACATACATATACTACATTCATACAGCATACATACTTACTACATACATACAACATGCTACAGGCATACAACATACATACTACATACAATACATTCATACAATACATACATACTACATATATACTACATTCATACAACATACATACATTGTACATACTACATACATACAACATGGTACATACAACATACATTCAACATACATACTACATACAATACATACATACTACATATATACTACATTCATACAACGTACATACATAGTACATACAACATGCTACAGACATACAACATACATACTACATACATACAATATACATACTACATACAATACATTCATACAATAGATATATACTACATTCATACAACATACATAGTACATACTCCATACATACAACATGCTACAGACATACAACATACATACTACATACAATACATTCCAACATTCATACAATACATACATATAGACATACAGTACATATAACATAGAGTATGTACTCACCATCACTTGTCACTTTGATCCCCGAAGCCAGTGTCATCTATGAAAAAAATTAGAAAAAATCAAACAAGCAATATACTCCCTGATCCGCAGAAATCCATGAGTGTCCCACGACGATGTGCTGCACTGCATCACTGAGAGGTTACTATGGTTCACTGGTCTCACTTTATGGCAAAAGCTGCGTGGGAACTTTCTCACACAGCAATGCCAAAAGTGAGACTAGGGACTATTTTTTTACAGTGGCGGAGGAATACAGTGCGGAAGGATACCTACCTCCCGTCATTGTATTCCTGGAGCCCCCTAGAGAGCGGTCGCATCAGCTGATGCTGCTGTTCTCCGCGGGAGATCGGCGTGGGACACTCGTGGATTTCTGCGGATCAGGGAGTATATCGGTTGTTATTTTCATATTTTTTCACAGATGACACTGGCTTCGGGGATCAAAGTGACAAGTGATGGTGAGTATGTACTCTATGTTGTATATACTGTGTCTATATGTATGTATTGTATGAATGTATTGTATGTAGTATGTATGTTGTATGTCTGTAGCATGTTGTATGTATGTAGTATGTATGTATGTATGTATGTTGTATGAATGAATGTAGTATATATGTAGTATGCATGTATGTTGTATGAATGTAGTATATATGAAGTATGTATGCAGTATGTCAATTCAATTCAAAGAAGCTTTATTGGCAGGACTAAATACACAATAGTTTTGCCAAAGCAAGTGTACAAAAGGGAGTGTTGGGTAGTGGCTGTAGGAAAGGTGGATGGGGGCAGATCCAGGATGGGGCTATATAAGTCCATGGCATAGGGAAGGTGAATGGGGGGCATGGGGCAGATCCAGGGTGGGGGCCATAGAAGTCCATGGCATACATAGTATGTATGTAGTATGTATGTATGTATGTATGTATGTTGTATGAATTTTGTATATATGTAGTATGTATGTTGTATGAATTTTGTATATATGTAGTATGTATGTATGTTGTATGAATTTTGTATATATGTAGTATGTATGTAGTATGTATATATGCTGTTTGAATGTAGTATATATAAAGTATGTATGTAATATGTATGTTGTATGAATGTTGTATATATGTAGTATGTATGTAGTATGTTGTATGAATGTAGTATGTATGTAGTATGTATGTATGCTGTATGAATGTAGTATATATGAAGTATGTATGTAGTATGTATGTTGTATGAATGTAGTATATATGTAGTATGTATGTTGTATGAATGTAGTATATATGTAGTATTTATGCTGTATGAATGTAGTATGTATGTAGTATGTATGTAGTATGTATGTATGTTGTATGAATGTAGTATATATGTAGTATGTATGTAGTATGTATGTATGTTGTATGAATGTAGTATATATGAAGTATGTATGTTGTATGAATGTAGTATATATGTAGTATGCATGTATGTTGTATGAATGTAGTATATATGAAGTATGTATGCAGTATGTCAATTCAATTCAAAGAAGCTTTATTGGCAGGACTAAATACACAATAGTTTTGCCAAAGCAAGTGTACAAAAGGGAGTGTTGGGTAGGGGCTGTAGGAAAGGTGGATGGGGGCAGATCCAGGATGGGGCTATATAAGTCCATGGCATAGGGAAGGTGAATGGGGGGCATGGGGCAGATCCAGGGTGGGGGCCATAGAAGTCCATGGCATACATAGTATGTATGTAGTATGTATGTATGTATGTTGTATGAATTTTGTATATATGTAGTATGTATGTTGTATGAATTTTGTATATATGTAGTATGTATGTTGTATGAATTTTGTATATATGTAGTATGTATGTAGTATGTATATATGCTGTTTGAATGTAGTATATATAAAGTATGTATGTAATATGTATGTTGTATGAATGTTGTATATATGTAGTATGTATGTAGTATGTTGTATGAATGTAGTATGTATGTAGTATGTATGTATGCTGTATGAATCTAGTATATATGAAGTATGTATGTAGTATGTATGTATGTTGTATGAATGTAGTATATATGTAGTATTTATGCTGTATGAATGTAGTATGTATGTAGTATGTATCTTGTATGAATGTAGTATATATGTAGTATGTATGTATGTTGTATGAATGTAGTATATATGAAGTATGTATGTTGTATGAATGTAGTATATATGTAGTATGCATGTATGTTGTATGAATGTAGTATATATGAAGTATGTATGCAGTATGTCAATTCAATTCAAAGAAGCTTTATTGGCAGGACTAAATACACAATAGTTTTGCCAAAGCAAGTGTACAAAAGGGAGTGTTGGGTAGGGGCTGTAGGAAAGGTGGATGGGGGCAGATCCAGGATGGGGCTATATAAGTCCATGGCATAGGGAAGGTGAATGGGGGGCATGGGGCAGATCCAGGGTGGGGGCCATAGAAGTCCTTGGCATACATAGTATGTATGTAGTATGTATGTATGTATGTATGTTGTATGAATTTTGTATATATGTAGTATGTATGTTGTATGAATTTTGTATATATTTAGTATGTATGTATGTTGTATGAATTTTGTATATATGTAGTATGTATGTAGTATGTATATATGCTGTTTGAATGTAGTATATATAAAGTATGTATGTAATATGTATGTTGTATGAATGTTGTATATATGTAGTATGTATGTAGTATGTATGTATGCTGTATGAATGTAGTATATATGAAGTATGTATGTAGTATGTATGTTGTATGAATGTAGTATATATCTAGTATGTATGTTGTATGAATGTAGTATATATGTAGTATTTATGCTGTATGAATGTAGTATGTATGTAGTATGTATGTTGTATGAATGTAGTATATATGTAGTATGTATGTATGTTGTATGAATGTAGTATATATGAAGTATGTATGTTGTATGAATGTAGTATATATGTAGTATGCATGTATGTTGTATGAATGTAGTATATATGAAGTATGTATGCAGTATGTCAATTCAATTCAAAGAAGCTTTATTGGCAGGACTAAATACACAATAGTTTTGCCAAAGCAAGTGTACAAAAGGGAGTGTTGGGTAGGGGCTGTAGGAAAGGTGGATGGGGGCAGATCCAGGATGGGGCTATATAAGTCCATGGCATAGGGAAGGTGAATGGGGGGCATGGGGCAGATCCAGGGTGGGGGCCATAGAAGTCCATGGCATACATAGTATGTATGTAGTATGTATGTATGTATGTATGTATGTTGTATGAATTTTGTATATATGTAGTATGTATGTTGTATGAATTTTGTATATATGTAGTATGTATGTTGTATGAATTTTGTATATATGTAGTATGTATGTATGTTGTATGAATTTTGTATATATGTAGTATGTATGTAGTATGTATATATGCTGTTTGAATGTAGTATATATAAAGTATGTATGTAATATGTATGTTGTATGAATGTTGTATATATGTAGTATGTATGTAGTATGTTCTATGAATGTAGTATGTATGTAGTATGTATGTATGCTGTATGAATGTAGTATATATGAAGTATGTATGTAGTATGTATGTATGTATGTTGTATGAATGTAGTATATATGTAGTATGTATGTTGTATGAATGTAGTATATATGTAGTATTTATGCTGTATGAATGTAGTATGTATGTAGTATGTATGTTGTATGAATGTAGTATATATGTAGTATGTATGTATTGTATGAATGTATTGTATGTAGTATGTATGTTGTATGCCTGTAGCATGTTGTATGTATGTAGTAAGTATGTATGCTGTATGAATGTAGTATATGTATGTTGTATGAATGTAGTATATATGTAGTATGTATGTAGTATGTATGTAGTATGTATGTTGTATGTAGTATGTATGTATGTTGTATGAATGTAGTATATATGTAGTATGAATGTAGTATATATGTAGTATTTATGCTGTATGAATGTAGTATGTATGTAGTTTGTATGTTGTATGAATGTAGTATATATGAAGTATGTATGTTGTATGAATGTAGTATATATGTAGTATGTATGCTGTATGAATGTAGTATGTATGTATGTTGTATGAATGTAGTATATATGTAGTATGTATGTATATTGTATGAATGTAGAATGTATGTAGTATGTATGTTGTATGAATGTAGTATGTATGTATGTTGTATGAAAAATGACAAAAATCTTGGCACTCAATATGTGACCCCTTCCACACAGGGCAGCCAGACCACAGACCAGGGCTTCACCAGCGCAATTCAATTCTAGAGGTTGTATACCCTACTACTGTCCCATCATTGGCTAATGTGTCAATCACTGTCATTGTAGCAGGCATAGCCCGATGGGACTTGTAGTCCCATCGGACGATGCCTGCACAGACACAAAGACCCCCGGCTGGCCCGTACAGACCCCCGGCTGGCCCGTACAGACCCCCCGGCTGGCCTGTACAGACCCCCGGCGGGCCCGTACAGACCCCCGACAGCCGGCACAGACCCCCGGCAGGCCCGTACAGACCCCCCCGGCAAGCCCACACAGACACGCACAGTGTCCGCCCACGCACCGCCCACACTCTTCCCCCCTCCCGAACAGGATGTGCAAGTACAGAAAGGGGTTTTTCTAATTCCGATATTTCTGTCCCATTGATTGAATGGGACTTCCGGTATCGGAATCGGCGATACCCGATACTTTTTGGGTATCAGCCAATCCAATCCGATATTTCTCAATATCGGACGGTATCACTCAACACTAGTCACCAACAAAATGGCTCCGCTCTGTGATCCTAAATGTCGTTCTCTCTTATCCTTTCGTAAACACCCAGAAGGGGAGGAGAGGAGTGACATCACACACGTGAGCAGATTCAGCCCATATTTACTGCAGTACAGTAATGTGAGCCAGTTGTACACTGTTTGTGTCAGATTTCAGCAGCTGCTCCCCCTAGTGTTTAAAAGTGGAAATACCAAACTTTAAAAATTATTTTTAATATTTTACTAAATTATAAGCAAATTTAATTCTTTACATTTTTTCAATTGCTGAAAAATAATTTTTGATGGCACCTTCCCTTTAAAGGCGGTTCATTTTAGTGTCTTATTGATACTTTTTTTTCAGGCCAACATGGTTAAAATCAGGTAGTGATACACACGTATTAATGCTGCAATACAATTGGTGTCCCTGGGGTCATATATACGCTGCTCAAAAAAATAAAGGGAACGCTTAAACAGAATATAACTCCAAGTAAATCAAACTTCTGTGAAATCAAACGGTCCACTTAGGAAGCAACACTGATTGACAATCAATTTCACATGCTGTTGTGTAAATGGAATAGACAACAGATGGAGATTATTGGCAATTATCAAGCCACACTCAATAAAGGAGTGTTTCTGCAGGTGGGGACCACAGACCACATCTCAGTACCAATGCTTTCTCACTGATGTTTTGGTCACGTTTGAATGGTGGTTGTGCCTTCACACTCGTGGTGGCATGAGACAGACTCTAAAAACCTCAAAAGTGGCTCAGGTATTGCAGCTCATTCAGGATGGCACATCAATGCGAGCTGTGGCAAGAAGGTTTGCTGTGTCTGTCAGCGTGTAGTGTCCAGAGGCTGGAGGCGCAACCAGGAGACAGGCCAGAACACCAGGAGACGTAGAGGGGGCCGCAGGAGGGCAACAACCCAGCATCAGGACAGCTACCTCCGCCTTTGTGCAAGGAGGAACAGGAGGAGCACTGCTAGAGCCCTGCAAAATGACCTCCAGCAGGCCACAAATGTGCATGTAAAAACATGCAAAACACAAGCCGCGGAGACACCATCACATGTTTCTCAACGCAAGCAATGACTAGCCAGGTATTCTACTAGGCATTGCTCCTACTTGCCAGTTTCCTACTCCACACTTATGAGGGGCAATACCCCGAAACAGCTGTCTGTGGATGGATACCATGTTTTAGTATAGGTGGTTTCCTTCATTGGAGACTGCCCTTCCCGTGGTTGTTCCTTCCCGGGGAAAGACCTGGCTAGTCATTGCTTGCGTTGAGAAACATGTGATGGTGTCTCCGCGGCTTGTGTTTTGCATGTTTTTACATATTTCCCATAAGGGATGGGGGCATTGCTCTAGAATCACTGCGTTGAGAAACATGTAATTGTGTCTCCGCAGTGTTGGATGTTGATCTCCATGAGTTCATTCATCCTCATTTTTCACAAATGTGCATGTGTCTGCACAAACGGTTAGAATCCAGCTCCATGAGGATGGTCTGAGGGCACGACGTCCACAGATGGGGGTTGTGCTCACAGGCGAACACCGTGCAGGACGCTTGGCATTTGCCACAGAACACCAGGATTGGCAAATTCGCCACTGGCACCCTGTGCTCTTCACAGATTAAAGCAGGTTCACACTGAGCACATGTAACAGATATGACAGAGTCTGGAGATGCCGTGGAGAGCGATCTGCTGCCTGCAACAACCTTCAGCATGACCGATTTGGCAGACGGTCAGTAATGGTGTGGGGTGGTATTTATTTGGAGGGCCGCACAGCCCTCCATGTGCTTGCAAGAGGTAGCCTGACTGCCATTAGGTACCGAGATGAGATGCTCAGACCCCTTGTGAGACCATATGCTGGTGCCGTTGGCCCTGAGTTCCTCCTAATGCAGGACAATGCCAGACCTCATGTGGCTGGAGTGTGTCAGCAGTTCCTGCAAGATGAAGGCATTGAAGCTATGGACTGGCCTGCCATTTCCCCAGACCTGAATCCGATTGAGCACATCTGGGACATCATGTCTCGCTCCATCCACCAACGTCACATTGCACATTGTTCAGGAGTTGGCGGATGCTTTAGTCCATGTCTGGGAAGAGATCCCTCAGGAGACCATCCGCCGCCTCATAATGAGCATGCCCAGGCATTGTACAGTAGGGAGGACACACAGGCAGATGGAGGCCACACACAATACTGAGCCTCATTTTGGCTTGTTTTAAGGACATTACACTTCACTTTAATTTTGTGTGTGACTCCAAATCCAGGCCTCCATTGGTTAATAAATTTGATTTCCATTGATGATTTTTGTGTGATTTTGTTGTCAGCACATTCAACTTTGTACAGAACAAAGTATTCAATGAGAATATTTCATTCATTCAGATCTAGGATGTGTTATTTGAGTGTTCCCTTTATTTTTTGAGCAGTGTAGTTTGTGCATATTTGTGAAAAAGAGCTTTGACTTTGTAGTACAAGTGTAGAAGATGGCAAGGATACCACAAATGAAAGCACTATGGAGCAAAACAGTGAGAGCATCTCCTTGGAAAATCCTAACACTGCTGCAGGGGCCAAAATTTGTCTGTGTCTTATAGAGTGCAATGTGTAGTCCAGACTAAGCCTGACATATCACACAGATCGTAATACACAGATGGTAATATATGTGCTGTAGGATTGAAGCTTTATATGTGGGTGAGGAGCTGCCAAAGGCTCTAACGCAGCGGTGAACATGGCCTAAATACAGTAGTATAAACCACTCTCATGAATAGAGCAAAATAAATAGAAACACAATAAAAATGGAAACCACACAAATAATGTAACAAAATAAAGTGCATCATTCAGGAGGTATTCAGCACACTCGGACTGGGTCACGGTTAGCAGTGGGGTACGACAGGGGTCAGTATTGGGCCCGCTTCTTTTTAATATATTAATGACCTTGTAGGGGGCATAGAGAGTAGAATTTCAATATTTGCAGATGACACTAAACTCTGCAGAGTAATCAATACAGAGGAGGACAATTTTATATTACAGGATTTATGTAAACTAGAAGCTTGGGCTGATAAATGGCAAATGAGCTTTAATGGAGTTAAATGTAAGGTCATGCACTTGGGTAGAACAAGCAAGATGTACAGTTGTGGCCAAAAGTATTGACACCCCTGCAATTCTGTCAGATAATACTCAGTTTCTTCCTGAAAATGATTGCAAAGACAAATTCTTTGGTATTATTATCTTCATTTAATTTGTCTTAAATGAAAAAACACAAAAAGAATTGTCCTAAAGCCAAATTGGATATAATTCCACACCAAACATAAAAAAGAGGGTGGACAAAAGTATTGGCACTGTTCGAAAAATCATGTGATGCTTCTCTAATTTGTGTAATTAACAGCACCTGTAACTTACCTGTGGCACCTAACAGATGTTGGCAATAACTAAATCACACTTGCAGCCAGTTGACATGGAATAAAGTTGACTCAACCTCTGTCCTGTGTCCTTGTGTGTACCACATTGAGCATGGAGAAAAGAAAGAAGACCAAAGAACTGTCTGAGGACTTGAGAAACCAAATTGTGAGGAAGCATGAGCAATCTCAAGGCTACAAGTCCATCTCCAAAGACCTGAATGTTCCTGTGTCTACCGTGCGCAGTGTCATCAAGAAGTTTAAAGCCCATGGCACTGTGGCTAACCTCCCTAGATGTGGACAGAAAAGAAAAATTGACAAAAGATTTCAACGCAAGATTGTGCGGATGTTGGATAAAGAACCTCGACTAACATCCAAACAAGTTCAAGCTGCCCTGCAGTCCGAGGGTACAACAGTGTCAACCCGTACTATCCGTCGGTGTCTGAATGAAAAGGGACTGTATGGTAGGAGACCCAGGAAGACCACACTCCTTACCCCGAGACATAAAAAAGCCAGGCTGGAGTTTGCCAAAACTTACCTGAAAAAGCCTAAAATGTTTTGGAAGAATGTTCTCTGGTCAGATGAGACAAAAGTAGAGCTTTTTGGGAAAAGGCATCAACATTCTAAAGACATACTGATAGGGAATTTAGATTGTGAGCCCCATCAGGGACAGTGATGATAATTTGTGCAAACTGTAAAGCGCTGCGGAATATGTTAGCGCTATATAAAAATAAAGATTATTATTATAAAAATAAAGATTATTATAGAGTTTACAGGAGAAAAAAAGAGGCTTTCAAAGAAAAGAACACGGTCCCTACAGTCAAACATGGCGGAGGTTCCCTGATGTTTTGGGGTTGCTTTGCTGCCTCTGGCACTGGACTGCTTGACCGTGTGCATGGCATTTATGAAGTCTGAAGACTACCAACAAATTTTGCAGCATAATGTAGGGCCCAGTGTGAGAAAGCTGGGTCTCCCTCAGAGGTCATGGGTCTTCCAGCAGGACAATGACCCAAAACAAACAAAAAGCACTAGAAAATGGTTTGAGAGAAAGCACTGGAGACTTCTAAGGTGGCCAGCAATGAGTCCAGACCTGAATCCCATAGAACACCTGTGGAGAGATCTAAAAATGGCAGTTTGGAGAAGGCACCCTTCAAATATCAGGGACCTGGAGCAGTTTGCCAAAGAAGAATGGTCTAAAATTCCAGCAGAGCATTGTAAGAAACTCATTGATGGTTACCGAAAGCGGTTGGTCGCAGTTATTTTGGCTAAAGGTTGTGCAACCAAGTATTAGGCTGAGAGTGCCAATTCTTTTGTCTGGCCCATTTTTGGAGTTTTGTGTGAAATGATCAATGTTTTGCTTTTTGCTTCATTCTCTTTTGTGTTTTTTCATTTAAGACAAATTAAATGAAGATAATACCAAAGAATTTGTGATTGCAATCATTTTTAGAAAGAAACGGAGTATTATCTGACAGAATTGCAGGGGTGTCAATACTTATGGCCACAACTGTATAATTATGTGCTTAATCGTAAAACACTGGGCAAAACTCACTAAAAGACCTGGGTGCATGACAAACTCAAATTTAGTGGCCAGTGTCAGGCATCTGCTGCAAAGGCAAATAAAATAATGGGATGCGTTAACCCCTTTCTGACATCAGACGTACTATCCCGTCCATGGGACCCGGGCCCCTATGCCCATGGACGGGTTAGTACGTCTTGCGCGATCAGCTGCGCTCACGGGGGGAGCGCAGCTGATCGCGGCCGGGTGTCAGCTGATTATCACAGCTGACACCTGGCACTGTGTCACGGGCGGTCACGGACCGCCCCTGACACATTAACCCCTGGCACACTGCGATCAAATACAATCGCAGTGTACTGAGGGTTTAGGGAAGCATCGGGAGGGAGGGGGCTCCCTCCGTGCTTCCCTGCAGCACTGCTGTGGGGGTCTCCTTCCTTGTAGGTCCCCGGATCCATTATGGCGCCGGGGACCTTCGGGGGCCTGCAAGGGAGGCGTCTTCCTCATGCCTGCTGAGCGTAGGCATGAGGAAGTCTGCTGCAGTGCCTGTGACAGATCGCTGATCTGTCACAGCGATGTGTGATGTGACAGATCAGTGATCTAGCACATGACAGTAATGTCCCCCCAGGACACTGTAATAAAGTTAAAAAAAAAAGTGTAAAAATAATTGATAAAAAATCGCTAAATAAAAAAAAAAAATAATCCTTAATAAATTCAATTTTTGGAAATAAAAAGAAAAACAATAAAAGTACACATATTTGGTATCGTCGCGTCCGTAACAACCTGCCCTATAAAACTGTCCCACTAGTTAAACCCTTTAGCGAACCCCTTAAAAAATAAAAATAAATCATTGTTTTTTTGCACCACCGAACAAAAAGTGCAATAACGCGCGATCAAAAAGACGGATATAAATAAACATGGTACCTCTGAAAATGTCATCTTTTCCCGCAAAAAACGAGCCACCACACAGCATCATCAGCAAAAAAATAAAAAAGTTATAGCTCACAGAATAAAGCGATGCAAAAATAATTATTTTTTATATAAAATTGTTTTCATTGCAAAAAAGCACCAAAACATAAAAAAAGACAAATGAGGTATCGCTGTAACCATACTGACCCGAAGAATAAAACCGCCTTATCAATTTTACTGCACGCGGAATGGAGTAAGCGCACCCCCCAAAAGAAATTCTTGAAATGCTGGTTTTGTTCATTCTGCGTCCCATAAATCGGAATAAAAAGCGATCAAAAAATGTCACGCGCCCAAAAATGGTACCAATAAAAACGTCAACTCATCCTGCAAAAAATAATACCTCACATGACTCGGTGGGTCAAAATATGGAAAAATTATAGCTCTCAATATGTGGTGATGCAAAAACTATTTTTACAATAAAAAGCGTCTTTTAGCGTGCGACAGCTGCCAAACATAAAAACCCGCCATAAATGGTAAATCAAACCCCCCGTTACCAACCCCTTAGTTAGGGAAAAATAATAAAATTAAAAAAAAAATATTTATTTCCATTTTCCCATTAGGGCTAGGGCTGAGATTAGGGGTGTGTTGGGGTTAGGGTTGGAGTTAGAATTGGGGGATTTCCACTGTTTGGGCACATCAGGTGCTCTCCAAACGCAACATGGCGTCTGATCTCAATTCCAGCCAATTCTGCGTTGAAAAAGTCAAATGGTGCTCCTTCCCTTCCAAGCTCTGCCATGCGCCCAAACAGTGGTTTACCCCCACATATGGGGTATCAGCCTACTCAGGACAAATTGCAAAACAATTTTTGGGGTCCAATTTCTCCTGTTACCCTTGGGAAATAAAAGATTGGGGGCAAAAATATAATTTTTGCGGAAAAAATATTTTTTTATTTTCACGCCCAGGCGTTATAAGCTTCTATGAAGCACTGGGGGGTTCAAAGTGCTCATCACACATCTAGATAAGTTCCTTAGGGGGTCTAGTTTCCAAAATGGGGTCACTTGTGGGGGGTTTCCACTGTTTAGGTACATCAGGAGCTCTCCAAAGGCAACATGACACCAGCAGACCATTCCATCAAAGTCTGCATTCCAAAACGTCACTACTTCCCTTCCGAGCCCCGACTTGTGCCCATACAGTAATTTTCTCCCACATATGGGGTATCAGAGTACTCAGGACAAATTGGACATCAAATTTTGGGGTCCAATTTCTCCTGTTACCCTTGGGAAAATAAAAAAAAAATTGGGACTGAAAGATCATGTTTGTGGAAAAAATGATTTTATTTTCATGCCTGGGTGTTAAAAGCTTCTATGAAGCACTGGGGGGTTCAAAGTGCTCACCACACATCTAGATAAGTTCCTTGGGGGTCTATTATCCAAAATGGTGTCATTTGTGGGGGGTTTCCACTGTGTTGGTACATCAGGGACTTTCCAAACGCGACATGGTGTCCGATCTCAATTCCAGCCAAAAACGTCAAATGGCGCTGCTTACCTTCTGAGCTCTGCCATGCGCCCAAATAGTGTTTTACCCCCACATGTGGGGTATCAGCGTACTCAGGACAAATTGCACAATAACTTTTAGGGTCCTGTTACCCTTGGAAAAATAATAATTGAGGGTGAAAAGATCATTTTCGTGGAAAAAATATGATTTGTTAATTGTACCGCTGTACGTTATAAACTTCTGTGAAGCCCTTGTGGGTTCAAAATTATCACCACATATCTAGATAAGTTCCTTGGGGGGTCTAGTTTCCAAAATGGGGTCACTTGTAGGGGGTTTCCACTGTTTAGGTACATCAGGGACTCTCCAAACGTGACATGGCGTCCGATCTGAATTCCAGCCAATTTTGCATTGAAAAAGTCAAACGGCGCGCCTTCCATTCTGAGCTCTGCCATGCGCCGAAACAGTCGTTCCCCTCCACATATCAGGTATCAGCGTACTCAGGACAAATTGTACAATAACTTTTGCAGTCCAATTTCTCTTCTTACCCTTGGTAAAATAAAAAAAATTGAACCTGAAGTATTTTTTTTGTGAAAAAAAGTTAGATGTTCATTTTTTTTTAAATATTCAAAAAAATTCCTGTGACGCACCTAAAGGGTTAATAAACTTCTTGAATATGGTTTTGAGAACCTTGAGGGGTGCAGTTTTTAGAATGGTGTCACTTTTGGGTATTTTCTATCATATAGACCCCTCAAAGTGAACTCAAATGTGATGTGGTCCTAAAAATAAAATGGTGTTGTAAAAATGAGAAATCGCTGGTCAACTTTTAACCCTTATAACTTCCTAACAAAAAAAAATTTTGGTTCCAAAATTGTGCTGATGTAAAGTAAACATGTGGGAAATTTTAGTTATCAAGTTTTTTGTGTGCTGTATCTCTGTGATTTAAGGGCATGAAAAATTCAAAGTTGGAAAATTGCGAAATTTTCAAAATTTTCCCCAAATTTCCATTTTTCTCACAAATAAACGCAAGTTATTTGAATGAAATTTTACCACTAACATGAAGTACAATATGTCACGAGAAAACACTAGTTTCCTTACTATTGCGTTGATCCAGGGAGCTAGTCTGATTGCCGTATGTGGAGTCGGGAAGGAATTTTTTTCCCCAATGTGAAGCTTACTGTCTGCCACATGGGTTTTTTTGCCTTCCTCTGGATCAACATGTTAGGGCAAGTTAGGATAGGATATGGCTTGAACTAGATGGACTTAGTCTTTCTTCAACCTTAATATCTACAGTATGTTACTATTTTACCCTCCTTTAGAGATTACAGTGTGCCCTGATCTTACATTGATGTGGTTCTCATTTCAGGAGCGCTCTCTTCTTTGTGCTGTGCTTAGTGATAGGATGCTGGAGTCCCTTTTGGCCATTGACGTGTGGTGTTTCTTAGCACGGTAAGTTCAGTTATATCATGTATCACGTTTCTGTGGTAACGTTTTGTACGTTGCATTATTACTTTGTTTTTAAGGTTTATGAATCATATCCATTGTTATACTTTCAGATACGGAACTGCAGAACTTTGTGCTCACCATGTTCATATTATAGCCCTTTTGGTAAGCATTGGTCCTGTATTCCTCCCCTGTATTGCTGTATTGTCTTTCAGTACTTCTTAAACTGTTAGTTCTCCCCAGTGAAGTGCCCCTAGTTGTTTGCGAGGCCAAGATTTTTGTCCAAGTGATTCTAAATAGCTCAGTCCTATGTATGGTTGCCACAATCTCTGGTTTAGCTACATATTTGACTAACTTTATGCTTATTTTTTTATCTTACACAGAGTTCAGTAAACGAATAAAAACACAATTGTGCAGTATTTTTAATGTTGGCATTGCTTATGGTCATGCTTAGTCATCACCTGCTCTGGCTAGTAAAGCCATTGTATTACCTTGGTCTGTCACATCAGGCCTCAGTAGGAAAAGTAGGAGAAGCCCTGATCTAAACATCTGTATAGTGTACAGGAAAGTTTGTTTTTTTCACAAGCACATTATAGCCTCAATTCTTGAATGTGTTTATACTGTAAAACACCTTCAAGAGTCACAAAATGTTGCCATTTTTACACCAGCCATCTTCATGGTGTCAGAGCATGGACAGGATGGGGTGTGGATAAAGCCGTCTTATTCTTCAAAATGATCACCACTTTAGCCCATAACTAGAATAACTTTTCTGGCAATGGCACATACCAATTGTAAAGTGTGCAAAATTCATCCAAGTGTCGTAACTTTATTTTTCTTTTATGTGCTAACATGGCCATATGAGGTTTTCTTTTCTGACATTTTTTCTAGACGTTTAGTTTTTTTTACATCATCTATAGGTTAATTAGTTTTAATAGTTTCAGTAGCTAGTTTAACCCCTTTACCCCCAAGGGTGGTTTGCATGTTAATGACCTGGCCAATTTTTTCAGTTCTGACCGCTGTCCCTTTATGAGGTAATAACTCTGGAACTCTTCCATGGATCCTGGTGATTCTGAGACTGTTTTCTCGTGACATATTGTACTTCATGAAGCCCCCTATATTTCCGATAACAGATGGCTTACCTGAGTGAGGGCTTGCTTTTTTAGTGGATTGAGTTGAAGCTTTTATTGGGAACATTTTGCCTAATGTCTGGGATCACATTTATTCTGCCCTCTACGCTGAGCACTAACTTTGGGGTTTCCGTTTAAATCTCCAAGTGACGTGATTCAGATGAAACCTCTGAGGGATCCATTCACCATAGTGAGGCAGCAGAGTTACTGTGGACAATGTGTGGCCTGTGTTCAACAGTGTCTTTCTTTTCACAAGTGCACAAAACTGTGTGCCTCCACCTGCCTCACTATAGGGAATCTTCCGCCAGAAGTTGAGTCTGAATCACGTATTTCCAAGACTTACATGGAACCCCAGTGCAAGCGCTCATCGCAGGATAAATGTACCCCGAGCCTTACTGTGATCCTTTGGGAGGCAGAATGGAAAAAATCAACAGCATGTGAAGAATTGGTTTTATTTATTTTTCCCCTTCTCCCATGACAGCACTTCCTGAGAGAGAGGGTATCCGCCCACCAGAACAGGAAACCTACTGAATAAAAAGGCGGTACATCTCCTCCGCATCAGTTCGGTTTCCTGTCCTCATGGGAGCTTACAGAAGCAAGCGGTACACTTACCCAGGAGGGTGTCAAGGAGTTCAGGATACCATGCACGGGTTTGGTAACGTCGGCCAGGAGGAGATCTGTTGAGCAAATGTCCCCTGCCCGCACGGGTCCCTGGTCTGCGCCCTGAGGATGCGGTGCATCCCAGCGATGTGCGCCGGGGCCCGCTTCCGGGTCTGCGCATAGCTGGACAGTGCTGGGAGAACTGGCGTGGCCTGAGGCTGAGCGCGCCGGAGAGCTGGCCGCCCGGGTCTGCGTATGCTCAAGATGCAGGAAAAGGTCCAGCGCGTCTCGATGACGGGGATGTCTCATCCGGGACTGAGCACGTGCGGTACGCAGTAGAGGATCCTGCGCCTCTTGCTGGCGTAGTGTGCCGTTGACGTCAGTGTCCATCCGGACTGCGCATGCGCAGGATCGGGGGGATTCCCTGCACACAGCGCACCGGATTCAGACGGAGGAGGCGGGGCCACCCAATATTTAAAGGGGTCTGCCCAAGAAGATGACGGCATTTCCTATAGCTTCCAAACATGGAGGAGCAGCAGCAGCCACAGCAGGACCGTCGCCTGATGGCACCGCAGCAGCGGCCGCCAACATCTTCTCCACTGCAAGTGCCGCAGGAGCCCCCCCATCGCCATCAGCAACATAGCGGGTGCAATAGCAGTCATACAGGCAGAACCAGCCTGAGAAACAAGGCAGGTCACGAGCCCACTGCCACGGAGAGGTGTTCTTCAGAACCGGCTCAGCCTCCATCTCCGGTACCGTAGACTGATTAGCAGGATGGTGAGTGATCTACGTGAATGTACATTATACTAAAACAGCACCTCTCTTTTCTCTGTTTCCTTGATAGGGAAGACCCCTGAAACACATTTCCAAACAAAAAAAATATGGAATGTCCTCTGTGCAAGGGAGATCTACCTAACTCTTATCATAAGAGCCTCTCCTTGGGGTGCATTGCATACAGGAGACAATCTCAGAGGAGACTCCTGGATTTGCTATGGATCTTAAATCTATCATCAAATCAGAGGTCCAGTAGTCCTTAAGGGACCTGATGGGGAAAAAAAGGGCAGGGTATACCAGAACCACAGTATTCAGAGTCTGAGGGAACAGTACAGCATGGGGAAAGCTCAAACCTGGAGTCATCCTCCTCTTCCTCCTCTGATGAGGATACTGGGGGCAGGCCCTGCATCCCAGCAGAGGATTCTTACAAGCTAGTTAGAGCCATAAGGTCCACTATGGGCATCTCAGATCCTAAGTCGACAGTCAGTTGAGGACTTAATGTTTGGAGGCTTAGGTGAAAGGAAGAGCCGTTCCTTTCCGGTCAATGAAAACATTAAAATTCTCATCAACAATGAATGGAAGAAGCCAGAAAGGAAAAGGCCACTACAGTCTTCTTCAAAAAGAAGATACCCTTTTGAAGAGGAGGAGGCAGGCATATGGGAAAAGACCCCCAAGATTGATGTCGTGGTAGCTAAATCTGTTAAGAAATCCACCTTGGCCTTTGGAAATCTAGGGACTCTAAAAGATCCTTTAGACAGAAAGGCTGAGACCTTCCTGAAACAAGCATGGGAGTCTTCAGCTGGTTCACTAAAACCTGCAATAGCAGCAACCTGAACGTTGAGATCGTTGATAGTATGGCTACAGCAGCTAGACGACTGTCTAAAAGACAATACCCCAAGGGATGAGATTATGGCTGATCTTCCTCTGTTGCAGGGGGCAGCTTCCTTTCTGGCTGATGCCTCAGCGGACTCAGGTTAGCGGCAAGATAAGAAAATCTCTCTAATGTTGCCTCTATGGCTCAAAAGCTGGCCGGGGGATGCTCAATCAAAAACTAGCCTATGCTGTATTCCATGTGAGGGCAAATTTCTTTTTGGGCAAGCTTTGGCCGATATTCTTGATAAGGCAGCAGACAAGAAGAAGGGGTTCCGTGCTGCATCACATCCACAGTTTGAGTTCATTTCGGAGGAGAAGACATAGCAGGAGTAGACCACCCAGAGAACAGATGACTGGATAGATAAGAAGCCAAAGAACAAAGGTTTCATGGTTGGGGGTTCCTCATCAAGGAACTGACAATACTCCAAGTGATGGGCCGTCCCAGGTGGGAGGAAGGCTGTCCCACTTCCGAACTGCCTGGGAGAAGATCTCGGCTAATTCCTGGGTCCTCAATATAATAAAATTAGGACTGAAGCTAGAGTTTGCATCTGTCCGCAGGCCCAGCTTCTGGATCTTATCCCCCAGATCCAGGAGGGAACAACAGGCCCTGGAAGCAGAGGTGCTAACCTTGCTTCAAAAAAGAGTGCTAGTAGAGGTGCCTGTTCAGTAGCAGGGGAGGAGATTTTTTTTATTCTCCCCTGTTTCTGATAAAGAAACCAGACCTATCATATATACATACAGGACTATCATCAATCTGAGAGGCCTCAACAGGTTCCTAGTTTACAAGACCATTCAAGATGGAGTCCATAAAAGCTGCAATCAAGATCCTATTCCCGGGCTGTTATATGAGTGTTTTAGACCTAAAAGACGCATATTATCATGTCACCATCGACCGAGAAGACCAGCAATTCCTAAGTAGCGGTAGCGGTGTATGTAGGACAGCTCAGAAATTCAGTACAGAGCGCTACCTTTTGGTCTGTCCATGGCCCCAAGGATCTTCACCAAGATTATTCTGAAGGTGACACTTGTGGGAAAAGAATGTATTGGTAGTACCATATTTGGATGATTTCTTGGTGGTCGGCCCGACGGAACACGAATGCAGAGCTCAGCTAAATTTCATCCAAAACGTTGTGTCAAATCTTGGTTGGTTGATAAATATGGAAAAATCTCGAGGCTGCAGCCCCAGAAGGTTCAATCCTTCTTGGGGCTTATTATAGACTTAGAGAAATCGATCTGTCTCCTACCAAAGGAGAAGGATAATATCATAGCCCTATTGTCGTCAGTCCTGTCCAACCCGATCATGTCCCTGAGGAAGGCCATGTCTCTTCTAGGATCATTGACATCATGCATTCCAGCAGTGCAGTGGGCACAATGTCATTCCAGGGTGTTGCAGCAGGATATCCTAGAGGGGGAAAAGAGGCTGTCTGGTCATCTAGAGAGGAAGATTATGCTTTCCCAGGAAGCAGTAGACTCCATGCCCTGCTGGCTAGATCCAAAGAATCTATCGCGTGGCATCCCATGGTCTCTCCAAATATCAGATGTGAGAGTGACGTACGCAAGTGCGGAGGGATGAGGGGCGCATCTCAGAGACAATTTGACACAAGGGATCTTGTCAGGAACAGAAGCAAACAGCTACTCAAATTACAGAGAACTGCTAGCAATAAAATAACGCAGTAATAGTTACTTCCCGGTTTAGAAGGGAGCCACGTTCAAATATTATTTGACAATCGAACTTCTGTAGCCTATATAAATCACCAAGGGGGCACAAGATCCCGACCCCTATTGCAGCTGGCTCAGGAGATTCTACAGGTGATGGAGGAGCATGAGCAAAAGATATTGGCCCTACACATAAAAGGGAAGGAGAACGAGGAAGCAGACTTCCTCAGCCTGACAAACTGAGGCAGGGGGAATGGGAGCTAGATCAATCAATCTTTCAGCAGATTGTGAATCTTTGGGGGAAGCCAGAGATAGATCCATTTGACAAAAAAAAAGAACAGGAAAACAAGAAGATTTTGTTGCCTGAGCCCAAGAGAAAAGCCATACGCAGTAGATGCACTACAGATTCCTTGGGATTTCCGACTAACCTATGCATTTCCCCCATTAATGTTGATCCCAACAGTGCTAAGGAAGATTTGGGAGGAGACGGCAGATGTCATTCTTCATTGCTCCCTTCTGGTATCTGCCTTAGGGACCCTTTACAACTATAAACTGACAGCAAATAAGTGGGTGGTCAGGTTCATTAAAGCATGACAGAGGTCTAGACCGGTGCTAGCCCCAAAAATGCTTCCGTGGGATTTGAACTTGGTCCTGGAAGCCTTAACGAAATCACCTTTTGACCCATACATGAGGTACCAGACAAAATACTAGTACTAAAGACTGTAATTCTAGTAGCCCTAACATCAGCACGTAGGGTTAGTCATTTGCAGGCCCTATCTATTAATCATCCATTCATGCAGGTGTTGGAGGATAGGGTGGTGTTGAGACCTGATCCAGCGTATCTCCTTAAGGTGGCCTCCAAATTTTTCATAGGAGTCAGAAGGTAGTTCTTCCCTCCTTCAGTGACCCAAAGACTGCAGCAGAACACAGGATTCACACATTAGACGTCAGGAGGGCCCTGATACAGTACCTAGACAAAACTAGGCAATGTACAAAGGATGAGACCTTGTTTGTATCATATCGGGGAATCAGGAAAGGGTGTAGTGTTACAATGGGGACTATAGCTAGATGTATAAGGGACTCCATTAGCTTAGTCTACACCTCTAGCAGTAGACCGGTTCCTGGAAATCTGAGAGCACATTCCACCAGGGATGTGGCAACCTCTTGGGCTTAGAGAGCGGAGGTGTCCATCGAAGAAATATGTAAGGCGGCCACATAGTCTTCCCCTTCTACCTTCTATAGATGCTATCGCCTCAAACTGTCCTCCTCTGTTGACCTGTACTTCAGGAGGAAGGTGTTACAAGCGGTGATCCCTCCATAGGGTGCTTAATCTATATAAATCACTCAGGTGGTGCTGTCATGGGAGAAGGGGAATAATCTAAGTTACTTACTGTTAACGGGATTTTACACAGCCCATGACAGCACTCTTATATTCCCTCCCCCCGCTTTGTTACTTGTGGTGTGCACTATTAAGGGTGTTAAGAAAATGTATTTGGTGATGGTTATGCTACTAACTGTCTGGAGGTCCTCTCGTGCTCTGAAACCAAACTGATGCGGAGAAGAGGAACTGCCTTTTTATTCAGTAGGTTTCCTGTCCTGGTGGGCGGATACCCTCTCTCTCAGGTGGTGCTGTCATGGACTCTGTAAAATACCATTAACAGTAAGTAACTTAGATTTTTTTATGCCATTCCTCGTGTGGTATAAATGATTAGTTAACATAGTATTTAAGGTTGAAGGGAGACTTTAAGTCCATCTAGTTCAACCTATGGCCTAACATGTTGATGCAGAGGAAGGAAAAAAATACCATGTGGCAAACACTAAGCTCCACACTGGGGAAAAAAATCCTTCCTGACTCCATGTACGACAATCAGACTAGTTACCTGGATCAACGCCCTATCAAGGAATCTAGTGTATATACCCTGTAACATTATACTTTTCAGGAAAGACATCCAGTCCCTTCTTAAATTTTAGTAATGAATCACTCATTAGAACATGATACGGCATAGAATTCTATAGTCTCACTGCTCTTACAGTAAAAAATCTGCGTCTGTGATTATGATTAAACCTTCTTTCCTCCAGTCGTAGAGGATGCCCCTTTGTCCTCGTCACAGGTCTAAGAGTAAAAAGATTAGAAAGGTCTTTGTACTGTCCCCTCATATATTTATACATTTTAATAAGATCACCCCTAAGCCTTCATTTTTCCAAACTATATAACCCCAAGTGTAATAACCTGTCTAGGTATTGCAGACCCCCCAGTGCGCTAATAACCTTGGTCGCTCTTCTCTGCACCTGCTCCAGTTCAGCTGTCTTTGTTATACACCGCAGACCAGAACTGCACACAGTATTCTAAGTGTGGTCTCGCTAGTAACTTATATAGAGGTAAAATTATGTTCTCCTCATGGGCATGTATGCCTTTTTTAATGCATCGCATTATTTTATTTGCCTTTGCAGCAGCTGCCTGACACTGGCCACTAAATGTGAGTTTGTCGTCCACCCATACACCCAGGTCTTTTTCAGTGACAGTTTTGCCCAGTGTTTTACAATTAAGCACATAATTATACATCTTGTTTGTTCTACCCAAGTGCATGACCTTACATTTATCCCCATTAAAGCTCATTTGCCATTTATCAGCCCAAGCTTCTAGTTTACATAAATCCTCCTGTAATATAAAATTGTCCTCCTCTGTTTTGATTACCCTAAATATGTTAAAAAGAAGCGGGCCAAACACAGCGGGACCCCTGCGGTACCCCACTGCTAGCCGCGACCCAATCCGAGTGTGCTACATTAATGACCACCCTTTGTTTCCTATCCCTGAGCCAGCTCTTAACCCAAGTACACATATTTTCCCCTATCTCCATTGTTCTGATTTTATGTATCAATCTTGTGTGGCACCGTATCAAAATCTTTTGATAAGTCCATATACACCACGTCCACTGCGTTCCCTTGGTCCAGTCCGGAACTAACCTCTTCATAGATGCTCATCAGATTAGTTTGACAGGAACGGTCCCATGTTGATATTGGGTCATGAGGTGACCTTTTTCTTCCTATCATTGCGATTACAGCGATACCAGATTTAGGGTTCTTTCACACGTCAGTGTCTCCAGAACATGTGGTGACAGTTTTCACCCATACCTGAGACACGTACACATGTAGACCCATTCAAGTGAATGGTTCTGTGCACATGTCAGTGTGTTTCCACCGACCATGGGCAAAACATGCTAACAGGTCCGTTTTTTAATGTCAGCACGTTCCGCAAAACTTCCCGCACACGTGCACTCGGATAGCACACAAGGATATCATCAGTGTGACACTCATCGACGCTGGGGAAGATTTACAGTAAGCATTGTTCCGGGTGCTGAACACAGCTCTCATCATTTGCTTTGATTGCGAGCAGAGCAGGGGAGAATGATGAGTTATATTTAAATGATAAAGGAGACAGCAGGTGGCAACTGATGGGGGGTCTTCATCAGCCGCTGGCTGCGCAATAAATAAATGAAAAAAACGGCGTGGGTTCCCCTGTATTTTTTTACAACCAGCCAGGCAAAACTCACAGCTGGGGGCTGGCATTCTCAGGCTGGTAACGGTCCATGGATATACACCCCGCCCAGCCTAAAAATTGCAGTCCACAGCTGCCCAGAAAAGGCATATCTATTAGATGTGCCAATTCGGGCACTTTGCCCAGCTCTTCCCACTTGCCCTGTAGCGGTGGCAAGTGGGTTTCATATTTGTGGGGTTAATGTAAACTTTGTATTGTCAGGTAGCATCAAGCCCACTGCTTATTAATGTAGAGGCGTCTATAAGATGCCTATCCATTACTAATCCTATAGTTACATGGCAAATAAAATCACAACCAAAATAAAGTATTGTATTAGAAATAAAACAAAACTCACTTTTCCATTTTTATTTAAAAATAACAAACACAGTTCTACTGTAATAAAATAAAAAACAATCATATCCCATAGAATGGGAGTTGGAAGGGACCTCCTGGGCCATCTGGTCCAACCCCTTTCTCAAAGCAGGGATTCACTAAATCATCCCAGACAGATGTCTGTCCAGCCTCTGTTTGAAGACTTCTATTGAAGGAGAAATCACCACCTCTCGTGGCAGCTTGTTCCACTCATTGATCACCCTGTCAAAAAGTATTTTCTAATATCTAATCTCTGTCTCCTCCCATTTAGTTTCATCCCATTGCTTCTAGTCTTTACTAGTGCAAATAAGAATAAAGATGATCTTTCTACAATTTGATAGCCCTTGAGATATTTGTAGACAGCTATTAAGTCTCCTGTCAATCTTCTCTTTTGCAAGCTAAACATTCCCAACTCCTGCAAGCGTTTTTCATAGGACATGGTTTGCAGACCGGTCACCATTCTGGTCACTCTTCTCTGTACTTGCTCCAGTTTGTTGATGTCTTTTTTAAAATGTGGTGCCTAAAACTGAACGCAGTATTCCAGATGAGGTCTGACCAAAGAGGAGTAGAGGACAATAATGACTTCACGTGATCTACTGTAGACTGCATGCTTCTGTTAATACATCCTAGAATTTTGCTGCTGCATCACACTGTTGACTCATGTTCAGTTTGTGATCTATTAGTATACCCAACAATTTTTCATATGTGTATTTTCTTAGCCCTATTCCTCCCATTCTGTATATGCTTTTTTCATTTTTTTGCCCAGATGTATTACTTTGCATTTTTCCCTGTTAAAAACCATTCTGTTAGTTGCTGCCCACTGCTCTAGTTTATTTATATCTTTTTGAATCCTTACTCTCTTCTCTAGTATTAGCTATCCCTCCTAGCTTTGTGTCGTCAGCAAATTTAATCAGTTTACCCTCAATTCCTCCTTCTAAATCATTGATAAAAATGTTGAACAATACAGGGCCCAGGACAGAGCCCTGTGGTACCCCACTTGAGACATTCTTCCAACTGGATGTGCATCCATTTTCAACCACTCTTTGGGTCCTATCACTAAGTCAGTTATGAATCCACCTAACAGTTGCCTTGTCCATTCCATACTTAGTCATTTTTTTGATAAGTATTGTGTGGGATACTTTGTCAAATGCTTTGCTGAAGTCAAGATATACTATATCTACAACATTTCCCTGATCCTCCTAGTCAGTGATTCTGTCATAGAAGAAAATTAGGTCAGTCTGACGTGACTTTTTAGTTACAACCCCTTGCTGACTCTGTTTAATCACTTCATTCTTATCCAGGTACTTACATACATGTTGTTTAATAATTTGTTCAAAGATCTTTCCTGGTATAGAAGTCAGACTCACCGGCCTATAGTTCCCTGGGTCCACCCTCGTGCCCTTTTTGAAGATAGCAACAAAATTTGTTCTTCTCCAGTCTTCTGGGACTTTTCCTGTTCTCCACGACTTTACAAAGATTATGGAGAGGTTCAAAAATTTCTTCTGCTATCTCCTTCAGTACTCTGGGGTGTAATTCATCAGGACCTGGAGACTTGAATTCATTTAGGTTAGCTAAGTGTTTCCTCACTATCTTTCTGTTTATATATATCCTGGATTCTTCTATTACCTTAATAGGACAGTGAAGATCAGTTGATGTTACAATCCCTTTCTGAGAAAAAAAACAGATGCAAAATAGGAATTTGAAAGTTTGGCCTTCTCAACAACCTGTCTTACCATTTTATCATTTTAATCCTGTGAAAACCCTATAGCATCTTTGACTTTTCTTTTACTTGTGACAAATCCTCAAAATCTTTTTTATTGCTTTTGACATCTCTTGCAAGCTTTAATTCATTGTCAGCTTTACTAGTCTGACTCGTTCCCTGCAGGTTTTGCAGACAGCATTATATTCTTCTTTAGATATTCCTCCCTCTTTTCACTTGAATTGTTAACAATTGTGCTTTGAGAATCTAATTTTTTGAGATTTCCCATCCTTCCTGGACTTTTTTGTCCTTAAGCATATCCAGACATTGGATCCCTCCAATTCTCTTTCTGAGTCCCTTAAAATCTGCCTTTCTGAAATCTAACCTTGATGTTTGAGTCTTCACAGGTCTACCTCCTCTAGTTATCCAAAATTATAAAATAGCATGGTCGCTACCTCCTAGGGTCCCAGCCACTCTTACCACCTCAACTATTTACTCCCTGTTTATAAGGATTAGATCCAAGGTAGCAGATCCCCTTGTTTTCTCCTCTACCTTTTGGAAGATAAAGTTGTCAGCAAGAGAGGATAAGGATTTGTTTGACCTGTTTTGCCTGAGAGAGAATCCCAACAAATGTCTGGATAGTTGAAATCTCCCATGACCATTGTGTCATATTTTTTGGAGAACTTGGCCATTTGGTGCATAAAGAGTTCATCAATATCTTCAGCTTGCACTGGCGGCCTGTAGTAAACGTCTACAATGGAGTCCTTTCCATTGTTCTGTCCTTGTATTCTTGACCAAACCATTTCCACAGACCTCAAAGTCTCTGAAGCTTCAATCTCTGTGCAGATATATGCTTTTCTAACATACAATGCGACACCTAATCCTCGTTTATCAAGTGTGTTTCTTGCAAATAAGTTGTATCCTGCTAGCCTTGTATTCCAATCATGTGTATCACCACACCAAGTTTCAGTGATTACATTGACATCGTTTCTTTTCCTGCGTTAGTTCAAATTCTACTTGTTTGTTGACCATGCTTTGTGCATTCGTATAGAAACATTTTAGTTTGTGATTGGTTTTTCTTTCTCCAATATTTTTATTATTTAGATTTTTTTTGTCTTTGTTCTTCCCTTCCACTTCTAATAGCAGAATTCTCAATAGTATTTGTCAGGTGTATGACTTTTTCTGGCCTTTGCTTCCCTTCCCACATTGTTCTAGTTTAAACCTTTCCTTATGAGTGTAGCAAGGCGACTTCAAATACATGTTTTTCAGTCTTCGTAAGGTGCACCCCATCGTTTGCAAGTAGTCCACCATATAGATAATTCACTCCATGATCAAGAAATCCAAATCCTTGCTGATGACACCTTCGACGTAGCCAGTTGTTCACCTGCAGAATCTTATTCCACCTCCTTGTTCCATGGCCATCCACTTGAAGGACCTAAGAGAAGACCACCTGCACTCCCAGTTCTTTCACTTTCTTACCTAAGTTTTCAAAGTTTCTGCAGATAGTTTCCAGGTCTTTTCTTGCGGTGTCATTTGTTCCCACATGTATTAGCAGGAATGGGTAGTCATCTGTAGGTCTGAAGAGTCCTGATATCCTGTCAGACACTCACCTGTCCGTCGTTCTGTCCCATGCCGTAATCCATGACTGGGGGAGAATTAGTTTTCAACCTGAACAGCGCCAAGATGTTATCTTCCAGGCTGAGAACCACTGGTGACTGAGCGGCTTCGAGTGCAGCGTCAGTGACCGGCGGTGATGTCATGGAGGTTACCTCCGGTCAACTGAGGCTGCTTTCCATGTCAGGCTGAACTGCAATGACCTCTGTGAGATCCCCGCTAGCACCTTGAGCTTTAGCAAGGCTTTTTGTCAAAAATGGGGGGACCCCATGCCGTTTATTTAAATTTTTTTTTAAAAAGCCCAGCACGGTGACCCCTCTATGCTTGATAACTAGCCTTGCTGAAGTTGAGGGCTGCAGCCTCCATCTGTGAGTTTTGCCAGGCTGGTTATAGAAAATGCAGGGGAACCCACGCTGTTTTTTTTTTCATTTATTTATAGCGCAGCCGGCGGCTGATGAATACTCCCGTCAGCCGCTCCTGCTCTCACTGTTATTATCGGCCGCAATACTAGGCTGATGGGAGTAATAGCCGGGGTTTTGTTAAGGTGTTAAAGTGCCGGGAGCAGTGTGTGACGCTTCTTGCGCTTAGTGTGCGTGGGCAATCGCAATGACGTAATATTCCGTCCTTGGTCAAATAGGCCCAGGACACATGGACGGAATATTACATCTAATATCTGAAAGGGGTTATTAGTGAATAGGAGTTTTTTTTACCTGCTTTTTAGTTTTTAATTTCCCTAAGGGACTTGAACTCATGATCGATTTATTGCTTGTTCTATATACTCCAATGCTTTACTGTCACTATTTTTACTGGACTGTCACTATTTTTTGTATTTTTTTTTGTTTAACCCCTTAACGACTGCCGATACGCATTAAAACGATGGCCGCTAAGGGGTCTTATTCCCTCATTGCCGTTTTACAACGGTGATCGGGAATAATTTATATCACCCCCCAGCGTTGGAAAATCTCCAGCGTTTCAGCTACCGAGGGTAGCTGAAACCCTGGAGAGCATGATCAGGGCCGGTGTTTCCGGTCCCTGATCACGTGATCACCATTATTCAATGAATAACACCGATCATGTAAAAAAAAGGTGTGCCAGCTATTATAAAACATTTCTCTTCTGACATGATATGTATGTTAAAGGGGAGAGAAATTGGGTCCCCAAGCCCCCTCCGGTACTTCCGCAATCCTTGAGCCCTTCAGGTTTGTCCCCTAGCCCTATATCTCCTCTTCCTGAAAATAAAAATTTGGGAAGCTATCATGCTGCTGTGATGCAGGTTGGTGCATAAGATGGCAGTAGAGTGGAAGCAAGACTGCATCTAAACAGAGCTTGGCCTGCAGTGCAGCAACAAGGCTACCACAGGTGGCAACAGAGTAGTCGAACTAGCCGGGTCAAAACCTAGACTGTAGCGCAGTACCAAATTAGAAGTATACTCACGGTCAGGGACAAGCCAGAGAATCAGCAATGGTCGGAAGCGGATAAGACAAAGAAAGAAGCAGGTCAGGATGCAAGCAAAGTCAAAACCAGGGAGTCAGCACACTAAAAGGGCACACTGACTCAGGATGGGAATAGGGGAAAACAGACACGAGATCAGATAGCAAACGTAGCATGACCAATCAGAGTCCACTACAGCAGCCCTAGGCAGGAAGCATCGGCGATAAATAGCAAACCTAATCCCAGGCTGAGGCTGAGAAAGTTTAACCCCTTCATGACCAGACCGGGAAAAAGGGAAAACAGGACTCCAACCCCGGTCTGGATCATGACAGGCGCATTGTCCCTACCGAGATCTGCTGTCTGGCACCCAGCAGCAGCTGGGATTTTTCCTATTTGTTCATTTTGATCACTGTGATAGACCCTATCACAGTGATCAGAAGCCAATAATTAGTATGTCAGCCAAATTACATTTTTTTTATTTTACAAACTTTTATTTCTTTAATTCTTCACTATTTTAGGGTTGAGGTTGGGATTGGGGTTAATGTTGAGTTAGGGTTAGTTTTGGGGCTTGGGTTTTTGCATAAGTTAAAAAAATGATATGACTACTAGTGTTGAGTGCAAAAGTGCTCGGTACTCAAGTTTGCATCGGGGTCGCTTGAGCACCCGCGATACTTGGTGCATACCAGCGCATCCCAATGTATACTCGAGTATCGAGCACTTGACTCCAAACTAATGACGACACATTCAATATGACGACCTAACGTTATCAAATTCTGTGTTGCGCCTTTGGGTTAAAAATCCTTACTATACCCGTGAATAATATCCTTGAGGGGTGTAGTTTCAAAAATGGCGTAACTTGTGGGGGGTTTCCATTGTTTAGGTAAATCAGGCGTTCTCCAAATGCATCATGGTGTCCGCTCTCGATTTCAGCCATTTTTGCGTTCAAATAGTCAGACTGTGCTGCGCCCTTCTGAGCCTTGCCGTGCACCCAAACAGGAGTTTTCTCCTTCCCCCATGACAGCACCATGGAGAGAGGGGATCCACCCTTCAAAGACAGGAAACCTACAAATAAAAAGGGTGGTAACTCCCCCTCGCATCAGTTGGTTTCCTCGTCCCTTCAGTACGGCGTTCCTGAAGGCAGAAGACTGAAGATGGATGTCGTCCCAAGCCTGGCCGGATCGATCCAGACAGCGGGAGTGCCCCTGCCTAGGCTGGTGCAGTGCCCCAAGTGCCAGCTGGGGGTGGAGGGCCATCTTGGTTGTGCTGAGGTCTGCAGCCGCTGCACCACACTTCCGGTGCCACTTCCTGTCATCCTGTTCTGTGCATGCACAAGGACGTGTCGGAGACACTTCCCTGGCATCTAGAGGGGTCTAGTGACAGGAAGCAATTTCTGGCAATGGAGCCGGAAGAAACGGAGGTCTGCGCTGAAGGCTGCTTGCTTTTAAAAGGCGACGGATCGCTGTAATAGTGTTCTTAGCAGCATCAGGTGGACCTCTTTAAAGAAGCCATGGAGAAACAGCCACGGCGTCCAGAGCAGAACCGAGGCTGCAAAAACTGTGGCAGCATGAAGATTTTTTATTATCACAGTGGTGGAAATGGGTGTTTTGGCAGCAGATCTACTCGGCACAGCAAAGGCTCCAGCGTGCTGGACGATGCTCTGGCCTCTTGAGGAGATCTATTAGTGGATAGTCTCCCTCCTAAATCGGTACCCACAGTTACATCTAACTGGTAAGTGATCTTTGTGAAAGTTCATTTTGTAGTCCCTTCTCATTTATTTAGGGAGGAAATAATAATAAATTTTATTTCTATAGCGCCGACATATTCCGCAGCACTTTACATTTCAGAGTGGACTTGTACAGACGATAGACATTACAGCATGACAATAGTCACATAGATCATAACAGATGCGAAGAGAAATGAGGGTCCTGCTCGTAAGCTTACAATCTATGAGGAAAAAAGGTAGACACAAAAGGTAGTTGGTAACAATTGCCCTGATTGTTTGGATCAGCCATAATGTTAAGTGTGTAACAGTACAGACACAGAGGGCTGATAGACGCATTAAGCATATAGGAACATGATACGGGGAACCTGGTTATGGTAAAACTTTTGACTGTGCCACAGAGGGATAGTTAGGTTAATGTGTTGAGGCGGTAGGCCAATCTGAATAAATGCGTTTTCAGGGCACGCTTAAAATTGTAGGGATTGGGGACTAATCGTATTGACCTGGGAAGTGCATTCTAAAGAATTGGCGCAGCACGTGTAAAGTCTTGGAGACGGGAGTGGGAGGTTCTCATTATTGAGGATGCTAACCTCAGGTCATCAGCAGAATGGATGGCACAGGTAGGGTGGTAGACTGAAATGAGGGAGGAGATGTAGGGTGGTGCTGAGCCATGGAGTGCTTTGTGGGTGAGGGTAATAAGTTTGTACTGGATTCTGGAGTGGATGGGTAGCCAGTGTAAGGACTGGCACAAGGTAGAGGCATCAGTGTAACGATTGGCGAGGAATATGATCCTGGCTGCAGCATTCAAGACAGATTTGAGGGGGGAAAGTTTGGTAAGAGGGAGACCGATTAGAAGAGAGTTACAATAGTCCAGACAAGCATGAATAAGAGAAACAGTAAGGGTTTTTGCTGAGTCAAAGGTAAGAAAAGGTCAAATTCTAGAAATGTTTTTGAGATGCAGATAACAAGAGCGAGCCAGTGATCGGATGTGGGAGGCAAAGGACAGCTCGGAGTCAAGTATGACCCCAAGACAGCGGGCATGTTGCTGGGGAGTAATAGTGGAACCACACACAGAAATGGCAGTGTCGGGTATAGGTACATTAGTAGAGGAGGGAGGAAACACAAGGAGTTCAGTCTGACAGGTTCAGTTTCGGATATAGTGAGGACATGATGTTGTGTATAGCGCTTAGTCAATCGCTGGTGTTTTCTAAAAAGGCAGGCGTGATGTCAGGAGCGGAAGCGTATAATTGGGTGTCATCAGCATAGAGATGGTACTGGAAAACAAATCTGATTGTTTGACCTATAGGGGCAGTGTACAAAGAGAAGAGGACGGGGCCTAGAACCAATCCTTGAGGAACCCCAACAGTAAGTGGAAGATGATAGGAGGAGGATACAGTAAAGGAGTGGTCAGAGAGTTAGGAGGAAAATTAGGAGAGAACAGTGTCCTTGATGCCGATGGAGCAGAGCATAGTGAGGAGGAGCTGATGATCCACCGTGTCGAATGCTGCAGAGAGATCCAAGAGAATTAGCATGGAATAGTGACCATTAGATTTAGCTTTTAATAGATCATTAGAGACTTTAGTGAGGGCAGTTTCAGTAGAGTGTAAAGAGCGGAAACCGGATTGGAGAAAGTCAAGAAGAGAGTTATCAGAGAGATAGCAGATCAGACGGGAGTGGACCAGGCGTTCCAGGAGTTTAGAAATGAAGGGAAGATTAGAGACTGGTCTATAGTTAGTGGCGCAGTTTTGTTCGAGGGATGGTTTTTTAAGTAGTGGATGTATGATGGCATGCTTAAATGAGGAGGGAAAGATACCAGAAGAGAGAGAGAGGTTAAATATTTTAGTTAGGTGAGTGGTGACAGCAGGGGAAAGGGACTGGAGGAGATGTGACGGAAATGGGTCAGTGGTGCAAGTGGTTGGGCGAGAAGATGCAAGGAGCCTGCTTACTTCTTCTTTGACTGGTTCAAAATCAGAGAGTGAGCTAGATTCAGTGGGGGAGGGAAGACCGTGCATGGTATGAGGTGATTGGGAGATAATTTCCTGTCGGATATGGTCAGTTTTTTCTTTGAAGTAATTGGCCAGATCGTCAGCTCAAAGCTCCATGGTTGGGGCCTGCACTCTTGGGTTGAGCAGGGAATGAAAAGAGTCAAAGAGACATTTAGGGTTATTGGACAGTGAGGTGATAAGGGTGTTGAAATACAGTAGGTTTGTTTTGAGAAGTGAAGGGCAGTGTTGTATGTTCTAAGCATAAACTTATAATGGATGAAATCTTCGTGTAGATTGGATTTTCTCCACATACGTTCGGCACACCTGGAGCACTGCTGCAGGAAACGTGTTTGCAGGGTGTGCCAGGGTTGTTGCTGTCTGTGTCGTGTTGTTCTATATATAGTAGGTGCAAATTCATCCAGGGCACAAGAAGTGTTTCATTTTAATGCTTCAGTGCAGAATCAGGACATGAGAGGGAGGAGATAGGGGCCAATGAAGACTGCAAGTTCTTCATAAGTTTCTGGGTGTTAATGGCCTGTATGTTTCTATAAGTATGGACAGCGGGGGTGACCTGAGTGGTCTGGCAGTTCTTGATAGAGAATGAAAGAAGGTTGTGGTCAGAGAGTGGGAGAGGGGAGTTTGCGAAATCATCCACTGCACAAAGCCGGGAGAAGACCAAGTTGAGGGGGTTTCCGTTTTCATGCATCGGAGAATTAGTAAGCCGCGAAAGGCCAAACGAGGAGGTTAGAGATAAAAGGTGGGTAGCAGATGGGGAGAGGGGAAGAGCAACGGGGATGTTGAAATCGCCCATGATGAGGGTGGGGGTGTCACAGGAGAGAAAATGTGGAAGCCAAGTGGCAAATGATCCAGAAAATGATGGGAGGGGCCGGGAGGACGATAGACCACCTCCACTCGCATGGAGAAAGTGGTGTAGAGTCTGACAGCATGGACCTCAAAAGTAGAGAAGACAAGTGAGGGTACTTGAGGGATAACCTGAAAGGTACATTTGGATGATAGCAGACCAACGCCTCCACCTGCTCTTTTTTCTGATCTTGAGGTATGAGAAAAGTGCGTAACTAAAATGAAACACATGAGTTGTGCACTCTGCAACGAAGAGTTGCTCATTACGTGGATGAAAAGACTATGTCAGTCGTGCATAGAGCAGATGCTTTGTCAGGAAACCCCAAATTTCACCTCCGAACTAAGATCCATAATCAAGACGGAAGTTGAGAACACCTTTAAAACCCTGTTCCACGAGGTAGTGACAAAAAAGATAAATCTACAAAAGGGTGCCCTGAATCTGGGAGCAGTAGTTCAGAGGAAGGAGAGCAGAGGAATACTGGTTCATTGAATCCTTCCTCATCATCATTGTCCGAAGAAGATATGGAAGGGTACCATTGTATCCCAGTAGAAGAAACAGTCTGGTAAAAGCTGTTAAGTCCACAATGGGAGTGATAGACTCTCGTCCATACAGGTTCGTACGGAGCATGTTTGGTAGACTAGGGCAGAAAAAGCGTAGGTCATTCCCTCTTAATGAGAAAATTCAGTCTCTAATTAAGAATGACTGAAAAAGACCAGAAAGGAAAAATGCTTCTATCCCATCCTTAAAAAGGAGCGATATCCATTTGACGATCCAGTATCCTCATCCTTGGACATAGCCCCAAAACTAGATGTAGCTGTTGCTAAACCTTCCAAGAAATTTGCCCTGCCCTTTGAGGACATAGGGCAGTTAAAAGATCCCCTGGATAAGAGAGCAGATTCCTTTCTTAAGGGATCCTGGGAAGCATTGGGGTTGGGTGGGGTGGGGGGTGTGAGGTTTGCTATAGTGGCAACCTACATGGCTAGGTCACTAATGATCTGGTCAGACCAGTAAGAAAAACAACTCTGGAACCAAGGTATCTAGAGATAAAGTATTCAATTCCATTCCCTTAATGCGAGGAGCTGTGGCATTCCTGGCTGATGCTTCAGCCGATTCATTTAGAGTAGCAGCCAGATCAGCAGCCTTCTCCATTGCAGCCCGTAGAGCCTTCTGGCTTAAGTTTTGGCCGGAGGACCTTCAGACAATATCAAACTTATGCTCTATTCCCTGTGGAGGGGAATTTTTTTTCGGACCGACATTGGATGTGTCATAGCTGCTTTTTGTTCTGACCAAGCGTCAGCTATGCCAGATCACCAGTGAGTCCGAATTACGAGTTTTTGCCCTTCTGTTGCAAGTGCTTAGAGACAAAGAGACTCAACACACAAGCCGTGGTCAAATCACTTTATCTGACGTAATGAAATACAAGGAAACTTTTTATACCATTTACAACAATATGTGACTCTATGGAGCTCCTTTGGCCCCCACCATCACCTCAGGGTCGTACCATGTTTACAATGTACCCAGAACATGTTGTTGAGAATAAATATGATAACAAGTATAGTTTCCTTGAAGACAGAGACTAATAGTCTACATAAGAATAACACATAGCAATAATAGGCAAAAGGCGTTTGAAGTCTTAAAGGTAATTAAAGGGATATAAAGCAAACCATTAACTCTTCTATATCAATTTCTCCCTTTTGTATATGACCCCCTTTTGCCACAGGGTCAGCTGATGTCCACAAAGGAGCTACTGTCTCATGGGTCTAGTACCCATTAGGGGGCTTCCTACCTGCTTCGCCCATCCACCCTCATTGTGGACACTCACTTTCCCCATCAGCAATGGCTACCTGGGGTCTATGATACACTACAGAAGGTTCAGCCTTAGATTCTTTTTTTCACACATACATTATCCAGTAGCTTAAGTAATACATATATTAGCGCTTTTACGGCTACATAAAGCAATTAGCAAAAGAACAAAATTTGCATACAAGTCTATATAATGCCAAAAATCCATCCTGCAAGGCCATTAAACCAATTTGATGGATTTAGAAAAGAGAATGTGTTACCCCACCAGGAGTCTCTGTTTGCACTGTACTGTTTTAACCATTGGTCTCTAAGTTCACCTATTTTGGCTATACTGGCCCTGATATGAGATTGCCAGCAGGGTCGATATAATTACAACAGGTGGGACCAATTATCTGACACATTCCTCCGTCTTTTGCTGTCAGCTAATCTAGTACTATAGTATGTTGGTTAGTAACCTTGATTAATTGTCTCTGTATTGTGTTAGTTTCATTAAGAACTTCAAGAATCTGGAAAATCTGATCATCCAGGTAGTCGGTAGCTTCCACTAATTTATCCCACATTTGTGTTATGAAGGGGTATATTAGCATACTACTGAATATTTTATTTGTTATCCCCATTTCTACTAGATGCGGCCTACCATTTGGCCGGGGCTTATTGTCTGCAGCCCTTCTATACAAAGTATGAATTGGAACTGCTGCTGTGTCTATTTTACTATGAGGAACTATGAAAGTGGCTGGTGTCAGTTTGGCAAGAGTGCAAACTCCTCTTATGTCTGGGCTCACCCACCTGTAGGCACGATGTCCGCAAACCAAGAATTCTCCTTCGGGGAGAACACAAACGTGACCAGGGGTCTGTATACTTTGGTATAAACTCAAAAGTCCTGACATCGGCTTATGGGCACACCAAGTATTATTCATTTGTTTTCCACTTATACCAGATGTACATTTACCCCTTTCTTTCCTTATTATTTTACCCGTAGATGCTTTAGATCCGATTATAGCCAATGAGGCAGATATATCACGGGGTACATCTTTTCCCCAAAACCTAGATTGAGTCCATGTCTCATTGTATATGCAGTGTGGGGTTAATACCTCCCATGGCTCCAGAGGTAAGGCTAAGTACGGCATAGTCCTTGCAGATACAGGGCTGTGTGTACAGATCCAATAGTCCTTCGGTTTCTGTCCTTCCATGTCCTTTATAAGAAGAGCATGATGCTGAATAAGTTTCTTGTCCCAGTCAGCATTTAAGAGTTTATCCTGTGTCTCTGTAGAGTGCAGTAATCCTGTGCTTATAAACAGGGAGGAAATGGTTGAGGAGGTAAAAGTGGCTGGGACCCTAGGAGGTAGCGACCATGCTATTCTAGAATTTTGGATAACTAGAGGCGGAAGACCTGTGAAGACTCAGACGTCAAGGTTAGATTTCAGAAAGGCAGATTTTAAGGGATTCAGAAAGAGAATTGGAGGGATCCAATGGCTGGATATCCTTAAAGACAAAAATGTCCAGGAAGGATGGGAAATCTTGAAAACTGAAATTCTCAAAGCACAGTTGTTAACAATTCCGAAAAGAGGGAAGAATAGGAAGCATTTAAGGAAACCAGGATGGATGAACACAGAACTTAAGCACATGCTAAAAAGGAAGAAAAAAATGTTTATGAAATGGAAAGAGGGAGGCATATCTAAAGAAGAATGTAATGCTGTCTGCAGAACCTGCAGGGCACAAATCAGATTAGCTAAAGCGGAAAATGAATTGAGGCTTGCAAGAGATGTCAAAAGCAATAATAAAGGATTTTGGGGATATGTCAAAAGTAATAGAAAAGTCAAAGATGCTATAGGATTTTTACAGGATTACAGGATGAAAATGATGAAATGGTAAGACAGGATGTTGAGAAGGCTGAACTTTTAAATTCCTATTTTGCATCTGTTTTCTCTCAGAAAGGAAATGTAACATCAACTGTTCTTCACTGTCCTATTAAGGGAATAGAAGAATCCAGGATATCTATAAACAGAAAGATAGTGTGGAAACACTTAGCTAACCTAAATGAATTCAAGTCTCCAGGTCCAGATGAATTACACCCCAGAGTACTGAAGGAGATAGCAGAAGAAATTTTTGAACCCCTCTCCATAATCTTTGAAAATTCTTGGAGAACAGGAGAAGTGCCAGAAGACTGGAGAAGAGCAAATGTTGTTCCTATCTTCAAAAAGGGGAAGAAGGTGGACCCAGGCAACTATAGGCCGGTGAGTCTGACTTCTATACCAGGAAAGATCTTTGAACAAATTATTAAACAACATGTATGTCAGTACCTGGATAAGAATGAAGTGATTAATCAGAGTCAGCATGGGTTTGTAACTAATAAGTCATGTCAGACTAACTTAATTTCCTTCTATGATGGAATCACTGATTGGGTGGATCAAGGAAATGCTGTAGATATAGTATATCTTGACTTCAGCAAAGCATTTGACAAAGTCACTCATACAATCCTTATTGAAAAAATGACTAAGTATGGAATGGACAAGGCAATTGTTAGGTGGATTCATAACTGGCTTAGTGATCGGACCCAAAGAGTGGTCGTAAATGGCTGCACATCCAGTTGGAAGAATGTCTCAAATGGGGTACCACAGGGCTCTGTCCTGGGCCCTCTATTGTTCAACATCTTTATCAACGATTTAGATGAAGGAATTGAGGGTAAACTGATTAAATTTGCTGATGACACAAAGCTAGGAGGGATAGCTAATACTAGAGAAGAGAGAGAGAGGATTCAAAAAGATATAAATATACTGGAGATGTGGGCAGCAACTAACAGAATGGTTTTTAAAAGGAAGAAATGCAAAGTACTACATCTGGGCAATAAAAATGAAAAAAGCATATACAGAATGGGAGGAATAGGGCTAAGTGACAGCACATGTGAAAAAGACTTGGGTATACTAATAGATCACAGACTGAATATGAGTCAACAGTGTAATGCAGCAGCAAAAAAGGCAAATGCAATTCTAGGATGTATTAACAGAAGCATACAGTCTAAATCACGTGAAGTCATTATTTCCCTCTACTCCTCTTTGGTCAGACCTCATCTGGAATATTGTGTCCAGTTTTGGGCACCACATTTTAAAAAAGACATCAACAAACTGGAGCACGTTCAGAAAAGAACGACCAGAATGGTGACCGGTCTGCAAACCCTGTCTTATGAGGAAAGGTTGCAGGATTTGGGAATGTTTAGCTTGCAAAAGAGAAGACTGAGAGGAGACTTAATTGCTGTCTACAAATATCTAAAGGGCTGTCACATTGTAGAAGGATCAACTTTATTCTCATTTGCACAAGGAAAGACTAGAAGCAATGGGATGAAACTGAATGGGAGGAGACACAGATTAGATATTAGAAAAAACTTTTTGACAGAGTGATCAATGAGTGCAACAGGCTGCCACGAGAAGTGGTGAGTTCTCCTTCAATGGAAGTCTTCAAACAGGCTGGACAGACATCTGACTGGGATGATTTAGCAAATCCTGCTTTGAGCAGGGGGTTGGACCAGATGGCCCAGGAGGTCCCTTCTAACTCTACGATTCTATGATTCACTGCCAGCAAGGTGATGAGGAGTACAGTCATTCTACTGGTGAAAGGATCTTCTTGCAGTGACTGGCGTGGATCCAGGTGGGTTTTATCTCAAGTTTTACTGAGGTGGATGTGGTCAGCTGGACTTGGAAGGGGCCGTCAAATCGTGGGTCCAGGCTCCTTCTCACGTGTCTGCGTATAACCACCCAATCACCTGGATTCAGCTGATGCACATCTGCACTGGCATTAGGATCTGGAATGTATGAGAACACATGTTTATGCACCACGTTAAGGTTTTCCTTCAAGGCCTGGACGTAGGCTGTCATAGAACCGTGTTGCATTTGTAGCACCTGTGGGAAGTACAGACCAGTCTTTGGTGCACAACCAAACAGGACTTCAAAGGGAGACAAGCCTGTGTTTCTATTTGGAGTGTGTCTGACTGAAAAGAGTGCAAGAGGCAAGCACTCTACCCAGCTCTTTCCTGTGTCTGCCATGGCCTTTTGAATTTTCAGTTTAAGTGTCCCATTTAGTCTTTCCACTTTCCCACTACTTTGTGGCCTATATGGTGTATGAAATGCTTGCTGTACACCCAGGGCCTGCATGACTTCCCTCATTATTTCTCCCATGAAGTGTGTACCCCTATCTGTTTCTGTGGTTTCTGGGACACCATACCTGCAGATCAGCTCTTTCATGAGTTTGTCTGCAGTCATTTTAGCATTTGCACATTTTACCGGATAGGCTACCGGCCAACCAGAGAAGAGATCTACACATACTAGGATATTTGCATACACTCCTACCTTGGTAGCTGTATGTTGTCAATCTGCAGTCTCTGAAACAGGTAGAGAGGCCTAGGTGTCGCTTTCTTAGGGACTTTTGCTGTTTTACCTGGGTTGTGCTGTGCACAGATGAGGCATGATTGTACAAGTTTCACGGCAGCGTAACTGAAACCAGGAGCGATCCAGAAGGCATCTACCATGGCACACATGTGACTTTTTGAGGTGTGAGTGGAGCCATGTGCTGCTTGCGCCATGATTGGGAACAGGGACTTTGGTGGGCACAATTTATCCTTATTCGCCCATACTCCATTTGAGTTCAGCTCAGCTCCCAGTCTCCCCCATTGTACCTTCTCTGTTTGGGCAGCCTTTTGCCGTAGGGATTTCAGGACATCTAGACCCAATGTGGCTGGAATACGCTGACGCCCCGCCACCGTCCACTGCTCTCTCTAGGCCGCCTTGTGCTACTTTAGCAGCCTCGTTCGCCCTTCTGTTGCCCTCTACCTCCACGGAGTCACCTTTGTGTGTGCTTTTACCTTGACAATGCCAACCTGGACTGGTAACATCAATGCCTCCATCAATTGTTTCACCAGCTCTGCATTTTTAATGGGCTTCGAATCTGTGAAAATATTAGCGACTTTACCTGCCGCGGCTCTACACGCCTCAGTGAGTGCCTTCAACTCTACCTCCTGCGCCGACATGTGAGGAGAGAGTGGTTCCGCTCGGATTACCTCATGTGAGGATACTACTGCATATCCAGTGTAGAATCGTCCATCCTGGTGGTATCTGGAGCCAGCTACAAAAAAAACTCAAAGTCTGCATTAGGAACAGGTTTTTTTTTTTTTTTTTCATGAACGTGTGCAAAACCAACGGTCTCGTGACTCATCAGTTCTATGCAGTCAATGTCATGCGTCATGTCAAAGTATCCTTCCTCACTCGCTAATACGGTCACCAATTTCCCCTTTTCTGAATCCACAGGCAGGAGGGTGGCTGGATTCAGAACGTTACATCTTTTGAGGGTAACATACTCAGGAATTAGTAGAGCACACTCAATTCGGAGCTGTCTGGACATAGACAGATGTTTTGGTTGAACTTGTACGAGTATGGCATGGATGTCATGCGGGGAATAGATTGTCAAGGGAAACGTCAGTGTGATCTCACATGCCTTTCCTAGTAGTAGTGCAGCTGCTCCTACCGCACGGACACACGTAGGTGACCCTCTGATCACTGGGTCTAATTGTGCTGAGTAGTAAGCTATTGGTCTCTGTTTCCCTCCATGTTGTTTTGTCAGTACTGCGGTAGCATGTCCTCCCTGCTCTGTGCAAAACAAGAAAAATGGCTGGTCATAGTTTGGAATGCCTAAGGCCGGGGCTGACACAATGAGCAGTTTGAGAGAATGGAAGGAATCAATTGCATTTTGTGTGAGGTCATACGGGTCTGATGACAAGCAGTCATAAAGTGGTTGCAACATTTGTGAAGCAGGCCTTATCCAAGGCCTACTGTAGGTCACTAACCCTAGGAAAGGTGCATAGATGCTGATGTGACCTGGGTAGAGGGAAAACTTTGAACTGCCTGTTTCCTGTCAGGTACCTTCGGCAATACAATGTCCCAAAAATGTCACCTTTTGTTTGTAATACTGTAATTTGTCACTTGAGACTTTGCAACCCTTTTCTGATAAAAAAAAAAAACATAGCAAGGAAACTGTAGCTTCCCTGCAGGACCTCTGGTCCAGGCAGAACAGCAAAAGGTCATCCACGTACTGTAATAGTACAATCAGCGGATGAGGTGACTGAAAGTCAGGGTGCAGGGATACAGAGAAAAATGCACCTGCTAAATCAATGACTGTGAAACATGTTGCCGTTGCTGGGATCTGTGACAGTATTGTGTGTTAGGGACGATTGTGGTCACACTCACTGTATCATCATTAATAGCCCTTAAGTGATGAACCTTTCTGTACATGTCAGCAAACCCTTGAATCCTTTTTTTCCTAATGGGATACAAAGTGGTGTCGCAGGGGGAAGATCTTTGCACCAGAACCCCTGCCTTAACATACTCTCTAGTATCTCTGCTCGGGGCCATTGATTTAGCATTGATTTGGCTAGGCTCAAGGGGTATTGCTTTAAACAAGGAGGAGTGGTTCCTTTTTTTCAATTTAATCATGACAGGGGGAATGGGCAACCGACCCACATCAGTTTTTCCCCTTGCCCAAACAGTGTCTGGCACCTGTCCCATTTCTTCATCCTCAGGCATTTTGGTGTCAGGTGTTAGTTTCACCGCTTTTGTCATATACACCATTGCCGCAGTCTTACACAAATGTTTATCTGAGAGGGGACTTGTGACTGTAATACCCTCAGGAGAGTACTGTATGGTGGCCTGGATCGCACTCAGCACATCTGCTCCCAGTAAATTCATAGGGGTATTGTCACTTGCCCCTCTACCCCCACACATTCGAACAATCTCATTAGTAATCATGTCTGGCATTATCACATCTCTGTGTACCACAGTCCCGGCTGCCCCAGTGTCAATCAAAAATTCTGCCTCTTTCCCTTCCGGCATTGTTATGGTGGTCATCAAGGCAGGACCAGGTCCGGAGGGGACAAGAACAGGGTACACATTTGTCACTGGGTTGCCAGTTTCCTAGTCTGTATGTGAAGGAGGTGGAAGATTGGTCTGCTTACTCTCCTTTACAGGGTTTTTGCAATGGCTGGTGTAGTGCCCATTCTCACCACAATTCCAGCACCTCACTGTTTCTATGTCCTTAGGTCCCTTATTACGTCTCCACTGTTTTCCTTGTGTTCCAGCATACATGACAGGTCGTCTTATTGTCCTTGTTTTTTCAACTCCTTAGCTACCATAAGGAGGGTCTTTCGGATCTACATATCTCCATTCAGGTCTGGTTGTCTGTACTGCGTCTCGTAAGTCTTTGTTCATACCGTCAATGAATGCATTCGCCAGTATTCGAACATCAAGTGGGTTTATGCAAATGTACCCCATGTCTGCCCATTTCAGCTGTAACCGTCCAAAGTACATCTCTACACTCTTTCCTCTTTGCTGTGTCACGTTAGTCAGGAGTACAGACTGCTCTGATTGTTCCACTGTAGCCCACTGTTTTAGTGACTCACAGTACGTCTCCCCAGACCGTGCAGATTTATCATCCATGCCCCAAGCCTGATTCTTTGCCACATCTGTGTGTGTCTTAATTATATGACCTAGTACGTCACCTGCCTTTAAACTCGCCAACCTCTCTAGGTCTGCCCAGGTACACTTATATGTCTGCTGTATTTCCTTTATGTGTCTGTAAAACGGGAATGGTTGGTCTTCAGGATCAGGCAACTGCTTCAACAAAGCTAGCTGGTCAGAGGGGCTCCAGGGAAAATACACCTGCATCTTTCTTACTCTAGTCACCCTTCTAGGTCCTGATGTGGTTTGTCGTCTGATATCTACTGTCAGCTTACTCCTCAAAGGTCAATGTCCCCACTACCCACTAACCACACACACTATTATGTCACTACATATGATCTTGTCTGGATAGGATTTAGTGCAATTTGCTTAGGTCAGTAGCACAGGTCACACAAGTAGCTATTCATTCTGGGTTTGTCTGAGTCTCATCACAGTGTTTACAAGTCCATCTGTTTTGTCTGGGTCTCTGGTTAAATTTTGTCAATCAAAACATTTATAATACACCTTCCATACTGCTGCACATTCTCAAACATCATTCATTCACTTGCTATTTTCTTCCCTTGTCTGTGCCTTTTTGTACATCCAAACATTCACACTCTGCTATTTTTGCCTTTTTCAATATTTGTCCCACTTGTTTCACTGCTTCCTTTCTTCTCTGTCTTTTTTACAATTTGCATAGCTGTCTTGGACCCTATTGGGGGCACCGACTGTACACAGAAAAAGTTGCCATGGCTTCAACCTTTTTCAACCGACAGCTCACCTTTATTCTGAAATGCCCCTCTAGTGTGCCTAACCTTATCTACGGGCGGCCACACATAGCAAGTCAGAGCGAGCCTGCCAAGGTGTAGCGGGAAGGCTCCTTGCCTCTCACCCGGTAGACCTATAGGATGTAACGAGAAGGCTCTCTGCCTCTCACCCGTTAGATCAGCTGGCTAGAATAGGAATAGGCCTTTTTCCTTCCAGCCCAGCTCCATGGATTGTGGGAAGGCTACTTCAACTTAGACAGCTCATCTTGCTTCTGAAATGCCCTTCTGTGTGTCTGGACCTCTGGCTTAAAGCACACACATAGCAAGTCAGAGTGAGCCTGCCAAGGTATATCCAGAGGGCTCCTTGCCCTCGCCTCTCACCCACAACAAAAAAACCTGCTGACTAAATTAAGAAGGCCCAGGTGTGATAGGCCTCTGACCTACTTTAAGAGCCATACAGTCGGCTACCTCATTTGTTGATCCACAATTTGCTATACAAATCAATCACACAACTAGAAGCAGGTTCAAAACACATTAATGACCAAACAATCACTTACAATGACCAAACAATCACTTACAATTTCCTTCTAAATTAGGCAACATATTTTACTTTCAACTTCAACTTACAAAATTTCATTCCACTTCAATTAACTACTGTTGCTTTAAAATGCACAAATCCTATAGTGAGCATTTCAGAACCACAGAGAATCTGAGCGCAGCTCTGTGAATCCTCTTATTAGACACTCAGCAGAGATAGACGAGGGGAGCGAGAGAAGGGGAGAGAAGAAACCGCGCAGCGCCATCCTTCCCCCTCCCATCAGAATGTAGTGTCCTTCACAGAATTCCGTAGTTCTTTAGACTTATCAAAATCAATTTCTACAAAGAAAACTCAATCACAGGATTTCACTGTAAGAGCAGATAACTGTATAATGTGAGCAACCACGTCTTGCCCTGTTTCGGGCCAAATGCCTTCAGGAAACTTTACAATGTAATGCCACATATAACACAAGCTATATTAGATTAGATTAGATTAGATAAACTTTATTGATCCCGGAGGAAATTACAGTATTACAGCAGCAGAACAAAGATCAAGAACATTACAAGAACAATACACACTTTACAAAATAAGTCTATATGGACAGCAGATGCGGATAGACTGGTACTTGTAACTCACCAATTCCCCCCCATACACTTTGAACTTCATTTAGTCTTGGGATGCTTTACACTTATACATTTGTTAAACATCCCCACAGCTGTCGGAACAAACGATTTTCTATATCTTTCCTTTTTACACATTAGTTGGAGTAGACGCTTGCTGAATGTGCTCTTTTGCTTCGCAAACAGTTCATAGAGCGGGTGTGTATTGTTGCTCATTATAGCCTTGCATTTCTTAGTAATTCTATCCTCTAATACCTCCTCGAAAGTCCTGAGTTGTAGACCCACCGCCGCACTAGCCTTCTTGATAAGTTTATTCAGCTTATTCGCGTCAGCTGTGCGCACACTACTACCCCAGCATATAATTGCATCAAAGATTGCACTCGCCACAATGGATTGGTAGAACATTTCAAGCATTTTGCTACACACATTAAACGACCTTAACTTCCTTAGGAAGTAAAGTCTACTCATCCCTTTCTTGCAAACCTTCTCCATATGGCACCTCCAATCAAGCTTGCTGTCCAGGTGAACCCCCAAATATTTGAAATTCTCCACCATCTCCACATCCTGACCATCAATAGTGATAGGTAAGCAATCCTTCATGCACCTTCCATAACTCAACACCAGCTCCCTGGTTTTCTTTACGTTGAGTTCTAAATGGTTAGCCTGGCACCAGTCAACAAAGTCCAAAACCACCCTTCTGTATTCCTCCTCCCCCCGGTCTCTCTCAATACCTCCGACTATCACTGAGTCATCAGAGTACTTCTGAAGGTGACAAAGGTCTGATTTATACTGAAAATCAGCTGTGTATAACGTAAAAAGGAATGGCGACAGCACCGTTCCCTGAGGGGCTCCAACACTACTCCGCACACTATCCGATACGGCCGCCCCCAACCTCACAAACTGTGGCCTGTCCGACAGATAATCAATGATCCAATTCACTAGTCCCTCATCAACCGCCATTTCAACCAGCTTTTTACGTAATAATAGTGGCTGTAAGGTGTTGAATGCACTGGAGAAATCGAAGAACATGGCACGCACAGTGGTTCTATCATTGTCCAAAAAGGAATGTACTGTTTGTAGTAGATACGCTACAGCATCGTCCACCCCCAGACTCTGCCGATACGCAAACTGAAGGGGGTCCGTAAAAGCAGACACCCTCGGACACATCATTACTCAATTCATTCAGTCTCAGATGTAGATTTGAAATATCTGTAACGCATCTGTCCGGGATTCCACCACAACTAGAAAGGTAACAAATCTCTTGACACAAAAATGATGTGTGATGATTCATTCATACGTGCTCATTTAGGGATTTTTTTTTCCATTCACTTTTCAGCGGTCATTTGATTTTACAAAGAGAAGATAACAAAAATCCCTTATCTCAATCACTCCGCCTAATTCAGCTCAAAGTGAGTTGAATAATGTCCTCTGTCACATACAGAGGACTATTTCTAATGGAACCCCTCATCAATCAGGGATTTATTTATATCCCTTATACTCAGTTACTTATCTCTCAACTCATTCAGAGGTTCTTATAGACATACATACAAGGATTCACACAGCCTGCCTATCTTGCACTTTGGATATATGACACCTTAACCTACAGCCGTGTCCACTGATACTCTGAGAACACCAAAGCCAACTTCTTAAACAACAAGAATCAATGAAAACCAAACCAACGTCTAAAGGTCCAAAACAACCAAAAACCACAGCCCTATACAAAATACAGCGTCATATGGTGTCCTGCCAATCCAAAATAGACACTGCACAGAGTCTATCCCAGGCTTTGTGCTACACTGTACATCAGTACACAACCAGTTAGTATATTAGTATATTACCAGAGCAGATTAACAGATAATAATTGTCATTTGTACTATCTTATTACTCTATTATTCAACTCTCATACGGACATACTCACCACTCACTGGTGATGTGGGTTCTTTTGAACTGTGTTGTACAGTCTTACCCAGAGATATGTAGACATCCTTAGAAAGGTTGCAGATGCAGAATCAATGTAAGAATAAATGTTCTCACCTGCTGCAGCCTGAATTCTGCATATTCAACCTCCCAGGAAGCTCCCACATACGGATTCCGAATAGGCTGGTTTCCACGGTCCCCGTTGGGCGTCAAAACTGTCGTAGCTGCTTTTTGTTCTGACCAAGCGTCAGCTATGCCAGATCACCAGTGAGTCCGAATTACGAGGTTTCGCCCTTCTGTTGCGAGCGCTTGGAGACAAAGAGACTCAACACACAAGCCGTGGTCAAATCACTTTATCTGACGTAATGAAATACAAGGAAACTTTTATACCATTTACCACAATATGTGACGCTATGGAGCTCATGTGGCCCCCACCATCACCTCAGGGTCGTACCTTGTTTACAATGTACCCAGAACATGTTGTTGAGAACAAATATGATAGCAAGTATAGTTTCCTTGAAGACAGAGACTAATAGTCTACATAAGAATAACACATAGCAATAATAGGCAAAAGGCATTTGAAGTCTTAAAGGTAATTAAAGGGATATAAAGCAAACCATTAACTCTTCTATATCAGATGATATACTCGAAAGAGCAGGTGATAGTAAAAAGAGATTCCCTATCCTCTCTATCCCCACATATGAGTCCTTTCAGCACAGGAAATTTAATTGTAGAAGACCCCCCAAGACCAGGATAAGTGGGAGGAAGGGAAAAAGGCAGAAGGGTCCTGTTCAGGGGGGCTCTCCCATGACAATAGAAAGCCTTCCCAGTGATAGTCTTTCCCAGGTGGGAAGAGGATTATCCCTCTTCCTCTCAACCTGGGAAAAGATTTCCAGTAGCGCCTGGATATTTGGCTTAATAAAGTCAGGCCTAAAATTAGAGTTCCTCTCTCTCTCAATTCCAGACTTTGTCGTTAGATCTAGGCCCATTGTTAAGAAGAGGTTGCTGCCTTGGGATTTAAATTGAGTGCTTTTAGCCTTAATAGATTCCCCATTTGAGCCCTGGTTTCCGCATCCCTAAGATTTTATCTCATTAAACAGCTCTTCTAATAGCACTGACATTAACCCTCAGGGTGAGCAATATTCAGGCCCTGTCTGCAAGCCCCCACTTTGCTCTACACTTTACACTTTTTTTCTATGATTCTACTCAAAGTTTAGAGGACAGGGTCATTCTGAAACCAGACCCAGCCTATCTACCTAAGGTATTGTCACATTTCCATAGATCCCAAAATGTAGTCCTCCCATCCTTTTGCTCCAAACCCAAAAATATCAAAGAAGAAAATCTTCATTCATTAGACGTAAGAAGCAGGGCTGTGGAGTCGGAGTCGTGGAGTCAGAGTCGGTGCTCATTTTGGTGGAGTCGGTATAAAATGGACCGACTCCGACTCCTAAAATATATAATAAATTGGGTACAGTAGTTCAATGCAGAATGTGCTGAATATTTTTTCATAGGAATTTGGGAAAGTTATGAGATATCCTATAAATGGCTGTTCTATTCCTGATCTAAGGCTGCATTCACACACAACATTTTTGCTGCGTTTTTTGAGGATACGGTTTTCAGCTGCAAAAGCAGATCAGCTTTTTAACCCCTTCCTGACATCGGACGTACTATCCCGTCCATGGGACCCGGGCCCCTATGCCCATGGACAGGATAGTACGTCTACCGCGATCAGCGGCGCCCACGTGGTGAGCGCCGCTGATCGCGGCCGGGTGTCAGCTGATTATCACAGCTGACACCCGGCACAATGTGTCAGGGGCGGTCACGGACCGCCCCCGACACGTTAACCCCTTGCACACCGCGATCAAACATGATCGCGGTGTACCGGGAGTTAAAGTGAAGCATCGGCAGGGAGGGGGCTCCCTCCGTGCTTCCCTGAGCCCCCCACGGCAGCGCAATGTGCAGCGCTGCTCGGGGGGCTCCTTTCCTCCAGGCCCCCGAATCCAAGATGGCGACGGGGGCCTTCGGGGGCCTGGAGGAAGCTGGCTTCCTCAGTGCCTGCAAAGCGCAGGCAAGAGGAAGTCTTCTTCAATGCCTGTGACAGATTGCTGATCTGTCACAGTGATCTGTGATGTGACAGATCAGCGATCTGTCACAGGACAGTGATGTCCCACCTGGGACTATGTAATAAAGTAAAAAAAAAATAAAAAAAAGTGTAAAAATAATTTAAAAAAAATCGCCAAGTAAATTAGTAAAAAAAAAAAAAATATTCCCCAATAAATTCATTTTTTGAAAATAAAAAAAAACCCAAAACAATAAAAGTACACACATTAGGTATCGCCGCGTCCGTAACGACCTGCCCTATAAAACTGTCCCATTAGTTAACCCCTTTAGCGAACGCCTTAAAAAATAAAAAACGAAGCAATAAATAATGATTTATTATCATACCGCCAAACAAAAAGTGTAATAACGCGCGATCAAAAAGACGCATATAAATATCCATGGTACCGCTGAAAACGTCATCTTGTCCCGCAAAAAACGAGCTGCCACACAGCATCATCAGCGAAAAAATAAAAAAGTTATAGCTCGCAGAATAAAGCGATGCAAAAATAATTATTTTTTATATAAAATAGTTTTCATTGCAAAAAACCGACAAAACATAAAAAAATGACCTAAATGAGGTATCGCTGTAACCGTACTGACCCGAAGAATAAAACCGCTTTATCAATTTTACCGCACGTGGAACGGTGTAAACGCACTCCCCCAAACGAAATTCATGAAACGCTGGTTTTTGTTCATTCTGCGTCCCAAAAATCGGAATAAAAAGCGATAAAAAAATGTCACGTGCCCGAAAATGGTACCAATAAAAACGTCAACTCGTCCCGCAAAAAATAAGACCTCACATGACTCGGTGGGTCAAAATACGGAAAAATTATAGCTCTCAATATGTGGTGATGCAAAAACTATTTTTACAATAAAAAGCGTCTTTTAGCGTGCGACAGCTGCCAAAAATAAAAACCGCCATAAATAGTAAATCAAACCCCCCGTTATCACCCCCTTAGTTAGGGAAAAATAATAAAATTAAAAAAATGTATTTATTTCCATTTTTCGGTTAGGGTTAGGGCTAGGGCTGAGATTAGGGTTAGGGGTGTGTTGGGGTTCGGGTTGGAGTTAGAATTGGGTGTTTCCACTGTTTGGGCACATCAGGGGCTCTCCAAATGCAACATTGCGTCTGATCTCAATTCCAGCCAATTCTGAGTTGAAAAAGTCATATGGTGCTCCTTCCCTTCCAAGCTCTGCCATGCGCCCAAACAGTGTTTTACCCCCACATGTAGGGTATCAGCCTACTCAGGACAAATTGCAAAACAATTTTTGGGGTCCAATTTCTCCTCTTACCCTTAGGAAAGTAAAAAATTGGGGGCAAAAATATCATTTATGTGGAAAAAAATGATTTTTTTATTTTCACGTCCGAGCGTTATAAACTTCTGTGAAGCACTTGGGGGTTCAAAGTGCTCACCACACATCTAGATAAGTTCCGTGGGGGGGTCTAGTGTCCAAAATGGGGTCACTTGTGGGGAGTTTCAATAGTTTAGGTACATCAGGGGCTCTCCAAACGCACATGACACCCGCAGACCATTCCATCAAAGTCTGCATTCCAAAATGGCACTGCTTCCCTTCCGAGCCCCGACGTGTGTCCATACAGTAGTTTTCTCCCACATATGGGGTGTCAGCGTACTCATGACAAATTGGACAACAACTTTTGCCGTCCAATTTCTCCTGTTACCCTTGGGAAAATGAAAAAATTGGGGACTAATTGATCATGTTTGTGGAAAAAATACGATTTTTTTATTTTCATGCCAGGGCATTATAAACTTCTGTGAAGCCCTTGGGGGTTCAAAGTGCTCACCACACATCTAGATAAGTTCCTTAGGGGTTCTCGTTTCCAAAATGGGGTCATTTGTGGGTGTTTCCACTGTTTAGGTACATTAGGGGCTCTCCAAAGGCAACATGACACCCGCAGACCATTCCATCAAAGTCTGCATTCCAAAACGTCACTACTTGCCTTCCGAGCCCTGACGTGTGTCCATACAGTAGTTTTCTCCCACATATGGGGTGTCCGCTTACTCAGGACAAATTGGACAACAACTTTTGGGGTTCAATTTCTCCTGTTACCCTTGGGAAAATAAAAAAAAGGTGACTAAAAGATCATGTTTGTGGAAAAAATACAAATTTTTTATTTTCACGCCCGGGCGTTATAAACTTCTGTGAAGCACTGGGGGGTTCAAAGTGGTCACCACACATCTAGATAAGTTCCTTAGGGGGTCTAGCTTACAAAATGGTGTCATTTGTGGGGGGTTTCCACTGTTTAGGTACATCAGGGGTTTTCCAATCGCGACATGGTGTCCGATCTCAATTCCAGCCAAAAACGTCAAATGGCGCTGCTTCCCTTCCGAGCTCTGCCATGCGCCCAAATAGTGGTTTACCCCCACATGTGGGGTATCAGCATACTCAGGACAAATTGCACAATAACTATTAGGGTGCTGTTACCCTTGGAAAAATAAGAATTGAGGGTGAAAAGATCATTTTTGTGGAAAAAATATGATTTTTTAATTGTACCGCTGTACGTTATAAACTTCTGTAAAGCCCTTGTGGGTTCAAAGTTCTCACCACATATCTAGATAAGTTCCTTGGGGGGGTCTAGTTTCCAAAATGGGGTCACTTGTAGGGGGTTTCCACTGTTTAGGTACATCAGGGACTCTCCAAACGTGACATGGCGTCCGATCTGAATTCCAGCCAATTTTGCATTGAAAAAGTCAAACGGCGCTCCTTCCATTCTGAGCTCTGCCATGCGCCGAAACAGTCGTTCCCCCCACAAATCAGGTATCAGCGTACTCAGGACAAATTGCACAATAACTTTTGCAGTCCAATTTCTCCTGTTACCCTTGGTAAAATAAAAAAAATTGAACCTGAAGTATTTTTTGTGTGAAAAAAAGTTAGATGTTCATTTTTTTTTAAATATTCAAAAAAATTCCTGTGATGCACCTAAAGGGTTAATAAACTTCTTGAATGTGGTTTTGAGCACCTTAAGGGGTGCAGTTTTTAGAAAATACCCAAAAGTGACACCATTCTATCATATAGACCCCTCAAAGTGGCTTCAAATGTGATGTGGTCCTAAAAATAAAATGGTGTTGTAAAAATGAGAAATCGCTGGTAAACTTTTAACCCTTATAACTTCCTAACAAAAATAAATTTTGGTTCCAAAATTGTGCTGATGTAAAGTAAACATGTGGGAAATGTTAGTTATCAAGTTTTTTGTGTGCCGTATCTCTGTGATTTAAGGGCATAAAAATTCAAAGTTGGAAAATTGCGAAATTTTCAAAATTTTTGCCAAATTTCCGTAAATATAAACGCAAGTTATTTGAATGAAATTTTACCACTAACATGAAGTACAATATGTCACGAGAAAACAATGTCAGAATCACCGGGATCCATAGAAGCGTTCCAGAGTTATGACCTCATAAAGGTACAGTGGTCAGAATTGTAAAAATTGGCCCGGTCATGAACATGCAAACCACCCTTGGGGGTGAAGGGGTTAAAAAACCGCATCACTTGAAAGGTGTTTGCACCCATAGATAATATTTTCAATAGCAAAAGCAGATTAGAAATCTGCTCTATCTAGCTATCCAGTGGTGTTTCTCTGGAAAGAGAAAGTATTAGAAAATTAGTGATTGAAGAAGCCCTTAAACAAAATGAAGATCTTAAAAAGACTCTCAAAAGACGCTTCATGTTTCTTAAAATGGATGCCTGCACACGTCACAGAGTGAACTATTTTGCCATCAATGTTTGTTCGATATGTTTGTGACAACAAAGAAAATGTTACCAAGACACTGGCAGTAAAAGATACTAAAGCTCATCACAGCAGCCAGTTTCTCCAGGCCTTAGTGGAAAAAGTTCTGCAAGATTACAAACTCAAAAAAGAACAGGTTCTTGCTTTTGTAACGGACAATGCTTCAAACATAAGTACAATTAAACTGAGGAATGAGAGTAATGAACAACAGCGAGAAGAAAATGTAGGATTCAGTATGTTTGAGATGGAAGGCCACAGTGCTGTTCATGTAACTGAGGAACAAACAGATATTACAACAGAAGAACAGCAAAATTATACTGTAGAAATAGATGATCTTGTTGAAGCTGCTTCAAAACACTTTTATATTCATCACATGCGCTGTGTTGTGCACACGCTGCAGCTGGCAATAAGAGATAGTTTGCAAGAGGGACATGCACGAAATCTGTTTTGAAAAGTGAGGAAATTGGTTACTGCCGCCAGAACCCCTAAAATTGATTCCATCTTGAAGACACGTGCTGGGAAAGGGGCAATTATCGATCAAGCCACTCGGTGGGGCAGCACTTATTTAATGATTGAGCGATTGATTGAACTAAAACCATTTCTTATAGATATGGCAAACCCTCAGGTAACCCTAAATGAAGGTCAATGGATACAGGTGGCTGAATTGAAGGAATTGCTTCATCATCCATTTAGCGTGACTAAAAAATTACAAGCTGAGGATTTAACTCCTGGCATTTTCATAAGGGAGTGGAAGAACTTGCTATTTTGCCTGTCTCAAAAAGGAGATTTAATCGCAGATGGCATTTCTGCTTCAATGAAATGGAGAGAGACACAGCTATTGGAAAATAAAATTTTTCTGGCAGCTGTTTATGTGGACCCAAGTCATCATATACTGCTTGATGATCAACGGCTTACTAAAGGAAAAGAAGCTCTGACTGAGGTAGTAGTTAGGATGAGTGGCCTACAGGAGGACTGCCAGGTGCAAGAGGACTTGGGTCCTGACAGTGCTACTGCTGTCATATCTTCATCCTCATCAGATGAGGTGTTTGACTTTGACAAGTATTTGGATGACGTGGAGCAGGCAAAGCGTTGCCGCAAGGAAAAAGATTCCACTCCGTCTCCTATAGCAAGCAGATTGACCATATTTCAGCAAAATGTTTCACTTGCTCTCAAAGAAATAGAAAAATTCAACCGTTCATCAAAACTGACTGTACATGAGGCAATTCCTTTATACCCGGAAATTGTTAGAGCTGTTGCCCATGTGGTTACGGCTTTGCCTCCAACCCAAGTTAGTGTAGAGAGGTTGTTCTCTTGCCTTAAAATTATTAGGTCAGATTTGAGGTCATCTATGAAGGCGGATCTCATGGAGGCAATTGATATTCCTTAGAACAAATTCATAGACTGCACAAATGTTATTTAGTATGTTTTTGTTGAAAACGTTTTTTTGTCACTTACATAGTTTATTACATAGTGTGTGTGTGTGTGTGTGTGTGTATATATATATATATATATATATATATATATATATATATATACACACCGTATACATTTAGGTCCATATATATTTGGACAGAGACAACATTTTTCTAATTTTGGTTCTAGACATTACCACAATGAATTTTAAACAAAACAATTCAGATGCAGTTGAAGTTCAGACTTTCAGCTTTCATTTAAGGGTATTCACATTAAAATTGGATGAGGGGTTTAGGAGTTTCAGCTCCTTAACATGTGCCACCCTGTTTTTAAAGGGACGAAAAGAAATTGGACAGATTAAATAATTGTAAATAAAATGTTAATTTCTAGTACTTGGTTGAAAACCCTTTGTTGGCAATGACTGCCTGAAGTCTTGAACTCATGGATATCACCAGACGCTGTGTTTCCTCCTTTTTGATGCTCTGCCAGGCCTTCACTGCGGTGGTTTTCAGTTGCTGTTTGTTTGTGGGCCTTTCTGTCTGAAGTTTAGTCTTTAACACGTGAAATGCATGCTCAATTGGGTTGAGATCAGGTTACTGACTTGGCCATTCAAGAATATTCCACTTCTTTGCTTTAATAAACTCCTGGGTTGCTTTGGCTTTGTTTTGGGTCATTGTCCATCTGAAGTAGGGTCGGACTGGGGTGTCTGGGGCCCACCAGGGGAATGGACTCTAGGGGCCCACCTTACAGCTATATGCAAATATCTGTTATCCCCATTATAGTGGAGCATCGGCTGTAAAACACAGGCGGCTCCTGCACATCTACTGTGCGTCCCCATAACTGGAATGTATAATTACAATAGTTAACATTAATGGGGTTCTTTGGTTAAAACAAGTTATCACCGATCCATGGGCTCCACAGGATAGGTGATCACTTAGGTCCAACCATTAGAAGAACGAGGAAGTTTTATCGTTGATAGGACACTTATCCCCATTTTACAATGGAGTGGCAGGTGGGATTTCTGACCGAAGCTCCATTCATTCTCTTTGGAGCTTCTAGAAAAAAAACAAGTGCAGCCACTGAGGGAATGAATGGATCAGTGGTCGGAGTTGTACATGCCACTCCAGTCTAATGGGGATGAAAAGTTCCACATTTTGCTGAATGGACCCAAGTAGTCAGACTCCCACCAATCAATACGTTATCACTTATCCTGTAGAGAGGTGATTACTTTTTTCCACAGGAGAACCCCTGTAAGTGCATCTCTGCCGTTGTGTACAAAGTATATAATCTCTAATGGAAATAAAGAATCTTCTCCTAATTAACATCAGAGAGAACAAATCACCGCCATACACATCACAATCCCCTATACCAACACCAATACCACCACATACAGGAGAAATACAACCATACACACCATGACAAGTCCACATAGTGACCGAATAATATAACATACAAAGGACAAATACTGCCACACCTTGACCAGACCACATATCACCACCACATAGTGACCGAATAATATGACATTACCAGTATATAGGGACCAAATAATACCACATACAAGGAAAAATACTGCTACACCTTGACCAGACCACAAATTACCACCATATAGCGACCGAATACTACAATACTGATTATGAATACAAACCACAATACTAACAACACTATTACCACCAGTGACATTATACACAGGAGCTCTGTATACAGTGATCACCAGTGACATTATACACAGGAGCTCTGTATATAGTGACAGTGTACAGGTAATACAGTGATCACCAGTGACATTATATACAGGAGCTCTGTACACAGTATATAGTGTGCGTGTACATGTAATATACTGACTCATCAGTGACGTCTGTAGTTGAAGTCCTTCATCTCAGCTTTTCTTCTTCAACCAGCACAGAGAGACCGCCGTCACTTCTTCCAGCCAGGACTGATCTCTGCAAAAAATAACACAGTCATCAGTAGCTGATCACTGCCAGAGAACATTCCACACTTTTTCCCTGACTTTGTTCTACACTACGTCAGATGAAGAAGAAAAGCGACATAGTACCGCCCTGCACAGTAACAGGACCTCCCTTTTATTATCTCCATGGAAAACCATTTCCTAATTAGTAAATTATATTACAGTAGTAATAATGTCCCTAATGGGACCCTAAAGATATTATGTTCCCCACTTGTCACCATAAACTAATATAACATGTCCCTCAAACAGTAATTAAGTCTCTCATCCTGGTCCCCTTTATTTAATAATCTCACCCAGCCTGGCCCCCTATATTTTGTAATATTCTCCAGCCTGGCCTACTATGTCTCTTATCCAGCATGGCCCCCAAATATCCATCCTGCTTCCCCAGCTATACATACTGGCGTTCATATGTCCCTTGTCCTGCCCCACCATATATCCTGGACCCCCATATATCCTTCCTGGTCCCTTGTGATGGCTCCCCCATATATATACATCCTGCCCCCCATATATATGCTTCCTGGTCTCTTGTACTGCTCCCCCATTTATCCATCCTGGCCCCACATCTATGCAACCTGCCCCCCCACCAAAAATATCCATCCTGGTCCCTCCAATATATATGCATGCTGGTCCCTTGTCCTGCCCCCCTCCACCATAAATCCATCTTGGCCCCCATATATATGCATCCTGGCTCCCAATATATCCATCATGGTCCCCTTTTCCCCGTATCTGTATCCATCCTGGCCCCCTTCCTCCTGTATGTGTATCCATCCTGACCCCCTTCCCCCCCGTATGTGTATCTATCCTAGCCCCCTTCCCCCCGTATGTGTATCCATCCTAGCCCCCTTCCCCCCGTATGTGTATCCATCCTAGCCCCCTTCCCCCTGTATGTGTATCCATCCTATCCCCCTTCCCCCTGTATGTGTATCCATCCTGACCTCCTAGCCCCCTTCCCCTCGTATGTGTATCCATCCTGACCTCCTTCCCCCAATATGTGTATCCATCCTAGCCCCCTACCCCCATATGTGTATCCATCCTAGCCCCCTTCCTCCCATATGTGTATCCATCCTGGCCCCCCTTCCCTCCATATGTGTATCCATCCTGGCCCCCTTCCCTCTGTATGTGTATTCATCCTGGGCCCTCCCCATACAGTCATGGCCAAAAGTATTGACACCCTTGCAATTCTGTCAGATAATACTCAGTTTCTTCCTGAAAATGATTGCAAACACAAATTCTTTGGTATTATTATCTTCATTTACTTTGTCTTAAATGAAAAAACACAAAAAGAATTGTCCTAAAGCCAAATTGGATATACCGTATTTTTCGCTTTATAAGACGCTCCGGATTATAAGACGCACCCCAAATTTTGAGGAGAAAAATAGGAAAAAATGTTTTTTTAATAAAATGGTGGTGCTTCTTATAATCCAGGCGTCTTATGGCTTACCGGTCTGTCCCCGGGGTGCTGTCGCCCACTCTGTCCCCGGGGTGCTGTCGCCCACTCTGTCCCCGGGGTGCTGTCACCCACTCTGTCCCCGGGGTGCTGCTGCCCACTCTGTACCTGGTGCTGCCGCCACCGCGCTGGGTCCTCCGGGTGCTGCCGCCGCCGCGCTGGGTCCCTCGGGTGCTGCCGCCGCCGCACTGGGTCCCCCGGTCTCCCGGTCTCATCTCCCGAGATTTCAATGCGAGATCTCCATATGCGCTTGCGCGGCGGCCATTTTCCAGGAAGCAAGCCACCGCACAGGCATGGATGGAACGGCAGAGCCCCCCCACGCAGCACGGGACAGAGCCCGACAGCGGCGGCAGGCACCGGGGGACCCAGCGCGGCGGCGGCAGCACCCGAGGGACCCAGCGTGGCGGCGGCAGCACCTGGAGGACCCAGCGCGGTGGCGGCAAGTATCGGACACCCACAGCGGCAGCACAAAAAACTGTATGTTTGCATTGTAAGACGCACCCCTATTTTCCCCCTAAATTTGGGGGAAAAAAAGTGCGTCTTACAAAGCGAAAAATACGGTAATTCCACACCAAACATAACAAAGAGGGTGGACAAAAGTATTGGCACTGTTCGAAAAGTCATGTGATGCTTCTCTAATTTGTGTAATTAACAGCACCTATAACTTACCTGTGGCACCTAACAGGTGTTGGCAATAACTAAATCACACTTGCAGCCAGTTGACATGGATTAAAGTTGACTCAACCTCTGTCCTGTGTCCTTGTGTGTACCACATTGAGCATGGAGAAAAGAAAGAAGACCAAAGAACTGTCTGAGGACTTGAGAAACCAAATTGTGAGGAAGCATGAGCAATATCAAGGCTACAAGTCCATCTCCAAAGACCTGAATGTTCCTGTGTCTACCGTGCGCAGTGTCATGAAGAAGTTTAAAGCCCATGGCACTGTGGCTAACCTCTCTAGATGTGGCCGGAAAAGAAAAATTGACAAGAGATTTCAATGCAAGATTGTGCGGATGTTGGATAAAGAACCTCCACTAACATCCAAACAAGTTCAAGCTGCCCTGCAGTCCAATGGTACAACGGTGTCAACCCGTACTATCCGTCGGCATCTGAATGAAAAGGGACTGTATGGTAGGAGACCCAGGAAGACTCCACTTCTTACCCCGAGACATAAAAAAGCCAGGCTGGAGTTGGCCAAAACTTACCTGAAAAAGCCTAAAACATTTTGGAAGAATGTTCTCTGGTCAGATGAGACAAAAGTAGAGCTTTTAGGGCAAAAGCATCAACATAGAGTTTACAGGAGAAAAAAGAGGCATTCAAAGAAAAGTACACGGTCCCTACAGTCAAACATGGCGGAGGTTCCCTGATGTTTTGGGGTTGCTTTGCTGCCTCTGGCACTGGACTGCTTGACCGTGTGCTTGGCATTATGAAGTCAGAAGACTACCAACAAATTTTGCAGCATAATATAGGGCCCAGTGTGAGAAAGCTGGGTCTACCTCAGAGGTCATGGGTCTTCCAGCAGGACAATAACCCAAAACACACTTCAAAAAGCACTAGAAAATGGTTTGAGAGAAAGCACTGGAGACTTCTAAGGTGGCCAGCAATGAGTCCAGACCTGAATCCCATAGAACACCTGTGGAGAGATCTAAAAATGGCAGTTTGGAGAAGGCACCCTTCAAATATCAGGGACCTGGAGTAGTTTGCCAAAGAAGAATGGTCTAAAATTCCAGCAGAGCATTGTAAGAAACTCATTGATGGTTACCGGAAGCAGTTGGTCGCAGTTATTTTGGCTAAAGGTTGTGCAACCAAGTATTAGGCTGAGGGTGCCAATACTATTGTCCAGCCCATTTTTGAAGTTTTGTGTGAAATGATCAATGTTTTGCTTTTTGCTTCATTCTCTTTTGTGTTTTTTCATTTAAGACAAATTAAATGAAGATAATAATACCAAAGAATTTGTGTTTGCAATCATTTTCAGGAAGAAACTGAATATTATCTGACACAATTGTAGGGGTGTCAATACTTTTGGCCATGACTGTATATCCATCCTACCCCCCATATATATGCATCCTGGTCCCTTGTCCTGCCCCCTCCCTCATAAATCCATCTTGGCCCCCCCATGTATATGCATCCTGGCTCCCCGTATTTCCTTCCTGGTCCCTTGTCCTGCCCCTCCCTCATATATCCATCCTGACCCCCATATATGCATGCATTCTAGCCACCTCATATATATTCATCCTGCCCCCCTCCCCCAAATATCCACCCTGGTCACTCCATGTATGCATCCTGGTCCCTTGTCCTGCCCCCCCATAAATCCATCCTGGCCCCCCCCCGTATGTGTATTCATCCTGGCCTCCCGTATGTGTAGCCATCCTGGGCCCCTTCCGCCTCATGTGTAGCCATCCTGGGCACCTTCCCCCGCATGTGTAGCCTTCCTGGACCCCTTCCCCCGCATATTTAGGTATCCTGGGCCCCTTCCCCCGCATGTGTAGCCATCCTGGTCCCCTTCCCCCCATATGTCTAGCCATCTAGATGGTGACTTTGGCCACGACACGTTGCACAGCCGAAGATCGCTGTGTATTGCAGAGTAATGCAGGTGAAGGGGTCACGTTGCGACTAGTGATGAGCGAATGTGCTCAGCTAATGTCTCATCCGAGCATGCTCTGTTGTTATCCGAGCATCTGGGCGTGCTCGTATATTATGTTTTACTCTCTGCGACTGCATAATTAGTCCCTGTTAGACAGCCTCAACACATGCAGGGATTGCCTGTTTGTTAGGCAATTCTTGTGTGTTCAGGCTATCTAACAACCGCAAATCATGCAGTCACAGGGACTCGAACATAATATATGAGCACGCCCAAGATACTGCGTGCTGCTTGGATAGGACGTTATCTGAGCACGTTCGCTAGTTGTGACCCATAAAGTACCACCACACATGACAAGCAAATTACAGAACGTCAGATCCATTTGGATTTCTAGCAAATAGCTGTTTATCCTCCTCATAATACCTGTGACAATGATCCCTGTGTTGTTCCTGAATGCTATGTGTGTGTTTAAAATCAATTCTCCCTGCCAAGGAGCACAGGGTGGGGGAGAAAATGAAGTGCCTCTTCTCCACCTATCTGCAGATCCTGGTGTATCAGTCCGGCCACACTAGGCTTGATCTAAGTGCACTGTAGCAATGTTTGACAGCGGTTCTAGACTACTCTGATACCCGCAGGGAGGTGGATTAACATTGTTTTTAAAAACACACATGTAGAGTTTAAAGAGTTTGTCCAGGTTTATCATTTATCACACTATGTTACTGCAGACTTGCGAATCCTGACAGCATGCGCAGCACGTGCTGTAAAGATTCTCCGGTGCCGACAGCAAGCCCAAGCGGTCATGTGATCGCAAGTATGTCAGTTGTATTGAGTAGAGCTGTACATGTCTAGTCGGAATTTGGCCGGAAGTATGCATATCACATACTTGAGATCGCATTACCTTTCGATCTCACGGCTGACACCGGAGAATCCTCACAGCACATAGTGCGTGTGATGTGATGTTTCATAAGTTTGCAGTCACTTAGAGACTTTTGTGAAAAACATGGACAACCCCTTTAAATATAACAGAGATAATTGAAAATGGCATTATGAGGCTGATATAGAGCTACTAATACCTGTATACAAATCCTGTTGATTGTCTCCCTTTAACTAAGTCAGTTTATTTCAAGTTTGTTCTATAAGGCTATGTGCACACGCTGCAGATTCTGCTGCAGATCCGCAGCGTTTCTGGCATTGCGGGTCCACAGCATTTTCTGTTGCGTTGTACAGTACCATTGTTTTCAATGGTAATACCAAAAACGTAGTGCATATGCTGCGGATTTTTCCGCGCGGATTTGCTTCCGATTACAATCCACAGCATGTCAATTCTTTGTGCGGATTCCGCTGCGGTTTTACACCTTCACCATTGTGAGGTGTGAAACCGCAGGGTTAACCGCAGGCTAATCCGCAGGTAAACCGCAGTTATTTTGACCTGCGGATTTTTCAAAATCCGTGCGGAAAAATCCGCAGCACTTCCAACTACGTGTACACATAGGCTCACACATGTGCTGAGCTGACAGTTCCAGCATCACCTGGGGAAATAGCAGTAATTAGTACTGTTTCCTTTACAGCTTGTTAGTGCTGTGATGACTCTAGGTTTCTCTGCATGTGAAGCTTAATGCACAATTTATAAACATAAGCTAATATTTGTCATAATGTGCCGGGGCTCCCTGCTGTCCTGGATCCTGGTGCATAAAACAACTATGACAGGACACAGGAGGACTGGACACAGACTCACTCTACACACAGTACTGTCTTCTCACCACTGGAGCCAGCAGTACACAGAGCAGAGTAGGAGGGAGCAGCCTGGAGAGCAGAGCTCAGCTTGGTGTCACACAGTATCTCATGCTATTAGCAGCTAGCCAGGAGCCGTAAAGCAGAGCATCCTTACCTGGGGAAGTGGAGCCTCAGCCAGAGCCAGCCAGGGTCGTCCGACGCCACGTCAGAGGGGGTAACTATGGTTACGAGCGCGCGCGTCGCTGCAATACTGGGACGCTCTTTTAAAGGGGCCACATTTTTAAAGGGCCCCAGCGACCCACGGGGCCCACCGGGCATTTACCCAGTACCCCGCCAGGCCAGACTGAGCCTGATCTGTAGTATGAAACGACGACCAATCAGTTTGGCTGCATTTGGCTGGATCTGAGCACACAGTATGGCTCTGAATACCTCAGAATTCATTCGGCTGCTTCTGTCCTGTGTCACATCATCAATAAACACTAGTGACCCAGTGGCACTGGCAGCCATGCATGCCCAAGCCATCACACTGCCTCTGCCGTGTTTTACAGATGATGTGGTATGCGTTGGATCATGAGCTGTACCACACCTTCACCATACTTTTCTCTTTCCATCATTCTGGTAGAGGTTGATCTTGGTTTCATCTCTCCAAAGAATGTTCTTCCAGAACTGTGCTGACTTTTTTAGATGTTTTTTAGCAAAGTCCAGTCTAGCCTTTTTATTCTTGATGCTTATGAGTGGCTTGCACCGTGCAGTGAACCCACTGTATTTACTTTCATGCAGTCTTCCCTTTATGGTAGTTTTGGATATTGATACGCCTACGTCCTGGAGAGTGTTGTTCACTTGGTTGGCTGTTGTGAAGGAGTTTCTCTTCACCATGGAGATTATTCTGCGATCATCCACCAATGTTGTCTTCTGTGGGCGCCCAGGTCTTTGTGCATTGATGAGTTCACCAGTGCTTTCTTTCTTTCTCAGGATGTACCAAACTGTAGATTTTGCCATTCCTTATGTTGTAGCGATTTCTCGGATAGGTTTTTTTTGTTTTTGAAGCTTAAGGATGGCTTGTTTCACCTGCATGGAGAGCTCCTTTGACTGTTGTTTCCTTCACAGCAAAACCTTCCAAATGCAAGCACCACACCTCAAATCAACTCCAGGCCTTTTATCTGCTTAATTGAGAATGACATAACGAAGGGATTACCCACACCTGTCCATGAAATAGCCTTGGAGTCAATTGTCCAATTACTTTTGGTCCCTTTAAAAACAGGATCGCACATGTTAAGGAGCTGAAACTCCTAAACCCTTCATCCAATTTTAATGTGGATACCCTCAAATGAAAGCTGAAAGTCAGAACTTCAACTGCGTCTGAATTGTTTTGTTTAAAATTCATTGTGGTAATGTCTAGAACCAAAATTAGAAAAATGTTGTCTCTGTCCAAATATATATGGACCTAACTGTATACTCGAATATAAGCCGAGATTTTCAGCCCATTTTTTGGGGCTGAAAGTCCCCCTCTCGGCTTATACTCGAGTCATATACACCAGGGGGTCAGAGGGGGAGGGGTGTCGGGTCATATTTACCCGTCCTGGCACGGGTTCTTCAGCCCCCAGCTTCTCCGCGATCTCCCTTCCTTCCTTCAGCGGTCACATGGTACCGCTCATTAAACTCATGAATATGCGCATATTCATGAGTTTTAATGAGGGATACCACGTGATCGCTGAAGGAAGGAAGGGAGATCGCGGAGAAGCTGGGGGCTGAAGAGGCAGCGCCAGGACGGGTAAGTATAGCGATACTCACCTGTCCTGCGTCCTTGGCTGCTTACTGCTGTCTGGCACGTCATCTGTCAGTGATGTTCAGACAGCAGAGGGCGCGGTGACGTGGTTAGTGTGCGCCGCGCCCCCTGCAGTCTGAACATCACTGACAGATGACGTGCCAGACAGCAGCAAGCAGCCATGGACGCAGGACAGGTGAGTATCTAAGGTGCCAGCAGTGACACCGGCACCTGACCCCAGCGATGGAGAGGTGAATGTCATTTTTTTGATGTTTAAATGCAGCAGCAGCGGCAGCACATGGGGGCATAATCTATGGAGCATCTTATGGGGGGAGCATAATCTGTGGAGCATCTTATGGGGGCAGCATATGGGGAAATAATCTATGGAGCATCTTATGGGGGCAGCATATGGGGGCATAATCTATGGAGCATCTTATGGGGGCAGCATATGGGGGCATAATCTATGGAGCATCTTATAGGGGCAGCATATGGGGGCATAATCTATAGAGCATCTTATGGGGGTATAATCTATGGAACATCTTAAGGGGCCATAACCTTTATGGAGCATCATATGGGGCATATTATTCTATGGAGCATCTTATGGGGCCATTATTAACCTTTGAGCAGCATTATATGGGGTGTATTTTGTATGAAGCATCTTATGGGGCTATCATGAACTGTATGGAACATTATGTGGGGCTCCTGATTCAATATGGATATTCGAAAACATTTATCCTACTGATGTCTCAATTAATTTTACTTTTATTGGTATCTATTTTTATTTTTTAAATTCACCAGTAGCTGCTGCATTTTCCACCCTAGGCTTATACTCGAGTCAATAAGTTTTCCCAGTTTTTTGTGGCAAAATTGGGGGGTCGGCTTATGCTCGGGTCGGCTTATACTCGAGTATATACGGTATATGCTAGAGGTGTGCCCGATGGTATCGCATCGGGAGGGGAGTGTGTGTGAGTACATATGTGTGTACGTGTGTGTGTGTGTGAGTACATGTGTGTGTGTGTACGTGTCTGTGTTTCCCGCAGCTGCCTGCCCACCCACCTCTGTGCAGTCACAGCCGGCAGGAAAGTGGTTTGCGGCCTGTGTTGGAGATGTGAGTGTATGTGTGTATATGTGAGTGTGTGTGTATATGTGAGTACGTGTGTGTGTGTATGTAAGTACTTGTGTGTGTATGAGTACGTGTGTGAGTGTGTGTATGTGTGTGTACGTAAGTACGTGTGTGTATGTGAGAACGTGTATGAGTACGTGTGTGAGTGTGTGTATGTGTGTGTACGTAAGTACGTGCGTGTATGTGAGAACGTGTAGTACGTGTGTGTGTGAGTACGTGTGTGTACGTATGTACATACGTGTGTGTGCGTACATGTGTGTACATGGTGGCCAGCAGCGGTGGGTCCAGCGGCGGAGAGGGGGTCCTGGCGGCGGCCAGCCGGCAGGAAAGACCACAGCTTGCAGCCTGTGCACAGGGCGCATGCCGCGGTCTTTCCTGCCGGCTGTGACAGAGGTGGGTGGGCAAGCAGCGGGGGAGTTTGGAGGCGGCGGTGGGGTATTCCCGGCGGTGTTCCGCTGGTGGTACTGTGAAAGGGCCTGGTACCACCAGTGGCTGCCATATTGAAATACCCATCAATCACCTGGGTATTTCAATATGGCGGTCGGCGTGGTGGATTGTGGGATTCGGGGACATCCAGACGGAAGTGGATGATGGACAATTTAAGGCAAATACATATATATATATATATATATATATATATATATATATATTATATGTAATCGATATTACATTGTGTATTACATATTTACAATTTATGACAGTTTTTTGTGTTCTAAAGTTGTATTGCAATAAATATATATTATGTTCTATTTAAATATCTTAATTATTGTATCATAAAAATGATTAAATGTCTGGGGGTTGGACAAAATAATGGAAACACCTAACGTTTTGGCATCATAATCTTCGAACATGTTATAAACATGCAAACCGTGACACATGGTAATGATTTGTAGTTGATTATTTGTGTTATGTGATATGTGTATGTAAATTAACTGTTTGTTTTGCAGAATTGTAAGAACATTGATGAGAACCTGATACCAATGGCAGACCTCTTGGATTTTCAAAGAGGCCAAGTTGTTGGTGCTTGTATGGCAGGCGCTAGTGTAACAGAAAGTGCCCGAATGCTTGGCGTGTCAAAAGGTACTGTCTCCAAAGTAATGACTGTGTTTGAAAGAGAAGGTAAAACGTCGGCAGCAAAGCACAGGTCCGGCCGAAAGTCGAAGTTGACTGAGAACCGTCGGACTCTAAAGTGAATTGTGAGAGAGGATCGCAAGACCACGGCTCCGAAAATCACTGCTGAGCTCAATGAACACCTACAGAACCCAGTTTCCACGAAAACTGTTCGTCGGGAGCTGCACAAATCTGGATTCCATGGAAGAGCTGCAATTCGAAAACCGCTGCTCTCAATGACAAATGTTTCCAAGCGTTTAGAGTGGTGTAGAAACCTCCAGAATTGGTCCCTCGAGCAGTGGAAACATGTGATATTCTCAGACGAATCATCGTTTACCCGATTTCCAACCTCCGGCCGAGTGTACGTTTGGAGACAGCCGAAATAAGCATTCCATCCAGACTGCCTTCTCCCAACAGTGAAACATGGTGGAGGTTCTGTGATGATCTGGGGTGCTATTTCATGGAGATCCGCCGGGCCAATGATATCCCTTCATGGAAGAATTAACAGCCGAGATTATTTAGGCATTTTGGGCGACCAAGTGCATCCTATGGTTCAAGCACTTCCCGGAGGGGAACGCCATCTTTCAGGATGATAATGCACCAATTCATACTGCTTGAATCGTTAAAGCATGGCACGAGGAACATTCTAATGAAGTTGAGCATCTCATCTGGCCCCCACAATCCCCAGACCTCAACATTATTGAGCATTTATGGTCGATTTTAGAGATTCAAGTTAGACGTCGATTTCCGCCGCCATTGTCGCTCAAAGAACTGGAGGGTGTTTTAACTGAAGAAAGGGCTAAAATTCCTTTGGAAACAATTCACACCTTGTATGAATCCATACCTCTGAGAATTGAGGCTGTAAGGCTAATTTCACACTTGCTTTTTTTTGCAGCGCGTTTTTCCCGCAAAAAAACGCATTGAAAAAACGCATACAAACGCATACAAATGCTGCGTTTTTTTCAAGCATTTTTATGAGCATGCATGAAAAAAACGCAGCGTTTTTATGCGTTTGTATGCGTTTTTAGTGCGTTTTTACCGCGTTTGCGTTTTTTTCCAACATTAGGTGGCCCCTCACACTAACCCAAACCATGACTTTACTAACCCTAACCCTGACCCTGACCCTAACCCTAAACCCTAGCTAACCCTAACCCTAGCCCTAAACCCCCTTAACTAACCCTAACTCTAACCCAAACCCCTAAATTCCATTGTCCAACTAATGGTAAAAAAAAAAACTCATGCGCAAAAAAACGCATACATAAGCATGCCAATGCGCACATATGCGCACCCATAGACTTATAATGGGTGTCTTGCTGTAAAAAAACGCATTGCGTGCGCATGCGTTTTTCTGAGGCAAGTCGGACGCTCAAAAAATGCAACAGGATGCATTTTGTGCGCCCGAGCGCATACCGCAAAAAAAGCATGCGCGGAAAAACGCATACAAACGCATATGTATGCGCACATAAGCGCTTCCCATGCAAAGTATAGGAAAAAAAATTGCATGCGTTTTTTAGCGCTAAAATCCCGCAAAAAAAAAACGCAAGTGTGAAACCAGCCCTATCGCTGCAAAAGGTGGACCTACACCATATTAAACTAACTTTTGTTGATGTTTCCAGGTGTTTCCATTTTTTTTGCCCAACCCCTGTATGTGGGAGTCGGTGTAAGGGAAATTGAGGAGTCGGAGTCGCAGGTTTGGCTTACCGACTCCACAGCCCTGGTAAGAAGGTGTCTAGGTCAGTAACTATCGGCCACCCAGCGTTGTAGGAAGGATATGTCTCTGTGTGTTTTCCGGCACCCAGGAGAAGGCTCAAGGCCTTGAGGCAAAGTGGATAAGGGAAGCAATCTCGCAGGCCTACTCATCAAGTGGGAATATCGTACCGGACGGATTGAGCGCTTAATCTACAAGAGCGGTGTCAACCTCCTGGTAGAGAAATCAGAGGTTTCCATAGAAAAGATCTGTAAGGCCAGGTTCAGACATGCGAGAAACTTGCACGAATTTAGCATGTCAATACCCGGCACTGCCACCGGCACTCGGACAGCAGCGTGCGACTGCTTGTATTTCTATGTAGCCGCACGCTCCGGTCCCTAGTGTCGGCGGCAGTGCCAGGTATTTATCAGGATCCTGTCAGCGCCGGCGAACTGCAACGGCTAAGCAGGGTGACTCACCCCCACTGCGGGAGGGCCCGGGTCCGATACTGCAGGGAAAGTTCAGGCAGACAGGACCTACGACACTGAAGGTAGTAAGAAGTACAAGGACCTACGATCATGTGACCAGGGGGCGGGGCTTAGCGTCCCACTGCTGGAGATGATTGTAGGATTCTACTACAGGAATCCTGGAGTAGAGGCGAGGGGAACTCAGGTCAGACAAACGGGAGGTCATACACGGAGAGGGCGGCGCGGTACCAGAGGGGCGAGCAGAGAGTAGTGAGAACATAAGCAATTAGTCATACACAGAGATAGCAACACAAGAGGGGCAATCAGAGAATAGTCAGGTCATAGGCAATGAGTCATACACAGAGATAGCAACGCAGTACAAGAGGGACAGGCAGAACTCGTAACAGGGACAGAACCGGATCAGAACCAAACAAGCATAAAGTATCACAGTCACAAAGCACTCCAGGGTCACACACAATCTCCCAAGGGTCTGAGTATAAGCGACGAGGAATGAGCCCACAATGAGGCTATAAAAAGCCTCCCAGAATCTCAGAATGAGGCCGTCCACATTAACCTTTGAACTATCTAATCCCACAAGCTGGGCAAACCATGACATTGACATGCGAGACACGTGCGAGTTACTTGCATGTCTGACCCTGGCCTTGAGGGTATGTGCACACATTGTGGATTTTTACACTCGGATTTGGCTGAATCCGCAGGTAAAATGAAACGTGGATTTTGCCTGCGTTTTTACTCCTGCGGATTCCTATAATGGAAGAGGTGTAAAAACGCTGCAGATTCCGCACAAAGAATTGACATGCTGCGGAAAATAAACCGCAGCAAATCTGCCCGGAATTTTCTGCAGCATGTACACATCGGATTTGGTTTTCCATAGGTTTACATGGTACTGTACACCATATGGAAAACTGCTACGGATCTACAGGGCCAAATCCTCTGCGGATCTGCAGCCAAATCCGCAACGTGTGCACATACCCTGAGGCTGCAACATGGTCATCTCCTTTTACAACCAATACTGGTTGGACCTAGCCTCCTCCTCTGATCTCACCTTTGGGAGAAGGGGTTCTGAAGTCTGTGGTCCCTCCCTAAAATATCATTCTCTACAATTCTCTCTGTGGTGCTGTTATGGGGGAAGGAGAAAGGCTTTGCGTGCATTTTGCTTGCAGAAATTTCTGCGTGGATTCTGCATCACTTGGCAGAAAATTCAGTGGAAAATCCGCTAGATTTTTATGCATTTTTGATGCAGTTTTGTTAGTTTTTCATGCAGTTTTGCGTGCATTTTTACAAATCTATAGAGCTACAGTAGTGGCCAAAAGTATTGACACCCCTGCAATTTTGTCAGATAATACTCAGTTTCTTCCTGAAAATGATTGCAAACACAAATTCTTTGGTATTATTATCTTCATTTGATTTGTCTTAAATGAAAAAACACAAAAAGAATTGTCCTAAAGCCAAATTGGATATAATTCCACACCAAACATAAAAAAGAGGGTGGACAAAAGTATTGGCACTGTTAGAAAAATCATGTGATGCTTCTCTAATTTGTGTAATTAACAGCACCTGTAAGTTACCTGTGGCACCTAACAGGTGTTGGCAATAACTAAATCACACTTGCAGCCAGTTGACATGGATTAAAGTTGACTTAACCTCTGTCCTGTGTCTTTGTGTGCACCACATTCAGCATGGAAAAAAGAAAGAAGACCAAAGAACTGTCTGAGGACTTGAGAAACCAAATTGTGAGGAAACATGAGCAATCTCAAGGCTACAAGTCCATCTCCAAAGACCTGAATGTTCCTGTGTCTACCGTGCGCAGTGTCATCAAGAAGTTTAAAGCCCATGGCACTGTGGCTAACCTCCCTAGATGTGGACAGAAAAGAAAAATTGACAAGAGATTTCAACGCAAGATTGTGCGGATGTTGGATAAAGAACCTCGACTAACATCCAAACAAGTTCAAGCTGCCCTGCAGTCCGAGGGTACAACAGTGTCAACCCGTACTATCCGTCGGCGTCTGAATGAAAAGGGACTGTATGGTAGGAGACCCAGGAAGACCCCACTTCTTACCCCGAGACATAAAAAAGCCAGGCTGGAGTTTGCCAAAACTTACCTGAAAAAGCCTAAAATGTTTTGGAAGAATGTTCTCTGGTCAGATGAGACAAAAGTAGAGCTTTTTGGGCAAAGGCATCAACATAGAGTTTACAGGAGAAAAAAAGAGGCATTCAACGAAAATAGCACTGTCCCTACAGTCAAACATGGCGGAGGTTCCCTGATGTTTTGGGGTTGCTTTGCTGCCTCTGGCACTGGACTGCTTGACCGTGTGCATGGCATTATGAAGTCTGAAGACTACCAACAAATTTTGCAGCATAATGTAGGGCCCAGTGTGAGAAAGCTGGGTCTCCCTCAGAGGTCATGGGTCTTGCAGGAGGACAATGACCCAAAACACAGTTCAAAAAGCACTAGCAAATGGTTTGAGAGAAAGCACTGGAGACTACTAAGGTGGCCAGCAATGAGTCCAGACCTGAATCCCATGGAACACCTGTGGAGAGATCTAAAAATGGCAGATTGGAGAAGGCACCCTTCTAATATCAGGGATCTGGAGCAAGTTTGCCAAAGAGGAATGATCTAAAATTCCAGCAGAGCATTGTAAGAAACTCATTGATGGTTACGGGAAGCGGTTGGTCACAGTTATTTTGGCTAAAGGTTGTGCAACCAAGTATTAGGCTGAGGGTGCCAATACTTTTGTCTGGCCCATTTTTGGAGTTTTGTGTGAAATGATCAATGTTTTGCTTTTTGCTTCATTCTCTTTTGTGTTCTTTCATTTAAGACAAATTAAATTAAGATAATACCAAAGAATTTGTGTTTGCAATCATTTTTCAGGAAGAAACTGAGTATTATCTGACAAAATTGCAGGGGTGTCAATACTTTTGGCCACAACTGTAAATAAAGATATATCATTAAAAAAAAATTGTGATTTCATTTCCTTGTCCAACCTCTTCCTTTTCATTCTCTACTGAAGACCATAATATAATTACATTCCAAGTTAAAATTTATAATGTTTACACACACATACACTGCCCAAAAATTAAAGGGAACACTTAAACAACAGAATATAACTCCAAGTAAATCAAACTTCTGTGAAATCAAACTGTCCACTTAGGAAGCAACACTGATTGACAATCAATTTCACATGCTGGTGTGCAAATGGAATAGACAGGAGATGGAAATTGTTGGCAATTATCAAGACATACTCAATAAAAGGAGTGGTCCTGCAGGTGGGAACCACAGACCACATCTCAGTACCAATGCTTTCTGGCTGATTTTTTGGTCACTTTTGAATGTTGGGTGTGCTTTCACACTCGTGGTAGCATGAGACGGACTCTACTACCCACACAAGTGGCTCAGGTAGTGCAGCTCATCCAGGATCAATGCGACCTGTGGCAAGAAGGTTTGCTGTGTCTGTCAGCATAGTGTCCAGAGGCTGGAGGCGCTACCAAGAGACAGGCCAGTACACCAGGAGACGTGGAGGGGGCCATAGGAGAGCAACAACCCAGCAGCAGGACTGCTACCTCCGCCTTTGTACAAGGAGGAACAGGAGGAGCACTGCTAGAGCCCTGCAAAATGACCTCCAGCAGGCCACAAATGTGTCTGCACAAACGGTTAGAAACCGACTCCTTGAGGATAGTCTGAGGGCCCAACGTCCGCAGATGGGGGTTGTGCTCACAGCCCAACACTGTGTAGGACACTTGACATTTGCCACAGAACACCAGGATTGGCAAATTCATCACTGACGCCCTGTGCTCTTCACAGATGAAAGCAGGTTCACACTGAGCACATGTGACAGACGTGTCAGAGTCTGGAGACGCCGTGGAGAGCGATCTGCTGCCTGTAACATCCTTCAGCATGACCGATTTGGCAGTGGGTCAGTAATGGTGTGGGGTGGCATTTCTTCGGAGGGTTGCACAGCCCTCCATGTGCTCGCAAGAGGTAGCCTGACTATCATTAGGTACCGAGATGAGATCCTCAGACCCCTTGTGAGACCATATGCTGGTGCGGCTGGCCTTAAATTCCTCCTAATGCAGGACAATGCCTGACCTCATGTGGCTGGAGTGTGTCAGCGGTTCCTGCAAGATCAAGGCATTGAAGCTATAAACTGGCCTGCCCGTTCCCAAGACCTGAATCCGATTGAGCACATCTTGGACATCATGTCTCGCTCCATCCACCAACGTCACATTGCACCACAGACTGTCCAGGAGTTGGTGGATGCTTTAGTCCAGGTCTGGGAGGAGATCCCTCAGGAGATCATCCGCCGCCTTATCAGGAGCATGCTCAGGCATTGTACAGTAAGGAGGTCATACAGACACGTGGAAGCCACACACAATACTGAGCCTCATTTTGACTTGTTTTAAGGACACTACATTCCACTTTAATTTTGTGTGTGACTCCAAATCCAGGCCTCCATTGGTTAATAAACTTGATTTCCATTGATGATTTTTGTGTGATTTTGTTGTCAGCACATTCAACTTTGTACAGAGCAAAGCATTCAATGAGAATATTTCATCCATTCAGATCTAGCATGTGTTATTTGAGTGTTCCCTTTGCTTTTTTGAGTAATATATATATATATATGTGTGTGTGTATATATATATATATATATATATATATATATATATATATATATATATATATATATATATATATATATATGTGTGTGTGTGTGTGTGTAATACCAAGCCCGAGGTTTAGTAACGAACAGGTGTCAGCCAGAAACCCTGATTAATAAAATGGTGCATAAAGAGTTAACGAGGGACATATACACACTCACAAATTCTGCGTGAAAGGCAATATCTGTTAATTTTTCAAAAAAATTTTTAAAAAATTGCATGGGCTCCCATATAATTTTCATAACCTGCAGATGGAAAGCTGACGGCTGAGGGCTGATGATAATATTCTGGGAAGGAGCCACTAGCCATAACAGTTCCCAGACTATTAATATCAGCTCACAGATGTTTGCTTAGCCTTTACTTGCTAGTTTACAGGGGAACCCCAGAAAAAAATTGATATGGGTTCCCCCTATAAAATCAAATCAGGAAATGCTAGGCAGACAGCTGCGGACTGACATTAATAACCTGGGAAGGGGCTGTCACGCTCACGCCTAGGCTGAATGGCGTGAGCCGGGGGGGTTGTGGCCCCACTGTGCCACAAGCCAGGCTACCCTGGAAGGGGTGTGACTACAGCAGCTACCTCGGTCTTCGCTGGAGCCTCTGATGGTGAGGTCAGGCTTGTGCGGCAGGTAGCTGCCGGGTGCCACTCCAGGATGGTGTCTGGTTGTGGCTGTTGATCCCACTCGGGAATAGGACACCTGGACAGGTGTGAGTGACAATCAGGCTGAGACACAGGGCAAGTGGACACGGCTGAGACACTGGGCAAGCAGGCACGGCTTGGAGACACAGGACAGGCGGGCACGGCTTGGAGACACAGGACAGGCGGGCACGGCTTGGAGACACAGGACAGGCGGGCACGGCTTGGAGACACAGGACAGGCGGGCGTGGTATGAGAAGGGACAGGTAAGGACCTGTTCACACAGCAGGTGTAGGCAGGAAGGAGTGGTGTATGTTGGAACAGGATTTGGACCTGTTCACACAGGAGGTGCAGGTACGGATATAGGCTGGAGTGTGAAGTAGGCAGAGTGGCTAGGGAGCTGTGCAGGCAGAGCGGCTAGGGAGCCGTGCAGGCAGAGCGGCTAGGGAGCCGTGCAGGCAGAGCGGCTAAGGAGCCCTGCAGGCAGAGCGGCTAGGGTGCAGATGCACAGACAGGGAGAACACAAGGAAAGACAAGGCATAGAAGGAACTACAAACAAGGAGACAGAGGTAAGACTGAGTTCAGACAGAGACACAGGGATAAAGACACAAGGACCAGGATATTCTGCCTCCTGGCAGGCGGACAGAAAACAGACAAGGCACTGGGAACAAGACTCAAGGGCCAGGATATTCTGCCTCCTGGCAGGCTGACAGAGAAATGCTTGGCAAGGTAACAAGACACAGGAATACGCAGTAAGAGCCTTCAGAGAAGGCAAGACATAGGACAGGGCCTGGCTAGCTCAGCAGCAAGGAGCTAACTGAGTTTGGATAATTGCACAGGCAAAGGTCAGTGGGTGTGGCGAAACTAAATAGTCAAGGGCTCTAGGTGATTGGTAAGGGACATATTACACAGTTGCACCCTGACTGCATAAGAACCAGAGAGCTCTGGCGCCGCCCCCCTTTACACACTGTCAGGAAACATGGAGAACAGAGGCACAGGACTGGCAACAGACAGAATTCACAGCATGGCTTGAAGCAGAAAGTAAGTTGGTGTGCGAGGGATGGGAGGCCATGCAGTGATGCCAGCAGGGTTGTTATAGTACCCCCCCTTTACGGCCCCTCTTCCTCAAGCCTGAAAGAATGACTAGAAGAAGGAGTACGGGACCACACACAGTCCAGGTTGACACGACATCCTTCAGGTAGGGTGGAATATGTGTGCCATCTGGAATCGCCAAGTGCCAAGTTTCTTGGTGCCCAACAGTTTCCAACACAGAGGGTACAAGGACTTCTTCCTCCTGATTGGCGGAAGGCAGGGACCTGGAAGCTTCAGACTTGACCCCTACATCAGCTGGCCAGCTACAAACAGAAGACACCTTCACTGAGTCCAACTTCAGCCCGACATGCCAGAAAAATTGGACCTCCTCCTCCCGGTTGGTGAGAAACGGAGATACGTACTGTAGGTCACTGTTCCAACCTCTTCACCCACCTGCCAAATGGAAGCTGGAGGCATACATACACGGAGCCACTTTAGCCTGTTACCCTGAAAAAACTGGACCACATCTTCCTCGTTAGAGGACGAGTGAAGCTCTGTCTTGGGACCTTCACCCCTAGGCCACAGGGGAGCTGAAGGCATACACTCTGGATCCATCTTCAGCCCTTTATCCTGGGGAAGACAATCGAGGCAGGGGTGCTCTTGGGAGCAGAACACTGGTATAGTCGCTGGGGATGTGTGAGGAGACTGAGACCGCCTCCCCCTCTTCAGAGGCATCCTCACACCTTGACTCGGCGACTAGCAAACCAGGCGATGAAGACGACCTTGCTGACTGAATGCGACGCAAGGGAACCAGACACCTCTTGTCCCTTGGATGTTTCAAGTGTGGTGCCTTGCTGGGTCTCCAAACATAAATGGGCATCAGGATCTCTGGTTCAGAATGACCCATGGGCATACCAGACAGCCAATGGAAGACGAACTTCTTCATTTACAAAGCTCCGACCTGGAGCTGTAGTTGTCCTTGCAGGACTAGACTGTTCTCAAAGAGGGCTCGGCCACCTTTAGACGATGCCCACGCAGGGTTCTGGAGCTGAAGAATGGAGATCACACACTGACTCTGTATGGCTGGTGGCTCGAACACCCCAAAGCTCCCAGAAGGCAACGAAACAGTCATAGGCTTTAATGGAGAGGGAGGACTCTCGCCAGGGGCAGCCTCTCCTACTGGCCCAGGGTTCTGGAGTACGGGCTTCACAGGGCAGAGGCCAGATTCCGGCTGCAACTTGGCCCACTTCTTCTTTTTAGACCTCTTGGATCTTGCACGGGAGGCCGCATCGGCAGACTGTGGAACAGGTGATGGCTGGACAGTCATAGGTGGTTGAGACGATTCACCCACAGGTTCCTCTTGTCTCTGGAAGCTTGGAGGGGAAGACTTCAAAAGCAGCTGGACGAGGCATGTCAAACACTTTACGGAAGGCCACCAGGAAGGCCCCCAGGCTCATGACGACAGGGTCCCCTGCTTCCCAAAGGGGACAGATCCACATCAAGGCATCACCAGCTAGGTAGGACATGATGTATCCCACCTTGACCCGGTCAGAGGGGAAACAAGCTGCATTCTGCAGGATGTAGTGCAGGCATTTCTTCAGGAACTCTTGGCACTCTTTAGGGTCCCCATAGAACCTAGGCGGGTCATCTGGGTTGTGCTCCTCATAGGCCAGAAGTTGCTCATATATAGCCCTGGAGACGATGAGTGGTTCAGAAGTCTCAACAATTGGAACCACGCAAGGCGGAATAAATTCTTCAGGTGGCTCATACTGGCAGGAAGAGAGTTCATCAAGCTCTGCGAACGGAAGGACATGGGACTCAGCGGGGACCATGGCCTGTGTAAACTGTCACGCTCATGCCTAGGCTGAATGGCGTGAGCCGGGGGGTTGTGGCCCCACTGTGCCACAAACCAGGCTACCCTGGAAGGGGCGTGACTATGGCAGCTACCTCAGTCTTCGCTGGAGCCTCTGATGGTGAGGTCAGGCTTGTGCGGCAGGTAGCTGCCGGGTGCCACTCCAGGGTGGTGTCTGGCTGTGGCTGCTGATCCCACTCGGGAACAGGACACCTGGACAGGTGTGAGTGACAAGCAGGCTGAGACACAGGGCAAGCGGACACGGCTGGAACACAGGGCAAGCAGGCACGGCTTGGAGACACAGGACAGGCGGGCACGGCTTGGAGACACAGGACAGGCGGGCGTGGTATGAGAAGGGACAGGTAAGGACCTGTTCACACAGCAGGTGTAGGCAGGAAGGAGTGGTGTATGTTGGAACAGCATTTGGACCTTTTCACACAGGAGGTGCAGGTACGGATATAGGCTGGAGTGTGAAGTAGGCAGAGCGGCTAGGGAGCCGTGCAGGCAGAGCGGCTAGGGAGCCGTGCAGGCAGAGCGGCTAGGGAGCCGTGCAGGGAGCCGTGCAGGCAGAGCGGCTAGGGAGCTGTGCAGGCAGAGCGGCTAGGGAGCTGTGCAGGCAGAGCGGCTAGGGAGCCGTGCAGGCAGAGCGGCTAGGGTGCAGATGCACAGACAGGGAGAACACAAGGAAAGACACAGCAGAGAAGGAACTACAAACAAGGATACTGACAGACAGAGGTAAGACTGAGTTCAGACAGAGACACAGGGACAAAGACACAAGGACCAGGATATTCTGCCTCCTGGCAGGCGGACAGAAAACAGACAAGGCACTGGGAACAAGACTCAAGGGCCAGGATATTCTGCCTCCTGGCAGACGGACAGAGAAATGCTAGGCAAGGTACCAAGACACAGGAATACGCAGTAAGAGCCTTCAGAGAAGGCAAGACATAGGACAGGGCCTGGCTAGCTCAGCAGCAAGGAGCTAACTGAGTTCAGACATTGCACAGGCAAAGGTCGGTGGGTGTGGCAAAACCAAATAGTCAAGGGCTCTAGGTGATTGGTAAGGGACATATTACACAGGTGCACCCTGACTGCATAAGAACCAGAGAGCTCTGGCGCCGCCCCCCTATACCCACAGTCAGGAAACATGGAGAGAAGAGGCACAGGACTGGCAACAGAAAGAATTCACAGCATGGCTTGAAGCAGAAAGTAAGTTGGTGTGCGGGGGATGGGAGGCCATGCAGTGATGCCAGCAGGGTTGTTATAGGGGCCATGTATATTGGCACCCACCAGGCTGAAAACATCAGCTCTCACCCGACCCAGAAATGGCGCATCTTATAGATGCTCCAATTCTGGCGCTTAGCCTCGCTCTTCTCACTTGCCCTGTAGCGGTGGCAAGTGGGGTTCATATTTGTGGGGTTAATGTCACCTTTGTATTGTCAGGTGACGTCAAGCCCACAGGTTAGTAATGGAGAGGCGTCTATAAGACACCTATCCATTACTAATCCTATAGTTATATGGTAAATAAACACACAGCCAGAATAAAGTCCTTTATTTGAAATAATCACACTCCTTTATTGAATCTTAATTAACCATACTTACTGAACACCTAATCCTCGACGTTCTCGTCTCCTGCATCAAAAATAAAATAATAAACCAACATATAATACTATCATGACCAACGTAGTCCATTTAATAATACCAAGTGGCCCACTGCTATCTCACGTGTAGAACAGTCACATCGGGAGATGTGACCCCTCTACGCAGCCTCCGACGATACCCTGACAGAAGGTGATCGCTCCCGCAGTGTATCGCTGCGCTGCCGTGAGAGTTTACTGGAGTTCATCAGCACCGGAGCTGATCAGCTGATGTACTCCAGTGAGCTCTCACGGCAGCTCCGTGATACACTGCGGGAGCAATCACCTCCCGTCATTGTATCGCCGGCGGCCGGGTGACATCTACGTGGGACACTCGGTATTAGGCTGGGGTCACACTTGCTACTGCAATGCTAGAAACTTGCGTAAGTCTCTCGCCTCAATACCCAGCGCTACTGACAGCACTTGGCCAGGCTGTGCGGCTGCATGTATTTCTATGCAGCTGAATGCTCCGGTCCCGAGTGCCGGTGGCAGTGACTGGTATTGATGTGACAGATTTGCTCGAGTTTCTTGCATTGCAGTTGCAAGTGTGACCCCAGCCTTAAATGGACTACGGCAGACAGGGAGTATATGTTGGTTTATTATTTTTGATTGCTTGCAGGAAACGCGGGTGTCGGGGATTAGGTGTTCGGTGAGTATGTATATTGTATGTGATTACGTCAATGTTTTGATATTTTTTTTACAATTGAGCTCAGGTGCCTGCTGATGAGACTATTCTCCCATCATCGGCTCATGCTGTCTGTTATATGTGACAGAAGACATAGCAGGTTGGGGGTAGTAGTCCCTTCAGATGACGCCTAAATACAATCACTATGGGCTGTTTGTCGCATGGGTACACACCCGCAGACATAAATGCACATATTCTCTGCTCACACACATTCTCCGCCCACACACTTCCTTCTTCTGACATCACTTCCTTTGACAATTTCCCAGCATTTTTGGCAGCAAATCCGTAAACCCTTTTTACACCTGCATTTTTGCTGCAGATTTGACTGACTCAATGGAAATCAAAGGGCAAAAAATGCTGCAGATCCGCAAAAAGGGTTGACATGCTGCGGAAAATAAAATGCTGCAAATCAGGATGGAAATTTCCACAGCATGGGCACAACAATTCAGGAATGCGATTGATTAACATTGTTTAAGTAATCCATTGCATTTTTTGAGAATTTCCGCTTGGAAAAAACACTGCGGAAACGCAACAAATCCACAACGTGTGCACATAGCCAAATGCATAGTTACTTAACAATAACGAGATTTCTTGGAGCCCATAACCACACCCTGATATTCCCTCCCATCACACGTGGTGAGCACGCTTTTTTTGTTATTTACGTATAGGTCACATCGTGTTTCCTTATAAGTATTATAGTTAGGATGTTAATTATTGTAATAACCTGGAGGTCTTCTGGTGATCTGTAAACCAACTGATGCAAGGGAGAGATACCGCCCTTTTTATCTGTAGGTTTCCTGTCCTTGAAGGGCAGATCCACTTTCTCCAAGGTTCTGTCATTGGCTCTGAGAAATCTTGTTACCGGTAAGTAACTACATGTTTCCAACATATATGGGGTATCGGTATCAACGTACTCAGGAGAAATTGCACAACAAATTTTGGGGTCCTTTTTCTCCTGTTATCCTTGTGAAATTGAACAGTTTGGAACTAAATTAAACTTTTGTGATAAAAAAGTAAAATGTTCAATGTGTGCAAACTGTAAAGAGCTGCGGAATATGTTAGCGCTATATAAAAATAAAGATTATTATTATTGCCATCCACATTCCATTAATTCCTGTGAAACACCTGAAGGGTTAATAAACTTCTTGAATGTGGTTGGTGTCACTTTTGGGTGTTTTCTGTCATATAAGCCCCTCAAAGTCACTATCTTCATCAGGTAGGTACCACCTGATGAACACAGTGTTATGCTATTGGAACGCTCATGGAGATTGAAGAGTTAATAAAGGTTTGTTAACCAGATTGCTGTCCCTACATTTATCCCTTATCTCAGCGCTCCACAGACCACTACAACTTTTTTCCTTCATCATTTCATATCCCTCCTTCTGAGGGTTTACGGCAGGAGCAGCTACGAGCATAGTCAATTCCATTGAGATGCTTAAGGACCTACGGTGTCTGGGCAATGCTTTATCCACACTTCCCAGCTTAACCCTAGAACGCATGACCATAAAAATCTACACTTTCACATACCTGGGGCCTTTTAGGCCCGTGTGCAAATAACATGGAATAGCTCAAACAAAAATAATTTTCAAAGTTTATTTGAAAATTGCAAAGTAAGGATGCATTCCCACTAGCGCTGGTGTCTGCCAGGACGAGATCTGTAATGGATCTGACCTCCTGGTGACCCCAGCTAAGGCTGGCAGAATCCCGGCATTCCAGCAGCCTTAACTGGAGTTACCAAGAGATCAGATCCATTACGGATCACCTCCTGGCAGACCCCAGCGCCAGTGGGAACACAGCCTAAGATGTGAATAATTCAAAACATTAATATGTGCAAAACAACAAAAGAGTAACTGAACGGGCTTAAAATGCCCAATATACGCATTCGATATAACTCTTTATAATAATGTTTTTTTGTCTAAAAGTTTTTTATATAAAAGTTGCAGTAAACATGCTGCAGGAATATCTCTTTTCAAAGGTTCCTTTTCTACTTTACTAATGACCTGCAACAACTTTCACACGTTATCTGTTCGGAAGAATGCTCCTTGCAGACATTTTGTCCACAAGTAGTACAGACACGCTCGGATTTCCTGTCCTTCTTTGCTGGACAAATATAACATCGCTTTCTTTTTTTATTTTTTGGCTCTGGATGTTCCTGAAAACGTATACCACATCGGATCATAGCTTCTGTTGTTTGCCTTTGAAAGCATTTTGTTCTGCTTCTCTCCATCATGTTAGGCATTAAAAGTTCAGAGCAAAGTTCTGTCAAGTATAGACGTCTCTTGTCCTTTCTGTTGGCATGGAATTCTGGATGAGTCTCACTATAAACAATATAGGTATTGAAGGCTGACACATCTAGCATATTATAAAAAAGAACTACAGGCCAATGTTTTGTCTGCCTCTTGCTCGTATACTCTCCAATCATTTCGTCCATCTTGTCCACTCCTCCTTTGGTTTTATTATAATGCAAGATGATTTCGGGTTTCTGTTTCCTGTTATTGGTGTCTATACTTCCATCACGGTGCATTGTACTCAGTAATATCACAGATTTTTCTTTCTTAGCTTTATAAGACACCATTGTCGCTTGATTGCAGAAACCAAATACACTATCATAAAGTTGTCGATGTTGATTGTGCTTCATGATTGGAGGAATTTCTCTGCGGTTTGCTTCATTGTACCAACAAGTGTAAGTTGTTTCTGAAGCAAAAAATTGCCCAGTTCAAGATTGGTGAAGTAGTTGTCCATTGTTATATTTTTTCCAGAATAGAAAATTGGTTTTGCAAGTGTTTTTACTACGTCAGAACATAGGTCTTTCTGGACTGGAGCGTCAACATCTTTGCCACAGTAAATCACACCATTCATTCCATAATAGCTTGTAGAATCAGACATCCAGAAAATTTTAATACCATATTTAGCAGGTTTGCTGGGCATATACTGAATGAAATTGCAACGTCCCCTAAATGCAAGAAGTTGCTCATCCACTGTCACATTGTCACTAGAATGGTAATGCTTAGTACAGTTCTTGATAAAAAGATTCCAGATGTAGCTAATGGGGGCTAATTTATCTGTTTCCAACCTGACCGGACGAGTTCTCTTGTCATCAAAATGAAGGCTTCTCCGAATATCCTCAAATCTATTGACTGACATTGTAGCTTTGTAATGTGGATCTGAAAAAGGGTTCGTAAAGAGTTCTCTGATAGGAACATCGTATGATTTTGTACTCCCTGCCAGAAGAGTAAGGCCAATATAAGCATACAGTTCCTCTTTTGTTATATTTTTCCATGTTTTTTTTCTTCCTGAAGCGATACGTTTTCCTTCTAAGTTAGTACACAAAACTACCTCATCTACAATATCATCTGAAAAAAATTTACAGAACATATCTCTTTTGGACAAGAATTGTGGATTTCCTACAGTTCCTTGAGCAACTCTTACAATATTATGTGATGGGGTTCGTCTAACAACCTCAGCAGTACTCTTCCAAAAAACATTAGTTTTGGATGTTCTATTTGTACGTTCTGCTATATCCATTACTTCTTCATCATCTGAAGAATCACTGGACGATGAAGTAGAGACATTAGCTGGTGGCATGTACTCTTCATCAGACAAAGAAAGTTCACTGTCTTCATCACTATCAAAAATGATTGCTTCGATTTCTTGGTCAGTCAAACCCCTGGATGTAGACTGTGCCATTGTAACCTTAGAAGTCAGTAAACTAAAATGAAAAAAAAGATTACAATCAGGGTTGTACACTCTTTGTTAGTGTGTGTGCTAAGGGTAAAGTGCAGACCCCTCCTCTCACCTTCAGCAGGTCACCACTTTCTTTTAGGTGTAGTAGAAGCTTTTGGATTTTTGGAACTCAGAAAGCTTCTTTTTCAAGAAACAAGAAAGCTGACTCCTTCCTCCAAAGTCTCTTCACCAAGTAGCACACAATGAACAGTGTTCAGGACCTATGATTATGTCAGAGACGCATGATGTTGTGAGGGAGCCTCCTTCCCAAGATCACATGACCATGTAGTCAGGCAGAATTCACGCTCTTCATAGCAACAGCAGAGTCATAAAGACTGAGACAAAGTCTTCCCCAGCAACAGTGAAGACAAAAAGACTTAGGATCACATGTAAACCTAGTACGGGTCTAAAAGGCCCCAGGTATGTGAATATGGGGTATTCATAAAAAAGAGTTGTTATACCGAAATGCCTGTAACATAAAAATAAAAGAACAACTGGAAATGACAAACAACTATATACCTGAGGAATACCTAGAGTTTCAAAATTCTAACTAAAGTAATCTTGCAGAAAATAGAAAACAATTAACAGGGCGGGCCTGCGAGGCCCCAGGTATGCGTTCTAGGGTTAAGGACCTTCGGTGACGCGTATCCTTTTCCCTGATCACGTCACCAGAACCCAGAAATGCTGGCCAGCAGCGGCAGTGCACATCTATCTCCAACTGTCCTCAAGGATCATCCCTTCAAGTGCAAACTGGAGTTGTGGAGGGGTACAAAACCCCATTAGGTGAGTGGACATTTGGCCCCTGTTTCATAATCCACTAAATCACCAGGTTTCTCACATATTGTGCTCCTTGTTTTTGTTCTCATTACACCTAAAAGTCACTAGTCACTTCAAATGTGATGTGGTCCCTAAAAAAAAAAAAAAAAAAAAAAAAAGTTTTTTCTAAATTTTATTGCAAGATTGAGAAATTGCTGGTCAGCTTTGAGCCCTTCTAACTTCCTAACAAAAAAATTGTTACAAAAATTATGCTATCTGATTTGAGGGCATAAAAATTTAAAGTTTAAAAATTGCGAAATTTTCACTTTTTTTTGTCAAATTATCAACCAAAATTTGCCACTATCATTAAGTACAATACTTCACCAAAAAACAGTCTCAGAATTATTGGGATTCGAAGAAGAGTTACAGAGTTTTTACTATATAAAGTGAAAGTGGTCAGATTTTTAACATTTGGCCTGGTCATTAAGGTCAAAATTAGCTCCGATACTATGGGGTTAATTGTTATATGTTTGGGGGTTTTTTGTTTTTTTTTCTTTTGTAATTTTGTTATTAAACCTAGTAGTCTTTGCCACAGGGTGTCATCCTCAACTCAGTGGTTGTTCTCTGGAGGATCACACCTTCTTTGCTAAGAAGATGAGATTTCAGTAATACCTACTAGAGTTGAGCGACTTTGGTCGGATCGGGTTTCATGAAACCCGAATGAAACAAAATAAGTTTCAGATGAAACTCGTCCGACTAGAGCAAAAAAAGTCGGAGTTTCGTCCGACTTTTATTTCCCATTGACTTGCATTGGGGTCGGGTTTCGGACGAAACTCCGACTTTGTTTTGCTCTAGTCGGACGAGTTTCATCTGAAACTTATTTTGTTTCATTCGGGTTTCACGAAACCCGATCCGACCAAAGTCGCTCAACTCTAATACCTACCAATAGTCAAATGTGTATATGAAACCTCCAAGTAAAGAACCATGCATTTTTATGTTTATTTTAACGTTAGATTAGAGACTAGGCATCTGTGTGTACTTGGTGGCACTAAACAACCATAGATCCAGCTACTTGTTTGCTGATCAGTGGTAATTTAATAGTCTGTTTACTAGATACAGGCAGATCAGTAGTAGATGATCACTTTATGAACATAATGCAAACCAAAAAATCATGTCACCTGCTAAATGAGTGTTTTGGTCATTCTTCAGATGATCGGCAGCCTGTTTACACTGCTCTGTTATCGTAAACCAAGCGTTCATAGATAATGCAGTGTAGGTGCCCCTTAAACTTTACGTACACATTTGCATTTCTTGATGGGTCTTTAAAGAGAACCTGTCACCTCATTTCAAGCATCTAAACTGTACCGTGTGCATTATTAGTGATGCAATGTGCATCACTAACACTTTTTTCATTAAAAAATGGCGCTGTAATGATATCCAAAAAGCACTTTATATAGTTATATGGTGCCTGCTCATTTAGTAATAGGGGTGTGCTTCATTTTCCGTTCAGTCACAGGCGTCGCCGGCCACTCAATTTGATTTCTCTGGTTATGCCGATGTACCGTAACTGGAATCCCGCGCTTTTGCAGTGTCAAGCGGCCAACCGTGCTTGCGCAGTGTGTAGCATGGAGTTGGCCACACTTGCACAGTGTCAAGTGGGGAGCCGCACTTGTGCAGTGTGTAGCGTTGTCAGCTACACACTGCACAAATATGGGCTGTCCGTACGACACTGCGCAAGCCTGGCTCCAATCGCGGGATTCCAGTCGGCGGAACCAGGGAAATCAATCAAATTGAGTGGGCGGCGACACCTGTGACTGAACAGAAAATGAAGCACACCCCTATGGCTAAATGAGCAGGTACCATGTTATTATGTAAAGTGCTTTTTGGATATCATTACAGAGAAGTTTTTTAATGAAAAAAAAAAACTTGTGCATCACTAATATCACACTGGTGACAGATTAGATGCTTGAAATGACATGACCGGTTCCCTTTAAGTGGTTCACTAGGGTAAATTTCCTTTGGTTTGCTTCAGTTTGTGGTTTCCAAATGAGTTGCAAAACCATCAGTTGGGAATCACTCAGGAAAGACATTAATTATTTAATTATAGGTAATGTCATTAATACCTGATGGGAAGGGTCCTGGTAGTCAGTGTCAGGATATATATAGGCTGCCCCTTTCTACCTGCCCTCTGCAGTTGTGCCTCAGATAGATGCATGCCTGTGAGTGGCTGCACACAGTGCATAGTCGCAGTGCATAGTCCCCAAGGCTCTGTCCTGGAGCCCCTCTTTTTTCCATCTATACTCTTGGCCTAGGACAACTCATAAAGTACCATGGCTTCCAGTACCACCTGTATGCAGACGACACTCAGATCTACCTTTCTGGCCCAGATGTCATCTCTCTGCTGTCCAGAATCCCAGAGTGTCTATCAGCCATATCCTCCTCCTTCACCTCTCACTTCCTAAAACTAAATGTACACAAAACCGAACTCCTATTTCCTCAATCTCACATATCTTCCCTACCCGATCTATCTATTATGGTAAACGGCATCACGCTCTCTCCCGCACCAGAAATCCGCTGCCTCGGAGTAACTCGACTCTGCCCTGCCTTCAAAACATACGCCCAAACTCTTGCCACCTCCTGTCGACTCCAACTCAAAAATATTCCCAGAATCCATCCCTTCCTCAGCCCTCAATCTGATAAAACTCTTGTACATGCCTTCATCATCTCCCGCCTTGACTACTGCAACACTCTCCTCTGTAGCCTCCCTGCTAACTCTCTTGCACTACTCCAGTCTGTCCTCAACTCTGCTGCCCAACTAATCCACCTCTCTCCTCGCCACTCCCCTGTTTCTCCCCTCTGCAAATCCCTCCACTGGCTCCCAATTCCCCAACTAATCCAGTTCAAACTACTAATACTGACCTACAAAGCCCTCCACAACATGTCCCCTCCGTATATCTCTGAACTAATCTCCCAATATCTTCACTCACATAATATTCGATCCTCCCAAGACCACCTACTCTCCTCCACACTTATTTGTTCCTCACACAAACGCCTCCAAGATTTCTCCCGAATATCCCCCATCCTCTGGAATTCCACGCCTCAACATGTCCGATTATCCACCACCCTCAGATCCTTCAAACGGAAACTGAAAATCTATCTCTTCAGGAAAGCTTACTGCCTGCAATAACCATTCTGCCGCCTCTTCACCACCTGGGCTGCCACCTCACTACCTCCAGAGCTGCTGCACCCTCTACCTTCCGTCTCTTTCCCAATATACTGTAGAGTGTAAGCCCGCAAAGACAGGGTTTTCTCTCCTCTGTACCAGTCTGTCATTGTAAATTTGTTTACTGTAAATGATATCTATAACTTTGTAGGTAACCCCTTCTCATGTGCAGCACCATGGAATTAACCCCTTAACGACCACCGATACACCTTTTAATGGCGGTAGTTAAGGGTACTTAAACGTGTATAGCGCCCTCCAGAGTTGGATTTTCTCCAGAGTCTTGGCTGCCGGGGGTAGCCGAGACCCCAGAGAACATGATTCTGGTTGGTTTTTACCGACCCCACTTTTGCGATCGCCGGTTTTAACCGTATAACGGTGATGACAAAAAAAGCCTCAATTTTGCATTTACATTCTCAGTTCTCTGATGTGATTGCACATCAGAGGAGTGAAAAATAGGGTCCCCAATTCCCCCCGGTACCTCCTGATGGTCCTCGGGCCCTCCTGCATCCTCCGATGGGCGCCGCCATCTTCATCCGGGAAGAAAATGGTGGGCGCATGCGCAGTGCGCCCGCTGAATCTGCCGGCTGGCAGATTCCATTCATTCAATGTACATTTTGATCACTGTGATAAACCCCATCACAGTGATCAAAATAAAAAATAATAGTAAATAACCCCCCTTTTATCACCCCCTTAGTTAGGGAAATATAATGAAATAAAGAAAATATATTTATTTTCATTTTTCCATTAGGGTTAGAATTGGGGTTAAGGTTGGAATTAGGGTTAGGGTTAGAATTAGGGTTAGGGTTGGAGTTAGGGTGGGAATTAGGGTTAGGATTAGGGTTGAGGTTAGGGATTAGGGTTAAGGTTGGGATTAGGGTTAGGGGTGTGTTGGGGTTAGGGCTGGAGCTAGAATTGAGGTGTTTCCACTATTTAGGCACATCAGGGGGTCTCCAAGCGCGACATGACACCACCATTGATTGCAGCCAATTTTGCGATCAGAAAGTCAAATGGTGCTCTCTCCCTTCCAAGCCCAGACGTTTGCCAAACAGCGGTTTACCCCATCATATGGGGTATCAGCGTATTCGGGACAAATTGCACAACAAGTTTTGTGGTCCAATTTCTCCTGTTACCCTTGTGAAAATAAAAAATAGTGGGCTAAAAAAATCATTTTTGAGGAAACAAAATGATTTTTTATTTTCACGGCTCTGCATTATAAACTTCTGTGAAGCACTTTGGGGTTCAAAGTGCACACCACACATCTAGATAAGCTCCTTGGGGGGTCTAGTTTCCAAAATGGTGTCACTTGTGGGGGGTTTCTACTGTTTAGGCATATCAGGAGCTCTCCAAACGCAACATAACGCCCACAGAACATTCCATAAAAGTCTGCATTCCAAAATGGCTCTCCTTCACTTCCGAGCTCTCCCATGTGCTCAAACAGTGGTTACCCCCACATATGGGCTATCAGCGTACTCAGGACAAATTACACAACAACTTTTATGGTTCAATTTCTCCGGTTTCCCTTGGGAAAATAAAAAATAGCGGGCTAAAAAAATCATTTTTTAGGAAAAATTTTTTTTTATTTTCAAGACTCAGCGTTATAAACTTCTGTGAAGCACTTGGAGGTTCAAAGTGGTCACCACACATCTAGATAAGTTCCTTAAGAGGTCTAGTTTCCAAAATGGTGTCACTTGTGGTAGGTTTTCACTGTTTAGGCACATCAGGTGCTCTCCAAACGTGACATGGCGTCCAATCTCAATTCCAGCCAATTCTGCATTGAAAAAGTCAAACGGTGCTCCTTCCCTTCTGAGCTCTGCCGTGCACCCAAACAGTGGTTTATCCCCATATATGGGGTATGTGCGTACTCAGCACAAATTGCACAACAACTTTGGGGTCTAATTTCTCCTGTTACCCTTGTAAAAATAAAAATTTGGGGGTGAAAAGATCATTTTTGTGGAAAACTGATTTTTTATTTTCACGGCTCTACGTTATAAACTTCTGTGAAGCACTTGGAGGTTCAAAGTGCTCACCACACATCTAGATAAGTTCCTTAAGGGGTCTAGTTTCCAAAATAGGGTCACTTGTTGGGGGTTTCCACTGTTTAGGCACATCAGGGGCTCTCCAAATGCAACATGGCGTCCGATCTCATTCCAGCCAATTCTGCATTGAAAAAGTCAAACGGTGCTCCTTCGGTTCCAAGCCCTCCCGTGCGCCCAAACAGTGGTTTACCCCCACATATGGGGTATGTGCGTACTCAGCACAAATTGCACAACAACTTTGGGGTCTAATTTCTCCTGTTACCCTTGTAAAAATAAAAATTTGGGGGTGAAAAGATCATTTTTGTGGAAAACTATGATTTTTTATTTTCACGGCTCTACGTTATAAACTGTGAAGCACTTGGAGGTTCAAAGTGCTCACCACACATCTAGATAAGTTCCTTAAGAGGTCTAGTTTCCAAAATGGTGTCACTTGTGGTAGGTTTTCACTGTTTAGGCACATCAGGTGCTCTCCAAGCGTGACATGGTGTCCAATCTCAATTCCAGCCAATTCTGCATTGAAAAAGTCAAACGGTGCTCCTTCGGTTCCAAGCCCTCCCGTGCGCCCAAACAGTGGTTTACCCCCACATATGGGGTATGTGCGTACTCAGCACAAATTGCACAGCAACTTTGGGGTCTAATTTCTCCTGTTACCCTTGTAAAAATAAAAATTTGGGGGTGAAAAGATCATTTTTGTGGAAAGCTATGATTTTTTTATTTTCACGGCTCTACGTTATAAACTTCTGTGAAGCACTTGGAGGTTCAAAGTGCTCACCACACATCTAGATAAGTTCCTTAAGGGGTCTAGTTTCCAAAATAGGGTCACTTGTTGGGGGTTTCCACTGTTTAGGCACATCAGGGGCTCTCCAAACGCAACATGGCGTCCGATCTCATTCCAGCCAATTCTGCATTGAAAAAGTCAAACGGTGCTCCTTCGGTTCCAAGCCCTGCCGTGCGCCCAAACAGTGGTTTACCCCCACATATGGGGTATCGGCGTATTCAGGAGAAATTGCACAACAAATATTGTGGTTCATTTTCTCTTTTTACACTTGTGAAAATCAAAAAAAAAGTTGGTTCTGAAGTAACAACATGTTTGTAAAAAAAAGTTAAATGTTAATTTTTTCCTTCCACATTGCTTCAGTTCCTGTGAAGCACATAAACGGTTAATAACCTTCTTGAATGTGGTTTAGGCTTAAAAATTTGAAAATTGCAAAACTTTAAAAAGTTTCGCCATATTTCCGTTTTTTCATAAATAAACGCAAGTTATATCGAAGAAATTTTACCACTAACATGAAGTACAATATTTAACGAAAAAGCGATCTCAGAATCAGTGGGATCCGTTAAAGCGTTCCAGAGTTATTACCTCATAAATTGACAGTCGTTAGAATTGTAAAAATTGGTCTGGTCATTAAGTTGCAAATTGGCCCCGTCAGTAAGGGGTTAATGGTGCTATATAAATAATAATAGTCACCAGGGGTCAGTGTATGGAGATTTCTGTTCTGTGACCTTTAAAATTTTTAATGGGGTTCCCCAATGTTACACTTGACATGCTAATAGATACCATGATCTTGTAGCGGATACTTTGATTTATGTTTTCTGTTTTTTTCTGGGCAGGTAAAATCAAGCCCTAGCCATGCTTACCAGCTTACTCACCTCACTGTCCTGCTGAGGCGGCTGCTATTTTTAATGGATGCTGATAACCAGGTATGTAATTCTATCCATCCCACATAAAAACGCTTCTTATTTCACAATTGTGAAGAGTGATTGCTCTTATTAGAACATCCCAAAACATTCATATTAAAGCAGTGATGAGATTAAAGACGAACTGTAAAACTACTTATTTCACCAGAAAGGGAGAGTAATCACACTATGTAGCAGTCTCGAAATCAGTGTATGGTCACCTGATTAAAAGGGTTGTAACATGATGGACATATATGGCATAGCCACAGGATATGCCCCAGCTGCAGCGCCTGTGTGGCGTATCCATTCATTGGAAACCGCAAAGCATACGTAATCTACGGTGTTTACTTAATTCCACTATGGTCCACCAAAGGTATCTTTCCTTATGTACTAAACCATCATGAGAAACTGAGTGGCAATTCCACATACTTGCTCACATGATTCCTTGCTCATTGCCACAGAGCCAAGGAACATAAAATCATTTTCTACAGTTTCAAGGCAAAGACTGTGTGGCACAATCAGTTTCTTCTTTGTACCTTAAAGACTCCACTTACCAGGAACATTACCATTTCCGGGGCTGAGGGTACTCCTACATCTATCAGGCAGATTTATGGTGCAGTCATTTACCATAATTAGGACTCTCAGTAGCAGTCCCAACCTACGTTATTTCTCTGTTAATCCTCCTATCAGTGCTGGAGCAGAGGATAAGGCCACAGGGGCGCAGGTCTTTTTGTATAGGCTGTGTGCCCACGTTGCGTTTTCCATGCGTTTCCGCCGCCTTTTTGCTGCAGCGGAAATCTTTTAAAAACGCTAATAAAACACATCCCCATGGAATACTATGGGATTCCGCAGTTGTTGTGCCTATGCTGCGGATTTTACCGCTGTGGAATCGCATAGCGGTAAAATCCGCAGCATGTTCATTTCTGCAACGTGGGCACTTAAGTGCGCATGTTGCAGAAATGCTGTGGAAATGTCTGCATCATTTCCGAAACTCCCTGCCCCGGGTAAAACGCATGCGGAATTCGCATTTGTTTTCCCGCAAAACACAAGCGTTTTGCAAGCGTTTTTAGCTTGCAGAATGCTTATGCTTTCCAAGTGTTTTGAAGCATCGCTTGGAAAGTGATTGACAGGTTGGTCACACTTGTCAAGCATAGTGCTTGACAAGTGTGATCAACGTTTTACTATTGATGCTGCCTATGCGGCATCAGTAGTAAAAGATAGGATGTTAAAAATAATTAAAAAAAATAGTGATATACTCCCCTTCTGTCGGCCCCCAGAGTCGGTCCGCCCCTTAGCCACGCTGCCAGCATCTTCCGTTCCTACGGATGCTTTGTGTGAAGGACCTTTATGACGTCACGCTCGTGAGACCGTAACATAATCTTAGGTGATTCGCGCAAAGCATCCCTGGGAACGGAAGCTGCCGGCAGCGTGGCTAAGGGGCGAGACGTCTCCTCTCCTTCAGACCCTGGGTACAAATCCGCACATGAAGAGCTCAGTTCAAGCATGGTAGGCATACCACATGCATAAAGTGAGTGTTTCAATGCAATCCTATGGCGGCGATTCCACAGAAATAATGGACATGTTGCGGATTTTACTGCTATGCGATTCCGCAGCGGTAAAATCCGCAGCATGGGCACAACAACTGTGGAATCCCATAGGATTCTATGGGGATGCGTTTTATTAGCGTTTTTTAAGTTTTTCCGCAGCGGCGAAAACGCAACGTGGGCACACAGCCTAAAGATTCACATTTCCTGACCTGTCATTTTGGCTACTTTTCACAGCTATCTGATAGTGTGCAATGCAGAAGGCCCTACACCTCAAACATCTTTCTTCTTTAACAATCAGGTCCTCTTACGTGCAGGTTTAGTTATGTGATATGTTTTAATTAAATTGTTTTAGTGGCTACCCTACTAGAGTCTACCTCTGTATATTCAGCAAATAGAATGGAAGTTTCAAGTTTTCTATTTTTAAGGAGTTTTTTGATTTCAGAAAACCGATGTCCCATGGCTTTAAAAAAAACAAACAACAACCTGTTCTTTACTCACCCTCTCTGTGGCAAGCATTGTGTCTCCACTGCTGCTTCCATTGTCTGTGGCTGTCTGCAGCGCTAACATCACATTAACAGTGCTGCAGCTAATATCTGAGCTCAGCGGTTCTGCCTGAGTTGTGGCACGAGCCACCCAGAGCCGCTGTGCTTATTGTCGCCAGATTTCTCAATAGACACTGCAAACATTATGAAGCAGATCTTAAACATAATTAAATCAGTACACTTTGAAAATCCATATCAGAATGACTGTATAATTGTGAGCCTAAGGTGATCATATTAAATATCCAGTAATAACTTAAATATTTCAGGAGTCAAAGTGTATTTTATTATTATTATTATTATTATTATTATCGTCCAAAAGGCTTATACAGACATTCTGGCATGGATTTTAAAATAAAATACATCTTATTAGGACTTAAAGATCTATTTAGACATCTGTACAGTGTGTATGGGGAAGTTTAGTGACAGATCCACTTTGATATGTCTGGACATTTGTATTCTGAATTCTCTAATAAATGGGGCAAGTTTAACATCTGATTATCATGAGAGAATATGGTATGTAAAAGGATGATTGTTACGGAAGCTAGTACTGTATTTGAAGGGTGTAACCTAATATTTCAAAATTGCTGATGAAATAAAATGCTACTAAATGAAGTGCCCTTTGAGTGGGCTAGCCCAGGAAGGAGACCAACACCACTTTCTAACTACTGGGTGTGTATAAGAGCAAACAAATGACCATATACCACATTGGAGTACAAAGCAAGTAACTCTTCTATGGCGGTGCTTCTATGATGGTATTCTAATAATGGACAGGTCACCTCACTCCGATACAAGTCTTCAGCATTTCCCCTGATGAGACCAATCAGTGTCATATCATCGGCAAATTTCAAGATTTTTACTGAGTCTGCTGAAGAGATGCAATCATTCGTATAGAGAGAAAACAGTAACCGGGACAAAACACACCCCTGAGGTGCCCCGATGTTTGTGACCAAGGTGTCCGAAGTGAATGGTCCAACTTTTACACTCTGTATCCTGGCTGTCAGGAAGTTATAAATCCACAAGCATAAGTTGAGAGGGACTCCAAGAGCTACCATTTTCTTATGAAGTAAATTCGGATCAATGGTATTGAACGCTGAGCTAAAGTCCATGAAAAGAATCCGGACATATGAGTGCAGTTCATCTGTATGATCCAAAATGTACTTCAGTGCCAGATTGACAGTGTCGTTTGCCGAACGAGTCTCCATATAGGCAAACTGAAGCGGGTCCCATAGCTTCTGCGTGAATTTTATCAGGTGGGACATCATAATTCTTTCGAAGACTTTCATAGCTACAGATGTGAGTGCTACTGGTCTATAGTCGTTCAACTCAGAGGATCCCACTTTCTTGGGGACAGGGATAATTGTGGAACTTTTCTAACACTGAGGTACAACACACTCTTTCAGTGACACATTGTATATATTTGTCAGTATAGGGGCAAGTATACTTAAACCTTCTTTCCTCCAGACGTAGAGGATGCCCCCTTGTCCCCGTCACAGGTCTAAGAGTAAAAAGATCATTAGAAAGGTCTTTGTATTGTCCCCGCATATATTTATATATTGTAATAAAATCACCCCTAAGCCTTCGATTTTCCAAACTAAATAACCCCAAGTGTAATAACCTGTCTTGGTATTGCAGACCCCCTAGTTCCCTAATAACCTTGGTCGCTCTTCTCTGCACCCGCTCCAGTTCAGCTATGTCTTTCTTATACACCGGAGACCAGAACTCTACACAGTATTCTAAGTGTGGTCGCACTAGTGACTTATATAGAGGTAAAATTATGTTCTCCTCATGAGCATCTATGCCTCTTTTAGTGCATCTCATTATTTTATTTGCCTTTGCAGCAGCTGCCTGACACTGGCCACTAAATGTGAGTTTGTCGTCCACCCATACACCCAGGTCTTTTTCAGTGACAGTTTTGCCCAGTGTTTTACAATTAAGCACATAATTATACATCTTGTTCGTTCTACCCAAGTGCATGACCTTTCATTTATCCCCATTAAAGCTCATTTGCCATTTATCAGCCCAAGCTTCTAGTTTACATAAATCCTCCTGTAATATAAAATTGTCCTCCTCTGTATTGATTACCCTGCAGAGTTTAGTGTCATCTGCAAATATTGAAATTCTACTCTGTATGCCCCCTACAAGGTCATTAATAAATATGTTAAAAAGAAGCGGGACCAAAACTGACCCCTGTGGTACCCCACTGCTAACCGTGACCCAGTCCGAGTGTGCTCCATTAATAACCACCCTTTGTTTCCTATCCCTGAGCCATCTCTTAACCCACTTGCACATATTTTCCCCTATCCCCATTGTTCTCATTTTATGTATCAACCTTTTGTGTGGCACCGTATCAAAAGCTTTTGAAAAGTCCATGTACACCTCGTCCACTGCATTCCCTTGGTCAAGTCCAGAACTTACCTCTTCATAAAAGCTTATAAGATTAGTCTGACAGGAACGGTCCCTCGTAAACCCATGTTGATACTGGGTCATGAGGTTATTCGTCTCCAGATACTCCAGTATAGTATCTCTTAGAAAATCCTTCAGGATTTTACCCACAGTTGAGGTTAAACTTATTGGCCTATAATTTCCAAGTTCAGTTTTTGTCCCCTTTTTGAATATTGGCACCACATTTGCTATACGCCAGTCCTGTGGTACAGACCCTGTTATTATGGAATCTTTAAAGATTAAAAATAATGGTCTATCTATGACTGTGCTTAATTCCTGCAGTACTCGGGGGTGTATCCCATACGGGGATTTGCCAATTTTAGTGATTTTTAGACGCCGCCATACTTCCTGCTGGGTTAAGCAGGTGACATTTAATGGAGAATTTTTATCCCTGATCATGTTATCCGTCATGGGATTTTCTTGTGTAAATTATATACATTTGTTTGCATTTTGCAGTGAGAAATAAGTATTTGATCCCCTACTAACCATTAAGAGTTCTGGCTCCTACAGACCAGTTAGACACTCCTAATCAACTCTTTGTGTGCATTAAAAACATCTGTCTTACATAGTCACCTTTGTAAGACTCATGTCCACAGGCTCAATTAATCGGTCAGACTCTAACCTCAACAACATGGACAAGACCAAAGAGCTTTATAAGGATGTCAGGTGCAAGATCATATACTTGCACAAAGCCGGAATGGGCTACAAAACCGTAAGTAAGAGGCTGGGTGAGGAGACAACTGTTGGTGCAATAGTAAGAAATTGGAAGAAATTCAAAATGACTGTCAATCGACATCGATCTAGGGAACCAAGCTAAATCTCACCTCATCGCCTCATGGGGTGGCCTTGATCATTAGGAAGGTGAGATATCAGCCTAAAACTACACGGGGGGAACTTGTTAATGATCTCAAGGCAGCTGGGCCCACAGTCACCAAGAAAACCATTAGTAGCACATTACACCATAAAGGTTTAAAATCCTGCAGTGCCTGCAAGGTCCCCCTGCTCAAGAAGGCACATGTGTAGTCCTATCTGAAGTTTGCTATTGAACACCTGGATGATTCTGTGAGTGATTGGGAGAAGATGCTGTGGTCAGATGAGACAAACATGGAGGTCTTTGGCATTAACTCAAGTCGCCGTGTTTGATGTAAGATAAATACTGCCTTTGACCCAAAGAACACCATCCCCACTGTCAAGCATGGAGGTGGAAACTATGTTTTGGGGATGTTTTTCTGCCAAGGGCACAGGACTACTTCTCCATCATTGGGAGAATGGATGGAGCCATGTACTGTAAAATCCTGAGTAACAGCCTCCTTCTCTGCACCAGGACATTAAAAATGGGTCGTGGCTGGGTCTTCCAAAAAGACAATGACCCAAAATAACAGCCGTGGCAGCAAAGGAGTGGCTCAAAAAGAAGCACATTAAGGTTATGGAGTAGCCTAGTCAGTTTCCAGACATTAATCCCGTAGAAAACTTATGGAGGGAGTTGAAGCTCCGAGTTGCCACGCGACAGCCTTAAAATCTTAATGATTTAGAGATGATCTGCAAAGAGGAGTGGACCAAAATTCCTCCTGACGTGCGCAAACCTCATCGACTACAAAAACCACCTGACTGCTGTGCTTGCCATCAAGTTTTTCACCACCAAGTATTAAGTCTTGTTTGCCAGAGGTATCAAATGCTTATTTCTCACTGCAAAATGTAAATAAATTTATATAATTTATACAATGTATTTTTCTGGATTTTATTTTTGATATTCTATCTCAATGTTAAAATTAACCTACCATTAAAATTATAGACTGTTGATGTTTTTGTCAGTTGGCAAACTTACAAAATCAGCAAGGGATCAAATACTTATTTGCCCCGCTGTATTTATGGCACAGCGTGACTATAAGCAGGTGCTGGTTACTAGGACACGTTATATACAAAAAATAAAACTACATATCGTGTCAGTGTTACCAGCACAGTTGGAGCCTGCACTACTTGTTACTAGCAATAAGAATGCAAAGAAAACGCTAATAACAGCAGAATAAAAATGAAACCAGTATCAGAATTAAGGATCTATGAGTCATAAAATGCACTCTTATGATTGTGATCATCTAAGGATTTGTCCAGTCTTCTACTAAAAATCTGCAGTTACAATGTGATTGCAGACTTCTGAATCCCCAGGCAGGAAGTACAGCGGTGTCTAAAAATCACAAAAGTTGACAAATCCCTGTGCCCGGTTGGTATACACCCCTGAGTACTGCAGGAATTAAATTGATAGGCCATTATTTTTAATCATTTCAATATATAGTGGCGCTAGTGTAAGCACGTTGAATCGGCTGCAAGTAAGATCCTAAACCAGATAAGAGTTTTAGAGAAGGCTAAAAAGGAAAAAGTCAGTTTACTTGTGCTATGAGTGCATATAGATAGATAATACTGTTTAATGTAAAATACCTGTTAGATGTTAGTTGACATTCTTGTGCCTGTGGCAGTTAAGCAGAGTCAGATTTGTGATATTGTAGATCAAAACTATGGTGAAAAATATATACTAATTAATAATATTACAAATGAATTCGAGAACTGTTCTAAATGATTTGCACATGATGTTAATAGTTGCCCTTCATGTAGTGTGACAGGTAAAAAATAATACAGCCACTATATGAAAGTAAATACCTATCTGGATGGTGCTGGTTACTTATTACCTGTGAGATGATAGGAATGTGTGTGCTGCTCAAAGGCCTGGTGACCGGGTCCTGATAGATGGCAGCAAAAGTTGTAGCTCGCTGGTCGTGAATCAAGTCATCGGCTGTCAGCTTTACAGAAGTCCAAGAGTACTGTCCCGGCCGGTTGACTCGCGCGGTCACATGGTATCAGAGGAAAGTACGGATTGCAGTAGGAGTCAAAACACCAACGCGTTTCGGAATGCTTGCCGACTCCATCATCATGGATGGCTCCTCCTGTGTCTGTATGGGTGTAAATACCTGTGGCACATCCATACATAAGTCAATCAAAAGCAAACAGTTCAATCTCATTATTCAAGCCTTTAGGTTTTATCTGCTTCCCGACCGCCCACTGTAGATAAACGTTGGCTCTTGCTGGGCTTTGTGCAGCGCCGACATTTATCTACTGTCGGCGGTTTTGTGCCCCCCGGGACCCCCACATACCTTACAACGCGGGGATCCCGGTGCACAATGCATGCTGGGACCCCCGACGTCATCGAGACCTGATTGGTTCAGGTCCTGATGACGTCAGCGTCACAGCAGCCAATGGGAGCGATCGCTGGGAAAGCTGCTTGTTTCCCGGCGATCTCCCTCATTGTAACGCGGCTTCTCCCTCTGATCTCACTGACAGATGATCAGAGGTGAAGCAGCGTTACTGTGTGACTAGATCGCTGCCTGGCACAGCTGATCGCTGCCTGGCACAGCTGTGCCAGGCAGCGATCTTGTCACACAGTAACGCTGCTTCACCTCTGATCATCTGTCATTGTGAGATCAGAGGAGAAGTCACGTTACAGTGTGCCAGGCAGCGATCTTGTCACACAGTAACGCTGCTTCACCTCTGATCATCTGTCATTGTGAGATCAGAGGAGAAGTCACGTTACAGTGTGCCAGGCAGCGATCTAGTCACATAGTAACGCTGCTTCTCCTCTGATCATCTGTCAGTGTGAGATCAGAGGAGAAGTGGCGTTACTATGAGTCAGATCGCAGCGCAGCGATCTTGTCACAAAAATAAAAAAAAGTAAAGAAAAAAAAAAGAAAAAAGCAGGTACACAGGTTAGGGCTAGGGTTAGGGTTAGGGCTAGGGCTGGGATTAAGGTTATGGGTGTGTTGGTGTTAGGTTTGTGGTTAGGGTTATGGTTAGGGCTGAGATTAGGGTTAGGGGTGTGTTGGGGTTAGGGTTGGAATTAGAATTGTGGGTTTCCACTGTTTAGGTACATCAGGGGCTCTGTAAATGCAATATGACGCCCGCAGACCATTCCATCAAAGTCTGCATTTCAGAACGTCACTACTTCCCTTCCGAGCCCCACCGTGAGCCCAAACAGTAGTTTTCTCCCACATATGGGGTACCAGCGTACTCAGGACAAATTGGACAACAACTCTTAGGGTCCAATTTCTCCTGTTACCCTTGTGAAAATAAAAATTGGGGGCTAAAAGATCATTTTTGTGGAAAAAAAAATGATTTTTTTATTTTCACGCCTCTACATTATAAACTTTACTGAAACACTTGGGGGTTCAAAGTGCTCACCACACATCTAGATAAGTTCCTTGGGGGGTCTAGTTTCCAAAATGGGGTCACTTGTGGGGGATTTCCACTGTTTAGGTACATCAGGGGCTCTGCAAACGCACATGACACCCGCAGACCATTCCATCAAAGTCTGCATTTCACTACTTCCCTTCCGAACCCCACCGTGTGCCCAAACAGTAGATTTCTTCCACATATGGGGCGTCAGCGTACTCAGGACAAATTGGACAACAACTTTTGGGGTCCAATTGCTCCTGTTACCCTTGTGAAAATAAAAATTAGGGGCTAAAAGGTCATTTTGTGGAAAAAAAAATGATTTTTTATTTTCATGGCTCTACGTTATAAACTTCTGTGAAGCACTTGGGGGTTCAAAGTGTTCACAACACATCTAGATAAGTTCTTTAAGGGGTCTAGTTTCCAAAATGGGGTCACTTGTGGGGGGTTTCCACTGTTTAGGTACATCAGGGGCTCTCCAAATGTGACATGGCATCCGATCTCAATTCCTGCCAATTCTGCATTGAAAAAGTCAAACGGTGCTCCTTCCGTTCTGAGCTCTGCCGTGTGCTCAAACAGTGGTTTAGCCCCACATACGGGGTATCTGCGTATTCGGGAGAAATTGCACAAAAAATTTTGTGGTTCATTTTCTCTTTTTACACTTGTGAAAATAAAAAAAAATGGTTTTGAAGTAAAATGTTTGTGAAAAAAAGTTAAATGTTTATTTTTTCCTTCCATATTCCATTCATTCATGTGAAGCACCTGAAGGGTTAATAAACTTCTTGTATGTGGTTTTGAGTACATTGAGAGGTGCAGTTTTTAGAATGGTGTCACTTTTGGGTATTTTTTGTTATATTGACCCCCCCAAACTCACTTCAAATGTGAGGTGGTCCCTAAAAAAAATGGTGTTGCAAATTTTGTTGTAAAAATGAGAAATCGCTGGTCAACTTTTAACCCTTATAACTTCCTAAAAAAAAAAATTATGTTTCCAAAATTGTGCAGATGTAAAGTAGACATGTGGGAAATGTTATTTATTAACTATTTTATGCGATATCACTCTCTGATTTAAGGGCATAAAAATTAAAAGTTTGAAAATTGCAAAATTTTCTAAATTTTCGCCAAATTTTGATTTTTTTAACAAATAAGCGCAGCTCATATCTAAAAAATTTTACCACCATCATGAAGTACAATATGTCATGAGAAAACATTGTCAGAATCAGTAGGATCCGTTGAAGCGTTCTATAGTTATGACCTCATAAAGTTACACTGGTCAGAATTGAAAAAATTGGCCCGTCACGAAGGCAAAAACAGGCTCGGGTGTGAAGGGGTTAATGTATCTAGTTGAAAAATCCACCGAGTTTCTTCTTTTGACATTTGTTTGATGAATTCACCATTGCGCCAATGTTTGTGTACAATCTTAATGCCTGTTACTCTGACATCATGTAAAGACCCCCCGTGGGGTGCTGCAAAATTTTTTGATAATGGGTGGTCATCAAATTTATTTCTTATATTCCGAAAATACTCGTTAATCTTTTTTATTTAAGGGGCGTTTTGTGCTCCCCACATGCATCTTTTGCACAGGCACTCTATGACATAGTTCACCCCTTGTGTGGTACATGTGATAAAGTCTGTGATTTGAAATTCTGTGTTATTTGTAGAAGTCACAGATTTTTGTTTAGTTGGACGTAAAGTTTTGCACATTTTGCATTTTTTACATGGGGGGAAACCTTTTATTTGTTGCTTAAAGGGTCCCAATAACTTTTTTGGGGGACCGGGATCTTGTACTGTGGGGGCGATGATATTGTCCAGATTCCTGGCTTTCCTAAATATAAATTTCGTTTGTTCAGATAGTTTGTCCCCAATGACCTTATCCTCTTTGAGAAGGTCCCAATGTTTATGTAGTGAAATATGTATGGATTTATGACCAACAGTAAATTAACATCTTTCCTTAGACTGCAACTCTCCACACAGGTCATGACCTATGCTATCCTGAGTAGAGACAGTCTTTCTGGTCCCAACCCCAGGGGATTTCCTAAGAACACACAAAGTGGAAACATTTCACAGCTTCCAGCTTTTTTGATGGAGAGACACCAATTGCAGGCTGACTGTCATGATCCATGCTGGATTATGACAGATAAAAGCACTTTTAACCTTTTTTTTTCCTTAAGCTGTGTGCTTAAAGTTAGTTTTGCCCCGGTGGCCATTAGGGTCATTGCAGTGTGTGGTTTCAGTTCTAGTTTTGCCCCCCCGGTGGCCGTTAGGGTCATTGCACTCTTGTTACTTTAGTTTAGTGCACGTGATTATGAAGCAGGTGTGATTGCTGGCTCTTACCTATAAAAGAGTGTCAGGTGGTTGTAATCACTGTTGGTGATATTGCTCATTTCCAACCAAGTCTGGTGGAGGAAGAAAACGTTCCTGGCAGCTCAGGGGAGCTCTGGTGTTATAGCTTCAGGTGGAATCTGAATTCAGGTGTTGAGCTTCAGGGGTGAAGCTGAACTTTGTTGTCGTACTCTGTTGCTTGGAGCTATAGCAACAGAGCAAAGCTAAGTGGTGTTTTCCCTGTTTGTGACTTCCCTTATGTGTGTTTTAGTACAGTGGTGGGATTAGTTTCTGCACCGTCCATTTCACTAGAAAGGGGTAGGTGCAGGGCGAGCTAGGGATTTTAGGTATCCAGCTCGGTGACAGGTGAGGAACCTGTATAGGGATCGTTAGGAGTTTAGGGACACTGCCTCAGGGAAGTGCAGGAGGTCGCCACGTTCCTGTTCCCTATTGCAGGGCCCACCACTGTAACTGTTCCCAGGTGTTTCCCCTTATTATTTAAATTCGCCCTGCTGGAGGCGGTGTATCCAGATACACGTGTAATACTGAAATTCGCCTGCTGGAGGCGGTATCGGCTGCACGTTTTATTATTTAAATTTGCCCTGCTGGAGGCGGTGTATCCAGGGTCATGTGTGTCGGAGAAATTCGCCCTGCTGGAGGCGGTGTGTCCAGTCACACGTTGACCATCACACTGACACTATCTGTCTATAAGAAAGGTCACACAAATAGTGTTCAAAGAAAAATAATGTAGTCATTGGTAAAATAACCATGGTCCAGTCACAAACCAAGTATTAGAATTTTAACATGAAAGGCTGGTCTAGAAATCCGATCTCCAAGTTAATCTATAAATTAGGCCTAGCTGTTGTGCTCCATTTCATATTCCCCCCTCCCTCGGGGACAGAATACCAGACTTCAAAGTTTGATATTTCTGTAAGTTTTCTCACTTTTATTTCATCACTGTTTTTGCATATTTGTATGTCACTTTTTATTTCCATTTTTATATCCTTTTTATTGTAAGCACTGTACCTTTTATATTAAAGCTTAAAACTTTAATAAGTCTGAACCTTGTTGCTCTAAAGAATCCATAGCCTTAGAGTGTGTGCTCCTGGTGATTGGCACATAGTAGTAGTAGTAGTACTTCCGATACTCATTGCCCGTGTGTTCGGTGAGTGGTGGCAGCGTGTATGAAGCAAGGTGTGTGGTCTGTGTCGGGGTGTGATTTATGCTCCCTCTGCAGCATAGAACAGAGATTGAATGCTTGACTGAGTGAGAGGAAGTAGATTAACCCATGCAGGCGCAACCCGAAGTCACGTGCTGAGAACCGGGTACGTAAAAAATTGGTGGCAGCGGTGGGATATACGAATATATCCTCCATGGTAATTCGTGACAATTGAGGTTTGCGTAACTAGGCATGAATCTGGTCCCCATGGCTGTGCCCCATTGCTGGGTGTAGTAGTCCATCTTGTATTTAAATGAATTGTGTGTTAAAATAAAAAGTGTGCATTCCTTGATAAAATCCACATTTTCCAAAGACAGATCTTGTGTTTTGTTTAAAAAGTAGCTCATTGCTTCCGTTCCCTTATTGTCTTGGACTACTCTATACAAAGATGTAATATCAATTGTCCCTAAGATATAATGACTTTGCCATTGCAAGTTGCCCAGAATCTGTAGAATATGTTTACTATCTTTAAGATAGGCTGGCAGACTTGGTACAATTTTTTGTAAATAGCAATCTACATATTGTGATAAATTTTAAGTGAGGCTTTTAATCCCCAAAATAATATGGCAACCAGGTGGGTTTATTAGATCCTTATAGGTCTTTGGGAGGTGATAAAATATAGCTGTTCTAGGGTATGGTTTGTTTATTATATTCAAATTCTTGTTTATTTATTAACCCTTCTCTTAGTCCCTTAGGCTACTTTCATACATCCGGTGTGTGGGGTGCGGCGAAAAGCCGGGCCGCCGGATCCGGCCTGCAGCGGTGACATCGGATGTGTATGCAGCGTCTGATACGGCTCGGACATGATTTAAAGGAGCCGCAGGAGGAACATATAGCAGGAGGAACATATACACCGGTGGACGAGAGAGACAGCTGCTGAAGGGGAGGGGAGGGGAGAGGGGGGTGGAGAGAGAGAGACATGTGGGGTTAACACTCAGTGTCCAGGTGAGAGAATCTCTCTCTTGCCGGGCACTTGTGGGGTTAACATTCACAGAGAGATCTCTCTCTCTCTCACCCAGACACTGTGAGTGTTAACCCCACGAGTGCCCGGCGAGAGAGATCTCTCACAAGTCTCCGGGCAAGAGAGAGAGATCTCTCTCTCGCCGGGCACTTGTGGGGTTAACATTCACAGAGTCCGGGCATGCGCTGTGGAAAAAGCAGGTCCGGCGATGACAAAAAGCGTTGCAGAGAACGTTTTTTGCAGATGCCGGACGGCTAATTTTTGCCGTGTCCGGCAACAACCGGACACGACGCATAACCATCCGGCACGATGCGGCGACCATGAAAGTTTATGGGACAAAACCGGATCCGGTGCTGGATCCGGTTATTAAAAATTTCGCCGCATCATGCCGGATTACAAAAGCCGGATGTGTGAAAGAGGCCTTAGTGATTAGATTTTTCAATTCCTCCGTAAAGGTGGTAGAAGGATCACTGTCCAATTTCTTATATGTTTTAGTATCGCTCAGAAGTTGCAGGGACTTTCTCATACTGAGAGTGATCCATAATAACAATGCCTGTCTGCCGGTCGAATAATGATGGTCTGCTTTTCTTGTAATTCCCGTATAGCCTTTCTTTCTTTCTTAGAAAGGTTATATCTAATCTGGGAACACTTTTTCACTAATTTTCTTTGTCCTGGATTACATTGTTCTGAAAGGATTCAAATTCTTCTGCGTATTTGTTAAGTGGGTTAAACCTTGATTTGGCCCATAAGTTGGTCATATTGTTGTTCATCAGTATATTGTGTTATTATCCCTTCATCAGTGGGATTTCTTTTAAAGATACAGCAAAAAAGGCAGAGATGCTTACCTGCCAAGGCCTCCAAACAAATGCACTATCAGGATGCAGTGGACCCATTTAGTTAAGGCTAGTTTCACACTAGCGTTTAAACGACGCGCGCACGGCGCCGCTAAGCCACGCCCCCTGCCGGCTCCCTGCCCGTCCCTTCCTGTTATCGCCTCCTCCGAGCGCAGAGGGCTGCATGCGTTATGCGCACCCTATCTTTAGCATAGGGTGCGCAGGCCGTGCGCAACTATGAATATAGCGTGCGCAACGCATTTTTGAATGTGCGCGCCGAACGCAGCATGTTGCATTTTGGCGCGCACGGCGCACATTCAAAAATGCGCAGCACACGCTATATTCATAGTTGCGCACGGCCTGCGCACCCTATGCTAAAGATAGGGTGCGCATAACGCATGCAGCCCTCTGCGCTCGGAGGAGGCGATAACAGGAAGGGGCGGGCAGGGAGCCGGCAGGGGGCGTGGCTTAGCGGCGCCGTGCGCGCGTCGTTTAAACGCTAGTGTGAAACTAGCCTTAGATGGATGCAACACAAGTGCAAAAATACTGGGGCAGCTGCTTTCTATATAAATGCACAATGAAAACTTGTATGTGGTGCAGGTAAGCATCTCTGCCTTTTTTGCTGTATGTTTGAATTTTTGGAGGATTTTCAAGTCCTCTTTTTGTGCTATTGCTGTTTAGCGTTAGGGACTCGTAAACGTGGGGATCCGTGACGAGGATTAAGAGCTTACGTATTTTAGCCAAAATATCAACTAATACCTCACATTTTTTAATGTTTTTTTGCACTTTTTTATTCGGGGTGCAGTTGGGCCCATTTGGTCTTGTAAACTGTGGTGTCTGTTCACATGGGATGCAGCTTGATAGCGCTGGGCAAGCCCGCCTGATCTAATAGAAGGGCATAACTAATATGCTGTTAACCTGGATGCTGTGCATTGCAATAGTGTGAACAGCACCACATACAAGTTTTCATTGTGCATTTATATACCAAGCAGCCACCCCCTCCATGGATTGGTAGGACGTGAGCGGCTGTCTCATCGGTGTTTTTGCACCTGTGTTGCCGCCATCGTAACTATATGGGTCCACTGCATCCTGATAGTGCATTTGTTTGGAGGCCTTGGCAGGTAAGCATCTCTGCCTTTTTTGCTGTATGTTTGAATTTTTGGAGGATTTTCAAGTCCTTTTTTTGTGCTATTGCTGTATAGATTTCTTTTAAGGAAATGTTTTTTTATAGCTAGTTTTCACATAAACTGTTTAATGCCTATAAAGGCTTGAAATTTGTTAAATTTGGCTGCTGGAGCAAATTTCAATCCTTTTTTCAATAGGGACACTTCATTGTCTTTGAGTGAGTATTTGCTTAAGTTGAAAATTCTTTGATTCTCATTGCTTATTTCTTTACATTTTTTCTTCTTTTGGGAGAGTTTCCACCCATTCAGCTCCTGCGACGTTTTTTCTGGAGCCTAATTGAAAAAACGAGCTTATTTTTTTCTTCTAGTAGAAGGTAAATTGTTTCTGGTTTGTTCCTTCATTGCTGTACTAGTGTGAGGTTCAAATGCATCAGAATTAGTGGTTGGTGATTGTTATTGTATCTAAAATTTCAAACCCTTTTTGAATTGGAGTAGGAGTTATATGTTGATGCCCAATGTTCAGTTGAGAAGAAATGCAAACTACGACTCTTTTGGTATCCCTAGACCGACATGGTTGCAATGGTGTGTCATTGTCATCAGGGGAGGGGTGGAAAGAAAATCTATCCTCAGATAAGTTAATAGATGAATGACTCCCATCTATTTAATCTGTTACCCTATTTTTGAGATTATAAAATCATCCGGATTATAACATGCACCCCAAATTATGAGGAGAAAAATAGGAAACTTTTTTTTATAAATAAAATTCTGGTGCTTCTTATAATCCATGCGTCTTATTGTTTACGGGGGTGGTGGCTGCAGTGAAACGGGGTCCCAGGGTCACTGCTGGAGGAGGCAGGACTGGGGTGATGCTGCAGGCCGCAGGCTGGGATGAGGGGGTGTTCTGATGTGTGGTGGGCCGCTTCGGGTTTCTGGTGCTGCTGTAGGTATCTGCCTCTGCTGCAGGTGTCTGGCGCTGCTGCGGGTGTCTCCAATGCTGTGGGTGCCTGGCGGTGCTACAGAGGTGCTCAGCGGTGCTGCTGCGGGTATCTCCGGTGCTGCCGGGGCTCTGCCGAAATTTTGTAAAAGGCCAGAGCCCCGGTAGTTCCATGGTTTCCTGTGCGGTGGACTCCGGGAAAATGGCCGTCAGGGGCGGCGCATGCGCAGATGGAGATCACGGCACCAAGATCTCAGGAGATGAGATGACACCCTTATGAATAAATTTTTAATTAAGGGCTATAATCAAAAATTCCTGTTAGGGATAAAAAACCGTGTAAGTGAGATCCCAAGGTGTGAACTCCTTCATAATTGCAAACGGAAGGAAGGTAATTTAATGAATGGTACAGATAAAATATCCATCCCAATCATTACTCAATATAATTCAAATATTCATCTCTTGAGGAAAATTGTCAGTAAACATTGGGACCTTCTGAAAGAGGATAAGGTCATTGGGGACAAACTATCTGAACAGACAAAATTTATATTTAGGATAGCCAGGAATTTGGTCAATATCATCGCCCTCACAGTACAAGATCCCGGTCCCCCAAAAAAGTTATTGGGACCATTCAAGCAACAATTAAAATGTTTTTTCCCCATGTCAGAATTTCAAATCACAGACTTTATTACATGTACCACACAAGGGGTGATCTACGTCATAGAGTGCCCGTGCAAAAAGATGTATGTGGGGCACACAAAATGCTCCATAAATACGGTAATAGAATTAACGAGCATCTTCGTAAGATAAGAAATAAATTTGGTGACCACCCCTTATCAAAACATTTTGCAGCACTCTTTACATGTGAGAGTAACAGGCATTAAGATTGTACACAAACATTGCTGTAACCGTGACTTCATCAAACAAATGTCAAAACAAGAAACTCGGATTTTTCAACAAGATACATTAAAACCTAAAGGCTTGAATAATGAGATCGAACTGTTTGCTTTTGAATGACTTATGTATGGATGTGCCACAGTTATTTAAACCCATACAGGCACATGAGGAGCTATCCCTGATGAAGGAATCCGCAAGCATTCCGTAACGCCTTCATTTTTTGGCTTCTACTGCAGTCCGTACTTTCCTCTGATACCACGTGACTGCGTGAGTCACGTGATTGGAAATGTCACGCAGGTCCTGCAAGTATGCCGCTGAGTATACCCATGCTTCTGGCATATTGAGTGTCTGTCACTGGCTGAGACAGCGCTCTTGGACTTATCTAAAGCTGACAGCTGATGACTTTCTTCACGACCAGCGAGCTACAACTTTTGCTGCCATTTATCAGGACCCGGTCACCAGGCCTTTGAGCAGCACACATTCCTATCATCTCACAGGTAATAAATAACCAGCACCATCCACATAGGTATTTACTTTCATATAGTGGCTCTATATTCTTTACTTGTCACGCTATATGAAGGGCAACTATTCACATCATGTGCAATTCATTTAGAACAATTCTCTAGTTCATTTGCAATATTATTAATTAGCATATATTTTTCACCATAGTTTTGGTCTACAATATTGCAAATCTGACTGCTTAATTGCTACATGCACGAGAATGTCAACTCACATCTAACAGGTATTTTACATTAAACAGTATTACATATCTTTATGCACTCTGACTCATAGCGCAAGTAAACTGACTTTTTCATTATTTTTCATCTTTAAAGATTCCATAATAACAGGGTCTGTACCACAGGACTTGTGTATAGCAAATGTGTCGCCAATATTCAAAAAGGGGACAAAAACTGAACTTGGAAATTATAGACCATTAAGCTTAACCTCTACTGTGGGTAAAATCCTGGAAGGTTTTCTAAGAGATGCTATACTGGAGTATCTGAAGAAGAATAACCTCATGACCCAATATGAACATTGGTTTACAAGGGACCGTTCCTGTCAGACTAATCTGATAAGCTTCTATGAAGAGGCAAGTTCTGGACTGGACCAAGGGAACACAGTGGACGTGGTGTATATGGACTTTTCAAAAGCTTTTGATACGGTGCCACACAATAGGTTGATACATAAAATGAGAAAAATGGGGAAAGGGAAAAATGTGTAAGTGGGTTAAGAGATGGCTTAGGGATAGGAAACAAAGGGTGATTATTAAAGGAGCAGACTAGGACTGGGTCGCGGTTAAAGGCCCTTTTACATTTAGCGATGCACCAGCGATACGACCCGGTCAGGATCGCTGGTGCATCGCTAAATGATCGCTAGTGAGCTTCCACACAGGAAGATCTCACAGCGACGCAGCGGACGATGCTCACCTTTCACACACAGCGATCATGACGTCCTCCCGCCCGCGTCCAGCGTCGCTCGTCTCACACAGCAGGAAGCCCAGCAGGAAGCAGACTTAGGAGAAATGGAGCCGCCCGATCTCGTGTGATGAGCGACAGACAGCGGGGGAACCGGTCGGAGGTAAGTATCACACACAGCGATATCGCTAGCAATATCGCTATAACGTCACAAAATCAGTGACGTTTTAGCGATATTGCTAGCGATATCGCTATGTGTAAAACCCCCTTAACAGTGGGGTACCACAGGGGTCAGTATTGGGCCCCTTTTCTTTTTAGCATATTTATTAATGACCTTGTAGGGGGCATACAGAGTAGAATTTCAATATTTGCAGATGACCCTAAACTGCAGGGTAATCAATACAGAGGAGGACAATTTTATATTACAGGAGAATTTATGTAAACTAGAAGCTTGGGCTAATAAATGGCAAATGAGCTTTAATGGGGATAAATGTAAGGTCATGCACTTGGGCAGAAGAAATAAGATGTATAATTATGTGCTTAATTGTAAAACACTGGGCAAAACTGTCACTGAAAAAGACCTGGGTGTATGTGTGGACGACAAACTCATATTTAGTGGCCAGTGTCAGGCATCTGCTGCAAACGCAAATAAAATAATGGGTTGCATTAAAAGAGGCATAGATGCTCATGAGGAGAACCATAATTTTACCCCTATAAAAGACACTAATGCAACCGGACTTAGAAAACTGTGTACAGTTCTGGTCTCCGGTGTAGAACAAAGACATAGATGAACTAGAGTGGGTGCAGAGAAGAGCGACCAAGGTTATTAGAGTCCTGGGGAGTCTGCAATACCAAGACAGGTTATTTCACTTGGAGTTATTTAGTTTGGAAAAATGAATGCTTAGGGGTGAACTTATAATGTATAAATATATGAGGGGACAATACAAAGACCTTTTTAATTATCTTTTTACTCTTAGACCTGAGATGGGGACAAGGGAGCATCCTCTATGTCTGGAGGAAAGTGTCATGATCCCAGTGCAGGTTTTTGAGCTGCACACCGGGGGTTAATGTCTGGAGCTCTGTGCAGGTTTTGACCTGCACACTTGGGGTTAATGATTGTGGCCTCTTTCTGGTTCTGGGAGAGCTTCATAAACCCCTGGGTAGCTTCAATCCCTGCCAGTTATACTTTTGCCTTTGGCCGAGTGTACTGACCCCCGTGTGCCTGTTTGTTGCTATAGCTTGTTTATATGGTTCTGACCCGATTCTGTTTCCCGTTGTGAGTTTGCCTGTTGATTTTGTACTGCGTTATTATCTGTGTATGACTCATTGCCTGTGACTTGACTACTCTCTGCTCGCCCCTCTTGTACCTTGCAACTATCTGTGTATGACTCATTGCCTGTGACCTGACTACTCTCTGCTCGCCCCTCTGTTACCTTGCAGCTATCTCTGTGTGTGACTCATTGGCTACGTCCTGACTATTCTCACTGTCTATGCCCCTTGGTAACTTTATCTCGCAGTTACTCTGCTAGGAATTGTCTTGCAGCTCCTAGCTCTGTGGAGTTTAGGCCACGCCCCTAGCAGTCACGTGCTTCAGGTCCTGCGGGTGTGAAGTACACATCTACTCGGTTGCTGCCCGCTCCACAGGTAGCTTTGAGCACTGTTCGCTTTACTCAGGACACGCGCACTGGCTCAGTGAGCAAGTTCAGTGCGGTGTCTCTGACAGAAAGAAGGTTTAATCATAATCACTGACGCGGATTCTTTACTGTAAGACTAGTGAGACTATGGAACTCTCTGCCGTATGATGTCATAATGAGTGATTCACTACTAAAATTTAAGAAGGGCCTGGATGCCTTTCTTGAAAAGTATAATATTACAGGTTATATACACTAGATTCCTTGATAAGGCTTTGATCCATAGAACTAGTCTGAATTCCGTATGTGGAGTCGGTAAGGATTTTTTTCCCGCCAATGCGGAGCTTAGTGTTTGCCTCATAGGTTTTTTTTGCCTTCCTCTGGATCAACTTATTAGGCTATGGGTTGAACTAGATGGACTTAAAGTCTTCCTTCAACCTTAAAAACTATGTTACTTGTTTTGCCAACATATAAGGCCTTGTTAAGACAGCTGTATTTTTAGTCTGTGTTCTCCGTGTATGCAACAGACAGGACAATACCCCCCTAATGATTTATTGTCATGTCTATTAAATGAATGATTACTACATATACAATAGTACATCACCAAAACCATAATCAGGATATGCCTACATCACCAGAACCACCATTAGTACATCATTAAAACTACCATAAGGACATGCATACATCACCAGAACGATTATCCGGACATGCATACATCACTAGAACCACTTTTTGGACATGCATACATCACCAGAACAACCTTTAAAACATACATGCATGCATTACCGGAACCACTATCCGGACGTGCATGCATTACCAGATGCACAGTCTGGGCATGTACACTGTACATCACCAGAAGCACCGTCTACACATGTATACATTATAAGAACCACCATCAGGACATGTGTACACCACCATCCGGATATACATACATCACCAGAACCTCCATCCGGACATGAAAACATCACCAGAACCACCATCAGGACATGCATAAATTACCAGAACCACCATCAAGACATACATATATCACCAGAACCACCATCAGGACACGCATACATCATCAGAACTACCATGTGAACATGCATACATCAACAAAACCACCGTCTGGACATGCATCCATCACCAAAACTACCGTCTGGACATGCATACATCACCAGAAGCACCATCCGGAAATGCATACATTACAAAAACCACCATGAGGACATGTATACATCACCATCCAGATATACATACATACATCCCCAGAACCTCCATCCGGACTTGAAAACATCACCAGAACCACAATCAGGACATGTATACATCACAATAACACTATTAGGATATGCATACACAACAGAACCACCATCAGGATATGCATACAGCACCAGAATCACAAATAAGACATCTATACAAAACCACCATCAGGATGTGAATACAGCACTAGAGTTGAGCGATTTTGGTCGGATCGGGTTTCGTGAAACCTGACTGAAACAAAATTTGAGTTGGATGAAACTGGTCTGACTAGGGCAAAAAAGTCGGAGTTTTGTCCGAAACCCGACCTCAATGCAAGTCAATGGGGAATAAAAGTCGGTATTGAGCGGATGACATTCATCCACTCAATGCCGACTTTTATTCCCCATTGACTTACATTGGGGTCGGGTTTCGGACGAAACTCCGACTTTTTTTTTGCCCTAGTTAGACCAGTTTCATCCGATTCAAATTGTTTGTCGGGTTTCACGAAACCCGATCCGACCAAAGTCGCTCAACTCTATACAGCACCATGAATAAATCACCAAGCTTAGTACAGTGATCAATTGCAATATTGGGTCACCCCCTGCATAAAAAGTTGTATCGCATGAAACTGTAATTTCCATTATGTCCTTAACAACCGCTGCTGTGACCTGTCTGTTACCTGTCTGTGACTGCGCTGCAGGTCCTCACACTAGCTGACGATTCCTGCAGAGCGGTCACACTGCTGGATCTCCAGCTGTGCTGGGACTTGTGGTGCCAGAGAAAGCCTGTGACACCGCTGAACTTTAATAAGTGACGCAGTTCACTTATCAGAGCTCGTGCCTGCTGTTTTCCATTTTTCTTCTCACCCCCTCCTTGCGCCACCCCCGTGCGCACATCCAGCAGCCACCGAACTTTGATATGTGAAACAGTTAAGTTATCAGAGCTCGTGCCTGCCGTTTTTCTTTTCACAGACATTTCTTTTCTCCCTGGTTCTTTTTTTTCTTTTAGCTTTTTCTTTTCAGACAAGTTTGCACCAAACACTATCCCCCCATACACACACATACACAAACAGTTAAAAATAAAGTACGTGACACAAGCACCATATTCATAAAAAAGAAAAAAGAAAGTCCCACTCGTCAAGTTCGTCCCAACAGCGCTATTCAGTGGAGGAGGCATATGCTTTCCTTGCCTCCGACACTGATAGGATGGGAGAGCATCCCACATTTCTTTATTTCTCAGATTCCTCATCCTCTTCCTCCTCTTCCTTGAGTCCTGCGGAACTGCCATGCAGACGTCCCAGGACAGAAGATGAGGCAGCGCCCACCATTCCAGAAGATGAACCAGCGCACCCCATTGCGGATCCCGTATGGACCTTGCCCCCCGAAATTGACGAGCCACTGATTCCTGATTTTGTGGCAGAATCAGGAATCAAGTTTGACACCACTGACCTCACAGAAATAGACTTTTTCAAAGTCTATTTCTCTGAGGATTTTATTAACCACATGGTGGGCCAAACTAATTTATATGCTCGTCAATTTTTTGGGTCCAAACCCCGGGTTCCTCATTTTCTAACTGGTCTCCTGTAGACGCAGTTGAAATAATCCAATTTTGGGGCCTGGTCCTTTACATGGGGATCCTAAAGTAGCCAGAACTTCGGCAATATTGGAGTGTTGATATTTTATACAACACTCCATTGTTCCGAATGGTCCTTGCCCGGACTCATTTTGAGGCCATCCACAAATTCCTGCATTATACCGTTAATGCAGTGTCCCCCACAAGATGACCCCAACCTTGACCGTCTGTTCAAAGTTTGGCCGGTCATTGAACACTTCAACAAAATGTTTGCTGAAGTGTTTGTGCCCCAAAGGGACATCTGTGTGGATGAGTCCTTAGTTCATTTTAAGGGAATGCTCAGATTCCGTCATTACCTGCCCAGCATGAGGGCCAGGTACAGAATCAAACTCTATAAGCTGTGTGAGAGCACCTCAGGGTACACCCACAGGTTTAGTTTATGAAGGAAAGGACACCAGGATTGAACCCCCTGAGTGTCCTGTCCTGGGAGTGAGTGGGAAAGTTGTGTGGGATTTGGTGCACCCACTGCTGGATAAAGGTTATAACCTCTACACCGATAACTTTTATACCAGCATCCCACTCTACAAATCCCTTAATCAGGTCCTCCATCCTGTCTGTTGTTTCCTGACTTGTGGCTGCCTTTACCCAGGACATGTGGTTTGACCACGTCTGTTACTGGTGTTCCTGGTACGTTGCACACATTCAAACACCAATTGTGGCAGTTCTACCTCCGTGTACCACTAAGGCTAGTTTTACATTTGCGTTTCAGGGCGCAGCGACGGCCTGCGCACTGCCGCCTCTAAGCCCCGCCCCCTCCGATAGCTCCACCTCCGGGCGCATGACGCTGCATGCGTCATGCGTCTCTTATCTTTATCACTGAGGATGCAGGCCGTGCGCAGTATGCGTTTTGGTGGCGCCAGCGTCCTTTTGACGGTACGCCGCCCAGCACCAAATGCAACCTGTTGCAATTTGTTTGCGCTCGGCGCACCGTCAAAAGGACGCAGGCGCCGCCAAAAGCATACTGCGCACGGCCTGCGTCCTCAGTGATAAAGATAGGGGACGCATGCAGCGTCATGAGCCCGGAGGCGGAGCTATCGGAGGGGGCGCGACAGGGGGCGGGGCTTAGCGGCGGCCGTGCGCAGGCCGTCGCTGCGCCCTGAAATGCAAATGTGAAACTAGCCTAAGTGAGTTGAACACAGCCCATTATGTAAATTTCCTGTTAACGACTCACAGTATATATAAATATATACAGCTCTGGCAGAAATTAAGAGAACACTGCAACATTTTCAATTTGTCTGATTTTTCTCTTTATAGGTATATTTTTGAGTAAAAGGTAAATTGCTCTTTTGTTCTATAAACTACTGATAACATGTCTTCGAATTTCCAAGCACTAAATTTGGTAATTATTTTCAGAAAATGAGAAATAGTCAAAATAACAAAAAAATGCAGTGCTTGCAGACCTCAAATGCTAAGAAAGCAAGTTCATAATCCTTAGAAACAACAATACTAATATTTTATCTCAGGAAGGGTTCAGAAATCAATATTTTGTGGAATAACCATGATTTTTAATCACAGCTTTCATGCATCTTGGCATGCTTTCCACCAATTTTACACATTGCTTTTGGGTGACCTTATGCCACTCCTGGTACAAAAATGTAAGCAGTTCTTCTTTGTTTGATGGCTTGTGACTATCCATCTTCCTCTTGGTTACGTTCCAGAAGTTTTCAATGCGGTTTAGGTCTGGAGATTGGGCTGGCCATGACAGGGATTTGATGTGGTGGTCCTTCATTCACACATTGATTGGCCTAAAATGAACAAAAGTACAATACCTTTATTAGAAGTGGTTAAAAAGACAAACAGTACATTAAAAAATGCCAATATGGTGCACGGTGATGAGCCAAAAAAGATGAATGGCACCACCAGATGGCAAGCAAGAGCAAGATATAATCCCAATACTGATGAACAGTGTATTCAAAGTGAATAACGCAACTAAGCACCAACATTAGTAAAAAATTGTATCCAGAGGAAAGAAAAACCATTTATGGTATTAGCTATACTCCTATATCTTTACAAATTATGGCTACAGTGCCTGCAATACACACTGGATAAAGTGCTGGAACATAGGTGTGGAAACCATTAAATGCTACATTGACATAATGAGTGTAATAAAAATACCCAACATAAGCCATGCGATGGTGCCACTTCCCTTACGTGCGTTTCGGCAGCGTGCTTTTGTCAGGAGGAGTGGCATCATAGCCTCAACATGCTCCTTAAAATCCTAGACTGACCAATCACAATGTACCTAAGGTTGGTCATGTGATTACATGCTACAGCAAGTGGAAGAATGGGATGCTGGTACTCGTACTTTTATAGGAGCCAGTTACCGTGTATCACTCATCACACTCACAAGGAGGCCGTGGATTGGCACATGATGCGCCGAAGCATCTGCGTCCAGTGACGCCACTGAGGGCGTCGCGGTAAGCGGGGCGGTGCAGTAGCCGCAGCCCACGTGAGATACGTGGGCGGAGCCTGAGGCACGCGACCCACCCGTCACCGCGGTGAGACGCTGTCAGCGGTGACACGCCCAGGACATCAGAGCGGGGAGAATGATCAAACCAAACTATATAAATTAAAGTCAGTATAAGGACTAAATAGTGTACAATACTAGTGATAGGAACATAATGTGAAACCAAGGGTATGGAGAATCAAATATATGTGGGGACAATAATAATATGGAGTGAAACCAAAGCTTACTAAATAAGTAAAGATAATATATGAATAAAACACTAATATAACAGTAAGTCGTATAATGGTGAAAAGGGGTAAAAATACAGAAGAGAAGCAGTGTGTAATGATGGATATAGGAGCAATCGTGAATACATATTGGGTGTCTTAGAAAGAATGTTGATAAAAACAGCATGAGTGTTGAGTAATACGGAGTATAGAGAATACACATTATATTAAGTATCCAATATGGGGGGGGGAAATGCTAAAGTGCAATAGTGCCCAATTTTGATGAGAAGATTCACAAAAAGACCGCATGTGCTATGAGGCATTCATATGGATAAAAAAAAATACTATAAGTGCACCAGTGACCAATAATAGAAAAAAATCATTAAAAATAGTGAAAAATGTACATGTTATAGGACCCGGGCATAAAGAGGTAAAATATTGTATCCAGTAAGGATATGAAAATCCCAGAGATCAGAGTGTACGGTTACAGTTGTAACTAGAGTTGAGCGATACCAGCCGATACTTGAAAATATCGGATCGGAATGGATCGGCCGATCTTAAAAAAAAGTATCGGTATCGCCGATTCCGATACCGGGAACAAATGCAAGTCAATGGGGCCAAAATATCGGAATTAAAAAAAAACCTTTCTTTCCTTGTAGGTTAATTCTACATGAAGAAAAACAACTAAGAATAATGTAGAATGTATTGTGGGAGGTGGAGGAGACATTAAAGCCATAGAGGTTTAGCCCAATCAAATGGAATAGCAGGAATTAAACTTTTTTTTTAAAGACGTTAGGAGTTACAAAGATATTGACTATGTTAGCCTCATTTATATTTTGCCAGACATGTATGTCTTCTTCTTCTTTCTTCTTTCTTCTTCTTTCTTATTCTTCTTCCTTTTTTTACCTTCTTCTTCTTCTTCTTATTCCTTTTTTTACATTCTTCTTCTTCTTCTTCCTTTTTTACATTCTTCTACTTCCTTTTTTTACATTCTTCTTCTTATTCCTTTTTTTACATTCTTCTTCTTCTTCCTTTTTTTAAATTCTTCTACTTCCTTTTTTTACATTCTTCTTCTTCCTTTTCTTACATTCTTCATATTCTTCTTATTCAACAATTATTATTCTACATATTCAACTTCTTCATCTTCTTCCTATTCTTCTTCATCATATTCTTGTTTGTGTCAGGCATTCCTGTAGTTATCTAGAAAAGTTAGAAGTTTACACCTTCCGTTCTGCCTGTCACAAAAGATTTACAACAGGATTTGTCCGCGTTCAGTTTGGCCTGCAGCAGCAGGCCTTTTCCAGGGGCACCACGAGGAGGAACGGACTCACCCCCATACACTGCTTAGTCTTCTTCTGCTTATAAATAAGATAATATCATTTGCTCAGAGTATTAGTCTTATGCTTAATGTTCTTCTGCTTTGTTTTTTTATGCTTCTTTGTCTTCTCTCTCTTGTTGTTCTGCATCTTGGTGGTTGTCTTCCTGTTCTTTGTCCTCTTGAACCAGCTGACGGTACTGGCACCCGGAGGGGCAGCAGAAGGAACAAGAGCCAATGGCACAACCGAGGACCAGCTGACGGTGCTGGAACCCGGTTACTAAGCAGGAGGTACCTGTGCTACAAAGCACTACCAAGGACCAGCAGACGTTGCCGGAACTCGGATACCGAGATGGAGGCATCTAGGCCAAAGGCTCTGACGAGAACCAGCTGACGGTGCTGGAACCCGGAGGGGTAGCATAAGCTGCAAGAGCAAATGGAAATAGCGAGGACCAGCTGACAGTGCTGGCACCCGGAGGGGCAGCAGAAGGAATAAGAGCCAATGGCACAACCGAGGACCAGCTGACGGTGCTGGAACCCGGTTACTAAGCAGGAGGTACCTGTGCTACAAAGCACTACCAAGGACCAGCAGACGTTGCCGGAACTCGGATACCGAGATGGAGGCACCTAGGCCAAAGGCTCTGACGAGAACCAGCTGACGGTGCTGGAACCCAGAGGGGTAGCAGAAGTTACCCCTGAAAAGCAAAGTTGGCATGCCGCAAGCTGGCCGCAGTTACCGAATCACACAGTCCTACAGGGGGTGCTTGTCCTACTGGCACTACGGAACAAGCCTTTCTTACCAGAACCCGCAGTCCACATAGGAAGCACCTAAACTGCTGGCACCCTAGCCTCGGCTAACCCAACCGCAACACGACATGGCAACTTGGGGTGGCAAACTGACATTGACACTTCCCGGAAACAGCAGGCAGGGCTGGAACCAAGCTGGGCAGGAGGGAGTACCCGTGCCAAAGTCAGTTATGAGCAGCAACTGGCGATGCTGGAGCCCAGGGACAAGCACTTAGCAGGCTGAGGCCTGATGTGCTGTCAATTGGGAGGCAGCAGGACAGATTGCCATCAAAACAGCAGGGGAACAGCTGACGTTACTGAACCCCACAAACACAGGAGCTAGTGTTTTACTCTGTGAAGACGGCACTTCCGAGCAACAACTGGCTGTGTTGAAGCCCAGGGACAAGCACGGAGCAGGCTGAGGCTGCATTGAAGAAATTTTAAGATCGGTTGTAGACTTCTACTAATTTTAACCAAGCTCCACTTAGGCCTGTGGCTTCACTGATTTTCGTATTTCCCCTGTCCTCCAACCCCGCCAGTTACAGCTCCGAAGTGGCGTCTGCACAATCCACACTTGTTCCTGTGTTACAGGTGTTCAGTCCGGTCAGTTAATCCCCTGATGTGTGTCCGGCAATGTCGCCTGCTCTGTCCACATTCCCATAACTAGTGGACAGAGCAGGCGACATTGCCGGACACACATCAGGGGATTAACTGACCGGACTGAACACCTGTAACACAGGAACAAGTGTGGATTGTGCAGACGCCACTTCGGAGCTGTAACTGGCGGGGTTGGAGGACAGGGGAAATACAAATATCAGTGATACTCGTATTTCCCCTGTCCTCCAACCCTGCCAGTTACAGCTCCGAAGTGGCGTCTGCACAATCCACACTTGTTCCTGTGTTACAGGTGTTCAGTCGGGTCAGTTAATCCCCTGATGTGTGTCCGGCAATGTCGCCTGCTCTGTCCACATTCCCATAATGGGAATGTGGACAGAGGAGGCGACATTGCCGGACACACATCAGGGGATTAACTGACCCGACTGAACACCTGTAACACAGGAACAAGTGTGGATTGTGCAGACGCCACTTCGGAGCTGTAACTGGCAGGGTTGGAGGACAGGGGAAATACGAGAGACAGTGGAGCCACAGGCCTAATTGGAGCACGGTTAAAAATCAGTAGTGGTACGACTGTGTAGGCAGCAGGAGACTTTGCCATCCACACAGCAGGGGATCAGCTGACGTTACTGAACCCCACTGAGACACGGGAGCAAGTATCTCTTTCCATGTGGAGGGCACTTCCGAGCTACAACTGGCTGTGTTGAAGCCCAGGAAATAGGAGGGTGTAGGCAGAGGCCAACTGTCTTTGGAATGTGGAGACAGCAGGAGAGACTGCCATCCACACAGCAGGGGATCAGCTGACGTTACTGAACCCCACTGAGACACGGGAGCAAGTATCTCTTTCCGTGTGGAGGGCACTTCCGAGCTACAACTGGCTGTGTTGAAGCCCAGGAAATAGGAGGGTGTAGGCAGAGGCCTACTGTCTTTGGAATGTGGAGACAGCAGGAGAGACTGCCATCCACACAGCAGGGGATCAGCTGACGTTACTGAACCCCACTGAGACACGGGAGCAAGTGTCTCTTTCCGTGTGGACGGCACTTCCGAGCTACAACTGGCTATGTTGAAGCCCAGGAAATAGGAGGGTGTAGGCAGAGGCCTACTGTCTTTGGAATGTGGAGACAGCAGGAGAGACTGCCATCCACACAGCAGGGGATCAGCTGACGTTACTGAACCCCACTGAGACACGGGAGCAAGTGTCTCTTTCCGTGTGGAGGGCACTTCCGAGCTACAACTGGCTGTGTTGAAGCCCAGGAAATAGGAGGGTGTAGGCAGAGGCCTACTGTCTTTGGAATGTGGAGACAGCAGGAGAGACTGCCATCCACACAGCAGGGGATCAGCTGACGTTACTGAACCCCACTGAGACACGGGAGCAAGTATCTCTTTCCGTGTGGAGGGCACTTCCGAGCTACAACTGGCTGTGTTGAAGCCCAGGAAATAGGAGGGTGTAGGCAGAGGCCTACTGTCTTTGGAATGTGGAGACAGCAGGAGAGACTGCCATCCACACAGCAGGGGATCAGCTGACGTTACTGAACCCCACTGAGACACGGGAGCAAGTGTCTCTTTCCGTGTGGAGGGCACTTCCGAGCTACAACTGGCTGTGTTGAAGCCCAGGAAATAGGAGGGTGTAGGCAGAGGCCTACTGTCTTTGGAATGTGGAGACAGCAGGAGAGACTGCCATCCACACAGCAGGGGATCAGCTGACGTTACTGAACCCCACTGAGACACGGGAGCAAGGGTCTCTTTCCGTGTGGAGGGCACTTCCGAGCTACAACTGGCTGTGTTGAAGCCCAGGAAATAGGAGGGTGTAGGCAGAGGCCTACTGTCTTTGGAATGTGGAGACAGCAGGAGAGACTGCCATCCACACAGCAGGGGATCAGCTGACGTTACTGAACCCCACTGAGACACGGGAGCAAGTATCTTTCTCCGTGTCGAGGGCACTTCCGAGCTACAACTGGCTGTGTTGAAGCCCAGGAAATAGGAGGGTGTAGGCAGAGGCCTACTGTCTTTGGAATGTGGAGACAGCAGGAGAGACTGCCATCCACACAGCAGGGGATCAGCTGACGTTACTGAACCCCACTGAGACACGGGAGCAAGTGTCTCTTTCCGTGTGGACGGCACTTCCGAGCTACAACTGGCTGTGTTGAAGCCCAGGAAATAGGAGGGTGTAGGCAGAGGCCTACTGTCTTTGGAATGTGGAGACAGCAGGAGAGACTGCCATCCACACAGCAGGGGATCAGCTGACGTTACTGAACCCCACTGAGACACGGGAGCAAGTGTCTCTTTCCGTGTGGAGGGCACTTCCGAGCTACAACTGGCTGTGTTGAAGCCCAGGAAATAGGAGGGTGTAGGCAGAGGCCTACTGTCTTTGGAATGTGGAGACAGCAGGAGAGACTGCCATCCACACAGCAGGGGATCAGCTGACGTTACTGAACCCCACTGAGACACGGGAGCAAGTATCTCTTTCCGTGTGGACGGCACTTCCGAGCTACAACTGGCTGTGTTGAAGCCCAGGAAATAGGAGGGTGTAGGCAGAGGCCTACTGTCTTTGGAATGTGGAGACAGCAGGAGAGACTGCCATCCACACAGCAGGGGATCAGCTGACGTTACTGAACCCCACTGAGACACGGGAGCAAGTGTCTCTTTCCGTGTGGAGGGCACTTCCGAGCTACAACTGGCTGTGTTGAAGCCCAGGAAATAGGAGGGTGTAGGCAGAGGCATACTGTCTTTGGAATGTGGAGACAGCAGGAGAGACTGCCATCCACACAGCAGGGGATCAGCTGACGTTACTGAACCCCACTGAGACACGGGAGCAAGTATCTCTTTCCGTGTGGACGGCACTTCAAAGCTACAACTGGCTGTGTTGAAGCCCAGGAAATAGGAGGGTGTAGGCAGAGGCCTACTGTCTTTGGAATGTGGAGACAGCAGGAGAGACTGCCATCTCCACAGCAGGGGAACAGCTGGCAGTGCTGAACCCCACTAACACTCGAACGAATGTGTTTGGCTCTGTGGAGACGACACTTCTCAACACCAACTGACGCTGTTGGAGCCCAGGATTAGGCGCGGAGCAGGCTGGGGCCTACTGGATTTTGGCAGGTGAAGGCAGCAGGAGACTTGCCATCTCCACAGCAGGGGAACAGCTGGCAGTGCTGAACCCCACTAACACTCGAACAAATGTGTTTGGCTCTGTGGAGACGACACTTCTGAACACCAACTGACGCTGTTGGAGCCCAGGATTAGGCGCGGAGCAGGCTGGGGCCTACTGGATTTTGGCAGGTGAAGGCAGCAGGAGACTTGCCATCTCCACAGCAGGGGAACAGCTGGCAGTGCTGAACCCCACTAACACTCGAACAAATGTGTTTGGCTCTGTGGAGACGACACTTCTGAATACCAACTGACGCTGTTGGAGCCCAGGATTAGGCGCGGAGCAGGCTGGGGCCTACTGGATTTTGGCAGGTGAAGGCAGCAGGAGACTTGCCATCTCCACAGCAGGGGAACAGCTGGCAGTGCTGAACCCCACTAACACTCGAACAAATGTGTTTGGCTCTGTGGAGACGACACTTCTGAACACCAACTGACGCTGTTGGAGCCCAGGATTAGGCGAGGAGCAGGCTGGGGCCTGTTGCTTTTGGCAGGTGAAGGCAGCAGGAGACTTGCCATCTCCACAGCAGGGGAACAGCTGGCAGTGCTGAACCCCACTAACACTCGAACAAATGTGTTTGGCTCTGTGGAGACGACACTTCTGAACACCAACTGACGCTGTTGGAGCCCAGGATTAGGCGAGGAGCAGGCTGGGGCCTGTTGCTTTTGGCAGGTGAAGGCAGCAGGAGACTTGCCATCTCCACAGCAGGGGAACAGCTGGCAGTGCTGAACCCCACTAACACTTGAACGAATGTGTTTGGCTCTGTGGAGACGACACTTCTGAACACCAACTGACACTGTTGGAGCCCAGGATTACGCATGCCGCATGCAGAGGCCAATGGGCAGCGGTTTTTATGGAGGTTGTTGACTACTACTGATTCTAACCTTGCTCCACTTAGGCCTCTGGCTCCACTGTCTCTACTATTTACCCTGGCCTCCAACCCCGCCAGCTACGTCTCTGAAGTGGCGTCAGCACAATCTACACTTGTTCCTGTGTTACTGGTGCTCAGTCCCGTCAGTTGATCCCCTGATGTTTGTCCGGCAAGTTCGCCAGCTCTGTCCTCATTCCCACTACTGGTTATGGGAATGTGGACAGAGCAGGAGACCTTGCCGGACACACATCAGGGGATAAACTGATGGGACTGAGCCACAGGAACACAGGAACAAGTGTAGATTGTGCTGACGCCACTTCAGAGATGTAGATGGCGGGGTTGGAGGTCAGGGGAAATAGTAGAGACAGTGGAGCCAGAGACCTAAGTTGGGCACGGTTAAAAATCAGTAGTGGTTTGAATGTTGATGGAGCTGGTGACTTTGCCGTCCACACAGCAGGGGATCAGCTGGCGTTACTGAACCCCACTAACACAGGAGCTAGTGTGTTTCTCTGTGCAGACGACACATCTGAGCGACAACTGGCTGTGTTGAAGCACAGGGATTATAGTTCAGGTGGTAGAAAAATGAACACACCAGCAGACCTGGATACAGTTGCCAACCACTAATTTAGTCTGTAAGAGGAATGGCAAAGTCTTTGGAGATCCAGGCCTTGTTCATTTTCAGAAAAGTCAGCCGGTCAACATTATCGGAAGATAGTCGCGTGCGACGGTCTGTTAGTACACCACCTGCGGCACTAAAGACACGTTCCGATAATACACTGGCAGCAGGGCAAGCCAGCACCTCCAATGCATACTGGCTAAGCTCTGGCCATGTATCCAGCTTAGAGACCCAAAACTTGAAGGGGGAAGAGCCATCTGGGAGTACAGTGACAGGGCAAGACATGTAGTCTGACACCATCTGACGGAAGCGTTGCCTCCTGCTGACTCGAGGCGTCGCTGATGGTGTAGACAATTGTGGTGGACACACAAAACTTTGCCACATTTGGGCCATAGTGGTCTTGCCTTGTGCTGCGGCGCTGCCTCTGCTCCCTCTTTGTGCAGAGTTTCCTCCACTGCCTCGACGCACAGAGCTGCTTTGTAAAGCACTAGCAACAATGCTGTCGGGTGGAATGGAAAACATTATGGACTGCACCAGTGACTCTTCGTACTCCCGCAGTTTATGCTCCCGGTTCAACGTTGGTATGAGCCTTTGTACGCTGTCCCGGTAGCGAGGATCTAGGAGGGTGTACACCCAATAATCAGCCTAGACGAGAATGTGGGCGATGCGGCGGTCGTTTCTCAGGCACTGCAGCATGAAATCAACCATGTGCTGCAGACTCCCAACTGCCAAAGAACCGCTGTCCCCTGTTTGAGGCGTGACCTCGGCCTGCTCTGCATCACCCCACCCTCGCTGTACATACTGAGTAGAGGTTTGTGTACCTCCCTCCTCTGGAGAGATGTCTTCCTCCTCCATCGACTCCTCCTCATCCTCCTCACAAAGTGTCCCCTGCCTAGGACTTTGTGAGGAAACGCGTAGCGCAGACTGTCCAGAAGCAGATGGCATTTGGGACTCCTCATCCTCCACCTCTTCCGAAACCTCATCCCTTAGTGCTTGCAGTGTTTGTTGAAGCAGGCAGATAAGGGGGACAGTCATGCTGACTAGTGCATCATCTGCACTCGCCATCCGCGTGGATTCATCGAAGGCACGCAAAACGAGGCAGATGTCCTTCATAGAGGCCCACTCAATGGTGCTGAAGTGTGAACGGCGCACAGTGCGACTTGTTTGTGCCTGATGCAGCTGGTACTCCATGACTGCTGCCTGCTGCTCACACAACCGCTCCAACATATGTAACGTTGAATTCCACCGGGTGGGTAGGTCACATATGATGCGATGTTCCGGAAGGCCAAATCGTCGCTGCAGAGCAGCGAGGCGCGATCTTGCCGTGCTGGAACGCCGCAAGTGAGCGCACTCTATGCGGACCTTGTGCAACAGTGCATCAATATCCGGATAGTCCCTCAGAAAGCTCTGCACGACCAAGTTAAGCACATGTGCCAGACATGGGATGTGTGTGAGGTTGCCTAGGCCAAGAGCTGCCACCAGATTTCGGCCATTGTCACACACTACCAAGCCCGGCTGGAGATTCGCTGGCCCAAACCACACATCGCTCTCCAGCTTGATAGCATTCCAGAGCTCCTGCGCTGTGTGGCTTCGATTCCCCAAAGAAATTAATTTGAGTACAGCCTGTAGATGTTTGGCCACGGCTGTGCTCATATCGGTCGTAACAGGCTCCTGCTCTGCTGTTTCTGAGGAACATGAGTAGGAGGAGGAGTCTATGTGTACAGACTGGAGTCCTGCAATCCGTGGCGTTGGAAGAACACGTACAGCGCCACTCTCCAGATCTGTACCCGGCTCCACAGCATTGACCCAGTGGGCAGTGAGGGAAAGGTATCGTCCCTGTCCATGGTTACTGGTCCACGCATCGGTGGTCAGGTGGACCTTGCTACTAACGGCGTTTAGTAGCGCATGTTTTATTTTGCCCTCAACATGTTTCTGCAGGGCAGGGACGGCTCGCCTGCTGAAATAAAAGCGGCTGGGCACGTTGTATTGGGGGACTGCCAATGCCATTAAGTCCCGGAAGGTGTCAGTGTCCACCAGCCTGAATGACAGCATTTCAACTGCCAGAAGTTTGGCAATGCCAGCATTCAGAGACTGTGCTCGGGGATGGTTTGCCGAGTAAGGGCGCCTTTTATCCCATGCCTGTGCTACCGATGGCTGTGATGGATGGGAACGTGCTGCTATGGGTGGAATCTGACAGGGTCTCCGGACAACAGTGGCAGAGGTTCTTCCTTGGCGATCCTGAGAGGAAGCCGAACCAGCAGTGTGTGAGCTGGAGGAAGAGGCCCCAACAGGAACTGAAGAGGTGGTAGGTGGTGCTGTACATTGGCCTACGTCTTCAGGGTGTCTCTGCAACTCCAACTCGTGCTTGGTGCGCACATGTTTCCACATATTTGTGGTATTGAGGTTGCTGACATTTCTCCCTCTTTTGACTATCTGATGACACAGCTTGCATTTGACAAAGCAAATGTCATCTGCAACTGTGTCAAAAAAGGACCACGCACTGCAACTCTTGGGAGCGCCCGTTTTGCCTTTGGAATGAGGAATGCTCCTAACGGGTGCCGAAGTGGAGGGTACAGGCAACCAAGTCTTCCCCCTCCCTCTGCCTCCTGTTTTGGCCGGTAGGGGAATCTCTTCCTCTGAGCTGCTCCCACCACCTTCCTGTTCCTCACGCCATGATGGGTCAAGGACCTCATCATCTTCCCTCCCCTCTTCAAACAGCTGCTTCTCCGGGGTTGTCTCGCCAGCACCGTATGCACCAGAAAGTGGCAACTGAGTCTCGTCATCATCTGATGCGTACTGAGGTGTGCTGACCATAGGCACTGGCCCACTCGCCTCTTCAGATTCAGAGGGACAAAGAAGTTGCGCATCACTGCATACTCCCTCTTCTTCACATTCAGGAATGCTGCTTGGCTGGCCCCCTCTTTCCAAGCCAACAGATTCCGAGAACAGAAGTAGAGACTGTGATGGCTCCTGTCCATGTCTCTCTGACGGCCTGGGCACTTTGGCAGGTGGTGAAGAGACAGATGGTTGCTCTTCGGTGCTCTGGTCCTGAGAGGCTGTGGAAGTAATTGAAGTCGATGCGTTAGCTGCCATCCATCCGACAACGGCTTCAATTTGTTCCTCCCGCAGCAGTGGGGTACGTTGAGGTCCTACAAAGCTGCGCATAAAGGACTGTTGCCTGCTAAAACTGGGGGATGCTGATCCACTGGTGCCCGCAGCAGGCCCAGAATCCCCACGTCCTCTACCTGCAGAATCCCCACGTCCTCTCCCTGCAGAATCCCCACGTCCTCTCCCTGCTGAAACTCCACGCCCACGCCCACGCGCCTTACTCCCTGCCTTCTTCATCTTGCAAGACTGCTTAAGATAGGCAGAAAAGTACAAAGGGGGGCCTTAGTGTGCTTATTCCTGAACAGCTGGTTACAGGTACAAGAAACACTAATTTTATGAAGTGTGTGTGTGTGGACTACACTTTAATAGGAGCTGATGTGGCCTACACAAGTTCCAAATGTAGTGTTTGGTGAACTTTTTTTGTGGTTTCTTTGTTGGAAACAAACTCAAAGTATGTGAACAAAGAATTGAAACTGATAGTATCACCAACTTTTTGGAGCTATTACAATGCAGGCAGGTAACCTACAATGCAAAAGATGAGGCTCCAAAAAAATTGGGTTATACTAATCTGGCTGCGCCGGCAGGGCACAAGCCAGAAAAAAAGGCTCCTCTATCTACTCCTATATAGTGTTTGCAACCAACCAATGTTGATGGATACGGATGGATGCACACTAATAGGAGAAGAAAAAATGAGCTGCACTCAAAGACAAATATGTGTGAGGCAGTGACGCACGTTGAGCGTCCTACAACCAGACGTAGCTGCAGGACACTCTACTCAGCGTGAGCTGCACTCACACACAGTCAGAGACCTCTCAGACAGCCGTCAACAGTGCAGCTAAGTGGGCACTGGCACTGACAGGCTGCAGAAAGGCTCCGCTGTGTACTCCTATATAGTGTTTGCAACCACCGTAGATGGAGACGGATGGATGCACACTAATAGAAGAAAAAATGAGCTGCACTCAAATACAAATATGTGTGAGGCACTGACGCACGCTGAGCGTCCTACAGCCAGACGTAGCTGCAGAACACACTACTCAGCGTGAGCTGCACTCACACACAGTCAGAGACCTCTCAGACAGCCGTGAACAGTGCAGCAAAGTGGACACTAGCACTGAAAGGCTGCAGAAAGGCTCCGCTGTCTACTACAAGTGTTTGCAACCAATGTATATGGATACGGATGGAAGCACACTAGATTGAAATTATGTAAAAAATGCAGCTCAAAAATTAAAAGATGTATGAGGCAGCAGTGATCACACTGGGTGGCCTACAGCCTGACGTGGCTGCAGGACCCACTCCACAGCGTGAGCTGCACTCACACAGCCCTTGCAGACAGCTGTGAACACTGCTGCTAGGGCAAAGAAGGCTACAGTGGTGGTTTATGTAGCCTGGGTAAAGCACTAGAAGTTTGGTCTAATCGCTATTTCTAACTGTCCCTCACAGTCTTCTACAGCAGCCTGTCCCTAACTGAATTCCCAGCAGAGTGAACCAGAAATGGCGGCTGCAGTGGCTTTTATAGTGCATCATGACATCATTTCAGCAGCCAATCACAGCCATGCCAATAGTTAACATGCCTACATGCCTAACAGGATGTGCCCACACTTCGGAGGATTCCCATTGGCTTAATCAAAGCAAGCAGGCTCATAGCATGATGGGAACTTCCGATTCCGGAATCCGATATGACAAAAGTATCGGAAGTCAGTATCGGAATTCCGATACCGCTAATATCGGCCGATACCCGATACTTGCGGTATCGGATTGCTCAACACTAGTTGTAACGAACCATAATGTCCAGTGTTTACAATCGATCGTATAGTAAATACGATTTCCTTCCGAAGTGCCACCCGGGCAGTTTTGTGTGATGAAAAATGTGTAGTGGCCGTCTCAAGTCTCAAGGTCCTGCAGCGCTGCCCTCATTGAAAGTGAATGAGAACTACTGAGCAGGGACCATCATAAGCGCTGCACAGGAGGAGAGTCCGCAGCTGCCAACTCTCTTCCCTGTACAGTGCTTGCCATCCTTAAACCCTGATGATCAATTCTATTATGTAAACAATTCATTGATTTTAAACTTACCTTTTGCAGTCTTCTCTTCTGTTCAGCAGTGGGGCGTCAAGCTCTTGCGTGCTTATCACACTCTGAAACTGAGCCACTCACACTGCCCTTTCCAGACACAGCAATTAGATTGATCTTTAAGGGGAAAAAATGCAGATTATTAGATAGATCGAAATCCAGAGAAATTGGAGGCAGCACACTGTAGTGAAAAAAAAAGCTATTTAATAAGCCCAAAAGGTGACATTTCGGTCCACACAACAGGAACCTTTCTCAAGCCTTGTGAAATGTTCCTGTTTGGACCAAAACATTGCCTTTTGGGCTTATTAAATAGCTCTTTTTTTTCACTACAAACGGTGTGCTGCCTCCAATTTCTCTGGATTTCTATAATTCAGGTTTGGTATTTGCCTGGGGGCTCTGCACCCAGACTTTTTCTTTGTGCTGCTCTAATTTTCTTCTTTTTAGATAGATAAATAGATAGATTTTAGCATGGAATGCAAGCAGATTCCACCCTGAAATATGCCCCATCATTGTCCCCTTCTTGTAGTAATGTGCCCCATCATTGTCCCCTTCTTGTAGTAATGTGCCCCATCATGATCCCCTTCTTGTAGTAATGTCCCATAATGATCCCCTTCATGTAGAAATGTCCCATAATGATCCACTCCATGTAGAAATGTCCCATCATGATCCCCTTCATGTAGAAATGTGCCCCATCCTGATCACCTTCATGTAGACATGTAAAAATTGCCCATTCCGCCCAATTAATTGCCCATTAATTTCCTCCTAACCACCCTGTTATTGCCATTTCGATCACCACTATCATTGCCATCTGTCACCCCATCATTGCCTTCTCCCCAACTACCCCATCATTGCCTTCTCCCCCACCCCCACAATTGCCCTCTACATCACCCCCATCATTGTCTTCTCCATTACTCCCATCATTGTCCCCCCCACCACTTCCATCATTGCCTTCTCCATCTCTCCTAACACTGCCTTCTCCATCACTCCCATCACTGCCTTCTCCATCACTCCCATCATTGCCTTCTCCATCACTCCCATCATTGCCTTTTCCATCACTCCCTTCATCGCCATCATTGCCTTCTCAATCTCTCCCATCATTGCCTTCTCCATCACTCCCATATTTGCCTTTTCCATCACTCCCATCATCCCCTTCTCCATCCCTCCCATCATCTCCTTCTCCATCACTCCCATCATCCCCATCATTGCCTTTTCCATCACTCCTATCACTCACACACACACCTCTCCGCTGCTCTGAGCTCTCCGGTGCTGGCAGCTTCCTCCCGCTCTTCCTCCTCCCTTCTGCGCTTCCTCTCACTGTCACACAGCAGTGCGGAGCTGAATGATCATGTCATCCAGCCGCGCCAATGAATGCCGTGTGAGGAAGGACAGAGCAGTTAGGGCCAGCGATGCCGCGTGCCAGCAGAAAGGGCTCTGCGTGCCCTCTCTGGCACGCGTGCCATAGGTTCGCCATTGCTGATCTATAGTCAAGGAGCTGTAAAGAGGTAGCACAAATTAGTATCAAATGTACATAAAGAGGCATATAACATTAAAACATAATAAAAAATAAAAACAATGGGAAAACCCAAAAGACAAGAAAAGGAGGGATGGGTGAGGAGAAAAAAAGAGGTGCCAAGAAAAAAATAATAACATCAATAAAAACATCCTAATATGTGTGGTCAGGGTTCAGATGAAAGGAGCAAAACCAATGAATCATTTAGTCCATCTGGTTTGTTCTTTTACGTGATAACTGTTGGATCTTTAGTTGTAAAGTGCTCACTTCATTGTTTTTCCAATTTACTATTTGTCTTTTTAACCATTTTAATAAAATATTTTACTTTTGTTCTTTTTACGCCTCCTTTTATATGTTATCTCCGTAATAGCGTAGAACAGCTCTTTACATAGTCCAACTTTTATGCTTAATTACTTTGTCCTGTTGGACTATATAATTATTTAGATTACTATAAGCACTATTTGCTATGGATTCAATCTTTATTTCCGTACATTGATTGACCTAGCTGTGTGGCATGGCGCATTGTCCTGCTGGAAAAAAACAGTCCTCAGAGTTGGGGAACATTGCCTGAGCAGAGGGAATCAACTGTTTTTCCAGGATAACCTTGTATGTGGCTTGATTCATACGTCCTTCGCAAAGATTAACCTGCCCAAGTTCAGCCTTGCTGAAGCATCCCCAGATCATCACCGATCCTCCACCAAATTTCACAGTGGATGCAAGATACTGTGGCTTGTACGCCTCTCCAGGTCTTCGTCTAACCATTAGATGACCAAGTGTTGGGCAAAGCTGAAAATTAGACTCATCAGAGAAGATTACCTTACTCCAGTCCTCTATGGTCCAATCCTTATGGTCTTTGGTAAACTTCAGCCTGGCTCTCCTTTGCTTCTCATTAATGAAAGGCTTTTTTCCACCTTTACATGACTTGAGCTCTACCTCTGGGAGACTGTTACAAACTGTTGTTGCCGCGCACTTCACCCCAGCTGCCATTTGAGATTCATTTTGTAGATCACTTGATGTCATCCTGTGGTTGTTGAGTGACATTCAAATAAAATGACGGTCATCCCAGTCAATGGATAGTCATTTTCGCCCTATACCGGTCTGTAGCTTTGTTGTCCCCAATGTCTGCTGCTTGACCTTGTTGTAATGGACTGCCGTCTTATAAATTTTAAGGATGGAGGCAACATGATGTTCACTGTTTCCCTCTGTTAGTAAAACCAGAATTGAGCCCTTCTTTTCCTCACTCAAGACTTGTCTTTTCAACTCCTTTGGCATGGTTAAAAGTTATTTTTTCATTCCTATTACTTTTGGGATATTACTAGCACTTGTTTTGCCATCCAGCTTGTCCTATTGCAAGAGGATTGTGAACACCACAGCAGGGTTTTTTTTTACTTTTTCGTTAAATAAGATTTGGTTCAGGTGATCACCTAATCAGAAGCACATTAAGTAGAATGTGGTGTACTCTGGTTGGAATTTAACTGACACTGGAATGGAATGGCTGTCAGACATGTAGAGAAGTTGATTTTTATAAAACTGTGCAATGGTCTCTTAATTTTCGCACATACGCTCAGAATTCTGTAGGGGATTGGTTGTTTTGTGCACATATCAGTTCCTACCTTGGCTGGCAGGACCCTGCTATGGTGTATCACTTCTATTGGCACATTAATCTCTCATATAGGGATTGATGGAGCTAAACAGATGTCATATGACCAGTCTCTGAAGCTCTGTGTCATTTTATCCCTACTGGTGTTCTTTTACCTTTAGAACAAATTCAGGTTTGCCACATAGTTGGCTGCGTTTTCCTCCACATGTTGCCATTCATTCCAGTACAGTTTATTCTTCCTACTACAATATACACAATTGTAAGACAACGGTTTTGTTAGTAAGACCAAGTTATATTATCAGCAAATATGTTTTTTAGGGGTATACTTCCCTCTGTGAGTAATAATTCCTAGAAGGATTTTCTTGTTTGGTAGCTCAATATCTCTATAAGCTTTGAATGGGTCGTGGAATTCCATCAATTTTATCCTAAGAACCAAATGGTATGCGATCTATTATAGGCACAGCCATGTGGCCAGTACTCTTATTTGTGCCACATTGGATGTATTTCTGGATACTGAAATTAGCACAATAAATTTTGAGTTTTTTCTCCTCAGAACATCCACAAAAGATTCATAAGAATCCAAAATTCTATGTCGTACCAAAATGCTCATTATATCCCTGGATAAAATCCTTGAGGGGTGTAGTTTCCAAAATGGAGTAAGGTGTGGGGGTTCTACTGTTTAGGCACCTTAGGGGCCGTGCAATTTTGACATGGTGCCGGCTATCTTTCACTCAAATTTCTGTTCCAAAATGCAAATATTCCTGTGTAACATAAGGGGTGCAGTTTTTAGAATGGTGTCACTTTTAGGTATTTTCTTTCATATACAGGTGCTTCTCACAAAATTAGAATATCATTAAAAAAAAATAATTTATTTCAGTACTTCAATACAAAAAGTGAAACTCATATATTATCTAGTCATTACAAACAGCATTATCTATTTCAGGTGTTTATTTCTGTTAATGTTGATTATGGCTTACAGCCAATGAAAACCCAAAAGTAATTATCTTGGTAAATTTGAATACTTAACAAAAAACACCTGCAAAGGCTTCCTAAGCATTTAAAAAGGTCCCTTAGTCTTTTTCAGTGGGCTCCACAATAATGGAGAAGGCTGCTGACTTGACAGATGTCAAGAAGGCAGTCATTGACACACTCCACAAGGAGGGAAAGCCACAAAAAGTCATTGCTATAGAAGCTGGCTGTTCATAGAGTGCTGTATCCAAGTGTCATGATCCAGGGTGGATCTGACAGATTAAATGCACAAGTAACCTTTTTTTTCCTGTGAGCTGTCTTGCTCAGGGTTGGTTTTGTCCCCGTTGGCGAGTATGGTCACTGCACTTGTGCTTAGAGATAGTTTTACCCCGGTGGCCAGTATGGTCATTGCACTGGTGTTTTTAGAGATAGTTTGCCCCCGGTGGTGGTTAGAGTAATTGCACAGGAATCACTAACAAGTGTGTTTGCTCTATAAAGGTGTGTCTGTAGTGCTCACTCACGTTGGTGATATTATTATTGTTGGTCTTTTCCAACCAGCCTGGGTGAAGGATGGAGCTGGAGAGTCCAGGACAGCTCGGTCAGAGTCCTGGAGTGGCAGCTATGGTGTCAGCGAGGGGTTCGTGTAAAGCATGGTGGAGTGGCAGTTATGGTGTCAGTGAAGAATTCTTGCAAACCTTGGTGGAGTGGCAGCTATGGTGTAGAGCTGCACTCAGTTTGCTGGACTCTGTTACTGAAAAGCTGCACTCAGGTGCTGGACTCGCTGTAAGCTGCACTCAGGTGCTGGACTCGGTTGCTGGACAGTTGCACTCAGGTGCTGGACTCTGTTGCTCCAAGGCGGCACTCAGTGCTGGCCGCTGTTGCTGTAAAGTTGCACCCAGGTGTTGGATACAGTGGAGGAAGATGCACTCAGGTGGTGATCTCTGTTGCCAGGAGCAAGTGCATCAGAGCAAAGCTAGGTGTTTCCCTGTTTGTCACTTTTCCTCATGTTGGTGTTAGTGCGGTGGTGGGGCCAGTGCCTGCGCCACCCAGCTCCCTAGCAAGGGATAGGTGTAGAGTGTGCCAGGGCTACAGGCTCCTGAGCGGCGCCCGCTGCGGAACTGGCATAGGGAACGTTAGGAGTGCTAGGGACACTGACTCAGGGGAGTGCAGGAAGTCTCCACGTCCCCCGTTCCCTATTGCAGGGCCCTCCATTGCAAATGTTTCCCTATCCCCCTTTGTCTTGTATTAGTTACCGGCCTGCGATCCGCGTCACACTGGACAATTACACGTGCCGCGTCCTTTTGTATTAGTTACCGGCCTGCTGGCCGTGTCACACAGGACGGAACACGTGACATTATCACCAACCATACATTTTTTTTTTCTAGTGAGCTTCAGGCCATGTTCAGACCTGTGAGCATTTGCTGCTGGGCCTCACTGAGGTGAGTGAGGAGCTGCATGGTGTGTAAGCAGTTCCAGCTGCAGTAATCGGGGTCTGGGGCCTTCCCTTTGACTCAACCAGAAAACCAAATTGCGGCTGGCAATGGTGCCCCCTAGAGTCGCTGTTGGGGAGCGGGACTTGCTCATACTGGCAGACGCACCCAGACAGGTGGGTGGAGTTGGTGTCCCCATGGTGCTGTCTGGGGTTCGCCGAGGTGAAGGGGTACGTCCCGGTAGTAAGTAGACTGGTGTTATAGTCCGTGGGGCTCACGCCAAATCTTCCATACCACCGAGAAGCCGCCCCCTCCTGGTCGTGTGGAGGAAGGCGACCAGGGAGTGTATTTTTCCTCCATATCCCAGGCCCCTCTCTCTCCGGTGTGAGCAGCAGGTGTGCTGCGGGGGAGGTAGGGGCAAATCTCAACCCTCGCCATTAGCCAACCCTGGGAGGCACAGACTTGTGGTGTAAAGGGTTGGAGGGTGGTGTTCCCTTGGTGAATAGCGGGGGTGTGAGTGTGGTGACACAGGGGGACGCCTCTGTTGTCGATCCCAGAATGAGTTCACCGAATTATGACTAAGGAATGTGTGGCAATAAACGTTCAGGTCCGGACCTGTGTGTGAACGGGCATGTACGGGTGGCCACCAAAAAACTTCCTGTGGAAGTGTGTTGCGGAGTCTTACCAGCTCATACCGAACATACACTTACATAACTCGTTCCCCAGGTCGGCGCTTTAGAGATGTGTGGTGTCTCCAGAACATACATTGCCTATACCAGTGGTGCGTTTGTCATTCACCTGAAGTGTCAGGTAGTGGTTGGGGTGAACTCTGGATCTGGGCGTCCCCGCTGTAGGTGGTTCCCTGATGAGGAGTGGTCTTGAGGGTCTAGAGGCCCCTCACCCCTCATTAAGGGGAGGGTACTGTCCTGATCCAGGGTGGATCTGATAGATTAAATGCACAAGTAACCTTTTTTTTCCTGTGAGCTGTTTTGCTCAGGGTTGGTTTTGTCCCCTGTGACCAGTATGGTCATTGCACTTGTGCTTAGAGAGAGTTTTACCCCGGTGGCCAGTATGGTCACTGCACTGGTGTTTTTAGAGATAGTTTGCCCCCGGTGGTGGTTAGAGTAATTGCACGGGAATCACAGGTGTGTTTGCTCTATAAAGGTGTGTCAGTAGTGCTCACTCACGTTGGTGATATTATTATTGTTGGTCTTTTCCAACCAGCCTGGGTGAATGGTGGAACTGGAGGAGAGTCCAGGACAGCTCGGTCAGAGTCCTGGAGTGGCAGCTATGGTGTCAGCGAGGAGTTTATGTAAAGCATGGTGGAGTGGCAGGTATGGTGTCAGTGAAGAATTCTTGCAAAGCTTGGTGGAGTGGCAGCTATGGTGTAGAGCTGCACTCAGTTTGCTGGACTCTGTTACTGAAAAGCTGCACTCAGGTGCTGGACTCGCTGTAAGCTGCACTCAGGTGCTGGACTCGGTTGCTGGACAGTTGCACTCAGGTGCTGGACTCTGTTGCTCCAAGGCGGCACTCAGTGCTGGACGCTGTTGCTGTAAAGTTGCACCCAGATGTTGGATACGGTGGAGGAAGATGCACTCAGGTGATGGTCTCTGTTGCCAGGAGCAAGTGCATCAGAGCAAAGCTAAGTGTTTCCCTGTTTGTCACTTTTCCTCATGTTGGAGTTAGTGCAGCGGTGGGGCCAGTGCCTGCGCCACCCAGCTCCCTAGCAAGGGATAGGTGTAGGGTGTGCCAGGGCTGCAGGTTCCTGAGCGGCGCCCGGTGCTGAACCGGCATAGGGAACGTTAGAAGTGCTAGGGACACTGACTCAGGGGAGTGCAGAAGGTCTCCACGTTCCCCGTTCCCTATTGCAGGGCCCTCCGTTGTAAATGTTTCCCTATCCCCTTTGTCTGGTTGTATTAGTTACCGGCCTGCGGGCCGCGTCACACTGGACAATTACACGTGCCGCATCCTGTTGTTTTAGTTACCGGCCTGCTGGCCGTGTCACACAGGACAGGGCACGTGACACCAAGCATATTAATGGAAAATTGAGTGGAAGGAAAAAGTGTGGTAGAAAAAGTTGCACAAGCAACTGAGATAACTACAGCCTTGAAAGGATTGTTAAGAAAAGGCCATTCAAATTTTTGGGTACGAGTCACAAGGAGTGGACTGCTGCTGGAGTCATTGCTTCAAGAGCCTTCACAAACAGATGTATCCAAGATATTGGCTACAAGTGTCACATTCCTTGTGTCAAGCCACTCATGACCAATAGACAATGCCAGAAGTGTCTTACCTGGGCCATGGAGAAAAAGAACTGGACTGTTGCTCAGTGGTCCAAGGTGTTGTTTTCAGATAAAAGTAAATTTTGCATTTAATTTGGAAATCAAGGTCTGAGAGTCTGGAGGAAGAGTGGAGAGGCACACAATCCAAGCTGTTTGAAGTCTAGTGTGAAGTTTCCACAATCAGTGATGGTTTGAGGAGCCATATCATCTGCTGGTGTAGGTCCACTGTGCTTTATCAAGACCAAAGTCAACATAGCCATCTACCAGGAAATTTTAGAGCACTTCATGCTTCCCTCTGCTGACAAGCTTTTTGGAGATGGAAATTTCATTCTCCAGCAGGACCTGGCACCTGTCCACACTGCCAAAGTGACCAATACCTGGTTTATAAACAACAGTATCACTGTGCTTGAATGGCCAGCAAACTCACCTGACCTTAACCCCATAGAGAATCTATGGGGTATTGTCAAGAGGAAGATGAGAGACACCAGACCCGCAGACTAGCTGAAGGCTGCTATCAAAGCAACCTGGGCTTCCATAACAAATCAGCAGTGCCACATGCTGATTGCCTCTATGCCACGCCGCATTGATGCAGTAATTGTTGCAAAAGTAGCTATGACAAAGTATTGAGTGCATTTACTGAACATACATTCCGGTAGGCCAACATTTCGGATTTTAAAATCATTTTTCAAGCTGGTGTTATAAAGTATTCTAATTTACTGAGATAATGACTTTTGGGTTTTCATTGGCTGTAAGCCATAATCATCACCATTAACAGAAATAAACACTTGAAATAGATCACTCTGTTTGTAACGACTCTATATAATGAGTTTTACTTTTTGTATTGAAGAACTGAAATAAATTAACTTTTTGATGATATTCTAATTTTGTGAGAAGCACCTGTAGGCCCCCCAGTCACTTCAAATATGATGTGGTCACTAAAAAAAATGGTTTTGTAAATTTTGTGGAAAAAATGAGAAATAACTGGCCAACTTTTAACCCTTCTAACTTCCTACTAAAAAAATTGTTTAAAAAATTGATTGTGCTGATGTAAAGTAGACGTCTGAAATGTCTGTCAATCAGAATGACCTCGGTAGTCCCACCCCGTTGACAGAGCAGACCAGAAAAAAAGCCTCTGATTTGTAGACGTGACGTCAGCAGATGGTTCTGAATCTCCGGCAGGAGCGGTCTGTGACCGCTCTGTGCCGGGGAAGTACGGCACAGGACACAACACGCAGGCAAGCTGCATTTACCGGCCTGTTGGTGCTTAGATAATATATATATATTTTTTTTAAAGTCCTGGATATTCCCTTTAAGGTCAAAATTGTCTCAGTTACTAAGGGGTTATGTATGGGAACAAAGAGGAAAGGATCACCCTATATAATGAATACTTGTTATTCGTCATTAATTCAGACATGTTCGTTCCAAATATAATGGTCACTATTGAAAGGTTTCAGACTATTTTGGGCCTGACTATAAATTGGTCTAAGTCCACTCTGCTGTCTTTAGACTTCAGGGATACCTGTTTGGGGAGGGTCTGTCAAATATTCCGGTGGTTCAGAATCTGAAAGTGGTTAAGTACAAATCAGTAAGTCTGCAGTTACTCTCTGTGACTGCAGACTTAGGGTTCCGTTACACTAAACGATGCACCTGCGATCCCGACAACGATGCAACCTGGTCAGGATCGCTGGTGCGTCGCTACATGATCCCTGGTGAGCTGTCAAACAGGCAGATCTCACCAGCGATCAGGACAAGCGAGGACTCTGGTATCCAAGGTAAACAGCAGGTAACTAAGCGCCACGCGCGCTTAGTTACCCGCTGTGCACCTTGGATACAAACGTGCTCGCGCTGGGAGCTGGTATTCAAGGTACACAGCGGGTAACTAAGCGTGCGTGGCGCTTAGTTACCCACTGTTTACCTTGGATACCAGCTCCCAGCGTCTACTTACAGCGCTGGGAGCTCACTGATCGTTGGTCTCCTGCTGCCACACGCAGCGATGCGTGCTGGCCAGCGGGAGACTAACGATAAAAAAATGGCCCAGGACATTCCTGCACGATCAGCGGTACCCAGTGGGGAGGGGGGCAGTCGTTGATGCGTGCCACACACAGCGAGATCGCTGTTGTGTCACAAAATCGGTGACTCATCAGCGATCTCGCTAGCAATCTCGCTTAGTGTGAAGTACCCCTTACCCTTCGGTCCTGGCTCAGAAACCAGCAAATCCTCCCAGCGTGCAGTGCATGCACTGAGGGGTGTCATAAATCTGCAGTCACACAGAGTGACTGCAGACTTACCATTTTATACTGGGTAATCCATTTAAGTACTTGGGGATCTACTGTACATCACTAAGAAGACACAGGATTATATTCCTCAATACCTTAGTCCTTCAGGAACCAAGGTAAGGAGTAAAGTTAGTGCGTGAGGAAAACTACACTTTATCAGCTCTAGGTAGAACAAATCTTAACATGTGCCTAATGCCATGTATCCTGTAAGTTTTGTGTAATTCCTCCATCAGGATCCCTATTTTTTGGTTTAGGAAAATGCATAATATATGTAGGGATTTGGTCTTGAAGAGAGGGATTCCCAGAATAAAATTTGGGAAAGTGTAGGTACCTAAAATCGGGGGGGGGGGCTACTCCAGTTAAGGGGATACTATTTAGCTCTAGAGATGGTTGGACCCCTGGATGTTCAGGTCCAACAAGTTTGGCCGAACAGTTGGGGAAAAAAAAAAGTTCAGGTTCGTGTACCAGAATAGTACCCGAACCCGGACCTCATTCACTTGAATGGGGATCCCGAACATCCAGTGTTTGCCATGCTGTCACGTGCATGTCAGCACAGTTAACACTGCTTCTAATCAGCGGTAAAATTATTAACGCTGGTCAGACAGCCGTCGTTCCCACACTGTTAAATGACAGCGTGAGCCCACAGCTGTGATCGGAGGTAAAAAGTTTATCTCCAGTCACTGGCGTTGGCTGATGGGACTGTTCGTATCAGCCTGCTGCTGCTAATAACAGTGAGAGCAGGCGACAGCTCATGGGAGTATTCACCAGCGCCGCATGCGCTCTAAATGAATAATTTAAATAAAAGCCTGGGCTCTCCTGTATTTTTGATAGCCAGCCGGGCAAAGCTTACATCTGGGGGCTGAAACCCTCAACTGTCATCGTTAGCAAGGCTGGTTATCAAGAATAGAGGTGTCCCCACACCAATTTTTTTTAATTATTTAAAAACCATTGCCCCCACCAGCCTAAAAATAGCAGACCACAGCCGCCCAGAAATTGCACATCTATTAGATGTGCCAATTCTGGCGCTTTGCCCAGCTCTTCCTACTTGCGGTGGCAAGTGGGGGTTCATATTTGTGTTGATGTCACCTTTGTATTGTCCGGTGACGTCAAGCCCATGGCTTACTAATCCTATAGTTGTATTGTAAATAAACACACAGCAAGTATAAAGTCTTTTATTTGAAAAGTTCATTGGCCCGGCTGAGAACGCAGCCTCAGTGACCGGAGTGACTTGATAATGTCACCGCTGGTCACTGATGCTCTGCTCGCAGCAGCTCATTCATCAGTGGTTCTCAGCCTGGATGGTTGCATCTTGGTACCGTCCAGGTTGAAAACTGTTTATCCCCAGACACAGATTATGGTGTGGGACAGAACGACGGACAGGTGAGGGATATTGTTGTTTTTTATTTTTGTTTTATTACAGGAGATGAGGTATTCAATGGAATGGGCGTTAGATGAGTATAACTGTATTTATTTTTAAATAAAAGTGTGTTTTATTTCAAATGAAATACTTTATACTGACTGTGTGTTTATTTACAATACAGTTATAGGATTAGTAAAGGATAGGTGTCTTAGACTCTTCTCCATTGCTAAGCCATGGGCTTGACGTCACCAGACAATACAAAGGTGACATCATCCCCACAAATATGAACCCAACTTTCCACCACTACAGGGCAAGTGGGAAGAGCCAGGCAAGGTGCCAGCATTGACGCATCTAATATAGGCATATAGGCGTTTTTTTTGGGCGACTGCAGACTACTATTGTTAGGCTGGGGGGGCCAATGTCAATTGCCCCTTACCAGCCTGAGAGTACCAGCCCCCAGTTGACTGCATAAGCTTTTTTGTTTGTCAAAAATGGGGGGAAGCCACGCCGTTTTTTTAAAATTTATTTAAATAATTTTAAAAAGCAAAGAGTGGGGATCCCTCTATTCTTGATAACTAGAGATGAGCGAATTTGATTGGGTCCCTGCTTATTCTGCAAGCTATAGCGCTTACCGAATAAGCTGCAGAGAGAACCGGGATACATGGAGTGTGCCGGCTGATCAGCTGCTCGGCTCCGCAGCTGCATGTGTCAAAGCTGTGTCACAGTCCCAACACATGCTAGAAGAGCCAAGCGATCAGAAGCAATGTTTGTCATGCATATGACAAATGCGTGACAAATACCCGGTGTATGGGGACCGAACCCGAACAGTAACACAGACTTCCTCGTGAAGTCCGTGTTCGAAGTCCAAGCCCGAACTGTAGGTGTTCGATACAGATGCCGAACTTTACTCTTCGAGTTCGCCCATCTCTATTTGGCTTCCAAATTTCAAGGATTGGTGATGGAGGGGACCCAGGAGACAGGGCCATTACTGCTAAAACATCCGGGGAGATGGGGGAGGGAATTATTTCCTTCTTATACAACTGTTTACTGTTTAAAAAAAATTTGGGTGACCCAGTGGCATTAGTCTGGGCTAGGTGGGAGAGGTATCTGGGCTGTAATTCCGAAGAATGGGATGATGTGCTAAAATCGGTAAGATCAGTCTCATTAAAATATGGCACAGAGAAGGTCCCATTTATTTCTTGTTATCTTACAGGGTTACAGTCTGTTTAGAAAGGATCGTAAAAATCGGAGAGGAGGAGGGGTTTGTCTTTATTTAAAGTCATGTCTAAAGTCCCCTTTAAGGTTGGATATTAGCAAAGGGAATGAGGATGTCGAGTCCATATGGGTCGAAATACATGGAGGGGAAAATAGTAATAAAATTCTCACTGGGGTCTGTTACAAACCCCCAAATATAGCAGAAATCATGGAAAGTCTACTACTAAGGCAGATGAAGATGTAACCCATAATGAGGTCCATGTTATGGGGGACTTTAACTACTTGGATATTAACTAGGAAACAGAGACCTGTGAAACCCATAAAGGCAACAGGTTTCTGCTAATAACCAAGAAAAATTACCTTTGACAATTGATGCAGAATCTAACCAGACGAGTAGCACTTTTAGACCTAATACTATCTAATAGACGTGACAGAATAACAAATCTGCAGGTTGTCTGGCATCTAGGAAATGGTGACCACAATATTGTACAGTTTCACTTGTCTTTCGCTAGGGGGACTTGTCAGGGAGTCACAAAAACACTGAACCTTAGGAAGGTAAAGTTTGACCAGCTGAGGCTACTTTCACACTTGCGTTCCTTGGAGCTGCTTCGGGCTGCTCTCGGCCGCCGCTAAGCTCCGCCCACGGCAGCGCCTCCTTTGGTCAGCTCCGCCTATGGGCGCATGACGCTGCATGCGACCTGCGTTCCCTATCTTTAGCATTGGGTACGCAGGCCATGTGCAGGTATGCTTTTGCCGGCGCACGCGTCCTTTTGACGGTGCGCCGAGCTCACCAAAATACAACACGGTGCGTTTGGTGCAGGTCGGCGCACCGTCAAATAGACGCATGCGCCGGCAAACACATACCTGCATACGGCCTGCGTACCCAATGCTAAAGATAGGGTACACAGGTCGCATGCAGCATCATGCGTCCATAGGCGGAGCTGACCGGAGGAGGCGCGGCCAAGGGCGGAGCATAGCGGCGGCCGTGCGCAGCCCAACGCAGCTCCAAGGAACGCAAGTGTGAAAGTAGCCTTAGAGATGCCCTTAATCTGGTTGACTGGAACAATGTCCTCAGAAATAACAATACAGATAATAAATGGGAAATGTTTAAGAACATCCTAAATAGGCACTTTAAGCGGTTTATACCTTGTGGGAATAAAAGGACAAGAAGTAGGAAAAACAGAATGTGGCTAAACAAAGAAGTGGGGCAACTATCAGCAAAAAGAAAGCATTTAAACTACTGAAGCAGGATGGCACCCTTGAAGCTCTAAAAACTATAGGAAGAAAAATAATTTATCAAAAAAACTAATTAAAGCTGCCAAAAAGGAAACAGAGAAACACATTGCTAAGGAGAGTAAAACTAATCCCAAACTGTTCTTCAACTGTATCAATAGTAAAAGAATAAATAGTGAAAGTGTAGGCCCCTTAAAAAATTGTGAGTAAAGAATGGTTGTAGATGACGAAGAAAAAGCTCTTATATTAAACACCTTCTTCTCCACGGTATTCACAGTGGAAAATGAAATGCTAGGTGAAATGCCAAGAGACAAAGAAAACCCTATATTAAGGGTCACAAATCTAACCCAAGAAGAGATGCGAAACCGGCTAAATAAGGTTAAAATAGGTAAATCTCTGGGTCCGGATGGCATACATCCACGAGTACAAAGAGAACTAAGTAATGTAATAGACAAACCATTAATTATTATATTTATGGACTATATAGCGAACAGAGTCTGTTCCACACGACTGGCGCATAGCAAATGTGATACCAATATTCAAAAAGGGCTCTAAAAGTGAACCTGGCAATTATAGGCCAGTAAGTCTAACCTCTATTGTTGGTTAAATATTTGAAGGGTTTCTGAGGGATGTTATTCTGGATTATCTTAATGAGAATAACTGTATAACTCCATATCAGCATGGGTTTGTGAGGAATCACTCCTGTCAAACCAATCTAATCAGTTTTTATGAAGAGGTAAGCTATAGACTGGACCAAGGTGAGTCATTGGATGTGGTCTATCTTGATTTTTCCAAAGCGTTTGATACCGAGCCACACACAAGGTTAGTAAACAAAACGAGAATGCTGGGTCTGGGGGAAAATGTATGTAAATGGTTAAGTAACTGGTTTCACATTTGCATCTGTGCGCGCAGCATATGATCTGCATAGATCCGCATGCGTACATATATTTAACATGGTGTACGCAGGGTTTGCATGCGTTCTCTTGCGGATGCGTACGAATGCGTCGTTTTGTGGTCTGTGGCGGTGTCCGGCAAACGCAACATGTTGCATTTTTTGAGGCATCAAAAATCCGTCAAATATGCGCAGGCATGCGGATGAGTGCATAAAAAATGCATTACTGTCTGTGGGAACGCATGTGTTCGATACGCATTCGTTATTCAAAATACATATAGAAATCCCATGAGACACGCCTATTTTTGTCTGATGTAATATCAAACGCATGCGCATAAATAACGTAAACGCATGCACAGCGTTTTTTTCGTCATACATAAGATGATGTGCATAAAAAAAAAGCTACGTTTTGCATGCGTTTTTGTATGCGGATGAGGATGATACTCTGCGGACTCAAACGCTAATGTGAACTTAGACTTAGTGATAGAAAGCAGAGGGTGGTTATAAATTGTATATTCTCTAACTGGGTCGCTGTGAACAGTGGGGGTATTGCAGGGGTCGGTGTTGGGACCTATTCTTTTCAACATATTTATTCATGGTCTGGTAGAAGCTTTGCACAGTAAAATATCGATATTTGAAGATGATGCAAAACTATGTGATCACATCACCAAGGATACAAAAGGTCCTTTTTCTCCTCCAGCCCTCATTTTCTTGAGAAAGCGCCCAGTGTGAATGCGAAACGCGCGTCGGGGTTCGCCCCATTGGATCTGGGTGTCTGTGTACCACTTGGTAAGCCATCCGCCTCACTGATTTACTATCCATTATGGCGATACTGATATTTTTCATGGAAATTATACTTCAGGCTCCTTCCTCGTTCATCAGGGAGTGAAGAACAACGGATGGGAATCATTATGTCCCTTCTTAAGGGTGATCCCCAATCCTGGGCCTTCTCCCTGCCGGTCGATTCACCATCTCTACGATCAGTGGACGAGTTTTTTGCGGCATTAACGCTGGTGTATGGAGATCCTGATGGCGTCTCTCTGGCGGAATCCCGACTCCGTAAGATCAAGCAGGGGGGCCGGCCTGCTGAGGAGTACTGCTCAGAGTTTAGGAGGTGGGCCACTGACACAGTGGAATGACCCTGCACTTAGGAGTCTTTTTGTGCAGGGTCTGTCTCCAAAGTTGCAGGATACTCTGGTGCAGTACGCCGCCCCCAGGTCGTTGGTGGTCGCCATGTCCCTTGGCATCCAGGTGGATAGACGCCTCAGGGAGAGGCATAAACCAAATGTGCTCCCTGTAGTCCTCGCTAGGGAGGACACACCAGTGCTGACGGAGGAACCCATGCAGATCGGAGTAGTTGATTTCAAAAGAAGGTTGACTGCGATTCGCCGTGGTGTGGGGCATGTTTTTTCTGTGGTCAGACTGGCCATTTTTTAAGAGGCTGCCCAGCACGCGCCAAATCTTCGGTAGAACCTAAGAAGCCGAGTCCCCCTGGTCGTGTGGAGGGAGGCGACCAGGGAGTGTATATTTCCTCCATTTTGCCCTCTCAGTGTACTTTATCAGCTGAAGTGGTGGTTGGCGGGGTACCTGAGGGCATACCTGTGTTTGTGGACAGTGGAGCGGGAGTCAATTTGTTGGACACTCACTTTGTCCAGACTCATGGCCTGAAGTGTAGGATGCTGGCCAAGCCCCTAAGCTTCCAGGCCATTGACTATGTCCCACTAAGCCAGGGGAGGTTGACCTAAGGAAGTGGAAAATATACTTCTGCGTATAGGGACTCATCATGTAGAGTCCCTGTCATGCTACGTCTTGGGGGAAAGCCAACACCTATCGATTTAGGGCTCCCTTGGTTGGAAAAACACAACCCGATCATAGATTGGCGGTCTAGGGAAGTAGTCAGCTGGGATCAGTCGTGTGAGGGCTGCTGCCTGGGGACTACTGTCTCTGCCGTCTTTCTACAACCATCCCCTTCTCCAGTGGGGGCAGGAGAGGTGCTGCCAGGGAGCAGGGGCAAGTCTCAACCCTCGCCATTAGCCAACCCTGGAAGGCGGAGTCCTCGTAGGAGGAGGGGTCGGAGGATGGTGGTGGTTCCCTCTGTGAATTGTGGGGGTGTGAGTGTGGTGACACAGGGGGACGCCTCTGTTGTCACCGTCTTGTGGCAAATGTGTGTGTGGTAATAAACGTTCAGGTCCGGATCTGTGTGTGAGCGAGTACAGTATGTATGGGTGTCCACCAAAAACATCCAGTGGAAGTGTGCTGCTGGGGTCTGGAGTTCTCGGGTGATCGGGCCGTATCGGGTGTCGGCCATCCTCGGCCCGGAGACTTACCAGCTGGAGCTACCACCAATAATGCCCATACACAACTCATTCCCCAGGTTGGCGCTCTGGAGATTTGTGGTGCCTCCGGAGCATACTTTTCCACTTCCATCTGCCCACGTTTGCCATAAACCTGAGAGTCAGGTGGTTGCTGAGCTGAACTCTGGTGGGTCTAGGCGTCCTCACCATAGGTGGTCTTCTGGGGAGGTGTATTGTTGAGGGTCCAGAGGCCCCTCATTGAAGGAGGGGTACTGTCACGATCCATTTTTGGATCTGTCAGATTCTGGATTCTCTGATATAACCTTTTTTTCCCCCAGTGGCTGCTGGTGTTACTACAGCTGTAGTTGGTCTGCTTGTGGGTTTTGCCCCTGGCGGCCGCTCGTGTTACTGCACCTTAAGATTAGTCAGCTGCTGGTGACAACTCCCTCCTTCCTATATAAGATCACCTGGTACACCAGCTAACTGTTGGTAATACTGGTCATTCATTAACCAACCTTTCTGAAGAGAGGAGTGATCTGGAGCAGTGCTGTTGCAGCTTATCTGAAGCCTTGATGTTTCTGCTGGAAGCTGTGTCTGGACGCCTTACTCTGCGGTCCTGTGCATGACTGCAGAGCAAGCTAAGTTTATTTATTTTCCCTGGTGTTTATTATGTGGAGTTCACATTTCATTAGGGGCCAATGCGATCATGGATCCGTTACATAGCGGCATTAACGCTATGTAACGGATCTGTTAACGCCGCCATTGCCCGCAATGAATAGCGCATCCTAACGCATGCCAAAATCGGTATGCGTTAATTCATGACGCACCCTCGAACGATGCATGCAGCATTTTTGGAGGCTTTGGCAGTAACGCACAGTGAACGGACTCGTTCGCTGTGCATAGAACTGTATGGGCTAATGCATGGTAGCGCATGGTACCTTAGCGCTGCCATGCGTTAACACATACCGTTAGCGCTAGGTCACTAAAGATGTCAAAAGTGACATCAGCGTTAGCGCATCCATTTAATGGATCCGTTAAACGGATGCCCTAACGCAATGTGAACCTAGACTTAGTACAGCGGTGAGGACCAGTGTCTGCACTTGCCAGTTCCCTAGTGAGGGATAGGTGCAGGGCAAGTGAGGGACTGATGTATCCTGGTCGGCGACAGGTTGAAAGTAACTGTATAGGGAATGTGAGGAGAGTCAGGGCTCTTCCTTAGGAGAGTGCAGGAGGTGTCCACTTCCCCTTTCCCTATCATAGGACCCACCGTTGTAATAGTTTCCCCGGTGTCCCCTTGTCTGTCTTGTTGTTTTGTGTCCGACTGATCGTCATGTCACGTCACGCAAAGCCAGACATACCGTGACAAGTTTTTCTGTATTGCCAATTATTCTGATGTAACTTTTATACTTTGTTTTCAATAACAGTTTGCTGATTAAAAAAAAGGAAATAGCCGCCCATGCCCCTGAAAAATTAATTGCTGCTCATTGTTTTCTCTGCACAAAAATGGCTCCCACACTGCCCTCTTTTGGTACACTGTCCAGCCTTTGGCACTTCCACAGTGCGATCGCGAGGTTGCCAATGGTTGATATGGCAACAGGTGTACAGACAATGACATACGTATCTGCCATATTTCCCAGTCAAGCAGAAGGAGGTGGCGCCAGGCATGGAATGGAGTTGGAGTGACAGGGGATACAGATATACAAATAGATCTTCGGCCTCATGTGTTTTTCAATTCAAATTCTGATTTCTCAGTAATGGAGGAACTGACTGACCATGTAAGGCTGGAGTCACACTAACCTGCGCAAAATACGGTCAGTATTTTACATGCGTAATACGGATCAATGACCACTAAATAGTGGTCCGTAGGTCATCCGTAAGCAAGGTGAGGTCGCGTATTTTGCGCATGTGTGTATCCGTATGTAATCCGTATGCAATCCGTATGGCGAGATTTTCTCTCAGCCTTGCAAAATGGACATTTAACGGTTTTGAGGCCTGCAAACAATTTAAATCATTAGCCTGCACCCTATTTAGACACTCAGAAACAGGTGGCTGCCTACATTCTGTACATTTCTCACCTTGCTTTCACGAGGTGTGTTGGTGTTCTTTGTGCAGCATGGCCGAGGGTCTGACATTCAATACAACCGAGCAGGTTCTCTTTACCTGGCTTTTGTCACGGCGCTTTGGCCAACCATATCCTGTGATAGTGGATCCGCGGAGGAGGAGACGCATGTGGGTACATCCACTTTTGAGGCAACGACTCACAAGAGGTCATTTTCACCGCCTCTATTCGTCTCTGCGGGAGCATCCGGACAAATTTTACCAGTACTGTCGAATGAGCATTTCCACATTTGATCGCCTCTTGGAGACAGTGCGCCCTGGGATCACCTTTCAGGACACTAGGATGCGCAAAGCCATATCTGCAGAGGAGCGACTTCTACTCACAATACGGTATGTACTCCACGACCACATTCTCTATGTTCATAATGTGTGTGTTAATTTATGTATTTTGGCCTTCTTGGACAAAGTTTAATACCCTCATCTTACTCAAAATATGTTTCACCTGACACAGCAGAATGTTACATCTAATATGTACTGCATATCACTTAGTCATTGTGCCACCAAATATGTGTGTGTTGTTCTCTCTCATTTCCTACCAAGTTTGGTCGGCATGTAACTGATTTTTTTTTACTTTAGCCATTCTAACCTGTACTATTTCTGTTGTTCTACAGCTTCCTGTCCACTGGCCTGTCTTATGCCGCCCTCCACCATGAGTTTCTCATTGGAAAGTCAACCATTTCAGGCATAGTGAGGTCTACATGTGCAGAAATCTGGACAAGACTCCATCAGGTGGTCCTACCTGAGCCCAGGATGGAAGACTGGTTAAGGATTTCAAGGGACTTTGAGGAGGACTGCCAGTTTCCAAATTGTATTGGGGCCCTGGATGGCAAACATATCAGGGTGCGTAAGCCGCCGAACTCAGGCTCCCAATTCTTCAATTATAAGCAATACTTTTCTGTTGTATTGTTGGCTCTGGTAGACCCTCAATACAAGTTTATAATTGTTGACATTGGGGCCTATGGAAGGACGGGAGACTCTAGAGTCTTCAATACTTCCATAATGGGTCGGCGGCTACGCAGCAACCAGTTGGATCTACCACCACCACGCCAGCTACCAGGCTCCACCGAACAATCAGTCCCTTATGTCCTTGTGGCAGATGAGGCCTTTCAGTTATCACGTAATGTCATGAGGCCATATCCCCGGCGCAACCTTGACCACAGGCGCAGAATTTTTAACTTGCGCCTATCACGTGCTAGGCGACTGGTGGAGTGTTCCTTTGGGATTCTTTGTGCCAAATGGCGGGTACTCCAGTCTGCCATTCAGTTGAGTGAGCAAAATGTGAATGAAGTTGTCAAAGCCTGTGTTGTTCTGCATAACTTCACCAGGATACATGATTGTTCCTCCTCTGATGGTGTTGTGCGTAGGCCGGACAATGTGCGCAGGGTGAGACCACCTATCATCCTTCAACGTAGACCGCTCTCTGGCCTCAAAGTGCGTGATATATTCACGAATTACTTTATCTCACCTGAGGGGGGCAACTTCTTGGCAAGAGAATGCTGTGTCTATGTTATAATTTTCTTTTTTTCAAAGTGTGTCTAAATATATATTACTCAAGCCTTTTTATGATTCTATGAGTGTTTCTTTGCATTGGTTGGTGTCTGTTAGTATGTTGTGAGGGATAGTGAGAAATCACACAGAGACGTTAACTAGAGTAGACAAATTTTTAGTTTTGCCTTTTTTTTTTTTTGTTTTGTTTAAAGGCAAACATAATTTTGCCATAACACAAATTTGGCAATGGCCAAAATGACCCTTTGGGCCTTCTTTAACTTGGTGTAACATTAACATTACAGAAAAAAACTGCAACAAAAATTATGCAATAACAACATTGCTGCATGCCTACATTAACCTTGATTAGGCAACAAAGGGTGAGCTCCATCACCTAAATAAAGTCAATAAGATAACACTCACATTTCCTCATAATGTTTTCCAATCATAGAATGATTCCACCATGACAGGCAAGGCTACCTCACATCTTTCACACAGATATTACCTGTCTGTAGAACAGACAATATTTAAGCATGCTATACTGGAAAGGATGAAAATACAAAACTCACTTGTTAAGACATTGAGAGAGCGTGATATTGTGAATGCTGGTCGCCTCAAATTGGTTTACTAGAGAATGCTAATAACAAAGTTGACTACTTAACTAAAGGCAAGCACGCCTTTCCTATGCATTAGCAAGTGATTAGTGTATTTTCATCCTTTCAGGTAACAGTATAGCGCATTTAAATATTCTCTTTTATACACACATGTAATATCTGTGTGAAAGGCGTGAGGTAGCGTTGCCTGTCATGATGGATTGTTTCATATGTTTGGAAAACATTGTTTAAAAATGTGAGTGTTAAATTATGTTCTAAATGTTGGTGAAGGAGAACACCTGTTTTTTTGTCTAGATTAGAAGCACCAGTTAGATGTAACTGGACATCTCCAAATTTTTGAGTCATAAATCCTCATACAGTGGGGAAAAAAAGTATTTAGTCAGTCAGCAATAGTGCAAGTTCCACCACTTAAAAAGATGAGAGGCGTCTGTAATTTACATCATAGGTAGACCTCAACTATGGGAGACAAACTGAGAAAAAAATATCCAGAAAATCACATTGTCTGTTTTTTTTTCATTTTATTTGCATATTATGGTGGAAAATAAGTATTTGGTCAGAAACAAAATTTCATCGCAATACTTTGTGATATATCCTTTGTTGGCAATGACAGAGGTCAAACGTTTTCTGTAAGTCTTCACAAGGTTGCCACACACTGTTGTTGGTATGTTGGCCCATTCCTCCATGCAGATCTCCTCTAGAGCAGTGATGTTTTTGGCTTTTCGCTTGGCAACACGGACATTCAACTCCCTCCAAAGGTTTTCTATAGGGTTGAGATCTGGAGACTGGTAGGCCACTCCAGGACCTTGAAATGCTTCTTACGAAGCCACTCCTTCGTTGCCCTGGCGGTGTGCTTTGGATCATTGTCATGTTGAAAGACCCAGCCACGTTTCATCTTCAATGCCCTTGCTGATGGAAGGAGGTTTGCACTCAAAATCTCACGATACATGGCCCCATTCATTCTTTCATGTACCCGGATCAGTCGTCCTGGCCCCTTTGCAGAGAAACAGCCCCAAAGCATGATGTTTCCACCACCATGCCTTACAGTAGGTATGGTGTTTGATGGATGCAACTCAGTATTCTTTTTCCTCCAAACACGACAAATTGTGTTTCTACCAAACAGTTCCAGTTTGGTTTCATCAGACCATAGGACATTCTCCCAAAACTCCTCTGGATCATCCAAATGCTCTCCAGCAAACTTCAGACGGGCCCGGACATGTACAGGCTTAAGCAGTGGGACACGTCTGGCACTGCAGGATCTGAGTCCATGGTGGCGTAGTGTGTTACTTATGGTAGGCCTTGTTACATTGGTCCCAGCTCTCTGCAGTTCATTCACTAGGTCCCCCCGCGTGATTCTGGGATTTTTGCTCACCGTTCTTGTGATCATTCTGACCCCACGGGGTGGGATTTTGCGTGGAGCACCAGATTGAGGGAGATTATCAGTGGTCTTGTATGTCTTCCATTTTCTAATTATTGCTCCCACAGTTGATTTCTTCACTCCAAGCTGGTTGGCTATTGCAGATTCAGTCTTCCCAGCCTGGTGCAGGGCTACAATTTTGTTTCTGGTGTCCTTTGACAGCTCTTTGGTCTTCACCATAGTGGAGTTTGGAGTCAGACTGTTTGAGGGTGTGCACAGGTGTCTTTTTATACTGATAACAAGTTTAAACAGGTGCCATTACTACAGGTAATGAGTGGAGGAAAGAGGAGACTCTTAAAGAAGAAGTTACAGGTCTGTGAGAGCCAGAAATCTTGATTGCTTGTTTCTGACCAAATACTTATTTTCCACCATAATATGCAAATAAAATGAAAAAAAAACAGACAATGTGATTTTCTGGATTTTTTTTTCTCAGTTTGTCTCCCATAGTTGAGGTCTACCTATGATGTAAATTACAGACGCCTCTCATCTTTTTAAGTGGTGGAACTTGCACTATTGCTGACTGACTAAATACTTTTTTTCCCCACTGTATGTAGGGGAAGGGGAACGGGGAGGAACAGCCTGTGGGTGCTGCTGGACATTGTGGCCAACATCGCCCTGTGTGGGGCCATACTGTTGCCCATGATGCTGTTGTTGTCCAGCCTCCTGGGCCTGTTGGTGATACTGCCCAGAGTAATAATGATGATGGTGAGGGGCTTCTTGTTGGCTCTGGTAGGCCCGTGGCTCATACCCACCAAGATAGCCAGATCGTCCCCAACCAGGTTGGGACCAGCCTCCAACACTGGGTGGGTACAAGTGGCCATATTGGTGGGGTTGGCTTGATGAAGACATTTGGGGCTGCGGAATAGAAGGATGGGTAGGGGGAGGAAGGGGTTGAGGTGTTGGCCCACGTATTAGGGGCTGTTCAGACCCTGCTTGAGCAAGCATCTGTGTGGATGGTCTCATGCGCATTAAATTTCTTGGTGAGAGCTGCCACCTCTCCAGAAATTCAAACACCTCATATGGGGTATTGGGGGGGGGTGCTTGCATCAAGCAGGATCTGAATACACCCCCTAATACAGAGCCTGACCTCACGGGTAAGGGCACGGAGATAAAGGGTGAGGCTACGTGCATAGGCCTCCTCACCATCATCTGTCGTGACTCTGGACAAGTAATTCAGCACCCCAGTGTCCACATTGGTCCTGCTCTCTTGAATGGTGACCTGGCGCCGCCTTCTTATTCGCCGTGATGCTAGAGCAGCCTGTGGTGAGGGCCTGATCTGGGCAGTTGGGCTGCTGCTCAAGTTGCCCATCTCTTCCAGGATGGGTGAGGTTGCAGCTGCAGACCGTCCTGGTGGTGTGTTGTGTAGGGCAGCCATTGTGTGTTCTGGTGATGCCTCCTCTTCAGCCATCCTTCTTGTAGGGGGAGAAGATGGGCCAGCCACCTCATTCCCTACAGGATCTATAATGGGCTCTGCCTCTGAGGCCGTTCCTCGATCCGTAAGGTTGGATTGAGTTCTGTTATGAAATAGAACAGAGGCAAAAATACATCAATATTTTTGTCCCTGTAAAGTATTTGTGTAATGTTTTTGTGTCATGTGGTGTGAGGTATGTACTTACGGTCTCAGAGCCAGAATTGGGGCGAGGAAGTTCAGCCGGTCATAGTAGATATATTTGCGCTTGACATGGCCAGCATCCCCACTCCTGGACCGCTGCTGGCGTTCCCAGCGGTACTGGTCCCGGATGCTTCTCCACCGTTTCATCACATCTTCCACTGCAATGTGACAGGAAAGATTGTCAAAATCACATATTTGAGAGGTCACATTTTCAAACAGTAGTCTAGGCATGGGGCCTTATGGGGTGTGCGTTCTACCCATGGTGGCATATGTAATTGAGCCGATACCCAGGGTCTCATTAGCTCCCCTGAAACTAATTTTAGTGGCTAGGAGGATGAGGAGCTTGTGGCCTAACCCCTAATTATGGCTGTGTGAAGCCACGTGTCACATCCTAATGTAACGGCCTCATGAGGCTAATAAAAGTACATGCACAGGAAGGGGGGGCTGATTGTAGATTCATTTTATAGCGCACGCTAACGTTAATTATATTTTTATGGTTGCACTTACGAATTTTATGCTGCTCATCACGTGGTCTGTCACCAAAGTCATGGTACATCTGGCGACAGATGCGCCTCCATGACGCCTCCTTTCTTGTGCGGTTCGCATAGTTTGCGTCGCGTGGGTCCCATATTTCTGGACGCTCCTGCACCAGCACAATTAGCATCTCTACATTAATATATGTGGACACCATGCTGCTGCTGTACTCCGTGGAGGCGTACTTCCTGGATGTCTGGAGCGCTTTTTGAGCTCATTTGCATGTCTAGGCTTCCTGATGATGGATTGGCCCATTTCCTGTTCACCAGCCAAAAGACCTGCGTATTGCTCGCAGGTCACACGTGTGTTCCGTGTGTAATGCGTATTTTTTGCGCACCCATAGACTTGCATTGGCGTACTACGGGCGTAGTACGCTGACATTCGCAGCATGCTGCGAGTGGCACGGAGCGTAGGATACGGAGGAGAAATATACGCCTGGTGCGAGTGACCCCATAGAGAATCATTTGTCCGTGTCTAATGCGTGCTTTTAGCGCCTCTCACTCTCCCGTATTCCTCGCCAGTGTGACTCCGGCCTAAAGGTATTTCTGGACTTGTCTTTGAAAGAGCTACATGTGCATATACTGTACATAGTTTGGGGGTGAAATCCTGCTGACAGAGTCTCTTTAAATATAAGATGTTTCAAATGAAAGTCCATATGAGCATCTAAGAGCAGAGAATTAATTTTTTTTTTTTTTTTTTTGCACCAGAAGTGCACAAATGTTATCTATAATATTTTAGGGTATTTTACTACCTGAGGTCCTAAAATTGACTTTTTTTTATTATTTTAGGTGGAATTTATGAAAAAGTTCTCTCCAGCACAAGAAGGAAATCTATCTTTCTGGCAGCATGTTTCCCTGTCAGCCCTACCAAGGGCTTTGACACTGCAGGTTCAAACTGGCCTGTTGACAGCAGGATTTTCCCAATGCAGAAAATTACTTAAAAGCATGTTCACAATTGAGGACATAAAGCAGTTGGTAAGATTGTGTTTGACACTTGCTCTCCATTCTGTACTGGTTTTGTGTAATTGACTCTATGTACTGTAAATAACATACCCAGTAGTTGACACTACACTAGTTTTCATTTGCATGTATGAGGGATGAGGTTATTTTACCAAAAACTGCAGTAAAATTCTACTTGGCAACTAAAATACTTACTTGGGCCGACCCCCTAGCAGTAAAAATAATTTTTCCCCCCTCTTAGTAATTGCAGCTCTTCTTTGGTACAAATTGAAACAAATGTTACTTTGTAAAATTCTTATTTTGATTACCCCTCAGTTTTCTATCACTGTTAGCGGGGTTGTTATGATTATTGAAAAAATCCTAAATGTATCCTTCACAATGATGTTGTCTTCAGCAGCCATGAAATGCTGCTTTCAGTTGCTGATGCACCGCAATATTCAGATATCAAACCAAAGCAGATGTATATTGGGTGTGACTAGGCTCATAAACCAAAAAGAAAAAGCAACCCTTAAAATTTAACTTTTAATACTTAACCCCTTAACGACCAGGGGCATTTTTGGTTTTGCATTTTTTTTGCTCCCCTTCTTCCCAGAGCCATAACATTTTTATTTTTCTGTCAATATGGCCATGTGAGGGATTGTTTTTTGCGTTATGAGTTGTACTTTTGAACGACACCTTTGGTTTTACCATGTCATGAACTAGAAAACAGGAAAAAAATTGCATGTGCGGTGAAATTGCAAAAAAAGTGCAATCCCACACTTTTTTATTTGGCTTTTTTGATAGGTTCACTAACTGCTAAAACTGACCTGCTATTATGATTCTCTAGGTCATTACGAGTTCATAGACACCAAACGTGTAGGTTCTTTTTTATCTAAGTGGCGTACAAAAAAATTGCAAATTTTGTAAAAAAAAAACAAAAAATAGAAAAACAAAAGTTGCCATTTTCCCAGACCCATAGCGTTTCTATTCTTCGGGATCTGGGGTCAGGTGAGGGCTTATTTTTTGCATGCCAATCTGATGTATTTATTGATACGATTTTAGTGAAGATACGTTCTTTTGATCACCCGTTATTGCATTTTATTGAAATTTTGCAGCGTCCAAAAAACGTAATTCTGGCGTTTTCAATCTTTTTTCCTCTCTATGCAATTTACCGATTTTATTAATTATTTTTTTATATTGATAGATCGGGCAATTTTGAACGCAGCGATACCAAGTGTATGTATATTTGATTTTTTTTTAATTGTTTTATTTTGAATGGGGTGGAAAGGGGGGTGATTTGAACTTTAATATTTTATTTTTTTAATATTTTTATAACCATTTTTTTTTTTACTTTAATAGTCTCCATGGGGGACTAGAAGCTGCACTTGTCCGATCGCCTCTGCTACATAGAGCAGGGCTGCAGTCCTGCTCTATGTAGCAGATATCCTCACTTGCTATGAGCGCCAACCACCAGGCGGCGATCATAGTGATCCAGCAATGACAAGCACAGCGGTCTTCTCCTGACCCTGGGTTGTCATGCCGACCCATCGGGAGCACGCGGTCATGTGACAGGACACCAATAGAAGGAGGAAATGACGCGCTTCCTGCGCATGCATGTTAAATGCCGCTGTCAAGAGCTTGACAGCGGCATTTAACATGTTATCTGCCTCAGGTGAATGGCGATTTCACCCACGGCTGTTCCGGGCACATGTCAGCTGTACAGATCAGCTCTCATATCCCGGAAAAGGTGCGGGCTCATTGCCGGAGCCCGCACAAAAAAGGAGGAGGTGTCCAATAACGGACTATGTCCGTCATTGGACGTTAAGGGGTTAATATAATTAAAAAATTCCAAAAAATATGCAAGAAAAATACAAGTAGCACCTCCCATGCATTTGGAGCAGGGGAATGTTGTCAGGGAGTTAGGTAGAATGGACAGTGTGGTGTAACAATCCCTACAATGGCCCTTCTGATTCCCTAATAGACTGATCACATACCTAGCAGCAGAGGTTGGCACTCTAAAATTCGATATGATTCCCCCGCTCAACGTCCGCAATCCCTTAAAATCCCTGCAACCCCCTACTTCTAAACCCCTACCAGCAAAAAAAACCCACATGCCCACAATAGAACTGGTTGTCTATGGTCTCACTATGTTGTGTCTAGAAGATCTCTAATGCTTGAAGGCCATTAAACATGAGGTTAATGTGGCTATGGACAACCTTTATTTAGTAATAATGGCTACCTTCACAGCTATAACACAGTCAAGTGTATAATAAAGTGCATAAGTGTACAGTGTAAACAGTAAAATACCACAGGTATATATAAAACACCTTTCAGATACAGATTGGAAGTGCAATATACAGAAAAAAAAATTTCTTTTGAGATCATAGAGAGTTCATTTCAAATTCAAAAATTGGATCACAGTGGATTACTTATCTGGTTGAAGTAACCTCCAGTGTTGATGTCCCTAGTCCCTACACGCTTTGCCCTCTCCTGTTATTGGGGCTCATCGGGGGACCATGAATAGGAGTGTGCCATAGTAGCAAAAGAGATGGGTGTGCTGAGAATGACTCATTTTATAATGAGGCTACCGTAATTACCTCTTCCGGTCTGTTAGTGCATATGAGGGAGGGGTAAGGTATCCCAATCCCATAATTGCCTTATCCCCCTTACTTTTTTCCCTTTTTCACGCTTCTCTGCCTTTCCGGTTTCATTCCCAGCACATATTCCGATCAGTGGAACGCACCCGGCCTTGCTATTGTTCCATCTCGGCCGTGCTGTGCGTCAACTTCTGGTCCGGCCGCATCTACTTCTGGAAGTTGGAACGCAAGTGCTTCTCAACATTAGGGACATGTGCAGTACGTATTGGTCTCAATTGCTGTGTATCTCCTTCCGGTCAGGCCGCATCTAATTCCGGAGATTGGAACGCAAATGCGTCTCAACATTAGCAACATGCGCAGTACGTGTTGGTCTCAAATGCCGTATTATTGTGTTCTCACTATCTGGATACCTTAAGGCATGACTCTTTTAAATATGGGTACCCCATACCCATAAAACAGAGTGCATATTAGGTCATTGTGGAGTGGGGGCCCAGGCATGGGTTAAACATGATTCCCACCCAACACACAATGTAGAAAAATGAGAAGTGCATACAATGCCACTGGTGCCAAATTAGTCCAGGGCCTCTTCAAAACCATTTTGATTGGTTAATTGGATTAAAGGGGATAGTTGATCAGAAATATACGTTACAAGTAGGCTTAAATGAAGCTGGTGAAGTTGAGCTGTTCGTTTAAGCCTCCAGGACTCATACTCTCCAACCAAAAGATCCACCTGCACTTCCTTTGCAAAATCTTATTGTCCAAGTCACCCTGTCGATAGATGGATTCACTACTTCTATAACCCTCAAAGTGATACTGTCAAAATCTCACCATGTTGGGAATTTACGTGTCTAGCTAACGGGGTATCTCTTTTATTTCGGACTAGCTGAAGAGCCCGGCGCTGCCCAGGCATAGTAACTAACTGTGGTTAGTTATAGCAAATTATAATTATCCTCCATCCCATAGTCCCGTGCCCATATACCTATCATACATATCCACGATCCCATAGGCCCGTGCCCATATACCCATCATACGTATCCTCCATCAGATAGTCCCATGCCCATATACCCATCATACATATTCTCCATCCCATAGTCCCGTGCCCATATACCCAACATACATATTCTCCATCCCATAGTCCCATGCCCATATACCCATCATACATATTCGCCATCCCATAGTCGAGTGCCCATACACCCATCACACATCCTTCATCTCATAGTCCCATGCCCATATACCCATCATACATATCCTCCATCCCATAGTCCCGTGCCCATATACCCATCATACATATCCGCCATCCCATAGTCCCAAGCCCATATACCCGTCATACATATCCTCCATCCCATAGTCCAGTGCCCATATACCCATCACACATTCTCCATCCCATAGTCCCGTACCCATATACCCATCATACATATCCTCCATCCCATAGTCCAGTGCCCATATACCCATCACACATCCTCCATCCCATAGTCAACCATTATGACATCATAATGAGTGGCGGGGCTTGCAACCTATGATGACATCAGCGTCGCCATGGCAACCATTATGACATCATAATGAGGGGCGGGGCTTGATACACACACACTTTCCCCATTATGTAGATAGGGGCAAAATTGTTTGGTGAATTGGAACACGCGGGGTTAAAATTTCGCCTCACAACATAGCCTAGGACACTCTCGGGGTCCAGACGTGTGACTGTGCCAAATTTTGTGGCTGTAGCTGCGACGGTGCGGATGCCAATCCCGGACATACATACATACACACACTTGAGCTTTATATATTAGATATCCCCGGGATGTTCCTCTATTCTGACACATAGCTGTCTCTTCGTTTTTCCCACATAGTCCATGAGACATAAACAGTTACACAGATAAACCACTCCTTCCATTTTGCATTTGTTTTTATATATTTTCTTGGTCACTGAGCCTTGAAAAGTATTGGATGATGTAATGCATCTACAAAAGCTGCAGTGTCCAAATATGAGGGTTCCCACCGATCTGTCTCTAGCTGTGTGCCAGCTCTTTTTGAAGGTGAAAAAGGCTGGAGGGCACCACTGCTAGGGATCACCCGTTGCACGCTCAAAAATTAGTACTCTAACCAACAAGAAGAACAATAGCGTGCAATAAACAGGGATCACCAAGAGAATAATAGTAAGAAGTGTACAAATTTTATTAAGCGACAATACAAACACTGCAAAAATTTAAAAACATTTAAAAATTGCATAATGCAAACAAGATAGTACATTGACCCACAATAGGGTCATGCCCCTGACACACCCTAAATGACCTTAGAACGCCCAAGTGTCAGATCAGCATATAGATGTATAGTACCAACATTAATCCATAATATTTATTTATGTATGTACCAAGGTTGACATAAAACCTATAGTCTGGATGGTACAATATAGCTAGACATATGGGAGATGCATAGCTGCGCACGTTATAAAGACAAAAAGCAGCAAATGTAAAATAACCTGCTGATAGGTCACATAAAAGGAATGAGTTTCTGTTTAAAGGGACAAATTATATTTTTGCCCCTAAGATGCAGAAAATCCCCCAATGGGAAAACAAAGAACCCTGTGATCAATACCCAATATATACAGGGTCTGTGCGAGGCAAAAACCTATGAATAACACCGGTGTCTGAGTGTTCAAACTGGCAAATGAAAATGATGTTGCTCCATCTAATTTAGATTCAAAGAACCATAATTAAAGAACAAACCACTGTTGGAACATGTGGTATTAATAGGTTACCATTTGGGAATACAGGTAAATTTTGGCCATTCAGGTAAAATTGTCCCCTAAATAGGGAGACAGATAAGCCTATGTAGCCTTGGCCTGTAGTGATTCCCTGAGTGGGGAGGCAAATGAAGGAGCCCATACAACCTGTACTAATGAACGGAACCTGCACGGAGCTTGGCCAGCAAAGACACCGGTGTAATAATGGAGTGGAGGAAGCAAGGGCACAGGAATGCCCTACGCGTGTCACCAGAACACTGGCTTCTTCAGGGGCAGTCTTTTTGAAGGGTCATAATGGCTGTTTACAACTTGACCCTTAATTGATCTCCCTCTTCTATAAGTGATTGATGGATATGGGGAAATCCATTTAACAAAGTCAGGGTCAGTTTTTAAAATACCCCAGTGCTTTCTCAGGATTCCCATCACTTTCATTTGTTGGTCATCATAAACCCCAATTAATCTAGTTAAGTGATGCTCATTGTTTCTTGAGCGTGGGTTTAGTAGTGTAGACCTTTCTATAATTCAGGCATCCTGACAGACTTCGTCTATCAGTGCTCTAGGATAGGCACGGTCACAGAACCTTTTCCTCAGGTCATTGGCTTTATTGTGATAGTCAATACCCAAGGAGCAGTTCCTTATCAATCTCAGGAACTGCCCCTTGGGGATGCCACATTTGAGAGGGAACATGAGCAAAAGCTCCAAAAAAATACAACAAAAGGTCCAAAGATAATAGAATAAAAAATAAATTTTATTAATACATTACTTGTAGACAGATCACAAGTAAGGGAACAAGGGGACAATGAATTGTGTCACATCCACAACTGCATGGGTATAGCAAAAAGAGAGTGCTGGACCTAGTGAGGCCTAACTGGCTGAAATACTAATCAATATACTGTAATAAAATTAAAGTCAGCCATGTCCTCAGGAAGAGTAGACAATAAAATATACATCCACTTAATCAATAGCAGTTGCTCACTTCATGTATAAGGAGAATCCTGTGTGACCAAATGCAAGCAACATAATGAAAGTGAAAGTAGAGTAGTGTGTTATGGATGAGTCACCGAAGGAGGAAAAAACAAAAATAATAGCTAAGTCCAGAAAATCAGAGAAGTTGGAAGCTATCGGATTGCAGACCCCTGAACCTATCCACAACAACTAGCAGTAGCCGTGGGGGGTTCCTACAGTGCCCTAGACCCCTCGATCACAGCCGGAGAACTAAATTAGCCTAAAGACAGAAAGGGGAAATCTAAACTGCCCCAGAGCAGACCCCAAAGCAATAGGCAGCCCCCAACATATAATGACTGTGAAGCAAGATGAAAAACACTAACACAGATAGAAAGATAGGTTGAGCAAATGATGGGGCCCAAGCTAACTAAATAGCACAGGATAGAAAAGCTGCTGTCTGCAATCCGCAAAAACCCTATCCAAAAATGAACCAACAGACTGATAGGAAAAACAGGCCCTGAAGTCGCTAGGCTTCAAAAAGACTATATCAGCACTCAGGTATATTCTGAAGACAGAGCCAGAGATCAACAGATCAGAGACAAAAATGGAATTCAGCTCACCCCCGGCCGGGGATGGCTGAACTCCAAAAAACAAGGCAAACAAAACAAAACTTAGCTTTGAGAAGCAGAAATCAGACTGGTCTCCAAGAATCCAGCAGGAAAATCACCGGCAAGGCAGCAGGGCGTCGGCTGCCTTATATCCAGTCATCAGTTCCTGTGACCCAGTCATCATCTACCTGCTCAGCTGTTTGGTAATCAGCCTCACTACCTTCCTTCGCCAGAAGAGGGAGTTCATCAGACCTCGCTGGTGAAGGGAAAAATGAAATCACAACAGTAGTGTATACCTGAGGGGCGACTGCCAGAGGCTTCCCAGTGTCCAGACACCCACCCCGACACGCGTTTCGGAGGGTCAGTCCTTCATCAGGACGAAGGTTGCGGGGCAAACGACAAACCAGCTTGAAGTATGCCTCTTTCCTCCGTGGTTAAAATGTGATTGGACAAATTGATGATGTCATTTTTACCTTCACTGCCCTTTTGACATTTCAGTATACCCTCCCTTATTACCTCATTTATTTGTTGTGAAGTACTGTACGTCCCCGAAGGTGGCAAACGTATATCCCTGTTCTCTAAAAAGGATGGAGTGGCTGAGGAGGGACCCGAGGATGATGTATATGTATTGCCCTGTTCCCTGGTCCCCACCTTCTTCCCATGTTTCTTCGTTTCCCTCTGCCCCTTGATCTTCTAAAGGGTCTATAGGGCTCCCTGGAATGATAATCAGGGTCTGATGACTAAAGGTCAGAAGAAGAAATATCAGTCGTGGTGGTTGGTCTTGTGATATTATATATATTACTTAAAGAGGGATATTCATATTTTTTTCTTTGAATTCTGTAAGATCTCTAATGAATTTTTTTATGCTTTCTATCCTTTAGAGTCAGTTGATATTTGTCCACCGCTGATTTCAAGTTTTCTTCTTGATTTGCAAAGTCAGGTGCCGTTTTATATCTCAAAATATTGTCAATTTGTTCTTTTAGTTTTTTGACAAATTTTCAAAGGTCACCTTTTCTCCTTCGCCTCATCTGGGGACACAGAGACTGTGGGTGTATGCTTCTGCCGCTAGGAGGCTGACACTAAGTGAAAAAAGAGGTTAGCTCCACCTCCGCAGTATACACCCTCACCCCTATTGCGGGCAGAAATCAGTTTTTTGCTTAGTGTCCATGGAGGCACACGTTTGGTTTTTTTCTCCAGACTTTTTTCATCTTTTTCCCATGAAGATGTGACAGGGGCAGCGAATCCTATTGAAAGGGTCCGATTTCCCCAAACCAACAACGGGCGAGCACGTGAGAGTGTCACCTCCACGTATCCTCTCCCGCGTCGTGGGACACAATGCCGGACTTAGCCCTGACCACCCCTAGGTATTGAAACCATGGGCTGTACAGAGGCACAAGACTAGTCCGTGCGGCCCCCACTGCTCCATCAATTCTTAGACTCCGGTGCTGCGGACGGTCCTTCTCCTCACACCCTGAAGGGGTTAGATGGAGCTAGGTTGCCTGCACTGTCCTATTTTTTATCAAGGCCCCCTCACATTCCTGCGCACAGGCTGAAGAGGATCATCGGTAAGGAGAGGGTCTGGTAGGGCTCCTGCAAAAATCCGAGGGCTGGAGCCCCAGCCGGCGGAAGTCACCGGCCACGCAAGGCAAGAGTGGCTGGATCCGTCAGGCGGCGCCGCGCCGGTTAGTAGTGCCATGTTTTGTCAGCGCCATGGAACCGCGTGCCCCCCCCGTCGGGTAGGGGAAAAATTGAGGCCGCGGCCGGAAGTCCCGCCCCTGGAGCCGCGCGTCACTTCCGGCGGCCCGCACTGGGCGGCGGCGAAGAAATTTAGGCCCCGGCTCCGGAGTGCGGCTAGGCCGCAGAGCGAAAGCACCGCCCCTAGAGCGGTTTTTACATGCTGGCTCACTCCCACAGCTGGTGGCGTGCGATTTGAAGAAACAGCGAGGACGGGGGGGGTGCAGGACTGGGGTAAGTGCTGCCCCAGAGGCCACGCTACAGGGAAAACGAGGTGCTACCACCTCCCCACATCCCCAGCAGCGGACAGATACAGTATGTCTGAAAAGGCAAAGATGCACATGCTCTTTTACGCTGCATGCATCTCTTGTCGGGCTGCGTATCCGCGGGCGCAGAGCAAGCGATTATGCGAAGCCTGTGAATCCGAACGCGCCCAGGAGCCCTCCCCTGTGACCGCGAACAATGTGTCAAATCCCCTGTAGTGGGCCTGATCACTGTCGTAGTCCATGGCGTCGCTTACGAGAGCAATGGAGTCCCTTCAGGCCCCAGATAGAGGCAGGGACGATGGCTCGCCGGCCTCAGAGGGAACCTCCATCTCACAAAAGCCTCCGGCCTGCAGGGGCCGCTCTCACTCCAGGCAGACCCGGAGGAAACGAATCCACACGGTGTCACCCTGTCCATCCGGTGCCTTGGCATCCGTAAGCTCTGCTTCTCGCTCCCCGTTACCAGTGGTTGATAGCGAGCAGACCTCATATGAGGCATCAGGGTCAGCACTCGCTCCCTCGTTCGCAGGAACTTGGGTAGCCAAGGCTATGATATCATGGTCAGAGACATTATACAAGGTTGCTCAGGAGCAGGATCTACCTGCAGAGATTTCGGAGGTCGCAGGTCAGATGGCGATGGCCGGAGACTATGTAATCACTGCGTCTTTGGATGCGGACAATTTCTTGGCACTTGCTGCCACTAATGCAATTTCGATCAGAAGAGCCGATTCTTCTTCTAAGAAGTACTTGACTTCCATGCCTTATCAGTGCGGCCGCCTATTTGGGGAGAAGTTGGATCAACTTATCTCCGACTCCACAGGAGGAAGGAGCGGGTTTCTCCCTCAACAAAGCATCAAACCGCTTTTTCGTCACCCGTTTCAGGCACGTTCTCGGGCCTTTTGCAACAACGGGTGGACTACAGCGGCCAATTCCGCCGCCTCAGGCCGCCCCAACCAGTATAAGGGAGCGGCAGGTCTCATATAGAGCCAACCCATTGGGGAGATTGCGTACTCAGCAGCCCAGATCGAGGGGATCCAGATCCCAAAGATCGTTGGCCAAATGGCTCAAGGCCTTTACCAGACGACATCGGCAAGGTGAGCGGCTGCCTACTCTGGTTGTTCCACGTCTGGGCCAGTGTCGCTCACGATGCATGGGTAAAGGAATTAGTGGCCTCAGGTTATAAAATAGAATTTTTCAGATACCCGCTAAGACGGTTTTTTCTTTCCCGGCTTCCCAGAGTGGATGCCCAGGCAAGGGCTCTATTGGGAGCCATCAAATCGCTCCAGCACAATGGAGTCATTGTTCCAGTACCGGGACACGAAAGAGCTCAGGGGTTCTATTCCAACCTTTTTTGCGGTTCCCAAAAAGGACGGGTCTGTCAGGCCTGTTTTGGACCTGAAGCTTTTGAACAAATTCATCGGGATCAGACATTTCCGGATGGAGTCTCTCCGGTCAGTCATATTGGCCATTGAGCAGGGAGAATTCTTGGCCTCAATAGATATCCAGGATGCATATCTGCATATTTCCATGTTTCCTCCTCATCAGAGGGTTCTACGCTTCGCCATCAGCGATCTACATTTTCAGTTCGTAGTACTACCCTTCAGGCTAGCCACGGCCCCAGAGTGTTCACAAAGGTTATGGCAGTCGTCATGGCCATATTGCATTCTCGAGGCATAGTCATCTTGCTTTATCTGGACGACCTCTTGGTCATAGGCCCTTCAATACGGGCATGCGAAGAAAATGTCAAAATCACGCTAGATACTGTTGCCCCCTTAGGGTGGTTGGTCTATGCGAAGAAGTCATCCCTTGTGCCAGCTTAAAGGATCTCCTTCCTAGGAATGATTCTCGACACTCGCCGAGGGTTGGTAATTCTCCCTCAGGAAAGGGTGCGAGTGCTCCGGCAGGGAGTCCGGACACTTCGGCAACCAGTCCCTCATACCATCCGATCCAGGATGAGGAGTCTAGGGAAAATAGTGGCCGCAATGGAAGCGGTACGGTTTGCCCAGTTCCATCTTCGCCCCCTGCAGCACGCCTCAGCTGGGGACAAGAATCCCTTCACGCTCGATCGGCTGTGCCGACTGTCTTTTCAAGTCAGGCAGTCGCTCAGATGGTGGTTAACCAGTTCCTCTCTGACCCAGGGGAAACCTTTCCCCCCAGACCATTGGGGTGATGACAACCGACGCCAGTCTCCTCGGCTGGGGAGCGGTGTTTCGCCACCTCACGACCCAGGGATGGTGGTCGCCACAGGAGGCACACCTCCCGATCAACTTAATAGAGATATGAGCAATTGGGCTGGCTCTGCAAAAGTTTCATCACTTTCTAGCAGGCCGCCCCGTCCGGATTCAGTCGGACAACGCCACGGCTGTGGCTTACATAGGGCACCCGCAGCAGAGCAACCATGCGCGAGGTGAGGCACGTTCTGAAGTGGGTCGAAGCAAACCACTTGGTGTTTTCGGCTGTCCACATCCCGGGCGTGGAAAATTGGGCGACAGATTTTCTCAGCCGGCAGGATCTTGCGTCCGGAGAGTGGTCTCTACATCCCGAAGTCTTCTGGCAGATTTGTCAGCTGTGGGAAACTCCGGATGTGGACCTGATGGCGTCCAGAGTGAGCACCAAGGTGCCCACATATGTCACTTGGGCCAGGGACCCGTAGGCAATCGCTGTGGACGCGTTGGTTCTGCCATGGAACCAGTTTTGCCTCCCATATCTATCTCCTCCGCTGCCACTACTTCCGAGAGTCGTCAAGAAGATCAAGACGAAAGGGGGGCCCGGCAATTCTGCTGGCCTCGGATTGGCCTTGTCGAGCGTGGTATGCAGATCTAATGCTGCTACTCGCCGACATCCCTTGGCGCCTACCAGAGCGCCCGGATCTAATTTCTCAACTGCCGATTTGCCACCCGAACTCAGGGTCCCTGTGTTTGACGACATAGCCGTTGAATCTTGGATTCTAACCCCGGCGGGGTTCGGGAGCAAGGTGGTCGCTACAATGATTAGCACACGGAAGCCTGCTTTCAGCACGAATATACCACCACACCTGGAAGGTGTTCTTCGCTTGGTGTTGAGGCCGCGGTGTTTCTCCGCTGAGATTCTCGATCCCCAACATCTTGGCTTTTCTCCAGTCGGGCCTAGACTCGGGCCTGGCCCCAAGTTCCCTCAGGAGACAAATATCGGCCTTACCCGTCCTGTTCCAGTGCAGAATTGCTACCAATATGCAGGTGAAGACTTTCATCCAGGACATCTCCCATTTGGTACCTCCCTATAAGGCGCCTATGGGCGCCTGGGACCTTAACCTGGTCCTAAGTGTTCTGCAGGAAGCTCCATTTGAACCACTTCAGGATGTCTCTTTGAGGTACCTGTCCGGGAAAGTGGCATTCCTAGTGGCCATCACTTCTATCAGGCGGGTTTCAGAGCTGGCGGCCCTATCCTGCCGAGCTCCGTTCCCCTTTTTCCATAAGGATAAGGTGCTGCTCAGACCAGCCCCTCCTTTTCTCTCGAAGGTCGTGTCCTCTTTTCACATTAATGAAGATGTTGTCTTGCCTTCATTTTGTCCAACACCGGTGCACCGTGTGGAAAAGGCTCTGCACACGTTAGACCTGGTAAGAGCCCTCCGGAGGTACGTGTCGAGGAAGGCACCCTTTCGCTAGACGGACACGCTGTTCATACTCCCTGAAGGGCGCAGGAAGGAACTCGCTGCCTCAAAATTGACCATAGCCAGATGGATTCGTTTGGCTATTCAGGAGTCCTACCGCATTAGAGGCGCGCCGATTCAAGCAGGTATCAGAGCGCACTCTACCCGGGCAGTGGGCGCCTCTTGGGCGCTTCGGCATCAGGCTTCGACGTAACAGGTTTGCAAGGCACCAACCTGGTCTAGCCTGCACACATTTGCCAAACATTACAATATCCATACTCAGGCCTCGGCGGATGCGAGCCTGGGTAGAAGGATTCTCCAAGCAGCGGTGGCGCACCTTTAAACAAGAGGTGCATGTAGCTTGGATCGGTGAGTCAATCTCCACCCAGGGACTGCTTTAGGACATCCCACAGTCTCTGTGTCCCCCAATGAGGCGAAGGAGAAACAGGGATTTTTGTGATAACTCACCGTAAAATCCTTTTCTCCGAGACGCTCATTGGGGGACACAGCACCCACCCTATCAGCCAAGTTGGCTCTTGTTTTGTTTAAATTAATATATGTTTACTTATTGGATATAAGGGTGGTGTTTTTTTCTTTGGACGTGTTGTACCTGTTTTAAGGTTGTTTTTTGTTGTCCTCCTACTGCTTTGGCACCAAACTGATTTCCGCCCGCAATAGAGGCGAGGGTGTATACTGCGGAGGAGGAGCTATCCTCTTTTTTTTCACTTAGTGTCAGCCTCCTAGCAGCAGAAGAATACACCCACAGTCTCTGTGTCCCCCAGTGAGCGTCTCGGAGAAAAGGATTTTACGGTAAGTTATCACAAAAATCCCTGTTTCTTCTAAAAGGATTTGCATAAATCTTAGAGATGAGGCTATAGATTATTTTTCCCACTTTTCCAGCAAATTCACAGATCTACTTCTTAATGCTGGAGAAATGTAAATTCTTAGCCCTCTTAGCACAGTTCCCTGTTTGATATAGTTGTCTAATGACTGTTCCTCCCACCACGACTTGATATTTTCTTTGTATGTAATCAGGCAGGAGTTCATCAAAGTCCTAAGGTTTGGCCTTGTAGGTGTAGTGTTGTCTCCCACAGCTTCAGAGAACACTTCGCTTGCCTCATCAAGTCTTTATTTGTGTTTAAAGGTCTTGATAGAAACCCTGTCATATCATTCAGAAATAAAACCAAGGCAGGTGTATATTGGGTGTGATTAGGGGTTTATGTTTATCCCATGTCTGGGCCCCCACTCCACAATGACTTAATATGCACTCCGTTTTATGGGTATGGGTTACTTATATTTAAAAGAGAGAGTCATGCCTTCAGGTATCTATCAGATAGTGAGAACACAATAATGTGGCATTTGAGACCAACACGTACTGCGCTTGTTACTAATGTTGAAACGCACTTGCGTTCCAACCTCAGGAATTAGATGCGGCTGGACCAGACAGAGATACACAGCAATCGAGATCAATACATACTGCACATGTCCCTAATGTTGAGACGCACTTGTGTTCCAACTTCCGGAAGTAGATGCGGCCGGACCGGAAGTGGATAAACAGCGCGGCCGAGATGGAACGAAAGCAAGGCCACATGCGTTTCTGTTTTGTAACAGATTCAAGTGATTGTGATGAATAAGAAATGCTCACACGTGACTTGATAAAACTAAATTGAATTTACTTAATAATAAGATTAAACAATAAAGTAAAACACATACATGTGCATCAAAAAACAAGCATTTTCATAAATTTTATTATTAAGGTAGAAGTCCTTGAGCCTCTGTCTATCTCGCTCTCTGGAATCTCTGTATGTCACATCTACAATCTCTGCTGTCTCTCTCCCCCTCAGAGTTCAGTCCCCTTTTTATATGTTAAAAATGTACATTGAAACTTCTCTAAAGGCTTTGATGTCCCAAGATACTGTATGTGTACTGGAGACTTAAACAGCCTTTATCTATATTTATGTTATATATATAAAAACGAGTGTATGTATGTGTGTGTGTGTGTGTGTGTGTGTGTGTGTGTGTGTGTTTCAAGCCCCGCCCCTCATTATGATGTCATAATGGTTGCCATAGCGATTACAATGTCATAATAGGTTGCAATGGTGACAGTGATGTCATAATGGTTGCCATTGTGACGATTATGACATAATAGGTTGTCATGGCGAAGATGATGTCATAATGGGTATAAAGGCATGTAACTATGGGATGGAGGATGTGTGATGGGCATATGGACACGGGACTATGGGATGGAGGATATGTATGATGGGTATATGGTCATGGGACTATGGGATGGCAAATATGTATGATCGGCATGGTACTATGGGATGGAGGATGTTTGGGTATATGGGCACGTGACTATGGGATTGCGGATATGTTTGATGGGTATATGGGCATAAGACTATGGGATGGCGGATATGTATGTTGGTTATATGGGCACTTGAAAGTTAGTTACTATGCCCGGGCAACGCCGGGCTCTTCAGCTAGTGTGTATGTTTGTATATATTAATGTGTGTGTGTATCAAGCTATGCTGCCATGGTTACTATGATGTCATAATAGGTTGCAATAGCGATGATGGTGTCATAAAGGTTGCCATGGTGAAGATGATGTCATAATAGGTTGCCATGGCGACGATGCCTGGTTTGCTTTAAATTTATGGAAAATGTGTGATGCGTTTATAAGCACTGGACTATGGGATGGAGGATGTGTGATAGGTATATGGGCACTGGACTTTGGGATGGAGCATGTGTGATGGGTATATGGGCACTGAACTATGGGATGGAGGATATGTATGATGGGTATATGGGCACGGGAGTATGGGATGGAGGATATGTATGATGGGTATATGGGCACGGGACTATGGGATGGAGGATATGTATGATGGGTATATGGGCATGGGACTATGGAATGGAGGATATGTATGATGGGAATATGGGCACTGGACTATGGGATGAGAAAATGTATGATGGGTATATGGGAACTGGGCTATGGGATGGAGGATAATCATTATAATTTGTTATAACTAACCACAGTTAAGGCCCGGTCACACACAGCGAGATCGCTGATTTTGTGACGTCACAGCAATCTCGCCAGTGACATCGCTGTGTGTGACACACATCAGCGACTGGCTTCCCCGCCGGGTATCGCTGATCGTGCAGGATCGTCCTGGGCCATTTTTTGATCGTTGGTCTCCTGCTTGCTAGCACGCATCACTGCGTATGGCAGCGGTCTCCAGGGTAACCAGCGGGGATCCAAGATCCTCGCGGCTCTTAGAAACCCGCTATTTACCCTAGATACCAGTTTGCTCGCTGGTCCTGATCACTGGTGAGTCTGTCTAACGATGTCCCAGCGATCCCATCCACGTCAGATCGTTGGTGGGATCACTGGGACATCATTGTGTGTAACTGGGCCCTTGGTTACTATGCCCAGGCAATGCTGGGCTCTTCAGCATGTCTCACATATAATTAACAAGATGATTTCTCTGGAAAAGAGGTTTGAATGTCAAAGGTCCTTTTGTTAGAAGATAAGTGTAAATGACCGAGTCATTTACATTCTTTGGTTAGAAGATAAGTGTAAACATTGTAATCCCTGGACAGTTGACTATCTGATTTTAATTTTCAATGACCTTTTGAGTGTTGAAACCATTAAAAATAACTCTTACTACAGTTCCACTGATCAGCACATGTGCTGGGAATGAAACCGGAAGGGCTGAGAAGCGTGAACAAAGGAAAAAGTAAGGAGAATAAGGGAATTCTGTGATTGGGATACCTCGCCCCTCCCTGATACGGACTAACAGACCGGAGGAGGTAATTACAGTAGACTCATTATAAATTGAGTCATTCTCAGCATACCCATACCCATCTTTTTTTGCGACTATGGCACACTCCTATTCATGGTCCCCTGATGAGCCCCAATAACAGGAGGGGCGAAACGTGTAGGGACAAGGGACATCAACACTGGAGGTTACTTCAGCCAGATACATAGGGTACGGAAAGTATTCAGACCCCTTTAAATTTTTCACTCTTTGTTTCATTGCAGCCGTTTGGTAAATTCAAAAAAGTTCATTTTTTTCTCATTTATGTACACTCTACATCCATCTTGACTGAAAAAAAAACAGAAATGTAGAAATTTTTGCAAATTTATTAAAAAAGAAAAAATGAAATATCACATGGTTATAAGTATTCAAACTAATTTCTCAGTATTGAGTAGAAGCTCCCTTTTGAGCTAGTACAGCTTGGGACTGAGGCAACAAGTTATCTACACCTGGATTTGGGTATCCTTTGCCATTCTTCCTTGCAGATCCTCTCCAGTTCCCTCAGGTTGGATAGTGAATGTTGGTGGATAGCTATTTTCATATCTCTCCAGAGATGCTCTATTGGGTTTAGGTCAGGGCTCTGGCTGGGCCAGTCAAGAATGGTCACAGAGTTGTTCCGAAGCCACTCCTTTGTTATTTTAGCTGTGTGGTCTTTGTCTTGTTGGAAGGTGACCCTTCGGCCAAGTCTTAGGTCCAGAGCACTCTGGAAAAGGTTTTCATCCAGGATATCTCTGTACTCGGCTGCATTCATGTTTCCTTCAATGGCAACCAGTCATCCTGTCCCTGCATCTGAAAACCACCCCAATAGCATGATGCTGCCACTACAATGTTTCACTGTTGGGATTGTATTGGGCAGGTGATTAGCAGTGCCTTGTTTTCTCCACACATACCGCTTAGAATTATCACCAAAAATGTCTATCTTCGTCTCACCAGACCAGAGAATCTTACTTCTCATAGTCTGGAAGTCCTTCATGTGTTTTTTAGCAAACTTTATGCAGGCTTTCATATGTCTGGCACTGAGGAGAGGCGTCCGTCGGGCGACTCTGCCATAAAGCCCTGACTGGTGGAGAGCTGCAGTGATAGTTGACTTTGTGGAACTTTCTCCCATCTCCCTACTGCACCTGTGGAGCTCAGTCATAGTGATCTTGGGGTTCTTTACGTCTCTCACCAAGGCTCTTCTCCCACGATTGCTCAGTTTGGCTGGACAGCCAGGTCTACAGTCATGGCCAAAAGTTTTGAGAATGACACAAATATTAATTTTTACAAAGTCTACTGCTTCATTTTTTCTAATGGCAATTTGCATATACTCCAGAATGTTATAAAGAGTGATCAGCTTAACAGCAATTACTTGCAAAGTCAATATTTGCCTAGAAAATGAACTTTATCCCCCAAAACACATTTCAACATCATTGCAGCCCTGCCTTAAAAGGACCAGCTAACATCGTTTCAGTGATTGCTCCATTAACACAGGTGTGGGTGTTGATGAGGACAGGGCTGGAGATCAATCTGTCATGATTAAGTAAGAATGACACCACTGGACACTTTAAAAGGAGGCTGGTGCTTGGCATCATTGTTTCTCTTCTGTTAACCATGGTTATCTCTAAAGAAACACGTGCCGTCATCATTGCACTGCACAAAAATGGCCTAACAGGGAAGAGTATCGCAGCTAGAAAGATTGCACCTCAGTCAACAATCTATCGCATCATCAAGAACTTCAAGGAGAGAGGTTCCCTTGTTGCCAAAAAGGCTCCAGGGCGCCCAAGAAAGCCCAGCAAGCGCCAGGACCGTCTCTTAAAAGTGTTTCAGCTGCGGGATCGGGCTACCAGCAGTGCAGAGCTTGCTCAGGAATGGCAGCAGGCAGGTGTGAGTGCATCTGCACGCACTGTGAGGCGGAGACTCTTGGAGCAAGGCCTGGTCTCAAGGAGGGCAGCAAAGAAGCCACTTCTCTCCAGAAAAAACATCATAGACAGACTGATATTCTGCAAGAGGTACAGGGAGTGGACTGCTGAGGACTGGGGTAAAGTCATTTTCTCTGATGATTCTCAACGCAAGCAATGACCAGCCAGGTCTTTCCCCGGGAAGGAACAACCACGGGAAGGGCAGTCTCCAATGAAGGAAACCACCTATGCCAAAACATGGTATCCATCCACAGACAGCTGTTTCGGGGTATTGCCCCTCATCAGTGTGGAGTAGGAAACTGGCTGGTAGGAGCAATGCCTAGTGAAAGACTGTGAAAAATGAGGATGAGTGAACTCATGGAGATCAACATCCAACACTGCGGAGACACCATCACGTGTTTCTCAACGCAGTGATTCTAGAGCACTGCCCCCATCCCTTATGGGAAATATGCAAAACATGCAAAACAGAAGCCGCGGAGACACCATCACATGTTTCTCAACGCAAGCAATGACCAGCCAGGTCTTTCCCCGGGAAGGAACAACCACGGGAAGGGCAGTCTCCAATGAAGGAAACCACCTATGCCAAAACATGGTATCCATCCACAGACAGCTGTTTCGGGGTATTGCCCCTCATCAGTGTGGAGTAGGAAACTGGCTGGTAGGAGCAATGCCTAGTGAAAGACTGTGAAAAATGAGGATGAGTGAACTCATGGAGATCAACATCCAACACTGCGGAGACACCATCACGTGTTTCTCAACGCAGTGATTCTAGAGCACTGCACCCATCCCTTATGGGAAATATGTAAGACACGTGGTGGTGTCTCCGCAGTGTTGGATGTTGATCTCCATGAGTTCACTCATCCTCATTTTTCACAGTCTTTCACTAGGCATTGCTCCTACCAGCCAGTTTCCTACTCCACACTGATGAGGGGCAATACCCCGAAACAGCTGTCTGTGGATGGATACCATGTTTTGGCATAGGTGGTTTCCTTCATTGGAGACTGCCCTTCCCGTGGTTGTTCCTTCCCGGGGAAAGACCTGGCTGGTCATTGCTTGCGTTGAGAAACATGTGATGGTGTCTCCGCGGCTTCTGTTTTGCATGTTTTGCATATTTCCCATAAGGGATGGGGGCAGTGCTCTAGAATCACTGCGTTGAGAAACACGTGATGGTGTCTCCGCAGTGTTGGATGTTGATCTCCATGAGTTCACTCATCCTCATTTTTCACAGTCTTTCACAAGGCATTGCTCCTACCAGCCAGTTTCCTACTCCACACTGATGAGGGGCAATACCCCGAAACAGCTGTCTGTGGATGGATACCATGTTTTGGCATAGGTGGTTTCCTTCATTGGAGACTGCCCTTTCCGTGGTTGTTCCTTCCCGGGGAAAGACCTGGCTGGTCATTGCTTGCGTGGAGAAACATGTGATGGTGTCTCCGCGGCTTCTGTTTTGCATGTTTTGCATATTTCCCATAAGGGATGGGGGCAGTGCTCTAGAATCACTGCGTTGAGAAACACGTGATGGTGTCTCCGCAGTGTTGGATGTTGATCTCCATGAGTTCACTCATCCTCATTTTTCACAGTGTTTCACTAGGCATTGCTCCTACCAGCCAGTTTCCTACTCCACACTGATGAGGGGCAATACCCCGAAACAGCTGTCTGTGGATGGATACCATGTTTTGGCATAGGTGGTTTCCTTCATTGGAGACTGCCCTTCCCGTAGTTGTTCCTTCCCGGGGAAAGACCTGGCTGGTCATTGCTTGCGTTGAGAAACATGTGATGGTGTCTCCGCAGCTTCTGTTTTGCATGTTTTGCATATTTCCCATAAGGGATGGGGGCAGTGCTCTAGAATCACTGCGTTGAGAAACACGTGATGGTGTCTCCGCAGTGTTGGATGTTGATCTCCATGAGTTCACTCATCCTCATTTTTCACAGTCTTTCACTAGGCATTGCTCCTACCAGCCAGTTTCCTACTCCACACTGATGAGGGGCAATACCCCGAAACAGCTGTCTGTGGATGGATACCATGTTTTGGCATAGGTGGTTTCCTTCATTGGAGACTGCCCTTCCCGTGGTTGTTCCTTCCCGGGGAAAGACCTGGCTGGTCATTGCTTGCGTTGAGAAACATGTGATGGTGTCTCCTCGGCTTCTGTTTTGCATGTTTTGCATATTTCCCATAAGGGATGGGGGCAGTGCTCTAGAATCACTGCGTTGAGAAACACGTGATGGTGTCTCCGCAGTGTTGGATGTTGATCTCCATGAGTTCACTCATCCTCATTTTTCACATTTTCTCTGATGAATCCCCTTTTCGATTGTTTGGGACATCTGGAAAACGGCTTATTCGGAGAAGATGAGGTGAGCGCTACCACCATTCTTGTCTCATGCCAACTGTCAAGCATCCTGAAACCATTCATGTGTGGGGTTGCTTCTCAGCCAAGGGAATGGGCTCTCTCTCAGTCTTGCATAAAACACAGCCATGAATAAAGAATGGTACCAGAATGTCCTCCGAGAGCAACTTCTCCCAACCGTCTAAGAGCAGTTTGGCGATCAACAATGCCTTTTTCAACATGATGGAGCACCTTGCCATAAAGCAAAGGTGATAACTAAATGGCTCAGGGAACAAAACATAGAGATTTTGGGACCATGGCCTGTAAACTCCACAGATCTTAATCCCATTGAGAACTTGTGGTCAATCATCAAGAGACGGGTGGACAAACAAAAAAACCTTCAAATTCAGACAAAATAAAAGCATTGATTTTGCAAGAATGGACTGCTATCAGTCAGGATTTGATCCAGAAGTTGATTGAGAGCATGCCAGGGAGAATTGCAGAGGTCCTGAAGAAGAAGGGTCAACACTGCAAATATTGACTTGCTGCATTAACTCATTCTAACTGTCAATATAACCTTTTGTTACTCATAATATGATTGCAATTATATTTTTGTATGTAATAAAAACATCTGACAAACACACATGAAAACCAGAGGGCAGCAGATCATGTGAAAATATAATATTTGTGTCATTCTCAAAACTTTTGGCCATGACTGTAGGAAGACTTCTGGTGGTCCCAAACTACTTCCATTTAAGGATTATGGAGGCCATTGTGCTCTTTGGAACCTTGAGTGCTGCAGACATTTTTTTGTAACCTTGGCCAGATCTATGCCTTGCCACAACCATCCGAGCTCCTTGGCCAGTTCCTTTGACCTCATGACTCTCATTTGGTCTGACATGCACTGTGATCTGTGAGGTCTTATAGAGACAGGTGTGTGTGCCTTTACAAATCAAGTCCTGTCAGTTTAATAAAACACAGATATAGACTCCACTGAAGGAGTAGAACCATCTCAAGGTGGATCACAAGGAAATGGACAGCATGTAAATTAAACATGAGTGTCTGAGCAAAGGGTCTGAATATTTATGTAACAAAGAGTGAAATATTTATAGGGGTCTGAATATTTTCCGTACCCAATGTAATTGATCCACTGTGATCCATTTTTTTGAATTTGAAATGAACTGTCTATGATCTCAAAAGAAATCTCTCTTTTTCAGTATATTGCTCCTCCAATCTGTATCTGAAAAGGTGGTATGTATACATCTGTGGTGTTTTACTGTTTACACTGTACACTTATAGGGAATCTTTCACCTCCTTTTTCAGCTATAAGCTGCGGTCAGTGCCTTTCGGGGCTTATCCACAGCATTCTAGAATGCTGTAGATAAGCCCCCAATCCGACCTGCAAGATAAGAAAAATAAGTTTTATTATAATCACCCGGAGGCGGGCCGGTCCGATGGGCGTCGCAGGTCCGGATCCGGCACCTCCCATCTTCATGCGATGTCGTCATCTTCCTTGCTTGGTGTCGTGGCTCCTGCGCAGCCATGCTGATCTGCCCTATTGAGGGCAGACCAAAGTACTGCAGTGCACAGGCGCCGGGAAAGGTCAGAGAGCCCCAGCGCCTGTGCACTGCAGTACTTGGCTCTGCGCTCAGCAGGGCAGATTAGTACGCCTGCGCAGGAGCCATGACACGAAGCAAGGAAGATGAAGACATCGCATGAACCTGCGATGCCCATCGGACCGGACCGCCCCCGGGTGATTATAATAAAACTTGTTTTTCTTATCTTTCAGGTTAGATCGGTGGCTTATCTACAGCATTCTAGAATGCTGTACATAAGCCCTGAAAGATAGTGGCCGCAGCTTATAGCTGAAAAAGGAAGTAACAGGTTCTCTTTATGCTCTCTATTATACACTTGGATGTGTTATAGCTGTGAAGGTAGCCATTTTTACTATATAGAGGTTGTCCATAGCCACATTAACCTCATGTTTAATGGCCTTCAAGCAGTAGAGATCTTCTAGACACAACATAGCGAGAATATAGACAACCAGTTCTATTTTGTGCATGTGGGTTTTTTGCTGGTATGAGCTTAGAAGTAGGGGGATGCAGTGATTTTAAAGGATTGCCGACGTTGAGCGGCGGCGCCGCATCGAATTTTAGGGTGCCAACCTCCGCTGTTAGGTTGATGATCAGTCTATTAGGGAATCGCTAGGGTCAGTGTAAAGATTGTTACACCACACTGTCCAAACATTCTACCTAATTACCTGACAATATTCCCCTACTCTAAATGCCTGGGAGATGCTACTTGTATTTTTTGGAATTTTTTAATTATATTAAGTATTGAAAGTTAAATTTTAAGGGTTGTTTTTTCTTTTTGTTTGTGAACCACAAGATTCAGCAATGATTGTCGTTTCTGTCCCTTAATATGATGTAGAACACCACACTGTATTAATATACTCTTAAACCTTGTGGGAAGAGAGGAAAATCCTAAAATATATTGTAATATTTGTAAATGTATTTTGTAATATATAGTATGTAATATATATTTTCTAATTGGGGGTGATTGAAGTTTACATAAAGAAGTGGGCTGGAAAATCTTCCTGCTCACAAAGATATTATGATTTTCAGATATCTGAGTATCTGTATTGTGTAGATCATGGTTAACATCGTACCTCTAATCACAGAATGTGTCCCTTTCGGCATTGCTGACGGCATGCCATTCCTTTGAAAAGCACCTGAACACACAACAGCAGTGTGATGTGATGGATATTATTTCTCAGCTGTTGTCACGTCTAAGCATGAAGCAGGTGAGGACTGTTGACTTGTCATTTAATATGCATGATTATACATTCAGAATTAGAGGTATAACTGTTGTTCCATTTCCAAGCAAGAAGGGGTTATACATTGACTCATTGCCGATCAATGCACATTTTTTCATAACTGAATATGAGGTCCTTGGTTAACATTTTGATCAAAGTGTATAAACCCATTTACACGTCTGAAATACTGCATGGTGACCACCACTGCTGCAACACCGTATACGCAGGGAGAAATACTCAAACTCAACAGCATCAATGCTGCCAGGAAAAGCCCTCACAACTAGTGATGGGTGAACCCGAACTGTAAAGTTCGGGGTCCATACCGAACACCAACTGTGAGTACAGACCCCGAATACTGACTTCTTCAGGAAGTCTATGTTAGTGTTTGGGTTTGGCACCCTGACCATTGGGTGTTTCCCGTGCTGTCATCTGGATGACAGCGTGAGAAACATTGGCGGCTCTGATCAGTGGTCAGATTCTTACCGCCGGTAAGAGCACCAGCAGCTGTGACCGGCAGTAAAAAATTTACCTCCGGTCACAGAGGTTTTGGCTGATGAGAGAGTATTACTAATAGCAGGCTGCTATTGTTATGGAAATATATATGTATTTCATCTAGATCTCACCTGCTATAGGCTATATACTGCTATATACTCCATATACTCATGTATTCTTATATAGCCATACTGCACACAGATACATAGTCACAGTTTGAACCTTATAACTAGTTGGTGGAAGTTGACCTGCTACCCAGTCATCTCATGATAGCATTGTCTTCTGACTTGAGAAATATCTAGCAGACATAGGGAATGAGGAAGTAAGGCCAGATGGTCCAGCCGATATTGGAGACTTGCTGACGAGTGCAAGACTCCGGACAGTAAATCACGTGGTGTCTAAGTAACCACAGGTCGGACACCCATATATGTTCATGTATTTAAACTGACCAAATAGATAAGAAGTGTACAGCTGATAAAACCAAGTATATTCAATAAAGTTGCCAGAGTTCTGCTGGAATGAGTTGTTGCTAACCAAGTGTAGCTTCATCTTTTCCATTGAGCGCTCAATAAGACTGTCTAATTTGGGCAGGACACAGCACGCACAAGGGTATATCTACCCATATAAATTTCTACATCACTATCAGACCTGCTGCCGCTAATTATCAAGAAGTGCAGGTGCCACTAATGGGAGTATTCATAAGCAGGCACCTGCGCTATAAATACATTTTAACCCCTTCCTGACATCAGACGTACTATCCCGTCCATGGGACACGGGCCCCTATGCCCATGGACGGGATAGTACGTCTACCGCGATCAGCGGCGCCCACGTGGTGAGCGCCGCTGATTGCGGCCGGGTGTCAGCTGATTATCACAGCTGACACCCGGCACAATGTGTCAGGGGCGGTCACGGACCGCCCCTGACACGTTAACCCCTTGTACACCACGATCAAACATGATCGCGGTGTACCGGGGGTTAAAGGGAAGCATCGGCAGGGAGGGGGCTCCCTCCGTGCTTCCCTGAGCCCCCCACGGCAGCGCAATGTGCAGCGCTGCTGCCGGGGGCTCCTTTCCTGCAGGCCCCGAATCCAAGATGGCGACGGGGGGCCTTCGGGGGCCTGCAGGAAGCTGGCTTCCTCAGTACCTGCAAAGCGCAGGCATGAGGAAGTCTTGTGCACTGCCTGTGACAGATCGCTGATCTGTCACAGTGATCTGTGATGTGACAGATTAGCGATCTGTCACAGAACAGTGATGTCCCACCTGGGACTATTTAATAAAGTAAAAAAAAATTAAAAAAAAGTGTGAAAATGATTTAAAAACAATCGCCAAATAAATTACAAAAAAAAAAAAATATTCCCCCAAATAAATCCATTTTTTGAAAATAAAAAAAAACAATAAAAGTACACATATTAGGTATCGCCGCGTCCGTAACGACCCGCCCTATAAAACTGTCCCATTAGTTAACCCCTTTAGCGTACCCCTTAAAAAATAAAAATAAAAAACGAAGCAAAAAATAATGATTTATTATCATACCACCAAACAAAAAGTGAAATAACGCGCGATCAAAAAGACGCATATAAATATCCATGGTACCGCTGAAAACGTCATCTTGTCCCGCAAAAAACGAGCCGCCACACAGCATCATCAGCGAAAAAATTAAAAAGTTATAGCTCGCAGAATAAAGCAATGCAAAAATAATTATTTTTTATATAAAATAGTTTTCATTGCATAAAACCGACAAAACATAAAAAAACGACATAAATGAGGTATCGCTGTAACCGTACTGACCCGAAGAATAAAACCGCTTTATCAATTTTACCGCACGCGGAACGGTGTAAACGCACCCCCCCAAAAGAAATTCATGAAACTCTGGTTTTTGTTCATTCTGCGTCCCAAAAATCAGAATAAAAAGCGATCAAAAAATGTCACATGCCCAAAAATGGTACCAATAAAAACGTCAACTCGTCCCGCAAAAAATAAGATCTCACATAACTCAGTGGGTCAAAATACGGAAATATTATAGCTCTCAATATGTGGTGATGCAAAAACTATTTTTACAATAAAAAGCGTCTTTTAGCGTGCAACAGCCGCCAAACATAAAAACCGCCATAAATAGTAAATCAAACCCCCCGTTATCACCCCCTTAGTTAGGGAAAAATAATAAAATAAAAAAAAATGTATTTATTTCCATTTTTCCATTACGGTTAGGGTTAGGGCTGAGATTAGGGTTAGGGGTGTGTTGGGGTTCGGGTTGGAGTTAGAATTGGGGGTTTCCACTGTTTGTGCACATCAGGGGCTCTCCAAATGCAACATGGCGTCTGATCTCAATTCCAGCCAATTCTGCGTTGAAAAAGTCAAATGGTGCTCCTTCCCTTCCAAGCTCTGCCATGCGCCCAAACAGTGTTTTACCCCTACATGTGGGGTATCAGCCTACTCAGGACAAATTGCAAAACAATTTTTGGGGTCCAATTTCTCCTGTTACCCTTAGGAAAATAAAAAATTGGGGGCAAAAATATCATTTTTGTGGAAAAAAATGATTTTTTTATTTTCACGTCCGAGCGGTATAAACTTCTGTGAAGCACTTGGGGGTTCAAAGTGCTCACCAGACATCTAGATAAGTTCCTTAGGGGGTCTAGTTTTCAAAATGGGGTCATTTGTGGGGGGTTTCCACTGTTTAGGTACATTAGGGGCTCTCCAAAGGCAACATGACACCCGCAGACCATTCCATCAAAGTCTGCATTCCAAAACGTCACTACTTCCCTTCCGAGCCCCGACGTGTGCCCATACAGTAGTTTTCTCCCACCTATGGGGTATCAGCATACTCAGGACAAATTGGACAACAACTTTTGGGGTCAAATTTCCCCTGGTACCCTTGGGAAAATAAAAAAATGGTGACTAAAAGATCATGTTTGTGGAAAAAATACGAATTTTTTATTTTCACACCCGGGCGTTATAAACTTCTGTGAAGAACTGGGCGGTTCAAAGTGCTCACCACACATCTAGATAAGTTCCTTGGAGGGTCTAGTTTACAAAATGGTGTCATTTGTGGGGGGTTTCCACTGTTTTGGTACATCAGGGGTTTTCCAATTGCGACATGGTGTCCGATCTCAATTCCAGCCAAAAACGTCAAATGGCGCTGCTTCCCTTCCGAGCTCTGCCATGCGCCCAAATAGTGGTTTACCCCCACATGTGGGGTATCAGCGTACTCAGAACAAATTGCACAATAACTTTTAGGGTCCTGTTACCCTTGGAAAAATAAGAATTGAGGGTGAAAAGATCATTTTTGTGGAAAAAATGATTTTTTAATTGTACGGCTTTATGTTATAAACGTCTGTGAAGCCCTTGGGGGTTCAAAGTTCTCACCACACATCTAGATAAGTTCCTTAGGGGGTCTAGTTTCCAAAATGGTGTCATTTGTGGGGGGTTTCCACTGTTTTGGTACATCAGGGGTTTTCCAATCGCGACATGATGTCCGATCTCAATTCCAGCCAAAAACGTCAAATGGCGCTGCTTCCCTTCCGAGCTCTGCCATGCGCCCAAATAGTGGTTTACCCCCACATGTGGGGTATCAGCGTACTCAGGACAAATTGCACAATAACTTTTAGGGTCCTGTTACCCTTGGGAAAATAAAAATTGGGGTGAAAAGATCATTTTTGTGGAAAAAATATGATTTTTTAATTGTACAGCTGTACGTATAAACTTCTGTAAAGCCCTTGTGGGTTCAAAGTTCTCACCACATATCTAGATAAGTTCCTTGGGGGGTCTAGTTTCCAAAATGGGGTCACTTGTAGGGGGTTTCCACTGTTTACGTACATCAGGGACTCTCCAAACGTGACATGGCGTCCGATCTGAATTCCAGACAATTTTGCATTGAAAAAGTCAAACGGCGCTCCTTCCATTCTGAGCTCTGCCATGCGCCGAAACAGTCGTTCCCCCCCACAAATCAGGTATCAGCGTACTCAGGACAAATTTAACTATTCAAAAAAATTCCTGTGACGCACCTAAAGGGTTAATAAACTTCTTGAATGTGGTTTTGAGCACCTTAAGGGGTGCAGTTTTTAGAAAGGTGTCACTTTTGGGTATTTTCTATCATATAGACCCCTCAAAGTGGCTTCAAATGTGATGTGGTCCGTAAAAATAAAATGGTGTTGTAAAAATGAGAAATCGCTGGTCAACTTTTAACCCTTATAACTTCCTAACAAAAAAAAATTTTGGTTCCAAAATTGTGCTGATGTAAAGTAAACATGTGGGAAATGTTAGTTATCAAGTTTTTTGGGTGCCATATCTCTGTGATTTAAGGGCATAAAAATTCAAAGTTGGAAAATTGCGAAATTTTCAAAATTTTCGCCAAATTTCCGTTTCTCTCACAAATAAACGCAAGTTATTTGAATGAAATTTTACCACTAACATGAAGTACAATATGTCACGAGAAAACAATGTCAGAATCACCGGGATCCATGGAAGCGTTCCAGAGTTATGACCTCATAAAGGTACAGTGGTCAGAATTGTAAAAATTGGCCCGGTCATGAACGTGCAAACCACCCTTGGGGGTGAAGGGGTTAAAATAAAATGATGTCGGGTCTTTGCTATTTTTAATAACTAGCATGGCAAAACTGACAGCTGCAGGCTGCAACCCTCAGCTGTCAACGTTATCATGCCTGGTTATTAAGAATAGAGGGGTCCCTATGCGTTTTTTTTATTATTATTGAAATAAATATATTTAAAAATGGAGTGGGGTCCCCCCATTTTTGACAACCAACCAAACTGGTATTCTCAGGCTGGTAAAGGTGCCATGGATATTGCCTCCCCCAAGCCTAATAATAGCAGCCTACAGCTGCCCCAGTACAATAGCATCTATTAGATTCACCAATTCTGGTGCTTTTCCCAGCTTGTCACACTTGCCCAGCGGTGGTGTCAAGTGAGGTTAACATTTTGGGGGTTGATGTCACCTTTGTATTGTCAGGTGACAACAATCCCATGGTTTGCTAATGGAGAAGCGTCTATAAGATGAATATCTATTACTATCCCCATAGTCATATTGTAAATAACAGTCATTATAAAGTCCTTAATTTTAAATAAAAATTACTTTTTCTCACGGTGCTAGCGGTGATCTCACTGAGGTCACCACAGTTCATCCAGCCACTCACAGTGAAGTGAGCTGGGGATGCAGCATCAGTGACCTGCGGTTACGTTGATGTCATCGATAGTCACTGACGCTACGCTCGCAGCAACTCATTCTCCTGTGGTTTTCAGCCTGAACGGTTGCATCTCGGCACTGTTCACGTTGAAAATCAATTATAGAAGATATAGATTATGGCGTGGGACAGTATGTTGGACAGGTGAGTGATATGGTTGCTTTTTATTTTTCTGTCTTTTTATTTTTTTATATTGGATTAGGGCTTCAATGCAATGGGCGTAAGGTGAGTGTATAACTGTGTTTGTTATATTTAAATACATTTGTACATTGGTGTGGAATGTTATTTTGGATAAAGAACTTCATTCTGGGTGTTTTTTTTATTTACAATATGACTATGGGGTTAGTAAGGGATAGATGTCTTAAAGACGATTCTCCATTACTAACCTGTGGGCTTGATATTACCTGTCAATACAATGGATGCTATACACCAGCAACACTGAGTGCAGTGATTTTAAATAATGATCCTGTCTATTTATTAGTTTGTTGCCAGAGACAACATGGAAAGGGGAGTTTTCAAGTCTTCTGCTAAATTAAAACACCTGAGCCAAATTGGTGGAGTTCTCGTTACCAGCAAAAACAGGAAAGACACAGTAATTATGTAATGGAAAAAAGGACGCTTGTCATCACCATATTTTACACTAATCTACAATAGCTAAGAACAGTTTTCAAATCTGCACATAAGAATCTTAGTCCACTGCTGTGTCATGGTGACCTATTGGTGTGTACTAGATTTGCTAGGTTTAGCACTGTGCTACTACCACCATGACACCCATGGTGCCAGGGAAACCCCATTGCTGTCGGCCTCACCACCCCAGAGACAATGACCACCATACAGCACCACACTGAGATATGTATTGTAGAAACGTGCCTAACTTTGTTCACAAATACAATGCTATTCTTTCAGTAAAAGCCATTTCCTTTCAAGATTAAAAAAGCCTTTATATCTGGATAGATGTGAAGAAAAAAACTTGTATCAGATTGTATTGCTTCCGTAACGTTTTGCTATTTTTAATAGATTGCTGGGCAACCTTTGTTGCTAGAAACAACCTGCCGTATTTTGGATTTGTTTGAATTTGTTTTAAAAAAGGTAGAACCTCCCATGTTAAGAAAGGTACGTCCTCTTAATTTATGCCATGTCAATGCCAAGAACTTGCCAATGAATGTAACACGATTTCTTTATTGAAATATACAGAATTTGAGAAGTTTGAATACCTGATTTCGTAAAAAAATATCTTTATAAGCACATCTCTGACTTTATATCTGGAGCCTAAGCAATTGTATAGTGGCCATAGGAATCCATACTTTGCAAGCTCTTGTATATGACAGCCAACACACAATATTAAGCCTAAAAAAGTACTGGTATACTGCTAGCTGACATTCACAACAGTGTTACACGGGTTTGTACGTAGTTCCTAGTTTTGCTGTGAAGTCTAATAAAATATGGTTTCCTAAACTGCTCTGATACTACATGTAATAATGGCATTTCTGTGTGATAAATTAAATATCTGCATAACGCTTTCAGAATTATTTGTTATTTTTAAGGTGCTTTCATTGATTTCATCTCTATGTCAAGAAGAAGCCCCATCACATGTGAAATTGGCTGTCTTAGATATCTTATTGCTTCTTGGAAGAATTATTATACCCCAGGAAATCCAGGTAGCTTTTGCATCAAAATATCTTTTGTGCAAGTCTCTGTTCTAATTCGTAAAACTTTTTGAAATGTTGCTAAAAATGTTCCATAACTGAAAGATGTGACATTTGAAGGTTTTCCATCAGTTTCGTCCAGCTCCAGCAACGTTTTGGAAAGTGGCTAGAGCTCAGCTGGGAGTGGTAAGCTACAACAGAAATATACTGCAGGTCTGACTGGAGTACATTTTTTATGGTGGCGAACAGCAGCAGAGAGATGCGCCACATTTGCTTATGGGTGTGTGTCTTTTACTCCAGCGCACACTTTAACAAGACTGAAATGCAAAATGCAGCTGGAGACTGAATTTTCTAGCAATTGGAGAAAGCTTTTGCATTATTGCATGGAGACTATTTTTGAAAATACAGGAGCTGAAAATGGTTACTATAGCGAAGAATTACACTCCCTGACAGAAGTTATGTCGCTTATCCATGTTATGTAAATAAAAGCTTATAACCTGACGTTAAATTCATCCATTGGTTGTATAAATTATTCTTTTGAAAGCTGAAACCCTCCGAAATGTGGTTTAGGTTAAGAAAATAAATTGGCATCAATGCAGAAATATTGATCATTTAATTGACACAGAATGGTCAGATTTTGGCATGACAAAAGTTTTGTCGGCCACAAAAAATAATGTGATATTCAAACAAATTAACTTAAAATACAAGTATATGTTGCATAACATTGGTGAATGAAGTTGTGATGCTATTTGAGTCATATTTAATATTTTGTGTGACTTCCATGAGCATGAAGGACTGCATCCATGCGGTTCAACAATGATTCATACAATTTATTAATGAAGTCATCAGGAAGAGCAGAGAATGCAGTCTTACATGCCTCCCAGAGTTCATCTAAATTCTTTGGTTTTGTCTTCCAAGCTTCCTCTTACGTCCTACCCTAAACATGCTCAATGATGTTCATATTTGGTGACTGGGCTGGCCAATCCTTGAGCACCTTGATTTTTTTTGCCTGGAGGAACTTTGTTGTAGAGATGGATGTATGAGATGGAGCACCATCCTGCTGCAGAATTTGACCCCTTTTATGATTTGGAATATATGAGGTAGCTAATACTTCTTGATATTTTAGGCTATTGATATTGCCTTCCACCTTGCAAATGTTTCGCACACCCCCATACTGAATGTAACCCCAGACCATAATCTTTCCACCACCAAATTTAACTATTTTCTGGGTGTATTTTGGATCCATACGGGCTCCAGTAGGTCTCCTGCAGTATTTGCGGCGGCTGTGGTGTAACTCTACTGAAGATTCATCAGAGAAATCCACCTTCTGCCACTTTTCAAGCGTCCATCTGTTTAGCAGGCTGTGGGACTTTGCAAATGCCACATGGTTTTTTATTTGCCTTTTGTTTAGTGCTGGCTTCTGGACACTGATTCGACCATGGAGGCCATTTCGAGACAGAATCCTACTAACGGTTGTAGTTGACACAGGGACTTGAGGTGACCAGGCCTGTTGGAGCTCTGCTGCAGTGGAAGAGGGGCTTGCTTTGGATTTTCTAACCAACAAACTTTGTCTTGCGGGGTCCGCCGAACCTGGGCTTGTCAAACACATCTCCAGTCTCTTCAAATCTTTTTTTAAATCTTTGTACTTGACGCTGAAACACATTAAAGGTGCCATCCACCGCTGCAGTGGATCTGATCTTCAGCCTCTTGATAATCCAGGCTTTGGTCGCAGGGTGGAATTTTGGCATGTTGTCAAAGCTCAAGTTGCAGCTCAAGTGAAGGTTTGGGGTGCTGGATTTCTTTTTATACACACCCACTAATTAACCGATCATTTACTGAGCACAGGTGAGGATGTAAACTAGGACTGGGTGCATTATATGACCAGGTGACAAAGCTTTTGTCTTGCCAAAATCTGACGATTCTGTGTCCATTAAATAATCAATATTTCTGGCAATTTATTTTCTTAACCTAAACCACATTTCGGAGGGTTTCAGCTTTCAAAAGAATAATTTATACAACCAATTGATGAATTTAACGTCAGGTTATAAGCTTTTATTTACATAACATGGATAAGCGACATAACTTCTGTCAGGGAGTGTATTATTTATTGGAAATATATTGCAAAATTTTTAATTTGTCCGATTTTTCTCTTTATAGGTATATTTTTGAGTAAAATGTAAATTTCTCTTTTATTCTATAAACTACTTACAATATGTCTTCGAATGTCCAAGCACTAAATTTTGTATTTATCTTCAGAAAATGATAAATGGTCAAAATAGCAAAAAATTCAGTGCTTGCAGTCCTCAAATAATGCTAAGAAAACAAGATCATAATCATTTAGAAACAACAATAATAATGTTTTAATGCATCATGGCATGCTTTCCACCAGTCTTTTACACTGCTTTTGAGTGACCTTATGCCACTCCTGGTACAAAAATTTAAGCAGTTCTTCTTTGTTTGATGGCTTGTGACTATCCATCTTCCTCTTGATTACATTCCAGAGGTTTTCAATGGGGTTCAGGTCTGGATATTGGGCTGGCCATGACAGGAATTTGATGTGGTGGTCCTTCATCCACACATTGATTGACCTAGCTGTGTGGCATGGCGCATTGTCCTGCTGGAAAAAACAGTCCTCAGAGTTGGGGAACATTACCTGAGCAGAAGGAATCAACTGTTTTTCCAGGATAACCTTGTATGCGGCTTGATTCATACGTCCTTTACAAAGTTTATTCTGCCCAATTCCAGCCTTGCTGAAGCATCCCCAGATCATCACTGATCCTCCACCAAATTTCACAGTGGGTGCAAGACACTGTGGCTTGTACGCCTCTCCAGGTCTCCGTCTAACCATTAGACGACCGGGTGTTGGGCAAAGCTGAAAATTAGACTCATCAGAGAAGATTACCTTACACCAGTCCTCTATGGTCCAATCCTTATGGTCTTTGGTAAACTTCAGCCTGGCTCTCCTTTGCTTCTCATTGATGAAAGGCTTTTTTCTAGCTTTACATGACTTGAGCCCTGCATCTAGTAGCCTGTTACAAACTGTTCTTACCATGCACTTCACCCCAGCTGCCATTTGCCATTCCTTTTCTAGGTCACGTGTTGCCTTCCTGCGGTTGCTAAGTGACATTCAAATAAGATGACTGTCATCCCGGCCAGTGGAGAGTCGTTTTCGCCCTCTGCCAGTCTGTAGCTTTGTTGTCCCCAATATCTGCTGCTTGACATTGTTGCAATGGACTACCGTCTTAGAAATTTTAAGGATGGAGGCAACATGATGCTCACTGTATCCATCTCCTAGTAAAGCCAGAACTGAGCCCTTCTTTTCCTCACACAAGACTTTTACCATGCCAAAGGAATTGAAAAGAAATTTTTTCATTCCTATTACTTTTGGGATATTACTAGCACTTGTTTTGCCATCCAGCTTGACCTATTGCAAGAGGATTGTGAACCCTACAGCAGGGTTTTTTTTATACTTTCCTTCGTTAAGTATGATTTGGTTCAGGTGATCACCTAATCAGAAGTACAAGTAGAATGAGGTGTACCCTTGTTGGGATTTATCTGACACTGGAATGGAACGGCTGTCAGACATGTAGAGAAGCTGATTTTTATAAATCTGTGCAGTGGTCTCTTAATTTTTGCCAGCGCTGTAAATGTATGTATGTTTCTCCTTCGCCTCATTGGGGGACACAGGTACTGTGTGTGTATGCTATTGTCGCTTGGAGGCTGACACTAAGTGAAAAAAAAAGAAGTTAGCTCCTCCTCCGCCGTATACACGCTCGCCCTGATTGCGGGCGGAAACCAGTTTTTTTGCTTAGTGTCTGTTGGAGGCACACGTCTGTCTGTTTCCAGACTGATTTTTTTTTTTTTCCCTATGAAGATGAGACCGGGGCGACGGACCCTATTGAAAGGTTCCGATCTCCCCAAACCAACAACGGGCGAGCACGTGCGAGTGTCGCCTCCACGTATCCTCTCCCACAACGTGGGATATTTCCAGATGTTCTTTTTTCACATGAAGATGAGATAGGGGCGACGGACCCTATTGAAAGGGTCCGATCTCCCCAAACCAACAACGGGCGAGCACGTGCGAGTGTCGCCTCCACGTATCCTCTCCCACAACGTGGGATATTTCCAGATGTTCTTTTTTCACATGAAGATGAGATAGGGGCGACGGACCCTATTGAAAGGGTCCGATCTCCCCAAACCAACAACGGGCGAGCACGCGCGAGTGTCGCCTCCACGTATGCACTCCCGCACCATGGGACATGATGCCGGACTTAGCCCTGACCACCCTAAGGTATTGAAATCATAGACTGTACAGAAGCACAAGTACAGTCCGTGAGGCCTCCACTGCTCCACCAATGCTAAGACTGCGAGGCGGCAAGGCGCCGGACTGTCCCTCTCCTCACCCCTTGAAGGGGTTAGATGGACCTAGGGTGCCTCACCATCCTTTTTGTCATACGGTCCCCCCTCCCATCTACCTGAGCTGGAGCCGAAGCACGGAGGAGAATGGCCTAGGAGGGCTCCTGCAGCCCTTAGCTTCTTCTGGGCGAAGATAGGGTCACAATGCACTCCCTGGCGTCTGGCAGCAGCGGACTCGGTTCCCGGCCTTGGTGCTGGGGCCCGGTGGTTCCCCTCCCCTCCCCCCGTGGGCGGATATTGAAAATCCAGGCCGCGACTTTGGCCGTCGCCGGAAGTCCCCCCCCGCGTCGCATCACGGCCCCGCCCCCGAGGCCTGAGCTGAAGAAACTTAGGCCCCGGCTTCAGGCCAAAACTAGGCCACAGATGGAGGTACCGCCCCCAGGAATCCTTTTTTCTTCCGGGGGCCTGCCCGCAGTTGTAGCGCGCACTGTTCGAACAGAGCGACGTTCTGCACTTCCAGGACACAGGGGGCCCAGGACTGGGGTAAGTGCTGCCCTCTAGCCCCCCGAGAGGCCACTCTAGGAAAAACTAAGAGTGCCCTCCCCCACCGTTTTTTTAGCACTGATGCCTGACAGATACAGCATGTCAGGAAAAGCCAAGACGCACACGTTTCTATACGCTGCATGCATCTCCTGTTGGTCCGCTTTTTTTCAGGCGCAGACCAAGCGAGTATGCGAAGCCTGCGAGTCTGAACGCGCCCAGGAGCCCTCCCCTGCAACCGAGCCCAGTGTACCAAGTCCCCCGGAATGGGCGTTATCACTGTCGCAATCTATGGCGTCACTTACGAGAGCAATCGAGTCCCTTCGGGCCCCAGATAGGGGCAGGGACAGGGGTTTGCCGGTCTTAGAAGGGTCCTCCACCTCACAGGAGCCTCCGGCCTGCAGGGGCCGCTCTCACTCCAGGCAGACGCGAGGGAAACGAACCCACACGGCGTCTCCCGGTCTGTTATGAATGAGTCACCGTAGGAGGCAAAAACAGAAATGCTAGCTAAGTCCAGAAAACCAGAGAAGTTGTCAGCTATCGGATTGCAGACCCCTGAACCTAACAACACAACTAGCAGTAGCCGTGGGGGGTTCCTACGATGCCCTAGACCCCTCGATCACAGCCGGAGGACTATATAGCCTAAAGACAGAAAGGGAAATCTAAACTGCCCCAGAGCAGACCCCAAAGCAAAAGGCAGCCCCCAACATATAATGACGGTGAAGCAAGAAGAAAGAACACTAACACAGACAGAAAGATAGACTGAGCAAAGACGGGGCCCGAGCAAACTAGATAGGAAAGGACAGGAAGGCTGCTGTCTGCAATCCGTGAAAAACCCTATAAAAATAAGAGCCAACAGACTGACAGTGAAAAAGGCCCTGAAGACGCTAGGCTTCAAAAAGACTATGTCAGTACTCAGGAATATTCTGAAGACAGAGCAAACGGCAAAAGGAGATTCAGCTCACCCCAGCAGGGAATGGCAGAATCCAGAAAAGCAAGGCAAACAAAAACAAAACACAAATGCTAAAAGGCAAAGCAGAAAACTTAGCTTTAGAGGAGCAGGAATCAGACTGGTCTCCTAGAAGTCCACAGAGAAATCACCCGCAGGGCAGAAGGGCGTCGGTAGCCTTATATCCAGTCCGTGACTCCACTCAGCCAGTCATCATCATTAGGCTCAGGTGCCTGATAATCAGGCTCATTACCTTCCTTCACCAGAATAGGGAGTTCACCAGACCTCAGTGACGAAGGGGAAAATGAACTCACAACACCGGTCCATCTGGTGCCTCGGCATCCGTGAGCTCTGCTTCTTGCTCCCCGTCACCAGCAGTCGATTGCAAGCAATGCTCGGACTATGACTCAGACGTACCCCTTGACCTAGATACACCAGGTGGTCAGGAAACAGTTGACAGTCTCTTTGAAGCCGTCAACCAGACTCTGGGGATTGAGGATGAGTCCACCCTGGCTTCGGGCCATAAGGTGTCATTTAAGCGAGTCAAGCGCCCCCATAGAGTATTTTGCACTCACCCTGAGTTTGAGGACATAGTGCAACGACACAGAGAACGGCCGGACTGGCGTTTCTCGGGCCAAAAGGCACTCGAGGCGAGGTATCCTTTTGCCCCGGATCTCCGTTAAGAATGGATCGAATCCCTGACGGTACATCCACCTGTGTCACGCTTGGCTATGAGAATCCTACTATCCGTACCTAGTGGTTCTTCTATTAAGGATCCCACTGATCGTCTCATTGAGAACTTGGCTCGCTCAGTGTTTGAGGCATCAGGACCAGCACTCTCTCCTTCGTTCATGGCAACGTGGGTAGCCAAGGCCATGATTTCTTGGTCAGAAATATTTGAACAGAGCCTTGCAGGACATAGAACTACCAGCTGAAGTATCAGAGATCGCAAATCAGATAGCTATGGCGGGGGACTACTTGATCAATGCATATTTAGATGCGGCAAACTGCGTGGCGCTTGCGGCTGCAAATGCAATGTCCATTAGGAGAGCTCTGTGGTTGAGGACATGGCGGGCCGATTCAGCTTCAAAAAACTCCTTGACATCGCTACCATACCAGTGTGGCTGCCTGTTCGGAGAGAAGTTAGATCAGCTCATCTCCAACTCCACAGGAGGGAAGAGCAGTTTTCTCCCTCAACAAAAGGTCAAACCGCCGTTTCGTCACCAGTTTCAGGCACGTTTTCTGGCCTTTTGCAACCCCGGGTGGACCACAGCGGCAAATTCTGCCGCATCAGTTCTCCCCAACCAGGATAGGGATGGACCGGTCTCATATAGAGCCAACCCATTGGGGAGGAGGTGTACTAACCAGCCCAGGTCGAGGGGATCCAGGTCCCAAAGATCTTCAGCCAAATCACTCAAGGCATTTGCCAGGCGACACCAGCAAGGTAGGCGGCCACCTACTCTGGTTTTGCCACGTCTGGCTCAACGTCGCACACGACACATGGGTGAGAGAGCTGGTGTCCTCAGGGTACAAGATAGAATTTGTCAGGTACCCCAAGATGATTTTTTCTTTCCCGTCTTCCCAAAGTGGGTACCCGGGCAAAGGCTCTACAAGGAGCCATTGATTCGCTCAGCCACAACGGAGTCATCATTCTGGTACCGGAAAACGAGAAGACTCAGGGCTTCTATTCCAATCTGTTTGCAGTCCCCAAAAAGGACAGGACGGTCAAAGGTTTCTACGCTTTGCCATCAACGGTCTACATTTTCAGTTTGCATCGCTGCCCTTCGGGCTAGCCAATGCCCCCAGAGTGTTCGCAAAGGTCATGGCAGTCCCCATGGCCATCCTGCACTCCCAGGGCATAGTCGTATTCCCCTACTTAGACGACCTCTTGGTCAAGGGCCCTTCAAGGCGGGCATGCGAGGAAAGTGTCAGCATCACGCTAGATACTCTTGTCCGCTTAGGGTGGTTGGTCAATGTAAAGAAGTCATCCCTTGTTCCAGCTCAGAGAATTTCCTTTTTAGGGATGACCTTCGACACTTGCCGAGGGTTGGTAATTCTCCCTCGAGACAAGGCCCTAGCCATCCGGCAGGGGGTGCGGGTACTGCACGAACCAGTCTCTCAAACCATCCGTTTCTGCATGAGAATTCTAGGGAAAATGGTGGCGGCGATGGAAGCGATCCCGTTCGCCCAGTTCCATCTTCGCCCCCTGCAGCACGCCCTCTTGTCATCTTGGGACAAGAACCCGTTCACGCTCTATCATCGGTGCCAGTTGTCCTCTCAGGCCAGACAGTCACTAGAGTGGTGGACGATCAGCTCCTCCCTTCTTGAGGGGAAACCCTTTGCCCCAGATCAGTGGCTGGTGGTCACAACCGATGCCAGCTGCCTCGGCTGGGGAGAGTGGTTTTTCGCCACCACACGACCCAGGGACGGTGGTCACCGCAGGAGACACGTCTCCCGATCAACTTGTTGGAGATACGGGCGATCCGGCTGACTCTGCAACAGTTTCATCACCTTCTAGTAGGCCGCCCCGTCCGGATTTAGTCGGACAACACCACGGCGGTGGCTTACATAAATCACCAAGGGGGCACCCGCAGCAGGGCAACCATGCGCAAGGTAGGGCACATGCTTAGCTGGGCCGAGAGGTACCGCTCGGTGATATCGGTGGTCCACATACCGGGGAGTAGAGAACTGGGCTGCAGACTTCCTCAGCCGGCAGGGGCTTGCGTCCAGGGAATGGTCACTACACCTAGGGGTCTTTCAGCAGATTTGCCAAAGGTGGGGAACACCGGATGTGGATCTGATGGCCTCCAGGGTGAAGGCCAAGGTGTCCGTATTTGTTGCTCAGTCCCGGGACCCGCAGGCAATCGCTGTGGCTGCTCTGGTTCTGCCATGGAATCAGTTTCGCCTCCTATACCTGTTTCCCCTGATGCCACTACTTCCAAGGGTCATCAGGAAGATGGTACGTGGTACGCAGATCTAGTGCAGCTGCTCGTCGACTTGCCATGGCGACTGCCAGAGCACCCAGATCTACTTTCTCAGGGGCCGATCTGCCACCCGAACTCAGGGGCCATGTGTTTGACAGCTTGGCCGTTGAATCTTGGATTCTAACGCAGGCGGGGTTTGGGCGCAAAGTGGTTGCTACGATGGTTAGCGACCGGAAGCCTGCCTCAGCACAAATTTACCACCACACCTGGAAGGTTTTCTTTGCATAGTGTCGAGGTAACGGTTGTTCGCCACTGAGATTCTCCATCCCTAATATTTTGGCTTTTCTCCAGGCTGGCCTAGACTCAGGCTTTTCCCACAGTTATCTCAGGAGACAGATATCGGCTTTATTCGTCCTTTTTCAGCGCAGTATTGCTACCAACTTGCAGGTAAAGACTTTCATCCAGGGGGTCTCCCACTTGGTACCTCCCTATAAGGCACCTATGGACGCCTGGGACCTTAACCTGGTCCTAAGTGTTCTTGCGGAAGCTTCATTGAGCCGCTACAGGATGTGTCTTTGTCATACCCTTCCTGGAAGGTGGTGTTCCTGGTAGCTATAACATCAATCAGGCGGGTATCTGAGCTGGCAGCGTTATCTTGCCGAACCCTGTTTCTGACATTTCACAAAGATAAGGTGGTTCTTAGACCAGCTCCTCCTTTTCTGCCAGAAGTCGTTTCCTCATTTCACATTAATGAGGATATTGTCTTGCCCTCTTTTTGTCCAGCACCATTACACCGTATGGAAAAGGCCCTGCATACGTTAGACCTGGTGAGAGCACTCAGGAGGTATATGTTGCGTACGGCACCCTTTCGTCAGTCAGATGCGCTGTTCGTGCTCCCTGAAGGTTGCAAGAAGCAGGCCCAGATTGGTAATCTGCCCAACCGGGCATTTTCCTGGTGGGCCGCTATTTATTACCCTGTTGTGGGCCGCAGGCTAATGCGGCAGCAACCAGCCTCTTTTACCCGCCGGTGGCCCTTTAAATTTGCGGGCACGGCGGCGGTTTCAAAGGTGCCCGGCTCGCGCTGCAGATTTTGGGTTTGGCACTGGCACCCTAGGAGTTAAGAACGCGCGGCGACGTGAAACTGCACGTCGCGGTGCGTTCTTTGAGGGCGGAGCCGGAGCGAGCGCGCTGTGCCATCAATGGTCGCCTGCAGGGCAGGCAGCACCTACTCATGTCTCACTGTGTCCCGTCCTATCATCGGCGACGGCGTCCAGGGCGGCAGCAGGCCAGGAATCCAGGAGCAGCTGCTGCGAGTCTCCTACCCCCGCGCGCTGGTTCAGGGCAGGCTTCAGGACAGGTCCAGACTCCAGTAAGTTGGCCGGGGCGGGGGGGCAGGGGTGAGTTTAGTTATAAAGAGGGCCTGGGGGTGGGGAGGTCGGGCGGCGGGCACCATCTGCCTGAGGCTGAGCTGAGGCTGGCTGGGGGGCCGCAATCTGCCTGAGGCCCTGAGCTGAGGCTGGCTGGGGGGGCCGCAATCTGCCTGAGGCCCTGAGCTGAGGCTGGCTGGGGGGCCGCAATCTGCCTGAGGCCCTGAGCTGAGGCTGGCTGGGGGTCCACAATCTGCCTGAGGCCCTGAGCTGAGGCTGGCTCGGGGGCCGCAATCTGCCTGAGGCCCTGAGCTGAGGCTGGCTGGGGGGCCGCAATCTGCCTGAGGCCCTGAGCTGAGGCTGGCTGGGGGGGCCGCAATCTGCCTGAGGCCCTGAGTTGAGGCTGGCTGGGGGGCCGCAATTTGCCTGAGGCCCTGAGCTGAGGCTGGCTGGGGGGCCGCAATGTGCCTGATATGTGAGGGCTCAGGAGGGGTTTACAGAATAGATGTAGCAGAGCTGTGTGTGTATGAGGTGTACGGAGCGGAGCCGCGTGTGTACGAGGTGTACGGAGCGGAGCCGCGTGTGTACGAGGTGTAGGGAGCAGAGCCCTGTGTGTATGAGGTGTACGGAGCTGAGCCGTGTGTGTACGAGGTGTACGGAGTGGAGCCATATGTGTACGGGATGTACGGAACGGAGCCAAGTGTGTACGAAGCATACAAAGCGGGCTTTTCCCACAGACAAGGAGTACACGGCGGAGCCCCGAGGAGCATTTTAAAACTCACACATGACGTTCCACCGGAAGTGATATGCTGGAAGCTGACCGGAAATTAGATAATTTCATGAGGAGATTGTGATGGAACTAGGAATGCTTCAGTTCCATCACCATGTCCTCCTCCAACAGCGCAGACAGCAGGATCGCCTTGGAATCGGGGATGCCGGCCATGTGAGCGGATCATGATATGTCCTGCATCGGAAGGCTCAGGTGGGCACTACAATGGGAGCCGGGCTGCTATAGTATCTTTATAGAATCTTTCTTTATTTCTTTCTCTCTTTTTCTTTCTTTCTCTGTTATTTCTTTCTCATTCTCTGTTCTGTCTTTCCCACATTTTCTTTCTCTCTCTTTGTTCTTTCTTTCTCTCTCTAATCTTTCCTTTTTCTTTCTCTCTCTCTGTTCTTTCTTTCCCCTCTTTCTTTCTTTTTCTTTCCTCTTTCTTTCTCTCTGTTCTTTCTTTCTTTTGTTTACTTCTTTCTTTCTCTCTCTGTTCTTTCTGTCTCGCTCTGTTCTTTCTTTCTTTCCCCTCTTTCTTTCTCTCTCTGTTCTTTCTCTCTCTGTTCTTTCTTTCTCTCTCGCTCTCCTTTCTTTCTCTGTTTTCTCTCTTCCTTAGTGCCAGTCAGTATGGCCATAATGCCAGCCACTGTGCCCTCAGTACCAGTCAATGTGATCAGCAGTGCTAAATTGGTGTGGTTGGGCGTGGACATGGGTGTGACTAGTTGCAAAATGGATGTGGCCGGGGCGTGGCCTAAAATTTGCAGCTGCGCGCGCCACTGTCTTTCTCCCTCTTTCCCTTCTTCAAAAGTTGGGAGGTATGATAGGGGCGGCTGTGACCAGGGGGTCTGGTTGCCCAAAGGATAGCAGTTCTGCCAGGAATTCTGTCACCGTGTGTACAAAAGGGGTCAGATCTTTGGGAGGAGTACTGTACCTAAAAGCAATAAATTGGACTGAGCTGAAATACTGGGCACAGCTGTGACTACATGTTATATAGCGTGTTAATCTCCTCACACTTCTTGTAACCTACAAGTGTACAAAGATATTATATAGTCACCATGTGACTAGTGGGCCTGTGTAACTTCAAATGCCAGGGCTGAATTTTAGTCCCAGACCGGCCCTGGCAGGAAGGGACTCGCTGCCTCAAAATCGACCATAGCCAGACGGATTCATTTGGCTATTCAGGAGTCCTACCGTATCAGAGGCGTGCCGATTCCAGCAGGGATCAGAGCACACTCTACTCGGGCAGTGGGCGCCTCTTGGGCGCTTCGGCACCAGGCTTCAATGGAACAGGTTTGCAAGGCAGCAACCTGGTCCAGCCTGCACACGTTTACTAAACATTACTCCATACTCCATACTCAGGCTTCAGCGGATGTGAGCCTGGGTAGAAGGATTCTCCAAGCAGCGGTGGCACACCTTTAGACAGGAGGTGCATGTAGCTTGGATCGGTGAGTCAACTTCCCACCCAGGGACTGCTTTAGAACGTCCCACAGTACCTGTGTCCCCCAATGAGGCGAAGGAGAAACATGGATTTTTGTGATAACTCACTGTAAAATCCTTTTCTCTGAGACGCTCATTGAGGGACACAGCACCCACCCTGTTAGCTAAGTTGGCTTCTGTTTATTTAATATGCTTTCTGTATGAGATTAGGGTGGTTATTTTCTAGACATGTTGTTACCTGCACTAAGGTTGATGTTGTCTGATTTTTGTTTGATCTCCTACTGCTTTCGCACCAAACTGGTTTCCGTCCGCAATCGGGGCGAGGATGTATATGGCGGAGGAGGAGCTAACCTCTTTTTTCACTTAGTGTCAGCTCCAGGCAGCTGTAGCATACACCCACAGTACCTGTGTCCCCCAATGAGAGTCTCGGAGAAAAGGATTTTATGGTGAGTTATATTATTATATTATATGGTGTGGCTATAGACCATATAATGTGGCCAGGGTAGGTCACATGTGAGGAATGCTTGGACCCGGTTGGTCCAGTGTGGAAGATCCCGCTGAGATGGGGCTTCCTGCCTGACAGCACGTGTGGACGCTGTGTGTAATGGCTGCCAGCACCTGTTAGTTCCCTGGAGGGAATGAATGCCTGCTGCATGATAAAGGAACCGTGAGGTTACCCGGACGTGGGTGAGAGAACTTGGGGCTAGGAACCCTGCACATTGAATGCTGCACAGCTTATGTGACTATAGGACATTGCTAACATGGACGCTATGCTGATTGTGCTGTTAAGTGAACTTTCTGTTGCTGTCCTGGTTTATGAGGATTAATAAACCGAAAGGACTGTGTTATGGTTGATGAAAACCTGTGCCGGAACTGGTTTTTGTTCGCTGCAAGCGAGAATCCCATAAGTAAGTGACAGCGCTACCTCACATTTGGTGGAGAAAGCAATGGGCAATATTGTAGCCTTGTTGCTGGGAGCAACGGAAGAGGACTGCAAAGTCGGTTGCTTAGGGCAACGGTTTCCTAAAAGTGCATGTTGCAGTGCTGGCAACACTGAGCCAGGAAGGCTGACGGTTGGGGAAGCCACTGCCCGGCTGTGGTTCTGGAACCGTGGGGCGGCCTAGTGAGTAAGGCACTGTCCGGATCGGTGAGCCCAGTGCGGCCGTTTCCCCAGGAGAAAGAGACTGATAGGACACCTCTGCGGTAGAGGGGTCTGAGAACCTGCGCGGCTAGCAGGTGACGGTCGTGAAAGAGAAAAAAAAAAAACTGTTTTACTGACCAGGATCAGTGAGCAAGAGACTGGTGATAGCTATAGGTTGCCTCTGCAGATAAGAGGTACCCGAGAACCTATGTGGCCGACACAGGCAACGGACTGGTGTTTGTGTGGTACTGACCTGGGTCAGTGGGAAAGACGGCGTTCCTGTAGGGTTCAGTGAGCAAGGTCCTGGAGGGTCAGTGTTGGGAAGATCCCTGGAGCACGTGGTATGATCTTGGACCTGGTGAGGCGTAAGTGTTGGGCAGTCTCAGGCCGAGACGGATGTCCTGAATAGCACCCGCTAAGCCCCTGGAACTGGTGAGGCCGGTGGGTTGGGAAACCCTGGAAAGAGGGTCGGCTCCCTGAATAGCACCCGGTGCGCCCTGTGTGTTGGACGGTCTCAGGCGGAGACGGTACGTCCTGAATAGCACACAGAAAGGACACGTGAGTTTTTGAGTTTTTTTGTGTGGTGTTTTTCTTTTCTTCTTTTCTCAACTCAGCCTGCGGTGGCTCAGTGGGAGTCAAGAAGGTGACAAGCGGCTTGATGTGGCTCAGTGGGGTCACGAAGGTGACAAGCGGCTTCCGGTAACTCGGCGGGGTTACGAAGGTGACAAGCGGCTTCCAGTGGATCGGCGGGTCCACGAAGACGGCGCAGCAGGTGCTGCAGTGACTCCAGCCGCTGTGTGTGTGAACAGCAGCCGATGGTGTCGGTGATCGGTGAGAGCAGGAGCTGTGGTGGTGCCAACAAGGACTTGTGTGGTATCGTTAAGACATAAACTGTGTTGTGTGAACTGTGGTCTGAGAAGACCGGTATAACGGACATGGGGAGATCCCGAAAGGGGGTGGAGTCCCAGAAGTGGCGGTGACCCAAAGCGGGGTGGTAACCCAAAAAGGGTGGAGTCCCGGGAGGGGGCGGCAACCCAAAGTGGGGTGGTGGTCCAGAAAGGGGCCAAGTTTGAAGGAATGACAGCACTGAGGGACTCAGTGGGTATGTCTGGAGTACCGCAGTGTATGTGTATGTCATTTCCAGAATGTGGGATATTCTTTCCGAATGATGACGGGCCGCAAGTGTGTACCGTGATGCTACACCCTTCAGGTGACTCTGGTAGGAACTCCTCTCACTCTCTGTCTGACCGAGAAAATGGTCCAGGTTCGCTGTGCACATGGGGTCACAGTGAACTATGTGGTAGACAGAGTAATGTTTGAGGAGTACGGAGGCCGTGAGTACCAAGGTGGCAGTATACCACCAAACTTAGTTTATGCCTTGGAGTGCGGCCGGGATTTGGTCAGGTTTGATGACCTATGACAGGAAGATAGAGACGTGTCTACTGTAGGGCTAGCAGACACTGAGACGCTGACGCCTCCTAACGTGGACAGGCCAGACGTAAGGGCGACTGGAGATAGAATGACGTCGGACGAACTTACAGACCGGACGTCACCTGAAGGGTACAATGGTGTGAGTGAGAAGGGTGTGAGAAACAAAAAGAGCGGAGCTGACACACGGACAGAAAGTGTCCTGGGGGTTCACCATACGGGGTGGTGTGACTGTGACGTGTTGTTGCCAGTAGCCTCCACGAGGACAGAGTCTAGTGCTGTGCTGACTGAAACTCGTGACAGGACTGATGGTAACCTGGTCGAGAAGATAACGGGAGTAGAGATACAGTCAGAGGGTAACTGGGGGGTTCACTCGACTGACGGGACTAACCCAGGGGTACCTTTTGACGATATGATTAAAGAAGTAGTGGTGCAACACATACTGACCAAAAGAGAACTAGAGCAGGAGATACAGTTAATAAAAGAGACAGTGAAGGAACAGCTCGAACGAGAAAGTGTGATGAGACAAACAGCCGAGCACAGAGTGAAGGAGCTCAAGAAAGAAGTCTTGAACCTCAGGTCACCTGTCAATGTGGCACAGTGTGAACAACACCTTAAGAGAGGATGTGGTAGGGCTTGAGAAAGAAGTCTTGGAGCTCAGAAGTCACCTGTCAGCGTGGCAAAATGTGAACAAGACCCTTACAGAAGAAATGGAGGAACTCAGAGGAGTAGTTAAAAGTCTTCTGTGGGAGAAGTTGGATGAAGACTTACCGCGGGGGAGCGCAAGTGATAACAGGACAGAACGGCCAGTAGCCCTTGGGGTAAAGGGTCATGAAAGGACCAAGTCATGTGAAGTCGATGAGTTAAGAACGGAAGAAGACAGTCACCCGGTCGGGTCAACGGCAGTGAGGGAAGTGTCCGTGGTAAAGCTAGAGCCTTCGGTCCAGGAAGAGAGCAAGACCACAGTGTTCCAGTTTGTGATTGATGTACCAGAGGACATGCAAGGGGCCTGTGCAGAGGAAGGTGTGCATGAGGCTTTCAAGGAAGCAGTCAAGGCGTGTGAGGTGCACTGGGCACCTGAGACTCGGCAGTTGGTGATAGTATCGGACAGAGAAGATACGTCTACCCGAGAAGCTGTCCTAAAGGAGATGCATCTGCAATGTCTCTACACTAAACAAAGGGTCAGGCAGAGTAATGTGAACGCTGCTCGACGCCTAGAATTAGCAAGGGAGGCTATGGATCAGCTGGGTTTGCGGAAAGATGTGGTGCTGGTACCCAAAGCTCTGATTGGGAGAATCATTGGAAGATCCGGGAAGTTAATGCAAGACCTTGTGAATATCTCTGGTGTGGTGAGAGTGAGGATCCCTCCTGATGATGAAGACCAAGTATCCAGTGAAGTGGGTAGGATTCCCATCCTAGTGGTTGGCTCCGGGGAGAGCCTGAGAGACTTTCGGATGCTATTGGAGTATCGAGTGAGGTACCTGCAAGAGATTGAGCAGTTGAGGCAGGACCGCCGGCGAATTAATAAACAAGTACAGATTACCAGATGGCGGCCGCCTGCAACCCAACAAGATGTAAGGACCCGAAGAGTGCCACCAAGAAGTGACAGGGCAGATGGCCGAAGAATGTCAGCAAGTGGTAGCTCAACTGGCAGGATGACGTGGAGAGACTGTAGTTCCTGTGAGACCCTGAATGAATCAGACTCAGCCCAGACAGTAGGCCTGATTAGGACTGATGACTGTACCAACCAGGGGAGCTGGTCAGGGAACGGAACAAACAGAGAGAGGAAGGTGGTGACTGGACCGTGTCTGATGACGCACTGTAACTGGAGGGTCAAAGAGCAGGACTGATATTCTGACCGCTGAGGGCGGGGGAGGCCTAACGTAGAGAGGAGGCCGTATGACAGGTGGAAAAGGTTCTCTCGACCTGTAGGGCAAGGTGTGGTGAGTGCCCGGTCTCGAGAGCCTGATGTAATGTTGTGTGTTCAACCTCACAAGTTTGAACAGAGGGGCGAGGTATGTGGTGTAGTAACCACTATGTCCGCTAGGGGACCCTGTGTGGAGGTTCCAAGGGAGAGGATGAGTGGCGGAATCCTGAAGGATGGTTGTGTATCTCAAAGGGGGTGGCTTTGAGATGGAGACTTAGTTATGCGTATTGATCAGCAATGGTTTTGCTGAGGTGTTATTTCAAGGTATAAGGGAGAAGTCTAGGTAACTTGGGAGATGGGCGGGCCAGTTACCTACAAACCCACCCAGGGGTGTGTCTGAAAACGCCTGTAGTAAAAGACATGTGAGGGTGTGAAGGACCTGTGATGAGGTCATAGTCACGTGACCCGGTGGGTGTGGCTATAGACCATATAATGTGCCCAGGGTAGGTCACATGTGAGGAATGCTTGGACCCGGTTGGTCCAGTGTGGAAGGTCCCGCTGAGATGGGGCTTCCTGCCTGACAGCACGTGTGGATGCTGTGTGTAATGGCTGCCAGCACCTGTTAGTTCCCTGGAGGGAATGAATGCCTGCTGCATGATAAAGGAACCGTGAGGTTACTCGGACGTGGGTGAGAGAACTTGGGGCTAGGAACCCTGCACATTGAATGCTGCACAGCTTATGTGACTATAGGACATTGCTAACATGGACGCTATGCTGATTGTGCTGTTAAGTGAACTTTCTGTTGCTGTCCTGGTTTATGAGGATTAATAAACCAAAAGGACTGTGTTATGGTTGATGAAAACCTGTGCCGGAACTGGTTTTTGTTCGCTGCAAGCGAGAATCCCCTAAGTAAATGACAGCGCTACCTCACAGTGTATTTTTGAGTAAAATGTAAATTGTTGTTTTAGTCTACAAACTTCTGACAACATGTCTACGAATTTCCGAGCAATAAATTTTGTTTTTTTTCTTCTGAAAAGGAGAAATGTTCAAAATTAAAAACCAAAACCGTGCTTTCAGACCTTAAATAATGCAAAGCAAACAAGTTCATAATCATTTAGAAACAACAATACTAATGCTTTAACTCGGGAAGAGTTCAGGAATCAATATTTTGTGGAATAACCATGATTTTTAATCACAGCTTTCATGTGTCTTGGAATGTTTGCCACCAGTTTTTCACACTGTCTCTGGTGCAAAAATGTAAGCAGTTCTTTGTTTGATGGCTTGTGACTATCCATAATCCTCTTGATTACATTCCAGAGGTTTTCAATGAGGTTCAGGTCTGGAGAATGGGCTGCTCATGACAGGGTTTTTATGTGTCTATATTTATGTGTATATAAACTGTGTTACAAATTATTATGCAAAAAGAGTTTAGGAGTGATAAGGTTAGAATTTTTTGGTTTGTCATTTAAACTCATTGATGGTGATGTGTGTCAGGGCTCTTTATATCACGGAAAGCAATTGCAGATACCTGTGCAAATTAGTTTGGCAGGTGTGTCCAAATAAAGGCAAGACTACTTAAGAAGGCTGTTCCACATTATTAAGCAGCCTACATTTTTTGCCAAAATGGGAAAGAAAAAGGATGTGTCGGCTGCTGAGAAGCAACAAATTGTGGAGTATTTAGGTCAAGGCATGACTACAATCAACATTGCCAAGACACTTCATCGTGATCATCGCACAATCAAGAAGTATGTAGCTGATTCCCAGCACACACGTGTGCGTGCTGATAAGGAAAAATTGAGGACTCTTTCCAACAGGCAATTGCGTCAGGTTAAAAGAGCAGCTGCAAAAATGCCTTGTCATAGCGGCAGACAAGTTTTTGAAGCTGCTGGTGCCTCCAGCGTCCCCCTAACAACAAGATGCAGGGTCCTTCAGAGGTTTGCAGCTGTGTGTAAGCCATCCTGTCGACCACCTCTATCCACTATACACAAGCAGAAACTGCTCCAGTGGGCCAAAGGATATACATGAAGACTGACTTCCAAACTGTTTTGTTCACCGATGAGTGCCGTGCAACGCTCGATGGTCCAGATGGATGGAGTTGGAGGATGGCTGGTTGATGGACACCCCATGAAAACACGGCTAAGGCGCCAACAAGGAGGTGGAGTAATGTTTTGGGCTGGAATCATGGGGAGAGAAATTGTCGGCCCCTTTAGGATCCCTGAAGGGGTAAAGATGAACTCCATAATCTATGTGGAGTTTCTAAAACAGCACTTCCTGCCATGGTTCAAGAGGAAGAACCGTGTTTTCCACAGCAAGATCATTTTCATGCATGATGATGCACCGTCTCATGCTGCAAATAACACATCTGCATCACTGGCTGCTATGGGCATAAAAGAGGACAAACTTATGGTGTGGCCACCATCTTCCCCTGACCTCAACCCCATTGAGAACCTCTGGAGCATCATCAAAAGGAGTGTCTATGATGGCGGGAGGCAGTTCACATCTAAGCAACAGCTCTGTGGGGGTATTCTGTCCACATGCAAAACAATTGAAGCACAAACCATCCAAAAACTGACAAATTCAATGGACGAGAGAGTTCAGAAGCTTCTTTCGAACAAGGGGTCCTATGTGCAAATGTAACATCACCTAGAATAAAGTTTTGACTTGAAAACTGTTTGATTTCATTTTGTAATAAGCTGATAATGCTTATAATTTCACAATTGACCATTTTTTTGTTCAAAATAAAAAGGTTGAAAACTCTGCTGTGCATAATAATTTGGAACATGCATTTTGAGTGTTAATTATTTTTAAAAATATACTGTTTTCATAGGCAGTTTGTTCAAAACATTGCAATTATACTAGAATAGTAGATGACTGGAAAATAACAATGACTGCAATTCATATAGGTAATTTAAAGAAAATATGAGGAAATATTTTTTGCATAATAATTTGGAACAGTGTATATATAATGTGTGTGTATATATATATATATATATATATATATATATATATATATATATTCTGCCATTCAAAAGTTTGGGTGTCACCCAGACAATTTTGTGGTTTCCATGAAAATGTGTGCTTTTATTAATCAAATGAGTTGCCAAATGAATTTAAAATCTAGTCCAGACATTGACAAGGTTCAAAATAAAGATTTTTATTTGAAATAATAATTTTCTCCTTCAAACTTTGCTTTCGGCAAAGAATGTTCCCTTTGCAGCAATTACAGCATTGCAGACCATTGGCATTCTAGCAGTTAATTTGCTGAGGTAATCTGGAAAAATTTCACCCCAGAAGCCCCTCCCACAAGTTGCTTTGGCTTGATGGGCATTTTTTGCGTACCATATTGTCAAGCTGCTCCCACAACAGCTCAATGGGGTTGAGATCTGGTGACTGCACTGGCCTCTCCATTACAGAGAGAATACCAGCTGCCTGCTTCTTCCCTAAATATTTATTGCATAATTTGGAGGTGTGCTTTGGGTCATTGTCCTGTTGTAGGATGAAATTGGCTGAAATCAAGCGTTGTCCACAGGGTATGGCATGGCGTTGCAAAATGGAGTGATAGCCTTCCTTATTCAAAATCCCTTTTACCTTGTACAAATCTCCCACTTTACCAGCACCAAAGCAACCCCAGACCATCACATTACTTCCACCATGCTTAACAGATGGCGTTAGGCACGCTTCCAGCATCTCTTCAGTTGTTCTGCGTCTCACAAATGTTCTTCTGCGTGATCCAAACACCTCAAACTTGGATTCTTCTGTCCATAACACTTTTTTCCAATCTTCCTCTGTCCAATATCTGTTCTTTCGCCCATATTAATCTTTTCCTTTTATTAGCCAATCTCCGATATGGCTTTTTCTTTGCCACTCTGCCGTGAAGGCCAGCATCCCGGAGTCACCTCTTTACTGTAAACATTGACACTGGCTTTTTGCGTGTACTATTTAATGAAGCTGCCAGTTGAGGACCTTTGAGGCGTCGATTTCTCAAACTACAGACTGTAATGTACTTGTCTTGTTGGTCAGTTGTGCAGCGTGGTCTCCCACTTCTTTCTAGTATGGTTAGAGCCTGTTTGTTCTCTCCTCTGAAGGGAGTAGTACACACCGTTTTAGGAAATCTTCAGTTTCTTGGCAATATCTCGCATGGAATAGCCTTCATTTCTAAGAACAAGAATAGACTGTCGATTTTCAAATGAAAGTTCTTTTTTCTGGCCATTTTGAGAGTTTAATGGAGCCAACAATTGTAATGCTCCATATTTTCAACTAGCTCAAAGGGAGGTCATGTTTATAGCTTCTCTAATCAACCAAACTGTTTTCAGCTGTGCTAACATACTTGCACAAGGGTTTTCAAGGGTATTCTAACTGTCCATTAGCCTTCTTACATAGTTAGCAAACACAAAGTACCATAAGAACACTGGAGTGATGGTTGTTGGAAATGGGCCTCTATACACCTATGAAGATATTGCATTACAAACCAGACGTTTGCAGCTAGAATAGTCATTTACCACATTAACAATGTATAGAGTGTATTTCTGAATCAATTAATGATATATATATATATATGTATAATATATACCGAGTGAGCCATTTATCTGGATACATCTAAATAAAATGGGAGTGGTTGGTGATATCAGCTTCCTGTTTGTGGCACATTAGTATAGGGGAGAGGGAAAACTTTTCAAGATGGGTGGTGACCATGGAGGCCATTTTGAAGTTGGCCATTTTGGATCCAACTTTATAAATGGCCCACCAAGGTGTATACATATAAATGGCCCACCCTGTGTGTGTATGTGTGTGTGTGGTATGTGTATATATATATATATATATATATTACATACACACACTTGTACACATGCACACACATACACATATGTACGTACATACATATATACATCTGAGAAACACCTAAGCTTTGAAAAAAGTTAGTTCTGTATCAGCGTTTGCATATCTGGATGTTAGCTTCCAAATCTCACAATGATTTGTTGCAATGAGGTCCTCATCCTGATACTTGCTATAATGCAATTTTGTTTGACTTATTAGTTTTAACAGTTGATAACATTGATATCTGAGATTGTTTTTCATTTTCTCGCACCTGGAGCTGCCAGCATGCAGGTTTCTAAGGTACACATCGGGTAACTAAGTGACGCACGCCGCTTAGTAACCCAATATTTACCTTAGATACCAGCTCCCAGCGCCTGCTTAGAGCGCTGGGTGCCTTGCTGATCGTTGGCTCCCGCTGCCACACGCAGCGATGCGCGCTGGCCAGCGGGAGAGCAACGATGAAAAAATGGCCCAGGACGATGCTGCACGATCAGCGATACCCGGCGGGGGGCCGGTCGCTGATCCCCGTCACACACAGCGATCTCGTGGCGTCACAAAATCTGTGTGTGTTGGGGCCTTTAAGGATTAATATCAGATAGAAGGGGATTCAATTCTAAATTGGAGATGGGGTACAGTACTTGTGCGTGGCCACTTAACGATTTTTTACAACTGGACAGAGCAGATAACAGCTAGCTGATCTGTGGGGGATGCCACACCCCCATCGGTCTGAAATTGATGAAGGTTCCCTGCTTTAGGCCATATAAAAGGTTATTCCAAAGCAAACCCTTTAACATCCCTACATCCAGAAGTAAACCATATCTCTTCAACTGGGATATATGGCCTTAAAACATGCATCCTCAGTGTGTTAGTGATTGAAGGAAAACTACAGTGTAACGTTAAAGATTAAATGGATTGTCTGGTTAAAACAATTTATAAGCTATCCGCCTGTTATACGATAACTTGATCGGTTAGTGTCCTACCGCTGAAAAACTCACTGATAGACAGAATTCCCATTACTGTATAGCGCAACAGGTCAGACACTTGACCACCGCTCCATTAATTCTCTATGGGGCTGCCGGAAAATACAGAGGGCAGTTGTCAGCAGACCCATAGGAAATGAATGGAGCGCAGTTTGAGCAATACTGTTCTGTTCTGATAGGGGTTAAAGTTCCTCATTCTGCTGATAGGTCAGGATCCCAGTGGTTGGACCTTCACTGATCAATATTATCACCTATTCCATGGTTTTTACCTGACAACTCTTTTAAGATTTCAAATTTACCAGTAAGCTTGTTAACATCAGCATAATTTTATTATTTGTCATTTATATATTCTTTACTTTATGATTCAGGAGTCTTTCTTTTCCAATTTTCAGGTTGCTGTACTGTCAAAGGTCTCAGTGTTATTCTCAATGCTCCTTTCAGATAAAACGTGGATTGTTAAACAGCATGCATTAGAGGCTTTCACACAGTTTGCTGAGGTATTTTGAAACTAATGTACTTTATTATGTATCTTTTCTTCCATTAACCCCTTCACGACCTTGGACGTATCGATACGTCTTGGTTGGGAAGGACTTCCTGACCTTGGACATATTGGTACGTCCTGGCGATTTTGCACGCACAGAAGCTCTACGCAAGTGATCACCGCTGGGTGTTCAGCGAATCTGACAACTTACTTTCGTCTCTCACTGCCAGAAGCGATGCCCGCACCACTCCCGGCAGTTTTACCCTCTAAATACTGCTATTGATATTTATGTAAAAGTGCCAAAACATAAAAAAATTATATAAATGTAATCATACTGACCCGAAGAATATTGCTACCTTATCAATTTTACCTCATTCGTGACATCATAAAAAAATAAAATCATTTCAATTGTTGGCTTTTGTTCATTCTGCCTCACAAATATCGGAATAGAAAGCGATCAAAAAATGTCATGTGCTCATAAATCATACCAATAAAAACATGAAATTGTCCCGCAAAAAAACATGCCATCACGCATGACTCTTTCGGCAGAAATATGGAAAAAAATCGAGCTCTCAAAAAATGGAGATGCAAAAACTTGTTTATGCAAAAAAAAAAGCATCTATTAGTGTGTGACAGCAGGCAAACATAAAAAAAAATATAAATCTGTTATTGCTGTAATCGCACTGACCCGTAGAACAACGTTGTCTAATCACTTATACCGCATGAGAAATGGTGTAAAAAATAAAAGAAACCAATTTTTCATCTGCTGTTGATTTGTTCATTCTACCTCCCAAATATCGCAGTAAGGCTCTGCTCACATTTATCTTGCACTCTATGCTGAGCGCTTACACCTTTGTTTCCGTTTAAATCTATGAATTACATGATTCAGATGGAACCCCCGGCAGAAGATTCCCTATAATGAGGCGGGTGGAGTCACTCTGGATGTTGTCTGGCCTACGATCTGGCAGTGTACGTCTTTTTAGGTTTGCTTAAAAGTGCCATCAGCCAGTTTTGTGCACCTGTAAAAAGGACACTGCTGAACAGAGGCCTGACTGAGTCCAGAGTAACTCTGCTGCCTCATTATAGGGAATGGATCCCTCAGTAGTTTCATCTGAATCACATCATTCGGATATTTAGATGGAAACCCCAATGTAAGTGCTCAACGTAGAGCGCTGGATAAATGTGATCCCAAATGTCATGTGAAATGTTCCCAATAAAAGCTTCAACTCAATCCACAAAAAACAGCAAGTCCCCACTCACGTCCATCATCTGTTAACAGAAATATAGGGGGCTTCCACCTTACTGGTAGCACAAAGGTTCTAGAAAAGTGGTATGACTCTTCACCCCCCCAAAAGAAATCCAGCACATTCTGCAGTCCCAAATCGAAATACCGCCCTCCCTTCTGATCCCAACAGTGTATCTAAACCGCATTTAGGGTCCACATGTTTAGCATTTTTGTAGAAATGAGAGCCCACCCAATTTACAAGTGCTTGTCTCCAGAAGCATGAGCTGACCATAACGTGCTGTGCACTACAGCAGCAGACTTGTAATTTTCACTCAGAAACATCTACTACTGCTTGTTTCTGAAAAATACCCATGGAGTCAAATCATCACTACACCTGTAGATAAATTCCCAAAGGGGTATAATTTCCAAAATGGGGTCACTTGAGGTTGGTATTCTGCTCTTCTAGAACTCATGCGCTCTGTATATGGAGTCTGCAAACTATTTTAAGAAAATCTGAGCTCCAAGAGACAAATAACATTCCGTCCCTTCCAAGTCTCGCTGTCTGGCTAAGCAGTACTGTACAGCCACATATGGGATATTTCCATATTCATCAGAAATTGTATGACAAATTTTGGTGTCGTTTGTACACATTTCTCCTTGTGAAAATGTAAAATCTGTGACTAAAACAATATATTTGTGGTAAAAATGTAATTATTTTTTCTTCACCGCCCAATGGTATAAAATTCTTTGACACATCCGTGGTGTCAATATAATCACTGCACCCGTAGGTGAATTCATTGAGAGGTGTAGTTTGTAAAATGGGGTCACTTATAAAGTCATGCAGTTCTGTCATCTCAGGGGTTCTCATATTGAGTCCTGTCACCTGTAACCATAACAGTAAAATCTACACAAAATTATGGCGCTCCTTCTCTACTAACATTTGCACTGTGCCTCAAAAGTAGTTCCTGATTACATGTAGGATATTGGCGTACTCACAAGAAACTGCACAGCAAACTGAGCAGTTCATTTTTTACTATTATTCCTAATAAAAATTAAAAACTTCATTGCTAGGTGTAGTTTGTAAAATGAAGTCACTTATGGTGGGTTCTGCTGTTCTGGCACTTCAGGGGCTCTGCCAATGTGATATGGCACCCTCAAACCATTTCAGCAAAATCTGAACTCCAATATGGCGCTTCTTCCCTTTTGAACTTTGCATTCTGCCTCAAAAGTAGTTTTCTACCACATATGGAGTATCCACGTACTCAGGAGAAATTGCACAACAAATTGTATGGCCCATTTTGCTCCTGTTACCCTTGTGAAAATGAAAAATTGGGGCAAAACAAACATTTTTACAGAAAAAAAAATAGTTTTTCATTTTTACAGTTCAACATAATAAATGTCTGTGAAGTACCTGGGGGTGCAAAATGTTCACCGTATATCTAGACAAATTCCTTGAGGGGGATATAGTTTCCAAAATGACGTCCCTTGTGGGGGGGTTTCAATTGTTTAGGCACATCAAGGGCTGTCCAAACCCAACATGGCGTCTGCTAACTATTCCAGCAAATTTTGTTTTCAAAATGTCAAATGGCACTCTTTCCCTTCCAAGCCCTGCCATGTGTCCAAACAGTAGTTTTGCCCCACATATGGGGTATTGTTGCACTTAGGACAAATTGTACAATAAATTGTGTGGTGCAATTTCTCCTCTTGCTCTTGTAAAATTAACAAATTCTGGCTAAAAGAAAATTTTTGTGGGAAAAATGTATTTTTTTTTATTTTCACAGCTCGATGTTTTAAACTTCAGTGAAGCACCTGGAGGTTCAAGGTGCTCGACACAAATCTAAATACATTTTTTTGAGAGGTCTAGTTTCCAAAATGGGGTCACTGGTGGGGTTTTTTCACTATTTAGACACATAAGTGATTCTCCAAATGCGACAAGACGCCCACAGACCATTCTATCAAAGTCTGTGTTGCAAAATTATTATTATTATTATTTATTGTTATAGCGCCATTTATTCCATGGCGCTTTACATGTAAGGAGGAGTATACATAAAAACAGGTACAATAATCTTAAACAATACAAGTCATAACTGGAACAGGAGGAGAGAGGACCCTGCCCGCGAGGGCTCACAATCTTCAAGGGATGGGTGATAATACAGTAGGCGAGGGTAGAGCTGGTCGTGCAGCGGTTTGGTCGATCAGTGGTTACTGCAGGTTGTAGGCTTGTCGGAAGAGGTGGGTCCTCAGGCTCTTTTTGAAGGTTTCGATGGTAGGTGAGAGTCTGATATGTTGTGGTAGAGAGTTCCAGAGATGGGGTGATGCGCGAGAGAAATCTTGTATGCGATTGTGGGAAGAGGAGATAAGAGGGGAGTAGAGAAGGAGATCTTGTGAGGATCGGAGGTTGCGTGCGGGAAAGTACCGGGAGACGAGGTCACAGATGTATGGAGGAGACAGGTTGTGGATGGCTTTGTATGTCATGGTTAGGGTTTTGTAATGGAGTCTCTGGGCAATTGGGAGCCAGTGAAGGGATTGACAGAGGGGAGAAGCTGGGGAATAGCGGGGGGACAGGTGGATTAGTCGGGCAGCAGAGTTTAGAATAGATTGGAGGGGTGCAAGAGTGTTTGAGGGGAGGCCAAAGAGCATGAGGTTGCAGTAGTCAAGGCGAGAGATGATGAGGGCATGGACTAGGGTTTTTGCAGATTCTTGGGTGAGGAATGAACGGATTCGTGAAATATTTTTGAGTTGAAGTCGGCAGGAAGTGGAAAGGGCTTGGATATGTGGTTTGAAGGAGAGATCAGCGTCAAGGATTACTCCGAGGCAGCGAGCTTGTGGGACTGGGGAGAGTGGGCAGTCATTTACTGTAATTGATAGGTTCGTAGGGGGGGTCACGTGAGATGGGGGAAAGATGATGAATTCTGTTTTGTCCATGTTGAGTTTCAGAAATCTAGTGGAGAAGAAGGATGAAATAGTGGACAGACATTGAGGGATTCTGTTTAGTAGGGAGGTGATATCTGGTCCAGAGATGTAGATCTGTGTGTCATCAGCGTAAAGATGATACTGAAAGCCATGAGATTCTATGAGCTGTCCTAGGCCAAAGGTGTAAATAGAGAACAGCAAGGGCCCAAGGACTGAACCTTGTGGGACTCCGACAGATAGGGGGCGAGGTGAGGAGGTGGTGTGTGAGTGGGAGACGCTGAATGTCCGGTCTGTTAGGTATGATGAGATCCAGGATAGGGCCAAGTCTGTGATGCCGAGGGATGAGAAGGTCTGTAATAATAGGGAATGGTCCACTGTGTCAAAGGCAGCCGACAGGTCCAAGAGGAGGAGGACAGAGTAGTGTCGCTTGCTCTTGGCCGTTAAGAGGTCATTGGTGACCTTAGTAAGGGCAGTTTCAGTGGAGTGGTGTGACCGGAAGCCAGATTGTAAGCGGTCGAAGAGGGAGCAAGAAGAGAGATGGGAGGACAGTTCAAGGTAGACGTGTTGTTCCAGTAGCTTGGAGGCGTAGGGGAGAAGTGATATAGGGCGATAGCTAGATACAGAGGATGGGTCAAGAGAGGGCTTTTTGAGGATAGGTGTGATGGAGGCATGTTTAAAGCTTGAGGGGAAAACACCAGTTGTTAGTGATAGGTTGAAGAGATGGGTTAGGGTTGGGATGAAGACTGTGGTGAGGTTTGGTATGAAGTGGCATGGGATCGGGTCGAGTGCACAGGTGGTGAGATGTGATCTTGAGAGTAGAGTGGAGAGTCGATCTTCTGTAATGGTGGAGAAGTTGGTTTTGAAGGTGGAGGGCTGGGAAGTCGGGAGGAAGGGCTCTGGGGGTTGTTGACCAAAACTGTCCCTGATGTTATCAATTTTCTGCTTGAAAAATGAGGCAAAGTCTTCAGCTGAGATGAGTGGGGAGGGAGGAGGTGCTGGGGGGCGGAGGAGAGAATTGAAGGTGTTGACTAACTGTTTAGGGTTGTGAGACAGGGAGGAGATGAGAGATGAGAAGTTGGTTTGTTTAGCTGTGGCGAGTGTGGTCTTGAAAGTAGTGAGGGACTGTTTGAATGCGATGAAGTGCTCGTTGGAGTGGGATCTTTTCCATCTGCGCTCAGCAGCCCTGGAAGCTCGCCTCAGCTCTTTGGTCAGGCTGGTGTGCCAGGGCTGTCTGTTGATTTTGCGAGTTTTGGTAGGTGTAAGTGGGGCAGCGGATTCCAAAGCTACAGCTATTGTGGTGTTATATAGAGCAGCAGCGTCATCTGCATTGTGTAAGGAACTTATATCTGTGAGAGGGAGGAGGGATTCAGAGAATGAGTGTAGGTCAAGGTGTTTAAGATTCCTGCGAGGGTGTGAAAGTTTGTGGGGTGGGGATTGTAGACATGGAGTGAAGAGGGAAGAGAATGTGAGCAGGTTGTGGTCAGAGAGAGGAAGAGGTGAGTTAGGTTAGATAGGGAGCAGAGGCGGGTGAAGATGAGGTCCAGTGTGTGGCCATCTTTATGGGTGGATGTAAAAGACCATTGAGTGAGGCCGAAGGAGAAAGTGAGAGATAGAAGTTTAGTGGCAGCTGAGAGGGAAGTGTCAATGGGGATGTTGAAGTCGCTCATGATGATAGTAGGGATGTCCGCGGAAAGGAAATGAAGTTACCAGGTGGTGAAGTGGTCAAAGAAGGTGGTGGCTGGCCCTGGGGGGCGGTAGATGACAGCCAGTTGGAGGTTGGAGGGGGAGTAGATGCGCACAGAGTGCACCTCAAAGGAAGGGAGGGTAACAGAGGGTGGCAGTGGGATTGGGGTGAAGGAGCAGGTATCTGACAGGAGAAAACCAACTCCTCCGCCATGTTTGCTGCTGGGGCGGGGGGTGTGAGAAAGGTGGAAGCCGCCATACGAAAGTGCAGCAGGAGAGGCTGTGTCAGAAGGGGTGAGCCAGGTTTCGGTGATGGCGAGGAAGGAAAGTTTGGTAGTAACAAAAAGATCATGGATGTAGGAAAGCTTGTTGCAGACAGAGCAAGCGTTCCACAGAGCTCCTGTTAGTGGGACTGGGGAAGCGGGGGCTGGGTGAATGGGTATAAGGTTGGAGAGGTTACGGAAGGTTGTGATAGAGCGTGGATGGGAGGTAGAAATGACTGTGGGAATGTGGTGAGGAGGACCAGGATTTGGAGAGATATCACCAGCAGTGAGAAGGAGCAGAGAAAGTGTTAGTAGGTGGGAGAAGGAGAGGGCACGAGGGGGCTGTCTGTGTTTGGAGACAGAAGATTGTATGTTAAGGAACAGTTTTGAGGCGGAGGTGAGGTGGATGGGGAGGATTGAAGAAGAGATGAACAGTTCCTTACTAGGAGTAGGATTTGGGGAATTAGCAGAAAGTGAAGGATTATAGAGGTGAAAGTGAAAACAAACAGAAACATTGTTTACAGTGACTGTGTACAGTTACCTTCAGTTCCCTTCTGGTTCAATTCTGGTTTTAATTCTTAAATTAATCTTCACACTTCTAGAACACACTTATAGAATTCACACTGCAGACTGAAGTCTTTATGCAGACTTGTGCTCTGCAATATATGTACAACTAAGTGCAGTCAGGTGTGAAGCAGAGAGGAGTGGTCTCTGCTCTTCTTGGTCAGACAAGTAAGAGTGGACCAGATGCATATGATCAAGCCAGAGTAAACAAGGTCATAAATAACACTGGGGTAAGCTGGGGTTAGCTGAAAGGCATACCATGTGAATGCTAGGTGCAGAGGCAAGTCTATGTGCAAAGCTGGGTGATGCACTGTGTGCCCTTCATCACAAGTTCCTTAGCAAGCCCTGTTGTTAGGCCAAATAGTAGTTTTTCTACATATATGGAGTATTGGCCTACTCAGGAAAAATTGCACAACAAATTTTTGGGTCAATTTTTTCCTGTTACCCTTGTGAAAATAAAAAAATTGGGGCTAAATGTACATTTTTGTAGATAAAATGTGACTTTGTATTTTCAAAGCTGTATGTTATGAACTTCTGTGACACATCTGGGGGTTCAAGGTGCTCATCACACATCTAGATACATTCCTTGAGGGGTCTAGTTTCCAAAATGTAGTCACTTGTGGGGGTTTTCCCCTGTTTAGGTACATCAGGTTGCTTTCCAAACTCAACATGGAGTATACTAATGATTCCACCAAATTTTGCGTTCAAAAACTCTTTTCCTGCCATGTGACATATGGGGTATCCCTGTACTCAGGAGAAAATATACAACAAATTTGTGGGTCCATTTTATCCTGTGACCCTTGTGAAAAGGGAAAATTTGCAGCTAAAGTAAAATTTTTGTGGAAAAAAAAATAAATATTCATTTTTTTCTTTTCATATTGCATTAATTCCTCTGAAGCACCTGAAGGGTTAATAAACTTCTTGAGTATGATTTTGAGGAGTTCAGTTTTTATAATGGTATCACTTTTGGGTGTTTTCTATCATATGGGCCCCCCAAAGTCACTTCAAATCTGATGTGGTCCCTAAAAAATGATTTTGTTGTAAATATGAGAAATCGCTGGTCAACTTTTAATGCTTCTAACTTCCTAACAAAAAAAAATTATGTTTCAAAAACTGTGCTGATGTAAAGTGGACATGTAGGAAATTTTATTTATTAACTATTTTTGTATATATTCTTTATTTAGAAAATTTCAATAATATAACGGGAAAGGAAAATTCCATTTTCCAGATATAGTAAAAGAAAGAATGAGATTAAAAAGCAAACAATCGTAATAAACCACAACGATAACATTACAAGCCTGCGATTTGCAAACCAAAAGGGTTGTAAGAAGAGTTTAAAAGACAAGGGGCAGTGGTGGGGAGGGACACTGGAAGGAAAGGGGGGGAGGGTAAGGAGTCAGAAAATCCTGCTTAAAATAGAGGTTAACTATGCGATTTGGGAGATCAAGCTCAAATCAAGGCATTAACATTACAGAACAAACTATATGTAAAGAAAAAAAATGAATAACAAAAGAAATTTGTAGAGGGACAGAAATTAAGGATTACCGGTTGTGTTTATTTGGTGATTCTCTGAGGCGTTCAACCAGGTTAACCATGCATTTAGAGTCTTTAAGTTTTTAGATCCTGAAAGTCTAATTTTCTCGTATATACTGATTTGGTTGGATTCTTTTATCCATTCTTTGCAGGTAGGGGTCTCTACATCTTTCCAGTGTCTTGCGATAGTTATTTTAGCTGCGTTAGCAGGTGAGGTATCAGTGAGCCTTTTTTAAAGTGTAAATTTGAAGGATCCAGATTGAATAGAATGAAACTTGATGTTAATGGGATGTCTGTTTAAGGTTTTCTTTATATGGTCTCTAACTCTCTCCCAGAAACTTTTAATTTTTGTGCATTCCAGCCAAATGTGAGATGGAGAAACCTTCTCTCTGGTGCATCTCCAGCAAAGAGGGGAGATTGAGCTGTCTATTTTAATCAATATGTCAGGTGTTTCATACCATCTTGATATAATTTTCTAATTAAGTTCTTGGAATCACACTGAAGATGTTAGGAAGTGGATGTTTTTGAAGATTGTATGAATTTCTTCTGGAAGAAATTTTGTGTTTAGTTCTTCCCATTTTTTAATGAAATCTGGGATCTCCTGTGTTTGGGTTAGGTTTTTATTTACTTTGGCTATCATTTTTCCCTTTCCTTTTGTGTTCATAATTAGTTTAAGAATTGGCGGATCAGGTGCTGAGGTAGAAATGTCTGGGAGATAAAGATTTATTACTTCCTGTAGACTTTGAATTTCCTCATCTTTCAAGTGAAGGTTTTCAGTGAGTGAGCTGATCTTCTTGCTCATACATCTGTTTCTGTGCACCAATGAGTAAATCGGCATGTTTCTGAAGGCAATCGAGAGCCTGATTTTCCTCTTATGAGATCTATATTTATTAGGGATCAAATGCAAGATAGGAGTGGCTTTGCATAAGATTCATTTTTTTATTTGTTTTGTGCCATAATCTGAGGGTAATCATAGTGTACGGGTTCGTGATATTATTGTATTTAAATCTATTAAATGGGGTGTGCCATAGGTAATGTGCAAAACCATCATGAAGATCATTCAACTCAAGTGGAACCCAAAGTTTTGTGGGACAAGGGGATTGCAGCTCAATCACTCTTGACATGTGGGTTGATAATCTATAGCTTTCAAAATCAGGGAGACCTAAACCTCCTCTACATCTTGATTTTACCAAGGTTTTATGGTTTATCCTATGGTTTTTATCTGCCGATATAAATTTTAAAATTATAGTTTTGAGTTTTTGAAAAAATTGTTGAGGAATGTCTATTGGGAGGGTTTGGAGACGGTATAGGACTTTGGGGAGAATTATCATTTTTATAAGGTTGACTCTACCGAACCATGAAACCGGGACATCTCTCCAGTTTGATAAGGCAGAATCGACCAAATGAAACAATGGTTTGAAGTTTAAATCGAAAAGGCGTGAAGGAGAGCAACTAAATTTGGTTCCCAAATATGCAATGGATGAGCATTCTTTAAATGGCGAGAGTGATGCTAAATTACTTCTGTTTTCAGGAGATAAAGAAATATGCATGATTTTGGACTTGGTGAAGTTTATTTTGAAGTTGGAGATAGAGTTAAAGAAGCACAACTCATTGAGTAAAACCTGAATAGAGTTGTCAGGATCCACCAAAAAGAAAAGTATGTCATCTGCGTATGCTGCACATTTGTGTTCAACCGTGCCGATTTTCAATCCTTTGATCTTAGGCCTGTTTCACACATCAGTTTTTTCAAATCAGTCAAAATCCGCCAAAAAGTGAAAATGGCGGATCCGCTTTTCTTGTGGCAGATCCGCCAATTTTTTCCCATTGAGATACATTAGTGGCGGATGGTCGTCCGTTACATCCGCTATTCGGCGGATCTGCCAGATTCCTGGCGGATTCTGTCTGAGTTGAGCGGACTTTGCAACGTTTTTTGTCGCCGTCAAAATGGCCGTCGTCCGCTATGCGGTAGAATGGGCGCCTATGGTCGGCGGATCCGTCGGAATCCGCGATTTTGCGGAATCTGCTAAATCGCATTGAGCATGCTCAGAAAAAAAGATACTTTTCCAGACAGTCCAAAAACTATATAAGGTGGGCTAATTAATCATTGGGCCCAGACATCCGGCACCAGCCACACTGAAGAGACAGAGCCAGACAGACAGACAGACAGCACCTGCCCAGCAGCAAGACCCCCAGCTGAGCTATAAAACCTGCCCAGCAGCAAGACCCCCAGCTGCAAGACTCCTGGAGCAAGAGGCCTGACAGAACCTGCCCAGCACCAAGCCAGGACGGAGAAGCCTGCTACCAAAGCCTGCAATTGTGTGAGTATTAAACTATTTGTGTGGGGCATGTCTGTGTATCTGTGGCTTGTCTGTGTGTGTGTGTGTGTGTGTGTGTGTGTGTGTGTGTGTGTGTGTGTGGCCTGCGTGTTTGTGTGTGTGTGGTCTGCTTTCCTGCATGTATTTTCCCAGTGTTGCATGTCTGTGTGTGTGTGTGCATTTTTATTATGCTATTTTTTTCATACTTGTTTTACTGTTGCATGTGTACTGAATTTTATTTTCATAGTACTGTGATTTTATTTCAATATTTGCAATTGTGCTAAACTATTTGTGTGGGGCATGTCTGTTTGTGTTTGTGGCTTGTCTGTCTGTGTGTGTGTGGTCTGTCTGTGTGTGTGTGTGTGTGGCCTGCGTGTTTGTGTGTGTCTGGTCTGCTTTCCTGCATGTATTTTCCCAGTGTTGCATGTCTGTGTGTGTGTGTGCATTTTTATTATGCTTTTTTTCATACTATAAATGTTTTACTGTTGCATGTGTACTGAATTTTATTTTCATAGTACTGTGATTTTATTTCAATATTTGCAATTGTGCTAAACTATTTGTGGGGGGCATGTCTGTGTGTTTGTGGCTTGTCTGCCTGTGTTTGTGTGGTGTGTCTGAGTGTGTGTGTGTGGTCTGCCTTCCTGCATGTATGTTCGTGGCCTCCTAGTGTTGCATGTCTGTGTGTGTGTGTTTTTTGTAGGCTTTTTTTCATATTTTAATTGTTTATCTGTTGCATGTGTACTGAATTTTATTTTAATATTTGCAATTGTGCTGTGATTGTGTTGTGTATTGTATGTGGTTTTTCTCTTGTGTATCACTGTTTTATTTTTCATTTATTGTGGTATTTAAAATAAAGCGCAGAGTAGCTCCTACTTGTGTAAAAGAAAAAAAAAAAAACTAAAAAAATGTTTTTTTATAAAAAATGTTTTTAAAAACTCTCTGTAGTATCATTTTAAAACCCGGTAAAATTAAGCATGGTTAATATGTACAAAAAAGGTACATTAGTTTTTGGTATACAAGTGTGGTTATACTCTCAAGTGAGAGATTGGAATTTACACATTCAAACACTTGGGTATACTCTCGGTGAGAGATTTTCATGGAATTCACACACATGCAAACACGAAAAGTGTGGGTATACTCAGGATTTACACACACAAGCACAGTGTGGTTACACTCTCAGTGAGAGTTTTTCAGGGAATTAACACATGCAAACACAAAGTGTGGGTATACTGAGGAATTACACACCTGCAATCACAGTGTGGTTACACTCTCAGTGAGAGTTTTTCAGGGAATTAACACACATGCAAACACTAAAATTGTGGGTATACTCAGGAATTACACACCTGCAATCACAGTGTGGTTACACTCTGTGAGAGATTTTCAGGGAATTTAAACACATGCAAACACTTTGGTATACTCAGTGAGTTTCAGGGAATTCACACATTAATACCAATGAAGTTTTTTTTCTTTTTTTGTTATTAAAATTCTCTTTACTTGCAGATCCTTTGAGGAAGAACCCGCCAAACCGCAGCATACCTGGCATACCGCAGCAGACCTGCATACAACCAATTTCAGTGTTCTCAGTAAGTATAAAGGCCTGAAAGCTTTTAATACCCTTTGTATAGTAGCTAAACAAGTGTCTTTATACTTGCAGATCTGTTCTGGAAGTACCCACCAGGCCGCAGCAGAACCGCCAGGCCGCAGCATACCTGCATACAACCAACTTTAGTGTTCTCAGTAAGTATAAAGGCCTGAAAGCTTTTAATACCTTTTGTATAGTAGCTAACAAGTGTCTTTATACTTGCAGATCTGTTCTGGAAGTACCCGCCAGAACGCAGCAGAACCGCCAGTGATCCGTTGAAGGACCCGCCAGCCACACCGCAGCAGACCCGCAAGCCAGGCGGCAGGAATGTATTCTTCTGAGAGCTCCCCCTCACATCATCAGCAAACAGAGGTAAGTAATTTTTTTATTTTTATTACATCTTAATTTTTGTTTACGCGTATTTTATCTTTTTTTTTTTTTTACCTATATGCATGTATTATGTTTTCACAGGAAGCTGAAGCTGAGGAGCGTCCATGAGGAGACATGCAGGGTGGAGAAATGCAAGGAGGGGGCGCACAGAGTGTGAGTTTAGCACATACAAAAACTCGCATACATACATACAGTCATATGTAAAAGTTTGGGCACCCCTATTAATGTTAACCTTTTTTCTTTATAACAATTTTGGTTTTTGCATCAGCTATATCAGTTTCATATATCTAATAACTGATGGACTCAGTTATATTTCTGGATTCAAATGAGGTTTATTGTACTAACAGAAAATGTGCAATCTGCATTTAAACAAAATTTGACCGGTGCAAAAGTATGGGCACCCTTATCATTTTCTTGATTTGAACACTCCTAACTACTTTTTACTGACTTCCTGAAGCACTAAATTGGTTTTGTAACCTCATTGAGCTTTGAACTTCATAGCCAGGTGTATCAAATCATGAGAAAAGGTATTTAAGGTGGCCACTTGCAAGTAGTTCTCCTATTTGATTCTCCTATGAAGAGTGGCATCATGGGCTCCTCAAAACAACTCTCAAATGATCTGAAAACAAAGATTATTCAACATAGCTTTTCAGGGGAAGGATACAAAAAGTTGTCTCAGAGATTTAACCTGTCAGTTTCCACTGTGAGGAACATAGTAAGGAAATGGAAGAACACAGGTACAGTTCTTGTTAAGCCCAGAAGTGGCAGGCCAAGAAAAATATCAGAAAGGCAGAGAAGAAGAATGGTGTGAACAGTCAAGGACAATCCACAGACCACCTCCAAAGACCTGCAGCATCATCTTGCTGCAGATGGTGTCACTGTGCATCGGTCAACAATACAGCGCATGCATAACGCCTTTTTGTATGACCAAACAACTCAATCTTTGTTTCATCAGTTCACAGGACCTTCTTCCAAAATGTAACTGGCTTGTCCCAATGTGCTTTTGCATACCTCAGGCGACTGTTTGTGGCGTGCTTGCAGAAACGGCTTCTTTCGCATCACTCTCCCATACAGCTTCTCCTGGTGTAAAGTGCGCTGTATTGTTGACCGATGCACAGTGACACCATCTGCAGCAAGATGATGCTGCAGGTCTTTGGAGGTGGTCTGTGGATTGTCCTTGACTGTTCTCACCATTCTTCTTCTCTGCCTTTCTGATATTTTTCTTGGCCTGCCACTTCTGGGCTTAACAAGAACTGTACCTGTGTTCTTCCATTTCCTTACTATGTTCCTCACAGTGGAAACTGACAGGTTAAATCTCTGAGACAACTTTTTGTATCCTTCCCCTGAAAAGCTATGTTGAATAATCTTTGTTTTCAGATCATTTGAGAGTTGTTTTGAGGAGCCCATGATGCCACTCTTCATAGGAGAATCAAATAGGAGAACTACTTGCAAGTGGCCACCTTAAATACCTTTTCTCATGATTTGATACACCTGGCTATGAAGTTCAAAGCTCAATGAGGTTACAAAACCAATTTAGTGCTTCAGGAAGTCAGTAAAAAGTAGTTAGGAGTGTTCAAATCAAGAAAATGATAAGGGTGCCCATACTTTTGCACCGGTCAAATTTTGTTTAAATGCAGATTGCACATTTTCTGTTAGTACAATAAACCTCATTTGAATCCAGAAATATAACTGAGTCCATCAGTTATTAGATATATGAAACTGAAATACCTGTTGCAAAAACCAAAATTGTTATAAAGAAAAAAGGTTAACATTAATAGGGGTGCCCAAACTTTTACATATGACTGTACATACATACATACATACATAAGTAATACACCCAACACAAACATTAATCACAGCACACACAATAACTACGCATCCATCCAACCCAATATTTTTTTTTTTTTACAGTCTTCACAATCTGGTGCCCGCACTAGAGCGACTCCTAGGTCATCCCAGCGTCGTCGAGGTGCTGCCTCTGGTGGTCGGCGAACGGTAAGTAACCCTTTATTTGGGTGATTGATTAATGAACCTCATGTGTTTGACTGTAATAATTTTTTTTTGTTTTTATTTTTTTTTCTTCACAGGTTTCACAGCGTGCTCCCCAGAGTCCATTTGAAGAGGATCTAATCATTGACGCTGACGACCTCATCCAGGCAGTGCAACCATGGGAGCCGCTGTGGAACATGGCAAACCGTTTACATGCCGACCAACCAACCACCCGACGGCTCTGGGATGAGGTGTGTTCGGAGGTTGTAGACAACTGGGAGGAGCTCGATGCGAGGGACAGGGATTTTGTGCGTAAGTATTCCAATTTCAGTAACTTGTATTACAGCGTGTGAAGTGTTGAATACTAACCACTTTGTTTTTTTCCTTCACAGGTGAAAGGGTTATCACACGGTGGCGGTCTCTCGCAGCAGGGCAGACTTCATCACATGAAGCTGCTGGTGATGACTTACAGTACCCTTTACCCCACCCCTCTGACACTGCCGCAACATCTCAACCAACTTTTGGTTCTGGCCGGCAGCGTCTGAGAGGTCAGGAAAGGATGACCTTGTCTGACTGTTTGAGTCTGAACTCATCCGTCCAGAATGGTTTCCACACTTATGGACAACAGTTATCTTCTGGGTTGAACATGATCAATCAAAGTATCACGGAACTCAGAAGATACATGGAACAGAAGAATTCAGACTCAAACCAGACGCCGAGACATATTTTTTTTTCAATCAGTTGTCCGGCAAATGGAAGGTTTAAGTACTCACCAGCAGATGCGTGTGATGTAAGCCTGTCACAATGCTCTAGTGGAGGTACTCTCTGAAGCATCCCATCCTCCCCCTGTCCATCCTCCCCCTGTCCATCCTCCCCCTGTCCATCGTCCCTCTGTCCATCCTTCCCCCCCTTCCATCCTTCCCCCGTCCATCCTTCCACCGTCCATCCTTCCACCACCATCCATCCTCCTACCACTCTTTCTCCTTTCTCTAGTTCCCCATTCCATTCTTCCCAGTACCTTCCTTCCCTATTGCATTATACCCCAATGCCCTCACCATACACACCTTCAATGTTCCCACAAACCTCGTCTGTCCATCAACTCCCATCCCAACCTCATGTTTTCAACCCCCCTTCCACTCCTGATCCTCACCAACTCCGTTCCCAGTCCTCCACCCCCCCTCGATGTGGTCAACCCTGTTAAACCCTCTGATAGTATCTCCACCCAACAATACCAGCATTTGTAATGTGTAATGTAAAATAAATTATGTAAAAAAAATGTAAAAAATTTTCTACCAAAAAAATAACAGTTTTCAAATATAAAATTATGAAAAAAATTTCACTAATAAACATTTTTTTTTTTTCAAAAGAACTTTATTGTGTAGTTTCTTTTTTTTTTCTTTATTACTTGGTAAAGGTTTAAAGTACACCGGTGGTGTAAAAGGTAAAAATAAAACACAACACTTGGTAACATTTCAAAAGTACACCGGTAGTGTAAAAGGTAAAAATAAAAAACACAACACTTGGTAACATTTCAAAAGTACACCAGTGGTGTAATAGGTAAAAAAAAAACACAACACTTGGTAACATTTCAGAAGTACACCAGTGGTGTAAAAGGTAAAAAAAAACAACACTTGGTAACATTTCAAAAGTACACCGGTGGTGTAAAAGGTTTAAAAAAACACAACACTGTTATTACCCACAATTAGTATAAAAAAAAAAATTATACCATGTCATCTTGCCAGTCAAGTTTTCCCTCTGGTGTCAGAAAATAATCTGCAAATGTGTCCCTCATTCTTGCCACTGACCCAGTACTCCGAACAGTTAGCTGCTGATAATCCCACAAGGTGGTTTCAGAAAGATTTTCTTCCATGGAAACAGGTTCCTTTGAAAGTACAAAGTTGTGCAGGATGACACACGCCTTCACTACCTCATCCACAGTCTCTGTTTTCATTTTAATGGCCGTTAACAGCACTCTCCATTTTGCAGTTAAAATCACAAAAGCACACTCCACCACTCTTCGCGCTCTGGTCAATCGATAGTTAAAAATTTTTTCGCGGTGTGTCAATCCACGACTACCATATGGCTTGAGAAGGTGTTTGGACAGCTGAAATGCGTCGTCGCCAACGCACACACATGGCATTGGTGGGCCTGTTGTTCCAGGGAGTGATCCTGGTGGTGGGAAATCAAAATTGTCTCCATACAAACGACGGCCCATTGCGGACATCTTGAAGACCTGAGAATCATTTGAACGACCATATGCACCAATGTCCAGGGCAATAAATTTGCATTTTGCGTCTGCAATGGCCATAAGTACAATTGAAAAGAATTTCTTCTAGTTGTAAAATTCTGAACCAGATCCAATGGGTTTCACAATCCTGATATGCTTCCCATCTACAGCACCAACACAATTTGGAAACTGGCAGATTTGTTCAAAGTTGTCAGCAATCTCCAGCCACCTCTCCTGTGTTGGCTGTGGGATGTATTCCTCCTGTAGACAATCCCACAATGCCCGGCAGGTCTGTTGTACAATTCCAGATATCGTTGAAATACCAAGCCGGAACTGGTAATGGAGGAAGATGAAGGATTCTCCAGTTGCCAGGAAACTTGTAAAAAAAAAGGGGAAAAAGTAAAATTAATACAAAATACAAGCCATAACATAACAATAAGCCTGCAGAATCTGAAACCTTTTTAAAAATAGATAACTTACCGAAGGGTCACCATCAAACGCTCTGCCGGTGAAATAGAAAACCGCATGTAGGTGTCCCTTCTCCGGATTTGTGCTCCAACACGCTCCACCAATATCTCGAACAAGTCCTGCCTCATGCGCACATAGTTGAAGAACTTGTCCGGATTATCGGATGAATCCACTGCCGTCGTCTCCTCTGACGCAGGATTCGCAGTCTTCTTTTCTCACTCTGCAGAGCAATAATTGCCAACCGATTGCAGTGAAGATCAAAGTCCACACAGAAGCTGTTAATACTCGCAATAAGTCCTTCCATCGCTGCCACTAGCTCTAAAACCTTTCCAAGATATTGTATTACAACACCCTAGATATAGTTTTCCCTAGTTTCCAGGATCCAATCACATTTGGGAGCATTTTCCAAGAGCCAATCATATTTTGGAGCATCCCATTTTGGAGGTGTGGAAAAACGGATCCGCAAGAAAACGGATCCAACAGATGGAAAAAAACGGATGCCAACGGATGGACCGGATCCGCTTTTTGACGGATCCGTACAAAAATCCGTATAGCAGATCCGTCAAAAAACGGATCCGTACCATCAGCTTGCATCCGTTTTTACACATTTTTAGCGGATCCGCCATTTTCACTTTTTGGCGGATTTTGACTGATTTGAAAAAACTGATGTGTGAAACAGGCCTTAAGGGATTGTCGTATTTTCTGCAAGAATGTCTCTAATGAGAGAATAAACAAAAGGGCGATAGGGGGCAACCTTGCCTTGTGCCGTTTTTTATGTCAAAGCTGGCGGAGAGTGTGTTATTAATTTTAATTTTCACAGAGGGTGCTGTGTATAGGGCAGATATTTTATGTATAAAATTTAGAGGGAAGCCAAATTTTGCAAACGCTTGTTCCATGAAATACCAATCAACGCGATCGAAAGCTTTCTCTGTGTCTGTGGAGAGAATCGACATTTGTATATTGTGGTGTTTTGCTAGATAAATCGCGTTGATTGCCCTCATGACATTATCCTAGGCTTCTCTTCCTTTGACAAAGCCAACTTGTTCTGGGTTTATCAGATCTGGAAGAAGTTTTTGTATTCTGTTTGCTAATATTTTGGCGTATAATTTCACATAATTATTATTGAGTGAAATTGGCCTGTAACTACCGCAAGAGGTGGGGTCTTTTCCCTCTTTTGGAATGAGGCTGATGTGGGCCACTAGAGACTCTTTTTTGAAATTGTTGGATTTACTAATATGATTAAAGTAATCTGTCAAATGTTGGGATAATTCAGGTTTAAAATATTTGTAGTATTCAATCGAAAAACCGTCTGCACCTGGACTTTTTCCACCTGGAGATCGGTTTATCGCCTCTTCCACTTCTTCTTTAGTTATGGGACTATCTAAAAAATTAGATTGAAGGTCCGTGATTTGGGGAAGGGATAGGTCTTTAAAAAAATTTTGTGTTTTAACAGTCTTATCTGTTATGAATGAGTCACCGTAGGAGGCAAAACCAGAAATACTAGCTAAGTCCAGAAAACCAGAGAAGTTGGCAGCTATCGGATTGCAGACCCCTGAACCTATCAACAACAACTAGCAGTAGCCGTGGGGGGTTCCTACGGTGCCCTAGACCCCTCGATCACAGCCGGAGAACTAAATAGCCTTAAGACAGAAAGGGAAATCTAAACTGCCCCAGAACAGACCCCAAAGCAATAGGCAGCCCCCAACATATAATGACGGTGAAGCAAGATGAAAAAACACTCACACAGATAGAAAGATAGGCTGAGCAAATGATGGAGCCCAAGCTAACTAAATAGGACAGGATAGAAAAGCTGCTGTCTGCAATCCGCCAAAACCCTATCAAAACAAGAGCCAACAGACTGATAGGGAAAAAAGCCCTGAAGACGCTAGGCTTCAAAAAGACTATATCAGTACTAAGGTATTTTCTGAAGACAGAGCAAAAAGGAATTCAGCTCACCCCAGCCGGGAATGGCAGAAATCCAGAAAAACAAGGCAAAACAAAACCAAAACACAAATGCAAAAATCAGAGCAGAAAACTTAGCTTTTGAGGAGCAGGAATCAGACTGGTCTCCTAGAATCCCTCAGACAAATCACCAGCCACGCAGAAGGGCGTTGGCTGCCTTATATCCAGTCAGCAATTCCAGTCACCCAGTCATCATCATCCTGCTCAGGTGCTTGGTAATCAGCCTCACTACCTTCCTTCACCAGAAGAGGGAGTTCATCAGACCTCAATGGTGAAGGGGAAAATGAACTCACAACAGTACCTCCCCCTTGAGAAGGGGTCACCGAACCCTCATCCACGCCACCAGGGCGATCAGGGTGAGCCCGATGAAAGGCACGCACCAATCTTTTGGCATGAATATCAGAGGCAGAGACCCAGGAATTATCCTCCTGACCATAACCCTTCCACTTAACCAAATACTGGAGTCTCCGTCTAGCCAGATGGGAATCCAGTATCTTCTCTACCTCATATTCCATGTTACCTTCAACCAATACAGGGTCTGGAGGTGCAACCCCAGGAACAACTGGTTCAACAAACCTCTTCAACAAGGACTTATGAAACACATTATGGATTTTAAATGTGACAGGAAGAGCCAAACGAAAAGAGACCGGATTAATAATCTCCAAAATCTTGTAAGGTCCAATAAATCTAGGCTTAAACTTAGGAGAAGCCACCTTCATAGCGATATTTTTTGATGATAACCAAACCATATCACCAACCTTAAACTGGGGACCAATGGTCCTATGTCGGTTGGAAAACCGCTGGGCCTTTTCCTGGGAGAGAGAGAACTTATCCACCACTTGGTCCCAGATCTGGTGCATTCTCTCCACCACAGTGTCAACACCTGGGCAGGCAGAAGGCTCCACCTGCCCTGAAGAAAATCGAGGATGAAACCCAAAGTTACAAAAAAAAGGTGACATCAAAGTGGCAGAACTAGCTCTATTATTTAAAGCAAATTCGGCCAAGGGCAAAAATGAAACCCAATCATCCTGATCAGCGGAAATAAAACATCTCAAATACGACTCCAAGGTCTGGTTTGTTCTCTCCGTCTGCCCATTGGTCTGAGGGTGAAAAGCAGAGGAGAAGGACAACTGAATTCCCAGCTTGGAACAGAAAGTCCTCCAAAATCTAGACACAAACTGAACTCCTCTGTCAGATACAATGTTCTCAGGAATCCCGTGCAAGCGAACCACCTGTTGCAAAAACAGGGGCACCAACTCAGAGGAAGATGGCAACTTAGGGAGTGGTATTAAATGAACCATCTTAGAGAACCTATCACAAATCACCCAAATAACAGTCATTCTCTGAGAGACAGGCATATCAGAGATAAAATCCATTGAAATATGTGTCCATGGCCTCCTAGGGACCGGCAAAGGCATCAACAACCCACTAGAGCGAGAACAAGGTTTAGACCGGGAGCAAGTCCCACAGGACTGCACAAAATTCCTGACATCACGAGACAAGGCGGGCCACCAAAAAGACCGACTCACCAGATCTCTAGTACCAAAAATACCTGGATGACCAGCCAATGCAGAGCAATGAACTTCAGATATCACTCTCTTCTTCCACTGGTCAGGAACATACAACTTTCCACTGGGACAACGCTCAGGTTTATCTTCCTGGAACTCTTCCAGAGCACGTCTCAAATCGGGCGAGATGGCAGAAAGAACTACTACCCCTTCGCCTAAGATGGTAGCAGGCTTGGTCACCACAGGAGAATCAGCAAAGAAGCTCCTAGAGAGAGCGTCAGCCTTGACATTCTTAGTGCCAGGAAGAAAAGAGATCACAAAATCAAAACGTGTAAAAAACAAGGCCCACCTAGCCTGTCTAGGGTTCAAGCGTTTGGCCGACTCCAGGTAAATCAAATTCTTGTGGTCAGTGAGGACCACGACTTGATGTTTAGCTCCCTCCAACCAATGTCTCCACTCCTCAAATGCCCATTTCATGGCTAACAGTTCCCGATTCCCCACATCATAGTTACGTTCAGATGGAGAGAACTTTCGGGAAAAGAAAGCACAGGGATTCATTTTAGATGTTACATTATCCTTTTGGGACAAAACAGCTCCTGCACCAATCTCAGAAGCGTCCACCTCTACCTGGAACGGGAGTGAGACATCAGGTTGCCGCAAAACCGGGGCAGAAGTGAATCTTCGCTTCAGCTCCTGAAAGGAAGAAACAGCCTCCGGAGACCAATTCAACACATCAGCACCCTTCTTAGTCAGATCAGTCAATGGCTTGGCAATACTAGAAAATTTTGCTATAAATTTACGATAAAAATTAGCAAAACCCAAAAACTTCTCGAGGGCCTTCAAAGAAGTGGGCTGAACCCAATCATAAATGGCCTGTACCTTGGCCAGGTCCATTTCAATAGTTGACGGAGACAAAATAAATCCCAAAAATGAAATCCTCTGTACCCCAAAAAGGCATTTCGATCCTTTGACATACAGGGAATTCTCCCTCAAGATCCGGAACACAGTCCGAACATGTTCCACATGAGAATCCCAATCCTTGGAGAAGATCAAAATATCATCCAGATAGATAATCAAAAATTTATCCACAAAGTCTCGGAAAATGTCGTTCATGAAGCACTGGAAGACAGAAGGGGCATTAGTGAGCCCAAAAGACATCACCAGGTACTCAAAATGTCCCTCTGGAGTATTAAACGCCGTCTTCCATTCATCCCCATGCTTAATGCGGATAAGATTATACTCCCCCCTGAGGTCAAGCTTGGTAAACCAGCAAGCACCTTTAACTCTGGAGAATAGATCCGAAATCAGGGGTAACGGGTACTGATATTTAATAGTAATTTTGTTGAGGGCACGATAATCAATACAAGGCCTTAATGAACCATCCTTTTTGGCCACGATAAAAAAAACAGCACCTAAGGGTGAAGAGGATGGTCTAATATGACCCTTCTCCAACGCCTCCTTAATATAGGATCGCATAGCCTCGTGCTCGGGTACAAATAAATTGAAGAGCCGACCCTTGGGAAATTTACACCCCGGGCTCAGTTCAATTGCGCAGTCATAACTCCTATGAGAAGGCAAAGACGCAGACTCATTCTCACTAAATACATCATAAAAGTCCGCCAAATAGTCAGGAACATCATGCGACTGAGGAGAGGTGGAAAAAACCGGAGCCTCACTAAGGGCACACCGACAACCCCAACTCACCACAGACACAGATTTCCAATCCAAAACTGGATTATGAATTTGCAACCAGGGAAACACCAGAACAATGGTATCATGCAAATTATGCAACACCAAAAATCTGCAATTTTCTTGATGGTCTGGGGCGACCCGCATTACCACCTGGGTCCAAAACTGAGGTTTATTTTTCACCAAAGGAGTAGCATCAATCCCCCTCAAAGGGATAGTCGTCCATAGAGGTGTCATCGGAAATCCACAACGTTTAGCAAAATGAGAGTCCATTGGGTTCAGGGCTGCTCACGAATCCACAAAAGCCTTGGCGGAAAATGTGGACAGGTAGCAGATCAGAGTAATTGCCAGAAGAAACTTAGGTTGAACACCACCCACAGAAAACGTGTGTGTGCAAAACGTTTCTCTCGTTTAGGACAGACAGAAATAATATGAGAGGCATCTCCACCAAAAAAACACAGCTTATTACGCCTTCTGAACTCCTGATGTTGCTCCCTGGACAAAACTCTATCACATTGCATAGGTTCAGACACTTGTTCAACAGGTGGCAACACCTCTCGTGCAGTCCTGCGTTCACGTAAACGCCGATCAACCTGAATGGCTAATGACATAGAATCGTCAAGACCAGAGGGAACAGGAAATCCCACCATAGTATCTTTTACGGCTTCTGACAAACCCTTCCGAAAGAGAGCTGCCAAGGCATTATCATTCCAGGCAGTAAGGACCGCCCACTTTCGGAATTTTTGACAGTGCAATTCTGCAGAATCTCGACCCTGGCTTAATGCCAACAGGGTCTTTTCAGCCTGATCAATAGCATTAGGTTCGTCATACAACAACCCCAAGGCTTGAAAAAATGCGTTCACATTAGTCAGAATAGGATCAACTGGTTTCAAAGAAAATGCCCAATCCTGGGGATCGCCACGCAGCAAAGAGATGACAATTTTAACCTGCTGCGCGGAGCTCCCTGACGAGTTAGGCTTCAAGGCAAAAAATAATTTACAATTATTTTTGAAATTCAAAAATTTAGACTGATCCCCAAAAAACACATCTGGAGTAGGGATCTTTGGTTCAGCAGCATGTGAATGAGCAAGGTAGGCAGAAATTCCCCGCACTTCCGCAGCGAGCTGCTCCACACGATCAGACAATTGCTTTATCTCCATTGAGAGAAAAAATTCCCCCTACGGCCTCAGAGATATAGAGGAAAAAATATACACACAGAAATTCTGACACTTTTTTTTTTTTTTTTTTTTTTACAATCCTCTCCTGCTATTGAGTACCCTAGGATCTGCGGTATGGCTGGTGATTCTGTTATGAATGAGTCACCGTGGGAGACAAAAACAGAAATACTAGCTAAGTCCAGAAAACCAGAGAAGTTGGCAGCTATCGGATTGCAGACCCCTGAACCTATCAACAACAACTAGCAGTAGCCGTGGGGGGTTCCTACGGTGCCCTAGACCCCTCGATCACAGCCAGAGAACTACATAGCCTAAGGACAGAAAGGGAAATCTAAACTGCCCCAGAGCAGACCCCAAAGCAATAGGCAGCCCCCAACATATAATGACAGTGAAGCAAGATGAAAAAACACTCACACAGATAGAAAGATAGGCTGAGCAAATGATGGGGCCCAAGCTAACTAAATAGGACAGGATAGAAAAGCTGCTGTCTGCAATCCGCCAAAACCCTATCAAAACAAGAGCCAACAGACTGATAGGGAAAAAAGCCCTGAAGACGCTAGGCTTCAAAAAGACTATATCAGTACTAAGGTATTTTCTGAAGACAGAGCAAAAAGGAATTCAGATCACCCCAGCAGGGGATGGCAGAAATCCAGAAAAACAAGGCAAAACAAAACCAAAACACAAATGCAAAAATCAGAGCAGTAAACTTAGCTTTTGAGGAGCAGGAATCAGACTGGTCTCCTAGAATCCCTCAGAGAAATCACCAGCCAGGCAGAAGGGCGTCGGCTGCCTTATATCCAGTCAGCAATTCCAGTCACCCAGTCATCATCATCCTGCTCAGGTGCTTGGTAATCAGCCTCACTACCTTCCTTCACCAGAAGAGGGAGTTCATCAGACCTCAATGGTGAAGGGGAAAATGAACTCACAACACTTATCTATGGCAGAGCTAGAATAAGGTTTTAAATTGTTTAGATTTGAGTTAAAATCTGAGAAGGCCTTGGCAATATCTTCAGTTTTATAAAGTAGCTGATCTTTATTATTCTTTATTTTAAGTATGTGCGTGGAGTTAATTTGTTTCTTAATTACATTTGCTAGATATTTGCCACATTTATTTGCAGATGAATATGTTCTGAACCGAGAATATGATAAAAAAAAATTCAAATTTTTGATTTAGGAGGGCCTTTAGTTCAACTCTTAAGTTAAAGAGGTCTTTCTCTAGAGAGGGAAGCTGTTAGTTTGTGTGAAGCCTCTAGTTTTTTTTATCTGAGAGTTTCAGTAGTATTTCCTTTTCTTTTTCTTTTTTTGTTCTGGAACCCAATTCAATAAGGATTCCTCTAAGAACAGCTTTATGAGCCTCCCAGGTGTTGGAGTCGCATTTGTCATGAGGGTGGTTTTCTTTGAAGAAATTCTTTATGCCTGCGGCTATATATTCTTGTGTGATGTTGTTCTTAAGTAGATTATTATTAAGCTTCCAGTTTAATGGCCCTCTTTTATGTGGATCTATAGCTGTTTTGAGAAATATTGGGGCATGATCTGAAAAAAGAATTTTGTCATAAGAAATTTTTTGTATGGTATTCATTCAATAGATGATGGGGGAGGAACAGGTAATCAATTCTTGAATATTTGTTATGAACTGAGTAGAAAAACGAATAATCTTTTGTGGAGGGATGTATTGTTCTCCAAGCATCTATCAAGAGTCTGTTATTTAATAGTTTTTTTTATGTATCTGATTGTTTTTGCGGCAACTGTAGAGTGACCGTTTGAGGTGTCAAGAGAGGGGTGTAGAGGTACATTAAAATCACCTCCTAAAATTATTTGACCTTCTGCAAAATTATCTAAAATATCAATAATCTTTTTATAGAATGGGCAATGATTGCTATTGGGGGCATATATGTTGACCAAGGTAAACAATTCATTGTGAATTCTGCACTTTAATAGTATATATCTTCCGTCTGTGTCATATATAGCATTCTTAAGTGTGAAGGGAATTCTCTTGTTTATAATTATGGATACTCCTTTATTTTTTTTTTATCGGGGAATTGGCATTGAACCATTTGGTAAAAATTTTATTCTTAGTGATAGGTGTATAGGTTTGTTTAAAATGAGTTGCATGAAGAAAAACGACGTCCATCTTATTTTTTCCTAGATAGTTCAGAATTTGCTAGCTTTTTTTCGAGATGTTCATACCTCTTACTTTGAAGGTAGCAATATTTAAATCGACCATTAAAGTTTAATGGGGGCGTACTAAGTAGTTTCATTTTTTTTAGCAGGACTTGGGGATGGGGCAGGGTTATATGGGGTTAAATTAAAAAATGTAGGTTTATTACAGAACCTGAGCTACATGCTCGTGAAGCTCAGAAGGAACCGGAGAAGGTTTTGCAGCTGGTTAGGATGTAGGCAACAATGCGAGCCCAACCAGGTATAGATGCAAAAGGGTGGTGTCTAGGCCTGTAGGCGCGTGGGCCTAGATATGACAAAACCCTCAGTTGATTTGAAAGTGTATGAGAATAAGTATAATTGCAGGTGAACAGACTCCCGGTGAGTCTTATTTGAACCATAAACACAATGCAGCATTTTACAATCTAAGGATGTAGCTAAAACTAGTCGACTTAGACTATAATGCTAAATGCATACAACATGCCCAGACTTCTCCTGTACCCCCTCCCCTCCGTGCGTTAGAGGGAGGAGGAAGAGGAGAGAGGGAAGAAATGCCATGAATATACTAGAAATATATTAAACAGCAAATAACATCAAAAGTAATTAGTGTCAGATTTATAAAAAGCGAAAAACAGATGAGAAAGAGAAAAAATTGGCGAACATGTCAGCTGGTAAATGTCTCAGCAGAAGTGTAGAGCCATACACCAGTTTAAATTGACAACATCAGTCGACCTCTTCTTCCTCTTCCATATCCTTGTTGGGGGTTTTCTTGAGATCCTCATTCAATCTTCTCTTTTTCTTTGACTTGGAAGGGGTTGCTGTGGACCATTTTTCAATTCTTGGAAGAGGTGGTAGATTAAGAAAAACTTCCGCTGTGGCCCAATCCGGGACATGACGATTCGTCAGGTCTAGTTTTTGGAGGACAAATGGCAGGTCATCTGGGGTTCTGACAATCAAAGTTTTGTTGTTAAGGGGAATTGCCAAGCCAAATGGGAAAAGCCATCTATAAGCAATGCCTTTGTCTCTCACCGCTTTTGTTAAGGGCTGAAGCTGTCTTCTCAGATTCAGGGTTAGCTTTGTAAGGTCTTGAAATATTTGAATCTCGCTGTCTCCAAATTCTATTTTTTTCGCATCTCTTGCTTTTTGGTATATCTCCTCTTTTGTTCTGAAGCTTTGAAAACAACATAAGATGTCTCTTGATCTGTCCGGTCCAGAAGGCTTTGGTCTATAGACTCTATGGGCTCTTTCTATTCCTAGGTCATTGTCGTCATTTTTTCCATATATGTTGAAAATTGTAGATAACGTAGTGAATATGTCTTTGTCTAGGATATTCTCCGGAAGCCCTCTAACTCTCAAATTATTCCACCTCAACCTGTTTTCCAGGTCATCAAGGTGAATTCTCAGCAAAAATTGTTCTTTTTGGTTCTCTATTAAGATTTATGTGACTCTTGTGGCGTGCGTTATAATCTGATCAGAGCTGGTCTCTAAGTTCTGTACTCTGTCGTGAACAGTCTTAACATCATTTCTGAGATCTGCTATCTCTTCCTTTACTGCTTGGGTTAAATCTTTAAATAGGTTTTTCATGTATTCAGCTGTGGGTAGGGCTTTAATATATTCCTTTATATCTGGATCATTTTATATAGAATTCCCATCTTCATCGCTATCTGACCAATGATTGGTTAGAAGTGGGCCAAACTTCAATTTGTGCGGGGCTCTTTGAGATTTACTGCTCATAGGAGTTTCAGTGGGCAGACGTTTTTGAGCCTTGTCTTCATCTTGGGTTTTTTAGTTGTCTTATGAGGCTTGCTTGGCTCATCAGTGTGAGTTTTAGTGGATCTTCCCATTTTGTGGTCTGATTTAATATAACTACACCGGGAGAAGTGCTAAGTGATTAAATCATGTGAGTGAACTGGTGTTCTATATTAGATTTGTACAAAAAACAAACAAACAGTGGTCAAGTGTGCTAATAGGTCTTGCAAATTGCACCAGAGGTGCAGTAAATGGCACTATGTTTAGATGAGACTTTATGATAATATTCATCTATATTACTTCACAAGTTATTTTATTTTTATTTTTCTTTCCCTTTCTTCTTTCGCTCAAAGATATAGAGTTAGGCTTGTGAGAATTTGCATCTCAAAGTATGTAACAGCGGCTGGGAGTGCTTCTTAAGATGCAGGGGATTTTAATTGATGTGAAAAGAGTCTCTCTTCTGCCCCTTCCTTTGTGTATGATTTATTAGAAAGGTGCCTGCCTTGTGCTGTTGCTGTGTGGTGGGAGGGGGGCCACCAAGGGATCAGTTTCCAAGTATATTCAACTATTTTCCTCTCTTGTGAAAAGTCTGTAGCAGAAAATCTCTGATGTATAGTGAGCTGCTAATCTGTTTATTTATTAACTATTTTACTTATTTAACTTATTTTAACTTTATTTAACTCTCTGGTTTAAGTGCATAATATTAAAAGTTTGAAAATTTTCTCCAAATTTCCTTTTTATTCACAAATAGAGATGGGCGGACCCCTGGATGTGGAGTTCGGCAGAACAGTTAAAATCAAAAGTTCGGGTTTGGGTGCCAGAACAGTACCTGGACCCCATTCACTTGAATGAGGAGCCCGAACATCTAGTGTTTGCCACACAGTCATGTGCATAACCAAGAATACAAGAGAAAAAGGAGAAAGTTCTGACACAGCTGTGCCGTAAGTGAGAGCATTGGAGCTGATGAACTCCGGTGAACTCTCATGGATGTGCAGTGATATACTGCAGGAGCGATTACCTCCTGTCAGTGTATCGTCGGCAGCCTGGTAGAGCGGTCACATCTCGCAAGGTGACTGTTCTACATGTGAGATCGTTGTGGGACACTCGGATTACCTGGACTATGGCGGAAAGGTGAATATAGGTTGGTTTATTGTTTTACATTATTTCTAGGAGCCGAGGGCGTCGGAGATTTGGTGTGAGGTGAGTATAATGTTTTTGTTATTTTTATGTGAATACGGTTCTGGCAAAAATTAAGAGACCACTGCAAAATTTTCAGTTTGTCTGATTTTTCTCTTTATAGGTATATTTTGAGTAAAATGTAAATTGTTCTTTTATTCTATAAACTACTGACAACAGTGTCCGAATTTCCAAGCAATAAATTTTGTATTTATTTTCTAAAAATGAGAAATGATCAAAACTATAGTTCTGTGCAAAGTAATTGGGACAAAGCATTTTTTTAAGTAAAATTGTAAGTTGGTTACCAGTCAGTGATTCAAACCAGTTTTAACTGCTCTGACCAGGCACTCACACCTGTTCAAAGCAGTTAAAACTGGTTTGAATCACTGACTGGTAACCAACTTGCTATTTTACTTAAAATGCTTTGTCCCAATTAATTTACACAGCACTGTATATAAAAGAACCAGTGCTTTCAGATCTCAAATAATGCAAAGAAAACAAGTTCATAATCATTTAGAAACAACAATACTGTTTTAACTCAGGAAGTGTTCAGAAATCAATATTGTCAGGAACACTGCACTTGCTCACTGAGCCAGTGCGCGTGTCCTGAGTAAGACAGACTGTGCTCAAAGATACCTGTAGAGCGGGGCAGCAGCGGTGAAAATGCGTTCTGCAGACGAACAGGACGTGACTGCTGGGGGCGTGGCCTAAGCTCCAGAGAGCTAGGAGCTGAAGGAAAACTCCTAGAAGGGTAACTACGGGACAAAGTTACCAAGGGGCATAGACAGGGACATAAACCAGATCAGGCCGGGGTCAAAGCACAAGATAGCAGGACAGTACCAAAGGATTAGACAGAACGGATAATCAGGACATAGCAGGAGTCAGAAACCCGAGAAGCAGATACACAGTACAGAATCAAAAGGCAAACTCACACCGGGGGACAGAACCAGGTCAGAACCATAGAAGCAAGCTAGAAGACCAGCACAAGGCACAAGCACACAGGGGTCACCACACTCGGCCAAGGACAAATGTATAACTGACGGGGATTGCCCTGGGAACCAAAGAACCCAGACACAAAGAGCGGCCACAATAATTATCCCCAGGTGTGCAGATCAAAGCCTGCACTGGGCTCAAGACATTAACCCCTGGTGTGCAGATCAAAAACCTGCACTGGGATCATGACAGTACCCCCCTCTCAACGGGGGGCCTCTGGACCCCCAGGCTTCCTCGGGTATTTGGAATGGAAAGCCCGAACCAGGCGATCCGCATGTACCGAGTGAGCAGGGACCCATGTGCGATTCTCCGGTCCATATCCCTTCCAGTGGACCAAGTCCTGCAAGGAGCAGCGCCCCCGCCGAGAGTCCACAATATGTCCGACCTCATACTCCGTGACCCTCCACCAACACTGGAGGAACAACAGACTCTGAGTCCTCCTTGACAGACCCCACGGGTTTCAACAGAGATTTATGGAACACATTGGATATTTTTAAGGAGGTGGGGAGACGCAACCTATATGCCACTGGGTTGACTGTCTCCACAATCTCGTACGGACCAATGAACTTTGGTCCTAAGTTAGCTGATGGTACCTTCAAGTTGATGTTACGTGTGGAAAGCCAAACCTTCTCCCCCACCTGAAACATGTGTCCAGGGGCTCTCCTTTTGTCAGCGAAATATTTATACCTTCCCTGGGCGCTAGAGATATTATGCTAGACTTCAGCCCAGAGGTTTTTTTATCCGTTGAACGGATCCCTCCACCCCTGGATAACTGGAATCCAACCGTGAAAACTCTCCAAAATGAGGATTAAACCCATAATTGATCAGGAATGGAGACAGGTTGGTGGATTGACTCACCCGGTTGTTAAAAGTGAATTCCACCAACGGTAACGCATCACACCAATCCTCCTGTCTGGCAGAGGTCAGACACCTGAGAATCTGTTCCAGGGATTGATTGGTGTGCTCCGTCTGACTATTACTCTCCGGGTGATATGCCGATGTGAAGGAGAGTGAGATGTCCAATTTCTTACAGAATGCCCTCCAAAATTTGGCCACAAACTGCACACCTCTGTCAGACACAACATTCAGGGGTATTCCATGCAACCGGAACACATGCAGCACAAACAACCTTGACAATGTTTCTGCTGCGGGTAATGCTACCAAGGGAATGAAATGGGCCTGTGTCATGGTTTGCTCAGCTTGTGGGATTAGGTAGTTCAGAGGTTAATTTGGACGGCCTCACTCTGAGATTCTAAACAAAATCAAAAGAGGGGGCACCACAGATTTGATCTGAAGGGAGCCAACTAGGGCCTATACAAACAACGTAGTAGTATAAAGAAGAAAAAGGGATAGGCCACAAAAGGGGATCACCTCGAGGCATGGACTAGCATAAAACCAATTCATTTTTATTGAACACAGATAGACAAGCTCAAAACATATAAAAACACATTAAAATAGTCACACATGTGACATATATGCAAACAATACAAGGCTTATAATAAAGCCAACTGCCTGAAGCAATTACTCCACAATATAGTAACTTACATAGAGACCCTGAGGCTATGTGCACACGGTGCGGATTCTCCCGCAGACTTTTCCGCGCGGATTTTACTAAATCTGCAGGTGAAATGACCTGCATTTTTCCTGCGCTTTTACTGCCATTTTTGTGCGGTTTTCCACTGCGGTTTTCCACCTGTGGATTTGTAGAATGGACCAGGTGGAAAACTGCAGCAAAACCGCACAAAAGAAGTGACATGCTGCTTTTTTTTTTTATTCCGCACGAAATCCGCGCGGAAAAATCCGCAGCATGTGCACAGCGTTTTTTTTTTTACATAGCCAATAATGGTACTATACATCACCTGCAGTTCTGCTGCGGATCCGCAGGGCCAAATCCGCTGCGGATCCGCAGAAGAATCCGCACCGTGTGCACATAGCCTAAGATCATATAAACAGCATACCATTAAATACTGAGTGTATAAGGTACATTCAGTGCCCATACAAAAAAAAGTTTGATTTCTGAATAAGTATAAGCAAATAGAAAATTGAAAAAGGGCCCTATATGATAATACCCATAGTAATGGTTAGAAATCACTGCACAGCAGATGGAGTGCAATCAGAATGTAAACATATTACCAAGGATGGCTACCACCCACATATATAGAGAAAAACTGGAGGAGAAACAGAGTCCAGATCCATTCTAAGCAATATACATTTTATTAGTAGCAAAAAGGCACACAACAGAGAAACAGGACAGTGAAAAAATGGTAAAATGGGTAATTAAATAAGTAACCCGGAGCCAAAAAGAAAACAAGTCAGCAGCCTGATGGTAAGTATTGAGTCCCTCAAAAACACTCCAGAAAAAATTGTGCAATTGAAAAATACTGTTAAATAATACCTAGAGGTTTCTGTTAGGGATGATCAGTCCTATAGTAAATTGCACTTAGCCTGGACTACTGTCTACTATTACTATATATGATGATACCCATATAATAGCAGGTTAAATGTAAGCAAATAATGCAGTGGAGAGTGCAACCCCTGTCGGCCAAACAGAAATCTGATTGCTAGCACAATTTCCTGTAAATACTTTATATAAACTGAGGTAAACAGACTCCACCACAGGATTAAATGCAATATAGCCTCTAGGGTAAGTGCAGAGTAATCACAGCTGTAAACCGCTAAGAAAACACGTTAACACCATATTGCACAATGTCCATGGAGGAAAAGAGGGAAATAAGTTACAGGCGCCGGCTTGCGTACCCCTACGCGCGTTTCGCGGTGTACAAACCGCTTCCTTGGGGGGGGGGCGCCTGTAACTTATTATGACATGATGGGTATGTTGAACTTGATTATTTCCCTCTTTTCCTCCATGGACATTGTGTAATATGCTGGTAACATGTTTTCTTAGCGTTTTACTGCTGTGATTACTGTGAGATTGTGGGACCTCCGAAGTGAACCCTCAGGACCGCGACGACAAACCTCCCTCGGGCGAGCTGAACCAGGTGGACCACCCCCTATTCAGGGAGCATTAGGGGCAGACCCAAGGGAGACTCGCCGCGGAAGCTGATATATGGGAACAGCCGGGTAAGTAAGCAGGCAGGGAAATGTAGGCGACCAGATGAGAGATGATGACGGCCACAGGGATGGCTGCTGAGACTGCGGGAATGGTGGTGGACGGCAGACGAGACTGGCAATGGCGGGAGGCAGGAACCGGTACAGGGCAAGACACAGGAGCAGGAGGACGGAAGCAGGAATGGACTGGATCTAGGAGGGAACACAGGAAAGTCACAAACAGGAAGAACAGCAGAGGCCACGGAGTGGTACACAGCGCAGGAACGAAGAGGAACGCAGGAGCGCGTGGACTCGATACCACAAATGATAGTCAGGCAGTGAGCATAGAGTGAGACTGCCTGATATAGGACATGCTAGAGAACTTCCGGGTCAGAGTGCAGCTGAACCATGGGACCAGGAGATAGGACGCCAGGTCTAGGGGGCGTATCTAGCAGTACGCCTGTGTGAAGGAGCAGGAGCCGGCCGCAGGAAGGATGATTGACAGATGCCAGCAGAGGGGGTGGGGAGAGAGGAGCGGACGTGCCGGAGAGGCCCAGACGTCGTGGAGGCACGGGAGGCAGCGGGTACCGAAGGTGCCGCAAGCGGTGGAGCCGCGGCATCGGCAGATGGAGAGACCCGGGCAGAGGTAGCAGAGACAGCGGCGGTCGGGACAGCGGCCGCAGACGCCGCAGAGCGGACCAGAGCCGGAGAGGTGAGCGTGCCAGGCGCCGGGGAGGAGGTGAGCATGACAGTACCCCCCTCTTACGCCCCCTCTTCTTAATACCGGAAAGGAATCTGGCCAAGATACGAGGAGCCTGAATGTTTTCCTGGGGCTCCCAAGATCTCTCCTCAGGACCGAAACCCCTCCAATCAATTAAGAAGAGGGTCTTACCTCTGGACTTTTTCATTGCGAGAATGTCTTTGACTTCAAAGACATCTTGTGCAGATACAGGTGGAGGAGGACGACCGGTGGTAGGGTGAAAGCGGTTAAGTACGACAGGCTTTAAGAGAGAGACATGGAAAGAATTTGGAATCCTGAGCGAAGCGGGAAGTTTCAGCTTGTAGGCCACATCGTTGATACGAGCTGAGACTTCAAACGGGCCTATATACCGAGGACCCAGTTTATACGAGGGTTGCTTCAGGCGGACGAACTTAGAAGACAGCCATACTTCATCTCCAGGCTGGTACCGTGGGGAATCCAGGCGTCTCTTATCGGCATGTCTGTTGATCCAGCCTTGAGCCTGATCAAGCGCGGTGTTGGTCTACTGCCAGACCCTGGAGAACTCCTCGGTCAGAAGATCGGCCGCCGACACACCCGAGACAGGACATTACCGGCAAAGGAACACCTGGATGTTGCCCGTAGACAATAAAGAAGGGTGACTTGGAGGAGGACTCACTGTAATGATTGTTGTAGGTGAATTCGGCCCATGGGAGCAGGTTGGACCAGTCGTTCTGGTGAGCATTGGAAAAATGCCGGAGATAGGTCACGAGAATTTGATTTGTTCGTTCTGCCTGGCCGTTAGTCTGAGGATGGTAGGAAGAGGAGAAATCCAATGTTACCTCCATCTTACGGCATAGGGCCCTCCAAAACCGCAACGTGAACTGCACCCCTCTGTCGGAAATGATATGCTTGGGGAAGCCATGAATTCAGAAGATATGGATGGCGAAAATCCTTGCTAATTCAGGTGCGGAGGGTAACCCTGGCAACGGACTAAAATGGGCCATTTTGTAAAATCGATCCACCACAACCAAGATGACGGTGTGACCAGAAGATCGTGGCAGATCAGTAACAAAGTCCATTGTGATGTGTTGCCATGGGACCGAAGGAATCGGAAGCGGGTGTAAGAGACCAGATGGTAGATGCCGAGGAACTTTGTTTCTGGCACACGACGGGCAGGAGGCGATAAAGCTTCAGACATCCTAAAGAAGAGATGGCCACCAATAGAAACGAGAGATGAGAAGGAGTGTCTTCTTGAGACCCACGTGGCCGGCCAGCTTGGAGGCATGACCCCAGTGTAACACTCGCTTTCTCTCGCTCTCTTACACAAAGGTCTTACCGGGCGGCAAAGAAGTCAGGTTAATGGGTGCAACCATGATGACTTTACCAGGATCTATGATGTGTGATGGCTCTTCCTCAGTATCGGAGACTAGAAACAACCTGGATAGAGCGTCAGCTTTCAGATTCTTGTCATCGAGATGGAAATGAAGCTCAAAATCGAACTGGGCAAAGAACAGCGACCATCTGGCTTGTCGGGGGTTAAGTCTTTGTGCTGACTGGATGTATGCCAGATTCTTGTGGTCGGTGTAGATTTTAAACGGATGAACAGCTCCTTCCAGGAGATACCGCCACTCCTCCAAAGCCAACTTGATGGCAAGTATCTCTCTGTCACCAATAGTGTAGTTTCTCTCGGCGGTGGAAAACATTTTAGAGAAAAAACTGCAGGTGAGTAGCCGACCGGAGGAAGATTTCTGGGAAAGAACTGCCCCGGCCTCTATGGCTGACGCGTCCACCTCAAGAATGAATGGCTTGTTAATTTCAGGATGATGTAGGACGGGAGCGGAAGCGAAAGCTTGTCTCAACGACAGAAAAGCATCTTCGTCCTCCGAGGACCAGAGGTGAGGATTAGCTCCTTTACGGGTCAAGGCGGAGATAGGGGCGGTCAGAGAAGAAAAGTGTGTGATGAATTGCCGGTAATAATTAGCAAACCAAGGAATCGTTGGATCGCCTTGACTCCCTGAGGACGCGGCCATATGAGCACGGCGGACACTTTTTCAGGGTCCATGCGGAGACCGGAGTCGAAAATGATGTATCCCAAGAATGGCAGGGACGATTGCGCGAAGACGCACTTCTCGAGTTTGGCGTAGAGACACTGCTCTCTTAAGCATAGTAAAACTTGGCGAACGTCTTTTCTGTGGGAAGCCAGGTCCGCGGAGTACACAAGGATATCATCCAAATACACCACCACACAGGAGTAGAGAAGGTCTCGAAAGACGTCGTTGACGAACTCCTGGAATACCGCGGGAGCATTGCACAGACCAAAGGGCATGACTAAATATTCATAGTGGCCATCTCGGGTATTGAAGGCGGTCTTCCATTCATCTCCGGGGCGAATGCGGATCAGATTATACGCCCCTCGGAGATCCAGTTTAGTGAAGACTCGTGCTCCCCGTAGATGGTCGAATAGCTCCGCAATGAGAGGCAACGGATATTTGTTTTTGATGGTGATATCGTTGAGACCCCGGTAATAAATGCAGGGACGAAGGGAACCATCCTTCTTCTTGACGAAAAAGAACCCTGCTCCTGCCGGTGAAGATGATTTGCGAATAAAACCTCTGGCCAGGTTCTCTTGCATGTATTCAGACATGGCCAGGGTCTCGGAGGGAGATAGAGGATAGATCCGACCACGGGGTGGTGTAGAACCAGAGACCAGGTCGATGGGGCCATCATAGGGCCGATGCGGGGGCAGAACCTCCGCCTCCTTGTTGAAGACGTCCGAGAAGGCCCAATAGGCAGGAGGTAATCCTGTAGGGACTGGAGCGGAAGGCTTGACGTTCTTCGGTTGAACGGCAGACAGACATTCAGCTTGACACGACTGTCCCAAACGCAGGATGTCCCTAGAGCGCCAATCCAAAACAGGCTCATGAGTTCTTAACCAGGGCAGGCCCAAGAGGATGGTGTGAGATAACGAAGGCAGAACATAAAAGACTATCCTCTCTCATTGTAAGGCTCCAATCTGCAGTTCCACTTCTTCAGTGACCTGAGTGACGGCCATCCGCAGGGGTCGACCGAAGCAATCTGCCGAGGAGTCTCCAGGGATCGGACAGGGATCCGAAATCTTTTAACCGCCTCAAACTAAATAAAATTGCCGGCAGCACCTGAATCAATGTAGGCCTACTCAGAGAATCGTTTGGAGCCTACGTGCAAAAGAACGGGAAGAACCAGGGGTAGAGAGGAATCACAATCCCCTAGGGAGGCCTCTCTTACCTGACCTAGGCGGAGGCGTTTCCCGAGCGTAAGGGACAGGAATGGAGGAAGTGGGATGCACACCCACAATAGAAACAGAGCCCCTGATCAACCCTCTCTCTCCGACGCTCCTCCACCAGCTTGAGACGATCCACTTGCATGGGTTCCGGTGCAGAAGCCGCCGAGGACGTCACTGAGCGAGAGTGAGGTGGACTTTGAGCGGCTGGCAGGACGCGAGGCCTCCTCTCTCTAGCAGCCTCTCGGGATCGCTCCTGAAAGCGGAGGTCGATACGGGTGGCCAAGGAGATCAAATCCTCCAAGGAGGCTGGAGTATCTCATCCCGCGAACTCGTCTTTGATTCGGCCAGAGAGCCCCCGCCAAAAAGCTCCTACCAAGGCCTCGTTATTCCACCCCAGTTCAGAGGATAGGGTGCGAAAGCGTATGGCGTACTGGCCTACCGAGAGCGTGCCCTGGTGGAGATTAAACAACGCTTCGGTAGTGGAGACCAAACGTCCCGGTTCATCAAACACCTTCCGAAAGGTGTCCAAAAAATTGGAGAGTCGGGAGACAATGATGTCGTCTCGCTCCCAGAGAGGATTTACCCAAGCTAGAGCCTCCCCCTCCAAATGAGATACAACAAAGGCCATCTTGGCCCGATCCGTAGGGTACTGCAGGGAAGACAGCTCGAAGTGGAGCAGGCATTGGTTTAGGAACCCTCTGCATAATTTGGGATCCCTATTATACCGTGGAGGTCTCGCCAAACTGGGTGAGGGGTTGCCGCCTGGACCGGAGCAGAGGCTGCGGACTGGAGGGCCAGGAGACGGTTATCCACCGAGGCCATATAATTTAAAATATGGGCCTGAGTGTCGCGCTGCTGGGCGAGCTCCTGCTGGAGACCCGCCATTTGGGAGGCGCTGGTGGGATCTGAGGACTGAAGGGAGGACAGACGAGACTCCATAGACTTGAGGAAGGACATTATCCTCGTCTGATTCTCTCGCAGGAACAGGAGTTCCTTTTGGGTCGGGGTCGGGGTACCAGCGGGGTTCATGGCCTGACTATACTGTGAGATTGGGGGACCTCCGGAGTGAACCCTCAGGACTGCGACGACGAACCTGCCTCGGGCGAGCTGAACCAGGTGGACCACCCCCTATACAGGGAGTGTTAGGGGCAGACCCAAGGGAGACTATCGCCGCGGAAGCTGATACCTGTGAACAGCCGGGTAAGTTAGCAGGCAGGGAAATGTAGGCGACCAGATGAGAGATGATGACGGCCGCAGGGATGGCTGCTGAGACTGCGGGAATGGTGGTGGACGGCAGACGAGACTGGCAATGGCGGGAGGCAGGAACCGGTACAGGGCAAGACACAGGAGCAGGAGGACGGAAGCAGGAACGGACTGGATCTAGGAGGGAACACAGGAAAGTCACAAACAGGAAGAACAGCGGAGGCCACGGAGTGGTACACAGCGCAGGAACGAAGAGGAACGCAGGAGCGCATGGACCCGGTACCACAAATGATATTCAGGCAGTGAGCATAGAGTGAGACTGCCTGATATAGGACATGCTAGAGAATTTCCGGGTCAGAGTGCAGCTGAACCATGGGACCAGGAGATAGGACGCCAGGTCTAGGGGGCGTATCTAGCAGTACGCCTGTGTGAAGGAGCAGGAACCGGCCACAGGAAGGATGATTGACAGATGCCAGCAGAGGGGGTGGGGTGAGAGGAGCGGATGCGCTGGAGAGGCCCAGACAGCGTGGAGGCACGGGAGGCAGCGGGGACCGAAGGCGCCGCAAGCGGTGGAGCCGCGGCATTGGCAGATGGAGAGACCCGGGCAGAGGTAGCAGAGACAGTGGCGGTCGGGACAGCGGCCACAGAACGGACCAGTGCCGGAGAGGTGAGCGTGCCAGGCGCCGGGGAGGAGGTGAGCGTGACAATTACGCTTTGTGACTGTGATACTTTATGCTTGTTTGGTTCTGCTCCGGTTCTGTCCCTGTTGCGAGTTTTGCCTGTCCCTCTTGTACTGCGTTGCTATCTCTGTGTATGACTCATTACCTATGACCTGACTATTCTCTGATTGCCCCTCTTGTACTGTGTTGCTATCTCCGTGTATGACTCATTGCTTACGTTCTGACTATTCTCTGCTCGCCTCTCTGGTACCGCGCTGCCCTCTCCGTGTATGACCCCCCGTTTGACTTGAGTTCCCCTCGCCTCTACTCTAGGATTCCTGTAGTAGAATCCTACAATCATCTCCAGTAGTGGGACGCTAAGCCCCACCCCCTGTGGTCACACGATCGTAGGTCCTTGTACTTCTTACTACCTTCAGTGTCGCAGGTCCTGTCTGCCTGAACTTTCCCTGCAGTATCGGACCCTGGGCCCTCCCGCAGTGGGGGTGAGTCACCCTGCTCAGCCGTGGCAGTTCGCCGGCGCTGACAGGATCCTGATAACCTGTTTCGAAAACCTGTCCACCACCACCCAGATCACAGTATTGCCCCTGGAAAGTGGAAGACCGGTAATAAAGTCCATGGAGAGATGAGTCCATGGCCTATTAGGAACCAGTAAAGGTATGAGTTCCCCAGCCGGCCGGTTATGCAAGCTTTTGGAACGGGCACAAACTCCACAAGAGGAAATTAATTTCTTGACATCATAGCCAAGTGAAGGCCACCAAAAAACCTTGGCTACTGCCTCTCTAGTGGCTGTGCTACCGGGATAAGCACTCAGCCTAGACTCATGAAACTCCTGCAGAAGTCTAGGCCGCAATAAATCTGGAACAATTTATCCCCTGGCCTGGCCACCGGAACTAGGAACTGAGCCCTCAAAATTTATTGTTCCAACTCTGATGAGACCCCCGCCACTACCACCCCCGGGCGAAGAATGGAGGATGGCAATTCGGGGGGAGACACCGGGTCAAAACTTCTGGACAGGGCATCCGCTTTAACATTTTTGGACCCCGGTCGAAAAGTATTGGAGAATTGAAATCGTGAAAAAAAAAAAGTGACCAACGGACTTGTCTAGGAGTAAGCCTCTTGGCAAACTCAAGGTATGCCAAATTTTTGTGATCCATGATAACGGTGATAGGGTGAGCCACCCCTTCCAAAAAGTGCCTCCATTCTTCGAATGCCAGCTTGACCATAAGAAGTTCTCTATTGCCTACATCATAGTTCTCTCGGCGGAAGAGAACTTCTTGGAGAAGAAGGCACAGGGTTTGAGATTAGTAAGGGTGGCCGGACCCTGGGACAATACTGCCCCCATCCCCACTTCAGAAGAATCAACCTCCACAATAAATGGTTTGGAAGGGTCTGGCTGAACCAACACCATGAAACATTTCTTAAGAGCTGAAAAGGACTCCTTAGCGAGTCCCGACCAATTTTTTACATCAGCCCCCTACCGGGTAAGATCCATGAGTGGTTTAACCACTTGTGAGAAACCTTTAATGAATCTCCAGTAATAGTTCGCAAATCCCAAGAAGCGCTGAAGCCCCTTGCGATCACGAGGCTGAACCTAGTCTGCAATCGCCAGCACCTTCTTAGGATCCATACAAAACCCCTCAGGACACAATTGTTCTGTCCCCACACGAGGCGAATGAAGATGTAGCTGATCAATAGGGGCTGAGAGAGGTCCTAACTTTGTTTCCTCAATGCAGGGCAGACAGGACCAATGTTGCTTAGCGTCCGGAGAGATGATGCACACCAGGGATTGTGCAGTCCAGACTTGTTTAATTGGAAATCTGGACATACAGCATATGATTGGTAATACAATAAGTACTCCAGAAATGCAGAGTGTTAACAACAAAGTATGAGCAACGAAGTGTGGTCAAAAGACTGATGCCTTTCACAGCTCGGTACAAGCATGTCTCTCCCAGGAGAAAGTGAAACTAACAATGACTGGAAGGAGGAAGAGGAGAGCTGAACTTTGAACCGGAAGTGGGAGGCATTCATGAGAATTAATTAGCTGCAGGCTGCTATATAGAAAAAAGACCAGCAGGTCGCAGCAGAGAAAATGCAAGACTATTATACACAGCATGGAAATAATACAACATAGAAACCATATAAGCATAACTTACACAGAACAGCACAAAAATCAGCCCCCAAAAAGACAGTTCCTGTACGAAAAATGAACATTTTTCCAATTTAACAAACAATTGGTTCTCCCTGAGTCTCTGGAGAACTGTCCGTAGATGTTGCAAGTGAGACTGACTGTCCGGGGAATATACCAAAATGTCATACAGATGATAACAAAACGGCTTATCAGGTCAGAAAACACAACATTGATAAAGTTCTGGAAAATAGAGGGGGCATTAGTTAACCCAAACGGCATAACCAGGTTTTCAAAGAGTCCCTCTGATGTGAGGAATGCAGTTTTCCACTCGTCCCCTTCCCGAACCCTTATCAGGTTGTAGGCCCCCTGGAGATCTAATTTGGAGAACCATTGGGCCCCAGATAACTGGTTACATAAGTCTGGAATGACGGGAAGCAGGTAAGTGTTCCTAACCATTATCTTATTAAGTTTCCGAAAGTCGAGGCACGGCTGCAAACCACCATCTTCCTTCTTCACAAAGAAGATTTTTGCTGCCACGGGTGAAACAGAAGGCCTGATATGCCCTTTGCAGAGACTCTCCGCTATGTACTCCTTCATGGCTTGGTGCTCTGGCCCGGACAAATTGAACAACCGAGCCTTAGGTAACTTGGCTCCGGGTACTAAATCAATGGCACAATCGTAGGGTCTAGTGGTGGCAGCGCCTCAGCCTCGCTTTCGGAAAACACGTCTTCGAAATCCTTCAGGTACTCCGGAATACATTAGACGACAGATACAGATTTAACAGAGTTAACAGAGGTCCCAGGTTGCAACCTTTGTCTTTGCATCCCCATTGAGTGATCTCCCCCATTACCCAGTCAATGGTAGGATTATGGCGTTGAAGCCAAGGCATCCCCAGTACCAGTCCCGCAGGTAAGTTATCTAACACAAGATTAATTAGTTTTTCCACATGAGTGGGACCCACTTTCAGAGAAAAAAGTTCAGACCTGAAACAGATACCGTCCCGGGTAAGAGGGGACGAGTCAATTGCCACAAGTTTAACGGGATCCTGAAGCCTGACTGTCTCTATCATATTAAGAGTCATAATCCGGGTATCAACCAGGTTAACAGCAGAACCACAGTCAACAAAGGTGGTAGTCTGAACAGGACCTTCACCAAATTCCAGTTCCACTTGAAGCACAATTTTTGCAAGTGAGGAAAAATGTACTTGAAGGTCTGGGTAGCCTCCTCGACTACTACCCAGACCTAGTCATTTCCCGGCACCTTGGAGGATGACGGACAGGAGGGACAGTCCTTCCAATGTCCAGATTCCCCTCAATAGAAGCACAACTGCTTTTCCCGGCAGCATCTTCTTTCCTTCTCACAGGTGACAGCGCTCACCTCCATAGCCACAGGAGGAGTCCGTGTCTCACCGCCACTGGAGAATAACGATGTTTCGAGTTGCATAACTCCTCTTGCCCATAGTCTGCGATCCATGCGAACTGCTTGGGTCATGGGGTCCTCCAGGAAGTCAGGTGGAGGATGAAGTGCCAGGGCATCCTTCAGACGTTCACACAGGTCTCTACGGAACAACCCCCGAAGGGCGGCATCACTCCAAGAAACCTCAGCTGCCCAATGTCTAAATTCAGAACAGAACCACTCGGCCGAGTGCTTCTTCTGACAGACACTCATCACCTTGTCCTCAGCCAAATGCACTCTATCTGGCTCATCGTAAATATGCTCTAAGGCCTCAAAAAACGCATCCACAGTCATTCTCTCTGGGGCAGAAGAGGAAAGCGAAAACGCTCAAGCTTGCGGGGCCCACCTAAGCAGGGACATAACCACCCACACCCTCTGTTTCTCAGTCCCAGAGGAGCAGGGTCTTAAGGAGAAAAAGAGCTTATAGCCCTCCTTAAACACTCTAAATTCACTTTTGTTACCAGCAAACGTATCCAGTAACTTAACCGGGGATTCGGGTGGGTCTAAAATGACATCTCTAGCCCCCACCTTCTGAAACCCTGCAGAAAGCACCCCCTGAACAGAGTCCGCAACCTGCCGTTGGGACTGGGCCAGAGTTTGGTGCTCCAAATTTAGCTTCTGCAGCGACTGAGTCAAGCATTTCACCTGCTCAGATAAAGCATGCATCGGGTCCATGCTGCAGAAGGGGGGGGAAGTTCACAGTCAGTTATAATGTCAAGAACACCGCACTGCACTTGCTCACTGAGCCAGTGCGCGTGTCCTGAGTAAGACACACTGTGCTCAAAGATATCTGTGGAGCGGGGCAGCAGCTGTGAAGATGCGTGCTTCAGATGAACAGGACCTGAAGCACGTGACTGCTGGGGGCATGGCCTAAGCTCCAGAGAGCTAGGAGCTGAAGGAAACTTCCTAGAAGGGTAACTATGGGACAAAGTTACCAAGGGGCATAGACAGGGACGTAAACCAGATCAGGCCGGGGTCAAAGCACAAGATAGCAGGACAGTACCAAAGGATTAGACAGAACGGATAATCAGGACGTAGCAGGAGTCAGAAACCAGAGAAGCAGATACAGTACACAGTACAGAATCAAAAGGCAAACTCACAATGGGGGACAGAACCGGGTCAGAACCATAGAAGCAAGCTAGAACACAAGCACAAGGCAAAGGCACACAGGGGTCACCACACTCGGCCAAGGGCAAAAGTATAATTGACGGGGATTGGAGCTTCCCAGGGTTATAAGCAGCTCTCCCTGAACCAAAAAGAGGCCACAATAATTAACCCCAGGTGTGCAGGTCAAAGCCTGCACTGGGCTCAAGACATTAACCCCTGGTGTGCAGGTTAAAAACCTGCACTTGGATCATGACAAATATTTTGTGGAATAACCATGATTTTTAATCACAGCTTTCATGTGTCTTGGAATGCTTTCTATCAGTCTTTCACACTGCTCCTGGTGCAAAAATTAAAGAAGTTCTTCTTTGATGGCTTGTAGCTATCCATATTCCTCTTGATTACATTCCAGAGATTTTCAATGGGGTTCAGGTCTGGAGATTGGGCTGGCCATGACAGGGTTTTGATGTGGTGGTCTCTTAATTTTTGCCAAAGCTGTATGTATGTAATTTAATCAAGGATCCTCATAGTTTACATCAATATCACTCCACACTTTACAATCACACAGACAACGAAGACAACATATAACAATCCTCCGACTCCTGAAATGTACAAGTAGAACTGCAAAGGCGCTTGACCAGAATCATTGGGCAAGGTTGGCTACTTGTCACTTGATTAAATGTTTATTCAATCGTCAGTTATACTTCTAAAGACACATTATAACAGACCACAAATAATATATACAAAAATGTAACTACTGGCAAAGGTTCAACAAAAAATATTTTGTTCAGACCACCAATTACCCGTTCTGGAGTCCTCTAGAGAACACTGAATTTTTAGTTGTACAATGGGCTACTCACCGCAGCTTAAGCATTTCCGAGAGAGAGTTTGTTGTAGTGAGGTTCAAAGGAGGTCTAGTTCTGACAGTTTTCGGCATCATGTCATGATGTTGAAACCAGTTTTCTGCACCATGTAATGATGTGAAAACCTGTATGCAAAGTTTTAGGAGAAACTCAAAATGTTACACCTACTGTTTTGATCAAATCAGAGAGTCGATCGATCGAAGACAAGAGCACACAACCACTGTCTGTTAGTGTACGGGCTTGTCTGAGTCTCAGATGCCCAGTCACAAGTTTTTATTACAATCACAGAGATATGAAAAATAAGTAATGGCTTTACATTAGCTAAGAGATAAGCCATTTTAATTGGGGAAAGAAAGTATTTTAATTGTGAATAACAAAGTCATAAATTATGACGTCTGCAGAAGTAAATTATGAATTCTGCGGCAATCCTTGAAACTTGCTCTGTCCAATTAGCTAGACTTTTAAAAACAAAAGAAAGCTTAACACATACACACCTCTATATAAGATATAACGCCCCGTGTTATTGCTTTTATGAATAACACTTTTAAAGCTAATATTAAAATATTTAATTATCCAAGATGTATAAATTGAATAATAATCAAAGCAAAGTATGAATATTTACCATAGCACCAATAATCTAAAGTACATCATGTCTTTAAAAATCAATCTTCGAATCACTGGGATACGTTGAAGCATTCCACAGTTTATAAAACATAAAGTAGCACTGGTCAGAATTAAGTTAATACTCAAGAAAAAAGAAGTGTGTACAAAAAATGGCCAGGATCACCATGAATAAATTTCAAATATTAGATTATTAGAATATTAGATTAATGCATGATTACACAGGATCACACAATAAGGTACAGGCCACATGTTAAAAACAATTAAAAAATTGTTGAAGGTATAAGGCTATGTGCATACGTTGCAGATTCTGCTGCAGATCCGCAGCGTTTCTTGCCCTGCGGGTCCGCAGCAGTTTCTGCTGCGTTGTACAGTACCATTGTTTTCAATGGTAATACCAAAAACGCTGTGCACATGCTGTGGATTTTTCCATGCGGATTTGCTGCGGGTTACAATCCGCAGCATGTCAATTCTTTTTGCGGATTCCGCTGCGGTTTCACACCTTCACCATAGGTAAACCGCAGGTATTTTGACCTGTGGATTTTTCAAAATCCGCGTGGAAAAATCCGCAGCACTTTAAACTACGTGTGCACATAGCCTGAACCATAACACCTGAAGGACCGGTTAGGTACCTTGCAGCTATCTCCACTGTATGCACCAGATATATCAAAAATAACGCAACATTGAACAAATGACAATCAGACCCTAAACAACTTTTTCCCCTGAGTAAGCCACGCTTAGTGGCGATATGCGTGGGGTTCCTCTCTCCACAAACCATGCTGTGACCGGGTGTTTGTATCTCTGCATCCTCCTGCAGGCTTTTTTGCTGCCTTCTTCTCTTACCCCTAAATGGCTTTTACCATATACTATAGTCCTTCTATGTAAACCTAAAGCTCACCTGACCCCATTGTTTAGGGTCTTTTGCATTTTCTCTATTGGGGTTCTCTCAGTGTAGCTTTAACCACTGGACTTGAATATTCTGACTTTTTGGGGTAATTTGCTTCATTTAGACTGACTTGGGAGGAACGGAGCGCTATTTGAATGGGTCTGTGCACATGACAGTTTGTTTCCACGGACCGCGTGTTCGTGGGCAAAACACGATGACAGGTCCATTTTTTAATGTCAGCACGGGTCACAAAACATCCAGCACACATACGCATAACACACATGGATGTCATGCATGTGACACGCATCGGCGCCGGGGGGAATACTCCCATCCGCCGCTCCTGCTGTCACTGTTATTATACCAGCCAAACAAATAGGAGTACCAAGTCCAAATATCAATAAAGAAATTTATTAGCATTCAATACAATCAAATAGATAACGTAAACAATAGTAACAAACAAGGATCAGGTAAAAATGGCTGCAAGTGTCCAATCAACCATACATAGAAATGTACATGGGTAAAGTGCCAATAAACATATAAGGAATAGTAGGACGGAAAACAATGCCTTCCAATATTCAACAATGAGTGTACATATAAATCATTGAAGCCTCATCCCACACAATGCTCAAAGTGCGTACCCATAATGTATGGAGCTAGGACACGTGCCACGCCGCCACCGACATGCATTTCGCCTCGCTTTCTCAAGGTGTGGTCATTAGCAGCAGCAGGGGTAGGCCAATTGGAGTACTAGTTCCATCAGCTGCCGCCTGCTGTCTCTTTTATTACTTAAATGTAACTCATCATTCTCCCCTGCTCGCGCCGATCGCCGGCAGAGGAGGGGAGAATGATGAGAGCAGTGTTCAGCACCCGCTGCCGGGGAACAGCACTTACTGTAACGCTTCTTCCCTAGCGCCCATCCTTGTGGTACTGATGCGGACAACGCATGCCACACATGGCTCAGGTATTACACACAGGGACACTGACATCTCCAGTACGGCAAATATCAGGACATGTGAAAAAGGCGTTATAGCGGGTTTTTATGTTTGGCTGCTGTCATACACTAAAAGACACTTTTTATTGCAAAAAATAGTTTTGCATCGCCATATTTTGAGAGCTATAATTTTTCCATATTTTGGCCCACAGTCATGTGAGGTGTGTTTTGTTTTGCCAGACGAGTTGAAGTTTTTATTGGTACCATTTTCGGGCACATGACTTTTTTTGATCGCTTTCTATTCCTATTTTTGGGAGGCAGAACGAACAAAAACCAGCATTTCATGAATTTCTTGGTGGGGGGGCATTTATACCATTTCGTGTGTGGTAAAATTGATAAGGCAGTTTTATTCTTCGGGTCACTACGATTACAGCGAAACCTCATTTAGATAATTTTTTTATGTTTTGTCGCTTTTATTCAATAAAGACTATTTTATATAAAAAAAATTGTTTTTGCATCGCTTTATTCTACGAGCTATAACTTTTTAATTTTTCCGGTGATGAAGCTGTATGGGGGCTTGTTTTTTGTGGGACAAGATGACATTTTCAGCTTTTTGATCGCGTGTTATTCCACTTTTTATTCGGCGGTATGATAATAAAAAATTGTTCTTTGCCTTGTTTTTTTTATGGTGTACACTAAAGGGTTTAACTAGTGGGACAGTTTTATAGGTCGGGTCATTACGAACATGGCAATACCACGGGGTCTCCGATCCAAAGGCAGAGGGGCTATCATCCCTCTGCCTGCTCCTGAAATGCTGCGATTGAACACAATCACAGCATTTCGGGGGTTAAAGTGCCAGGAGCGGTCTGTGACCGCTCCTTGCACCTAATGCCCGGTGTCAGCTGTGAGAATCAGCTGTGAGAATCAGCTGACACCCGGCGGCGATCGGTCGCACACACCCCCCCCACCGTGTGCGCAGCCAGTCGCGATGACGTACTATACCGTCCATGGTCAGACAGGCCCAGGTCACATGGACGGTATAGTACGTCGGATGGCAGAGAGGGGTGTTAAGTATGATGTATATAAAAACCTGATATAATTCTTATATTGTTGTTATCGCTCCGACCCAAATAATAAAGTAAACTAATCACTTATACTGCACAAGGAATGGCGTAAAAAATAAAAACAATTCATCACCAGCTGTTGACTTGTTTATTCTGCCTCCCAAATGCTCAGCTCACAGTTATCCTGGATTCTGCACTGAGTGCTTACACCTTGATTTCCATGTAAATCTGCAAAATATGTAATTCAGACGGAACCCCTGCAGAAGGTTCCCTATAATGAGGCAGATTGAGGCAGTGTTCCTAAAAGTGCCTTCGGCCACAGTTTTGTTCACCTCCGAAAAAAAGAACACCATTGAACAGAGATCAGACAGAGTCAAGAGTAACTCTGCTTCGTCATAGTAAGTGGTTCCCTCAGGGGTTTTCATCTGAATTGCATCACTCGAAGATTTAAAGGGAAATCCCAATGTAAGTGCTCAGTGTAGAGTGCTGGATAAATGTGATCCAAATTGTTATGTAAAATGTTCCCAATAAAAGCTTTAACTCAGTCCACAAAAAATCAAGTCCCCACTCAAGTCTGTCATCTGTCAATGGAAATCTAGTCAGTTTCCATGGTACTGGTAGCACAAAAGCTCTGTGAAAGTGACATGGTCCCCACCCCATCAAATGAAATCCAGTGAATTCTGCACTCCCAAATCTAAGTCCCCCCTCCTTCTGAGCCCCAATGTGCCTAAACCACAGTAAGTGGCCACATGTTTGACATTATTGTAGTGAGTGCAATTTTCACTCAACAACATTCACTGCTGCTCATTTATAGAAAACTCTCATGGAGTCTAAATCGTCATGGCACGTGTAGATAAATACTCAGAGGGATATAATTTCCATAATGGGGTTACTTGAGGGGGGATTCTCCTCTTCTAGAATTTAGGGACTCGGTACATGAAGTCCGCAAACTATTATAGAAAATTCATCTCTTCAGGATGTCTCCTGTACTGCATAGCCATACAGCGAGATTCGTGAGGTACGGAGCGCTATTTGCCAATAGCACTCTATCTCTCCTGAGTCTCACTGTGCGGCTATGCAGTACTGTATAGCCACATTTCTACATTCAGCAGAAATTGTGGGACAAATTTTGGTGCCATTTTTACACATTTCCCCCTGTGAAAATGTAAAATCTTGGGCTAAAATAAAAATTTGGTGATAAAAATATAATAATTTTTTTCTTCATTGCCCAGTGGTACAAAATTATCTGACCCACCTGTGGTGTTAATATGTTCACTAGATGAATTCATTGAGAGGTGTAGTTTGTAAAATGGGGTCTGTTATGGGGTCCTGCTGCTCTGGCACCTCAGGGGCTCTGCCAATGTGGCACGGCACCCTCAAACCAGTCCAGCAGTTCTTTCTTTCTGAGCTTTGCACTGTGCCTCAAAAGTAGTTTTCAACCACATATGGGGTATCAGTGTACTTAGGAGTAGTGTTGAGCGATACCACCCGATATTGAAAAATATCGGATCGGATTGGATCGGCCGATCTAAAAAAAATATCGGGTATCGCCGATTCCGATCCCGGAAGTCCCATTCAAGTCAAAGGAACAGAAATATCGGAATTGAAAAAAACCCTTTCTTTCCTTGTAGGTTAATTCTACATGAAGAAAAACAACTAAGAATAATGTAGAATGTATTGTGGGAGGTGTAGGAGACATTAAAGCCATAGAGCTTTAGCCCAATCAAATGGAATAGCAGTAATAATTTTTTTATTTTAAAGACGTTTGGAGTTACAAAGATATTAACTATGTTAACCTCTTTTATATTTTGCCAGATATGTATGTTTCACTACTTCCATGCTCTTCACCTTCTTTTTTTACTTCTCCCACACTTTCTCCTTCATGATCCTCAGCAGCAGCATCTTTTTCATCAACTTCTTCACCTTATTCATCTTCTTCTTCACCTTCTTCCTATTATTCTTTTTTTGTACATTATTCATATTCTTCTTATTCAACGATTATTCTTCTTCATATTCAACTTCTTCATCTTCCTATTCTTCTTCATCATATTCTTATTTGTGACAGGCATTCCTGTAGTTGTTATCTATGAAAGTTTGAAGATTACACCTTCCGTTCTGCCTGTCACAAAAGATTTACAACAGGATTTGTCCAAGTTCAGTTTGGCCTGCAGCAGCAGGCATTTTCCAGGGGCACCACGAGGAGGAACGGACTCACCCCCATACACTGCTTAGTCTTCTTCTGCTTATAATTTAGATAATATCATTTGCTCTTATTTTTAGTCTTATGCTTAATGTTCTTCTGCTTTTGGTTTTTCTGCTTCTTGGTCTTCTGTCTTGTTGTTCTGCATCTTGGTGGTTGTCTTCATGTTCTTTGTCCTCTTGGTCATCTTCTTGAGGGTCATCTTTTTGGTCTTCGGTGTTGTCTTCAGGGTCGTCGTCTTCAGGGTCATCATCAGGGAGATCCTGAGTGAGAATCAAAAAACAATTCCACAAGCTTGAAGTTGGAAAAGTAGCAGAAGGTACAAGAAGGCTGAGGAACTGCCGAGAACCAGCTGACGGTACTGGAACCCGGATGGGTAGCAGAAGGAACAATAGCAAATGAAACTAGCGAGGACCAGCTGACGGTTCTGGAACATGGTTACTAAGCAGGAGGTACCTGTGCTCCAAAGCACTACCAAGGACCAGCAGACGTTGCTGGAACTCGGATACCGAGAAGGAGGCACCTAGGCCAAAGGCACAGCCGAGAACCAGCTGATGGTGCTGGAACCCAGATGGGTAGCAGAAGCTGCAAGAGCAAATGAAACTAGCGAGGACCAGCTGATGGTGCTGGAACCCGGAGGGTCAGCAGAAGGAACAAGAGCCAATGGCACAACCGTGGACCAGCTGACGTTGCTGGAACACTGTTACTAAGCAGGAGGTACCTGTGCTACAAAGCACTACCAAGGAACAGCAGACGTTGCTGGAACTCGGATACCGAGAAGGAGGCACCTACGCCAAAGGCACTGCCGAGAACCAGCTGACGGTGCTGGAACCCGGATGGGTAGCAGAAGCTGCAAGAGCAAATGAAACTAGCGAGGACCAGCTGATGGTGCTGGAACCCGGAGGGGCAGCAGAAGGAACAAGAGCCAATGGCACAACCGTGGACCAGCTGACATTGCTGGAACACGGTTACTAAGCAGGAGGTACCTGTGCTCCAAAGTACTACCAAGGACCAGCAGACGTTGCTGGAACTCGGATACCGAGAAGGAGGCACCTAGGCCAAAGGCACAGCTGAGAACCAGCTGACGGTTCTGGAACCCGGATGGGTAGCAGAAGCTGCAAGAGCAAATGAAACTAGCGAGGACCAGCTGATGGTGCTGGAACCCGGAGGGGCAGCAGAAGGAACAAGAGCCAATGGCACAACCATGGACCAGCTGACATTGCTGGAACACGGTTACTAAGCAGGAGGTACCTGTGCTACAAAGCACTACCAAGGACCAGCAGACGTTGCTGGAACTCGGATACCGAGAAGGAGGCACCTAGGCCAAAGGCACAGCCGAGAACCAGCTGACGGTGCTAGAACCTGGATGGGTAGCAGAAGCTGCAAGAGCAAATGAAACTAGCGAGGACCAGCTGATGGTGCTGGAACCCGGAGGGGCAGCAGAAGGAACAAGAGCCAATGGCACAACCATGGACCAGCCGACGGTGCTGGAACACGGTTACTAAGCAGGAGGTACCTGTGCTACAAAGCACTATCAAGGACAAGCAGACGTTGCTGGAACTCGGATACCGAGAAGGAGGCACCTAGGCCAAATGCTCTGCCGAGAACCAGCTGACGGTGCTGGAACCTGTATGGGTAGCACAAGGTACCCATAATCAACAAAGTTGCAAGGCTGCGAGCAGGACGCAGTTACCGAAACCAACAGTCCAACAGGGGGTGCTTGTCCTATTGGCACTATGGAACCAGGCTTTATTACCAGAACCCACAGCCCACATAGGAAGCACCGAAACTGCAGGCACCATAGACTCGGCTAACCCGACCGCAACACGACAGGACAACGTATTGGTGGCAAAGTGACGTTGACACTACCCAGAAACAGCAGGCGTGCTGGAACCAGGCTGGGCAGGAGGGAGTGCCCGTGCCAAAGACACTTCCGAGAACCTGCTGACGGTGCTGGAACCCGGATGGGTAGCAGAAGCTACAAGAGTCAATGGAACTACCAAGAACCAGCTGACGGTGCTGGAACCCAGAGTGGCAGCAGAAGGAACAACAGCCAATGGCACAACCGTGGACCAGCTGACGGTGCTGGAACATGGTTACTAAGCAGGAGGTACCTGTGCTACAAAGCACTACCAAGGACCAGCAGACGTTGCTGGAACTCAGATACCAAGAAGGAGGCACCCAGGCCAAAGGCACTGCCGAGAACCAGCTGACGATGCTGGAACCCGGAGGGGCAGCAGAAGGAACAACAGCTAATGGCACAACCGTGGACCAGCTGACGGTGCTGGAACATAGTTACTAAGCAGGAGGTACCTGTGCTACAAAGCACTACCAAGGACCAGCAGACGTTGCTGGAACTCGGATACCGAGAAGGAGGCACCTACGCCAAAGGCACTGCCGAGAACCAGCTGACGGTGCTGGAACCCGGATGGGTAGCAGAAGCTGCAAGAGCAAATGAAACTAGCGAGGACCAGCTGATGGTGCTGGAACTCGGAGGGGCAGCAGAAGGAACAAGAGCCAATGGCACAACCGTGGACCAGCTGACATTGCTGGAACACGGTTACTAAGCAGGAGGTACCTGTGCTCCAAAGTACTACCAAGGACCAGCAGACGTTGCTGGAACTCGGATACCGAGAAGGAGGCACCTAGGCCAAAGGCACTGCCGAGAACCAGCTGACGATGCTGGAACCCGGAGGGGCAGCAGAAGGAACAACAGCTAATGGCACAACCGTGGACCAGCTGACGGTGCTGGAACATAGTTACTAAGCAGGAGGTACCTGTGCTACAAAGCACTACCAAGGACCAGCAGACTTTGCTGGAACTCGGATACCAAGAAGGAGGCACCTAGGCCAAAGGCACTGCCGAGAGCCAGCTGACGGTGCTGGAACCGGGATGGGTAGCAGAAAGTACCCATGAAAAAGACAAAGTTGCAAGGCCGTGAGCCGGCCGCAGTTACCGAAACCCACAGTCCTACAAGGGGAGCTTGTCCTATTGGCACTACGGAACCAGCCTTTATTACCAGAACCTGCAGCCCACATAGGAAGCACCGAAACTGCGGGCACCATAGGCTCGGCTAACCTACGGCAACACGACAGGACAACGTATTGGTGGCAAAGTGACGTTGACACTACCCGGAAAAAGCAGGCGCGCTGGAACCAGGCTGGGCAGGAGGGAGTACCCGTGCCAAAGACACTTCTGAGCAGCAATTGGCGATGTTGGAGCTCAGGATCAATCACGGAGCAGGCTGAGGCCTACTTGGAGCAAGTTTTAGATCGGTTGTACACTACTACTGATTGTAACCGTGCTCCACTTAGGCCTCTGGCTCTACTGTCTCTAGTATTTCCCCTGGCCTCCAACCCCGCCAGTTGCTGCTCTGAAGTGGCGTCTGCACAATCCACACTTGTTCCTGGGTTACAGGGGCTCTGTCACGTCAGTGGATCCCCCGTTGTGTGTCCGGCAAGGTCTCCTGCTCTGTCCACATTCCCATCTACTAGTAATGGGAATGTGGACAGAGCAGGAGACATTGCCGGACACACATCAGGGGATCCACTGACGTGACAGAGCCCCTGTAACCCAGGAACAAGTGTGGATTGTGCAGACGCCACTTCAGAGCAGCAGCTGGTGGGGTTGGAGGCCAGGGGAAATACTAGAGACAGTGGAGCCAGAGGCCTAAATGGAGCATGGTTAAAAATCCGTAGTAGTGTGACTGTGTAGGCAGCATTAGACTTTGCCATCCACACAGCAGGGGAGCAGCTGGCGTTACTGAACCCCACTGACACAGGAGCGAGTGTTTCTATCTGTGCGGATGGCACTTCCAAGCAACAACTGGCTGTGTTGAAGCCCAGGATCAATCACGGAGCTGGCTGAGGCCAACTTGGAGCAAGTAGAAAGTAAGATGTCGTGTGATTTGGGAGGCAGCAGGAGACTTTGCCATCCACACAGCAGGGGAGCAGCTGGCATTACTGAACCCCACTGACACCGGAGCGAGTGTTTCTATCTGTGCGGATGGCACTTCCAAGCAACAACTGGCTGTGTTGAAGCCCAGGATCAATCACGGAGCTGGCTGAGGCCAACTTGGAGCAAGTACAAAATAAGATGTCGTGTGATTTGGGAGGCAGCAGGAGACTTTGCCATCCACACAGCAGGGGAGCAGCTGGCGTTACTGAACCCCACTGACACCGGAGCGAGTGTTGCTATCTGTGCGGATGGCACTTCCAAGCAACAACTGGCTGTGTTGAAGCCCAGGATCAATCATGGAGCCGGCTGAGGCCTACTTGAAGCAAGTTTTATATCGGTTGTAGACTACTACTGATAGTAACCGTGCTCCACTTAGGCCTCTGGCTCTACTGTCTCCAGTATTTCCCCTGGCCTCCAACCCCGCCAGTTGCTGCTCTGAAGTGGTGTCTGCACAATCCACACTTGTTCCTGGGTGACAGGGGCTCTGTCACGTCAGTGGATCCCCTGATGTGTGTCCGGCAAGGTCTCCTGCTCTGTCCACATTCCCACTACTAGTAATGGGAATGTGGACAGAGCTGGAGACATTGCCGGACACACATCAGGGGATCCCGTGATGTGACAGAGCCCCTGTAACCCAGGAACAAGTGTGGGTTGTGCAGACGCCACTTCAGAGCAGCAACTGGCGGGGTTGGAGGCCAGGGGAAAATACTAGAGACAGTGGAGCCAGAGGCATAAGTGGAGCATGGTAAAAAAATCAGTAGTATTGTGACTATGTAGGCAGCAGGAGAATTTGCTATCCACACAGCAGGGGAGCAGCTGGCGTTACTGAACCCCACTAACACAGGAGCTAGTGTGTTTTTCTTCTGAACACCAACTGGCGTTGTTGGAGCCCTGGATGAAGCATGGAGCAGGCTGAGGCCTGATCTTTTTGGCATGTGGAGGTAGCGGGAGACATTGCCGTCTACATAGCAGGGGAACAGCAGACATTACTGAACCCCACTAACACAGGAGCTTGTGTGTTTTTCTCTGTGAAGACGGCACTTCTGAACACCAACTGGCGTTGTTGGAGCCCAGGATGAAGCATGGAGCAGGCTGAGGCCTGATGTTTTTGGCATGTGGAGGCAGTAGGAGACATTGCCGTCTACACAGCAGGGGAACAGCAGACATTACTGAACCCCACTAACACAGGAGCTTGTGTGTTTTTCTCTGTGAAGACGGCACTTCTGAACACCAACTGGCGTTGTTGGAGCCCAGGATGAAGCATGGAGCAGGCTGAGGCCTGATGTTTTTGGCATGTGGAGGCAGCAGGAGACATTGCCGTCTACACAGCAGGGGAACAGCAGACATTACTGAACCCCACTAACAGGAGCTTGTGTGTTTTTCTCTGTGAAGACTGCACTTCTGAACACCAACTGGCGTTGTTGGAGCCCAGGATGAAGCATGGAGCAGGCTGAGGCCTGATGTTTTTGGCATGTGGAGGCAGCAGGAGACTTTGCCGTCTACACAGCAGGGGAACAGCAGACATTACTGAACCCCACTAACACAGGAGCTAGTGTGTTTTTCTCTGTGAAGACGGCACTTCTGAACACCAACTGGCGTTGTTGGAGCACAGGATCAATCATGCAGCAGGCGGAGGCGAACTTGCAGCAGGTTTTATATAGGTTGTAGACTACTACTGATTGTAACCGTGCTCCACTATGGCTTCTGGCTCCACTGTCTCTAGTATTTCCCCTGGCCTCCAACCCCGCCAGTTACAGCTCTGAAGTGGCGTCTGCACAATCCACACTTGTTCCTGTGTAACTGGGGCTCAGTCACGTCAGTTGATCCCCTGATGTGTGTCCGGCAAGGTCTCCTGCTCTGTCCTCATTCCCACTACTAGTGGCGAGATCCAGGCCTTGTTCATTTTCAGAAAAGTAAGCCGGTCAACGTTATCGGAAGATAGTCGCGTGCGGCACTAAAGACGCGTTCCGATAATACACTGGCAGCAGGGCAAGCCAGCACCTCCAATGCATACTGGCTAAGCTCTGGCCATGTATCCAGCTTAGAGACCCAAAACTTGAAGGGGGAAGAGCCATCTGGGAGTACACTGACAGGGCAAGACATGTAGTCTGTCACCATCTGACGGAAACGTTGCCTCCTGCTGACTGGAGCCGTCTGTGATGGTGTAGACAATTGTGGCAGACACACAAAACTTTGCCACATTTGGGCCATAGTGGTCTTGCCTTGTGCTGAGGCGCTGCCTCTGCTCCCTCTTTGTGCCGAGTTTCCTCCACTGCCTCGACGCACAGAGCTGCTTTGTAAAGTGCTAGCACCACTGCTGTCGGGTGGAATGGAAAACATGATGGATTGCACCAGTGTGTCTTGGTACTCCCACAGTTTACGCTCCCGGGTCAACGGTGGTATGAGGCTTTGTAAGTTGTCCCGGTAGCGAGGATCTAGGAGGGTGTACACCCAATAATCAGTCGTGTTGAGAATGTGGGCGATGCGGCGGTCGTTTCTCAGGCACTGCAGCATGAAATCAACCATGTGCTGCAGACTCCCAACTGCCAAAGAAACGCTGTCCCCTGCTTGATGCGTCATCTCTGCCTGCTCTGCATCACCCCACCCTCGCTGTACATACTGACTAGAGGATTGTGTACCTTCCTCCTCTGGAGAGATGTCTTTCGACTCCTCCTCATCCTCCTCACAAAGTGTCCCCTGTTTAGGCCTTTGTGAGGAGCCACGTAGCGCAGACTGTCCAGAAGCAGATGGCATTTGGGACTCCTCATCCTCCACCTCTTCCAAAACCTCCTCCCTTAGTGCTTGCAGTGTTTTTTGAAGCAGACAGATAAGGGGGACAGTCATGCTGACTAGTGCATCATCTGCACTCGCCATCCGCGTGGAATCATCGAAGGCACGCAAAACGAGGCAGATGTCCTTCATAGTGGCCCACTCAGTGGTGCTGAAGTGTGTCCGGCGCACAGTGCGACTTGTTTGCACCTGATGCAGCTGGTTCTCCATTACTGCTGCCTGCTGCTCACACAACCGCTCCAACATATGTAACGTTGAATTCCACCTGGTGGGTAGGTCACATATGATGCGATGTTCCGGAAGGCGTAATCGGCGCTGTAGAGCAGCAAGGTGCGATCTTGCCGTGCTGGAACGCCGCAAGTGAGCGCACTCTATGCGGACCTTGTGCAGCAGTGCATCAAGATCCGGATAGTCCCTCAGAAAGCTCTGTACGACCAAGTAAAGCACATGTGCCAGACATGGGATGTGAGTGAGGTTGCCTAGGCCAAGAGCTGCCACCAGATTTCGGCCATTGTCACACTCTACCAAGCCCGGCTGGAGATTCGCTGGCAGAAACCACACGTCGCTCTCCTGCTCGATGGCATTCCAGAGCTCCTGCACTGTGTGACTTCGATTCCCCAAAGAAATTAATTTGAGTACGGCCTGTTGACGTTTGACCACGGCTGTGCTCATATCGGTTGTAACAGGCTCCTGCTGCGCTTGTTTCTGAGGAACTTGAGTAGGAGTCAATGTGTACAGACTGGATTCCTGCAATCCGTGGAGTTGGCATAACACGTACAGCGCCACTCTCCATATCTGTACCCGGCTCCACAACATTGACCCAATGGACAGTGAGGAAAAGGTATCGTCCCTGTCCATGGTTACTGGTCCACGCATCGGTGGTCAGGTGGACCTTGCTACTGACGGCATTTAGTAGCGCATGTTGTATTTTTCCCTCCACATGTTTTTGCAGGGCAGGGACGGCTCGCCTGCTGAAATAAAAGCGGCTCGGCACGGTGTATTGTGGGACAGCCAATGCCATCAAGTCTCGGAAGGTGTCAGTCTCCACCAGCCTGAATGAGAGCATTTCAAGTGCCAGTATTTTGGCAATGCCAGCATTCAGAGCCTGTGCTCGGGCATGGTTTGCCGAGTATGGCCGCCTTTTTTCCCATGCCTGTGCTACCGATGGCTGTAGAGTGGCCTGGGAGTATGAGGAGGACTGGGAACGTGGTGCTGTGGGTGGAAGTTCATTGGGTCTCTGGACAACATTGCCAGAGGTTCTTCCTTGGCGATCCTCTGAGGAAGTCGAACCAGCTGTGTGTGAGCTGGAGGAAGAGGCCCCAACATGAGCTGAAGAGGTGGTAGGTGGTGCTGTACGTTGGCCTACGTCTTCAGTGTGTCTGTGTAACTCCACCTCGTGCTTGGTCCGCACATGTTTCCACATATTTGTGGTATTGAGGTTGCTGACATTTTTCCCTCTTTTGACTTTCTGATGACACCGCTTGCATTTGACAAAGCAAATGTCATCTGCAACTGTGTCAAAAAAGGACCATGCACTGCAAGTCTTGGGAGCGCCCGTTTTGCCTTTTGAAAGAGGAATGCTCCTACCGGGTGCCGAAGTGGAGGCTACAGGCAACCAAGTCTGCCCCCTCCCTCTCCCTCCTGTTTTGGCCGTTCGGGGAATCTCTTCCTCAGAGCTGCTTCCACCACCTTCCTGTGCCTCACGCCATGATGGGTCAAGGACCTCATCATCTACACTCCCCTCTTCAAACACCTGCTTCTCCTGGGTTGTCTCGCCAGCACTGTACGCACCAGAAAGTGGTAACTGAGTCTCGTCATCATCTGATGCGTACTGAGGTGTGCTGACCATAGGCACTGGCCCACCCGCCTCTTCAGATTCGGAGGGACAAAGAAGTTGCGCATCACTGCATACTCCCTCTTCTTCACATTCTTGAATGCTGCTTGGCTGTCCCCCTCTTTCCAAGCCAACAGATTCAGAGAACAGAAGCAGAGACTGTGATGGCTCCTGTCCAGGGCTCTCTGACTGCCTAGGCACTTTGGCAGGTGGTGAAGAGACAGATGGTTGCTCTTCGGTGCTCTGGCCCTGAGAGGACGTGGAAGTCATTGAAGTCGATGCGTTAGCTGCCATCCATCCGACAACGGCTTCAATTTGTTCCTCCCGCAGCAGTGGGGTACGGCGAGGTCCTACAAAGCTGCACATAAAGGACTGTTGCCTGGTGAAACTGGGGGATGCTGACTCACTGGTGCTAGCAGCAGGCACAGAATCCCCACGTCCTCTCCCTGCTGAAACTCCACGCCCACGTGCCTTACTCCCTGCCTTCTTCATCTTGCTAGCCTGATAAAGATAGGCAGAAAAGTACAAAGGGGGGGCTTAGTGTGCTTATTCCTGAACAGCTGGTAACAGGTATAAGAAACACTAATTTTATGAAGTGTGTGTGTGGACTACACTTTAATAGGAGCTAATGTGGCCTACACAACTGTCAAATGTAGTGTTTGTTGAATTTTATTTTGTTTTTTGTTTTTGTGAAAAAAAACTAACAGGATGTGACCAAAGATTTGAAAGTGATAGTATCACAAACTTTTTGGAGCTATTACAATGCAGGCAGGTAACCTACAATGCAAAAGATGAGGCTCCAAAAAACTTGTGTAATACTAATCTGGCTGCAGCTGTAGGGCGCAAGCCAGAAAAAAGGCTCCTCTATCTACTCCTGTATAGTGTTTGCAACCAACCAATGTAGATGGATACGGATGGATGCACACTAATAGGAGAAAAAAAAGGAGCTGCAATAAAAGAAAAACGTGTGAGGCAGTAACGCACGCTGAGCGGCCTACAACCAGACTTAGCTGCAGGACACACTACTCAGCGTGAGCTGCATTCACACACAGTCAGAGACCTCTCAGACAGCCGTGAACAGTGCAGAGAAGTGGGCACTAGCACTGAAAGGCTGCAGAAAGGCTCCGCTGTCTACTCCTATATGTTTGCAACCACCGTATATGGATACGGATGGATGCACACTAATAGGAGAATAAAAAATGAGCTGCTATAAAATAAAAATGTGTGAAGCACGCTGAGCGGCCTACAACCAGATGTAGCTGCAGAACACACTACTCAGCGTGAGCTGCACTCACACAGTCAGAGACCACTCAGACAGCTGTGAACAGTGCAGAGAAGTGGGCACTAGCACTGAAAGGCTGCAGAAAGGCTCCGCTGTCTACTACTAGTGTTTGCAACCAACATATATGGATACGGATGGAAGCACACTAGATAGAATTTATGAAAAATAAGCAGCTAGAAAAGAAAAATATTTATGAGGCAGCAGTGAGGCACGCTGGGCGGCCTACAACCAGACGTGGCTGAAGGACCCACTACACAGCGTGAGCTGCACTCACACAGCCCTTGCAGACAGCTGTGAACACTGCTGCTAGGCAAAAGAAAGCTACAGTGGTGGTTTATGTAGCCTGGGTAAAGTACAATATTTTTTTGAGAATCGCTATTTCTAACTGTCCCTCACAGACTTCAGCAGCAGCCTGGCCCTAACCGAATTCACAGCAGAGTGAACAGAAATGGCGGCGGCGGCTTTTATAGTGCATCATGACATCATTTCAGCAGCCAATCACAGCCATGCCAATAGTTTACATGCCTAACAGGATGTGCCCACACTTCTGAGGATTCCCATTGGCTGAATCAAATCGAGCGGGCTCATAGCATTATGGAAACTTCCGATTCCGGTATTCGATATGAAAAAAGTATCGGAACTAAGTATCGGAATTCCGATACAGCGAATATCGGCCGATACTTGCGGTATCGGAATGCTCAACACTACTTAGGAGTAATTGCACAACAAATATTGGGGTCCGTTGTCTCCTGATAGCCTTGTGAAAAAAGTAATTGCACAACAAATATTGGGTCCGTTGTCTCCTGATAGCCTTGTGAAAAAAATGGGGTTAAAATAATATTTTTGTGGGAAAAATGTGATTTTTTTTTTTTTCACTGCTCTACATGATAAACTTCTGTGAAGCAGCTGGGGGTACAAGGTACTCACCACTCATCTGGATACATTTATTGAGGGGTCTAGCTTCAAAAATGTGGTCTCTTATGGGGGTTTCCACTGTTTAGGCACATCAAGGACTATCCAAACACGGCATGGCGTCCGCTCTTTTTTGATTGGAATGTGCTCAATAGGACTGATATTAAATTTCCTATAATCTTTATTATGTACCATAAGAAATTACTTTGAGAGACCATGATATAAAAAACCTTTGCGTATATTTTTCTTATGGTACATAATAAAGATTATAGGAAATTTAATATTAGTCCTATTGAGCACATTCCCATCAATACCACCGATAGAATACAAAAACGTAATTGTAAGGAAATCTACTGGATTTATAGACTGAATACACTCAGACCACACGGCCTAAATGAGATCCCGAAAGGTTACCTGTAAAATCGTGGGGTTTTTTGTATATTAGCTTTTTCCTTGTCGTCTACAACCATTCTTTCCTCACAATTTTTTAAGGGGCCTACACTTTCACTTTTGATTCTTTTACCATTAATATAGTAGAAGAACAGTTTGGGATTAGTTTTACTTTCCTTAGCAATGTGCTTCTCTGTTTCCTTTTTGGCAGCTTTAATTAGTTTTTTAGATAAAGTATTTTTCTACCTATAGTTTTTTAGAGCTGACTAAGGGAGGTTTTCTGACAGAAACGCGTCAGTTTTTCAATGTTTCTTTTTTCATTTTTGGATTTCAAAGGACTACTAATAAAATGAAATATTTTTTATCAATGGATAAACCTGCTAAAATTCCTTCACTTACCTATTTGTGCTGTTTCTGCCAGCTGAATATGGCACCCTCCGTTTGATGAATATGTCACAGGTTGTATTATCCAGCAGCATTGGTGAGCTTGTTTTTTTTCTTTTTGCCATTTTAGCAGACTGCCAATCAGATGCTATCTGTCAGATGACAACAATAACAGGAAGGGTCAACCCTCTCTAAAACATCACCAACCTGTTGCTCATGTTGTTGGTCAACACAGTTATATAGAAGTAACCATCATCAGACCTGCACTGATATGGAATTGATGGCATTGATATGTATTGTATATATTAGGCCGGGATCACACATGCGTGAAACACGGCCGAGTCTCACATGTTAATACCCAGCACTGTCGCTGGCACTCAGGAGCGGAGCATGTGGCTCCATGTATTGCTATGCGGCTGCACGCTCTGATCCGAGTGCCGGCGGCAGTGCCCGGTATTAACATGCGAGACTCAGCCGTGTTTCTCGCATGTGTGATTCCGGCCTTAGATGGAAAATCTCTTCAACATATATTAGTTAACCAGGAATTCTTTGTTTTCTAGCAAACAAGCTATGAAGAAATTGTACCACAAAGTCTCACGTCCGAAGAGACCAAGAACTATGTTGTGTGTTTTTTAAACAAGGTAATTTTTTTCTGCTAACTTTTTGATGATAATTTACATGTAATCATCGCTGACTGGATACCATGCTGATCAGTCTTTCCAGACAACACCATGCATCTATTGTAAAATATAAAGATTTGGGAGTCCTCAGTGGTTGATACCATCTTTTCAGTTAGCTATTAAAAGGTAACAAATTGCAAGTTTTTGAGACTACTCAGGTCTCTTCGTCACGGTACAAAGATAGATATATATTTTTCCTACATCTATTTGTGAAATTCTTTCCTGTTTTTTAAACTGATAGTAAGTTATTGAGAATAGCTAAGGAAAGGTTTAATTTAAGAAAAGGTTGTAAATTTAAATTTTCTGAAACTTTTCATTTTTTTGTGTAATTTTTGGTGTGATGAAATGAAGATTCTTATTTGTGCTTGTTTTTATTAGATTTTTTTGTTTTAAAAATACATTTGATAAGTTCCTTAATATACTCAGTAGTCAACGGATAACATAGCTTACTAAGGTAGTAATGATAATAAAAAGACCAGACATTGCTGTTGTCACCTCACTGACATCCTGCACAGCCTGTGAATGTGCTGAATGAGGCCTCAAGCAACTGAACAGCCAGCATGATTGGAGAACAGGTAAGACTGGAACACAGAGCGGACAGTGCGATTAGGACAAATGATAGTATTGCACTGACATGATTGGGATGGTAATTCAAACCCTCACTTGTGTAAGGAATTATGACCTCAAATAGGCATAATGGTTCGCCAGAAGAAGCCTGAACAGAGAGTCTTCTTTCTCCTACCAATTCCACCCTTTTACCTCACAGACTCGCTTTAATTTTGCGCTGTAAAATGTAATCTATAGCTTTAAACTCAAAGCTGTAAAAGGTTTATGTGACTGCAAAGATTCTAAAACTTTAGAAGCTAGCTATAGGAATAACACATGAGCGGGTAAAAAAACAATTTTTCTTAAGTTTTATCTTTTCACGCACTGTTAATTTATGGTGAAAACAGTAATTCACAAGTGTACTTGAAGGGGTTGTCGACAGGATAGTATATTAATTTTTTGGTTGCAAGGATCCCTCATCTGTCTCACGAAAGAATGGACAGTGCATGGGTGGCCATCATTTCACACAAATGGATAATTTTAGAGCCCCTTTCTCTGGATCAGTGGGGGTCTCAGCAGAGAGTATCCTCAAGGTCATCATAATTGATATATTTAACCATGGTGTGGAATCAAGCCACCCGCTCATGACTGATATACCAATATATATTACCTCTTAATAAAATAATAAGGAGATGAATTATCTGTGCTTGTTGTTTGGTTTGTATGTGTGGTAATTCCTTATCCTTCTCTGTTTTGGTTTATTCCCCTACCTTCACACCCCGGTGCATTCCTTTGTTATATGTGAGTGAATATTTTGTATGCCTGAAGTTTTCTGTTAACCCTTGTTTGTGTTGCCCTGTTTGTCAGGTTGGTGTACTACGGTGCACAGTAGCACTCCGTTTTCCCTGGGTGGGGAAAGAGAACAGATGGAGGTCTAACTCAGGAGATAAGGCAAGGATTGAGGCCCCAACATCTTCGCCATCTGAAGTATCCCGGGGAGCAGGGCGAGCTAGGTTGCCCCCTAGTGTTAGGGACAAGGAAGGAGCCCCTGGTCACCCAACAGCTGTGCTGTGACAGCCGGATAAATATAGACTTTTTCAGTTGCATCTGATTCTATCTTTTTTGGTTTTTTTACTTTCCACTCTTTCCCCCTTATACATTTTTAGCCATTCCTCTCGCTAATTGCTTATTGTATTAATGTATCTACTGTTTGCTAATACATTTTGATACGGCTTTTCTCAGTCCTAGTTTTTTCTTTTGGGTTTCTTATATAGTATAATTTCGCAAATGTATACAATTTTTACCTAGTCATTTGTTGACACCCATGCTTGTTCTTAATAATCTCTACTTTGCCTTTTTAATTCAATGCTTCAAATGGGAGTCTGTCTTACAGTCCAAATTCAGCTTACCGGTGGGGGCAATGGGGGTGATAGAGTGGGGTCACAGGAGGTGTTCGGAGGTGCCACGCAAGGTGATGCTGTGAGTCCCATCCCAGGCTGGCGGAAGGGGGTGTTCGGTGGTGTGGGGGCTCTGCATGCATTTTGTGAATGCCCAGCCCGGTGTGGTGGACTCTTGGAAACTGGAAACCGAAGGGGAAGCATGCGTTGATCCCTAAATACATGATGTCAATCCGAGCATTTGCCGCCTCTGGCGGCCATTTTCCTGGAGTCCATCGCATTGAAACCATGGAAATGCGGGGGCTCCGGGTTTTCACAAAATGTCAGCAGAGCCCCTGCACCATCAAACACCTGCTCCTAACAGCCTGGGACATGCTCGCAACAGCTTCGCAACTCCAAACACCCCCTCCTCTCAGCCCAGGACCCGCAGCATCGCCTGACTCCTGCTTCCACACCACCCCCCGGTAAGCTACATTGTCACTATAAGATGCACACCCATTTACCCCCTAAATTTTTTTGGGGAAAAGTGCTGCTTAAAGTCCAAAAATACGGTAATTGCAATAATTTTGTGGGAGAAGTACTTTATTTTCTGGAACAATTTCAAGTGTGTCAACATTTTCGACCATTACTGTATATGCTCCCCCTGTGTGTATGCATAATATATGCAGGGGAAAGACAACAGCTGTCTGTTCATATTATATTATTTTTTTTTATTATTATTATTATTAGATAGATAGACGAGAGCTAGTTGAATGACCACAATGGTCACCAGACCTCTCTCTTTTGGGGAGTTATTGAAGATTAGGTATATTCAAGGAAATCATGCACAGTTGAAAGCATTATTACAATTCAGCTATTACCTACTTATTTCTGCACTCTCTGTATAGTTTGATGTAGTATGTTACTGTGTATTGTAGTGTGTTAAGCGATTAAAGCTCTATTGTCTTAGTAAAACAAAGAAAAGAACTACAGGTTTTGATCTAAGTTGTGCATACAAATATTTCACTAGCTAATGGTAGTCACATGTGCCTTTTTGTAGAACATTCTTCTTGCTGAAGAAGGTAATATAAGATTGCAGCGACTTAAAGAAGAAAAACAAGTTTTGGAGTCATTTTTTAGTAAGACTAAAATGAAACGCAAAGATGAGCCAGTTTCCACAGAGGTGAGTATGGTTTTGTGCAGTATTAACAAAAAATAATCAGTTTTATCATACGGTATTTCAAATGCTAAGATGTAGAATTCTCAACTTAAGATTCTTATTATATACTTAGATTTTGCATCTTCGAAGATTGAGTAAAATTACGTCAGAGGCCATTAGCTCAAAAAAGCAAGTTTGAACAGTTATAGTGCTAGCCACTTTGTCTACCTGGTTCTAGAGGAATCCCTTTAATCACTAAACTGAGATCTGAACATACAAAGGGGGCTTCCTCAGTTGCGCTCACTGAATAGAAGCTGGCTGGAGAAGTGAGCCAGAGGCAAGAGTAGAGACATTAGCCAGGTCAGTAACTGAAGGGATAGATAGAACCAAGGAGAAAGTTTTCTTGTTGGGGTAAAAATGAAGTTTAGCGGATTAGATTGATGTACATTTTTTGTTGGAAATGTTTTATTAAAGATTTTATTTTTTCATTGGAATCTGTGGAGTCTATGTGCATACAAGTCCAGTCAGTGATCCTTTTCTGTGGTTGACATTCTTCTGTGTATAAAGAAAGCTGTCAGTCACTAGTAGGACTGCCCACTGAATTCATTCATACAAACAACAGAGATTTCAATGAATAAAATACACGTTGTATTGAAGCTTTTCCAATAAACCTATATTATATCATCCTTCTCATCTGCTCCATCTCTATACCGTGCTGTCCACTAATAGGCCTGCATGTACAATGAGAGCGGTTCCTTTAAAAATTGTTGCAAGAGTAGTGAATCAAAGGATTTTAATTTTTACAAATATTCCGTCCATGTGACCTGGGACAGTTTGACCATGGATGGAATATTACGTACAAGCGACCATGTTTCAGCTGATTCTGACAGCTGATACCCGGCACTAGGTGCCAGGAGAGGTCACAGACCACTCCCGACACTTTAACCCCCAAAATGCTGCAATCGAACATGATCGCAGCATTTTGGAAGCCGGCAGAGGGCCGACAGCCTCTCTACGTTTGGATCAGAGACCCCACAGCGTGACGCGGGGTCCCGATCGTTGCCACGGTGACCCGACGTCGACGACATCCGGGTCACCAGAGCGCAGTGCATGATCAGCAAGTCTCTATGTCAGTGCAGAGCTGACAGCTTCTATGGTATGGCAATGCTGCTTCATCTCCATGCTATACAAGCGATCAGCCTGCAAAAAATTATTGTCCCATAGTGGGACAAAGTAAAAAATTTGATAAAAGTAAAAAAAAAAAAAAAAAAAAAAAAAAATTTTTACATAATTGTAAAAAGGTTTTTAAAAAAATCAATATACAGGGTGGGCCATTTATATGGATTCACCTGGGTGGGCCATGCATATGGATACACATAAATAAAATGGGAATGGTTGGTGATATCAACTTCCTGTTTGTGGCACATTAGTATATGGGAGGAGGGAAACTTTTCAAGATGGGTTGTGACCACCCTGGCCCACCCTGTATATTCTATCTCTAAATAAATATTTGAATGAAAAAAAATAACAATAAAAGTACACATTTGGTATCACTGCATCCACAACAACCCAACCTATAAAACTGTCCCACTAGTTAACCCCTTTAGTGAACACCATGAAAAAAGGCAAAAAACAATGCTTTATCATCATACCGCCGAACAAAAAGTGGAATAACATGCAATCAAAAATATGGATATAAGTAAACCTGGTACTGCTGAAAGCATCGTCTTGTCTCGCAAAAAAAAAGCCACCATACAGCTCCATCAGTGGAAAAATAAAAAAGTTATAGCTCTCAGAATAAAGTGATGCTAAAATAATTATTTGTTATATAAAATTGTTTTCTCGTCTCGCATGACGGCACACATGAGAGAGGGGATCCGCCCAGTCAGGACAGAAACCCTACTGAAAAAAGGGGCGGTACCTCTCCTTCGCTTCAGTTGGGTTTCCTGTCCTGACAGGGACCCGTGTTCTGAAGATCACGTACCTGCCCCTCTCTCGTGCCGGCGTGGAAGATCAGGCTGGTTCCTGAGCGCTGTGTGTCGGGAGGGGGAAGCGCCATCCGCGGGTCCCCCGGGGGGCTCAGCGTCCGAGCGAGCGCAGAAGTAGCACGGCTGGGGTCCTGGGGCTCTGCTGTGGCTGCCGCACCGCCCTCTCCCCCTCTGCCGCGTCCAGAAGCAGCGCAGGAGCGTCAGGGAGCGGCCGCTTCCGGGTCGCGCCCCTCTGACGTCACACGCAGGGCACGCTGGGAAAGGGGCATGCCCACGTGACGTCGGGAGGCGGCGTCGGTGATCCAAGATGGCGGCGCCCATAGCAAACAACGCCAGCCGGCGAAAGGAGATCCCGGCGGCATGGCAGGGGGGGAGGGGCTGTGGGGGTAACCGGAGGAGGCGGAGAGTGCAGTGGATCCCCCTTACATAAGGGGGATGACCACAGAAGATGCACTCATGCCCAAGGCTTCATGATGGAAGTGGAGCAAGATGAGCAGCGTCAGCAGCAGCGACAGCAGCGTCAGCAGTAAGAACTCTCGCCAGATGCCAGGCCGAGCCGCCAGCATACCAGGAGCAGTCGCTCGAGTGGTGGGAGCGGCAGTCATAAACGCAACCGGCATGACTCTGAGACGTCCAGGAGAAACGTCACGAGTGCATCTGAGGAGCCTCCGAGATCGGTACCCCTGATTGACAGCGGTGGTGAGTGATCTACGTGAATGTCACCCTTATGGTAATGGGGTTCCATTTTCTCTGTTTGATCACTAGGGGTCGAGGAAGGCTAGCGGCAAAACCAAGAATAGAGAATGCGCCCTTTGCAAACACCCGCTAGCAGATCAGTGGCAGAAAGATCTCTGCGCTGACTGTATAAACAAAACTATACAGGAGGAGACCCCTGATTTGGTGATTAGCCTTAAAGAGTTAATACAACAGGAGGTGAAAGGTTCCCTAAAGGCAGCCCTTAAAAAGAAAGATAAAAGAAACCGTAGAAGTAGCTCCAAGGCAGAAGGGGCGGGATAGATCCTTGTCCCCCTCCACCTCCTCTTCCTCTACTCAGTCCTCAGAATCCTCCTCGGACAGCAATATAGGCGGCCGTCCATGTTTCCCAACGGAGGACGTGGAAAAGCTGGTCAAAGCTATCAGGGCTACAATGGCCCTTAAAGAGGAAAAGAATCCCAAATCATTAGAGGATGTAATGTTTGGAGGACTGGAGGAAAAGAGAAAACATACCTTCCCTGTAAATGATAAAATAAAAGCACTAATTGACAGGGAATGGAAAAAAATGGAGAGGTCAGGGGGCTTACCTTCCACATCAAAGAGGAGGTGCCCTTTTGAGCAAAAGGATTCAGAAACCTGGGAAAAAGTCCCTAAAATTGATGGGGCCGTAACCAGATCCTTAAAAAAGGTATCTCTACCATTAGAAGACTCTGGCGTGTTGAAAGACCCGCTTGATAAAAAAGCAGATGGTTTCCTAAAGCATATCTGGGAAGCTTCAGCAGGTGGATTAAAGCCAGTGATAGCTGGTACCTGTACCGCTCGTGCCCTCATGGTCTGGCTACAACAAATAGAGGACCAGATCAAGGATAGAGTTCCTAGGGATGAAATTCTGTCTAATTTGACACTGGTACACGGAGCAGCGGCTTTCCTAGCAGATTCCGCAAGGTTGACAGCTAGAGCGGCAAGCCTGTCAAATGCGGCAAGACGAGCCCTGTGGCTTAAAGGGTGTCCCGGAGATTTACCATCAAAACATAGGTTATGTTCCATTCCATGCGATGGCCAATTCCTCTTTGGAAAAAAACTAGAATAGATTTTGGAGCATGCGGGGGATAGGAAGAAAAGCTTTCCCCTATTTCCGGGAGAACCTAAAAAGCAGCCCTTTCGGAGGAGATTTAACAGGGGTCGTCCCCCGGGAGATACAAAAAGCTGGGACTTTAAAGAAAGAAGAGGATCTTGCTATATGTTTAAAGGGCCCTCCACTTCCTCCAAAAAATCTCCCCAATGACATTGGGCCGGAGGTAGGGGGAAGGCTTTCTCTCTTCCTTTCCGCCTGGGCGAATATCTCCCCCAGTACATGGGTCCTAAACATAATAAAGGACGGTTTAAAAATAAAATTCATCCGTCCGCCCAGGCATACATTCATAATGACACCCAGAAGGAAAGCCCAAGAGCAACAGCTGGCCCTGGAGACGGAAGTCTTGGGACTGTCCTACAGGAAGTCCCAGTGCAAGAAGAAGGAAGGGGGTTCTACTCCCCCCTCTTCTTAATACAAAAAACAGACGGCTCTTGGAGAACCATTGAGTCTCCTCAGGTTGACAATCAGTGGGTAAACAATTGCTCCTTCAAAATGGAGTCAATCAACACGGCCACAAAGATCCTGTTCCTGCATTGCCTCATGGCAGTGATAGACTTAAAAGATGCCTACTATCACAACCCAATTCATCGGGAGTATCAAAAATATTTGAGAGTAGCGCTCTATGTCCAGGGGCAGGTGAAACACTACCAATACGCAGCCCTTCCGTTTGGCCTGTCTACAGCCCCTAGAGTATTCACTAAAGTGATGGCGGAACTAATGTCTTTTCTTCGTTCCAGGGACATAGTGATCGTCCCATACCTAGACGACTTTCTTGTAATAGGGAGGTCGGAGTCCCACTGCGCATATCAAGTGAAGGAAGTGATAGCAATTCTAGTAGGACTAGGATGGATAGTAAACATCCCCAAGTCAAGGATAACCCCAGTAAAAGAGCAATCCTTCCTAGGGTTGATATTGGACTCCGAGCAACAACGCTGCCTACTACCAGAGAGCAAAGTGACCAAGATAAGAGGCCTAGCTCGCACAGCAATACAAAGACCAAATATGACACTGAGGAGCGCAATGTCCCTTTTAGGCTCGTTGACATCATGCATACCCGCAGTAGCATGGGCGCAGTACCACTTAAGGCAGCTACAGTGGGAAGTTCTGTCAGCACAGAAACAATTAAAAGGGCATTTAGAAGGCAAACTATGTCTCTCAGTGGCTGTAAGAGATTCCCTGCCCTGGCGGACTGTAGAAAAGAATCTAACAGCTGGTGTCCCGTGGCAAAAACCAGTCGAGGACATCATTACAACAGACGCAAGCGCCACAGGATGGGGAGCCCACCTGAGATCCAACTCAATACAGGGGACCTGGTCCTCGCTAGAAAAGGATCACGGTTCAAATGTAAAAGAACTATGGGCAGTGGAAAAAGCCGTGATACATTTCCTTCCTTTACTTCGGGGCCGCCACACCCGAGTCATGACGGACAATCAGGCAGTAGTAGCCTACATCAATCACCAGGGGGGAACAAAATCTCGGGGCCTCATGCAAATATCGGATCTACTCTTCCAGCTAGCAGAACAACATCTGTTATCCATCACAGCACTGCACATAAAGGGGGTAGAAAATATACAGGCAGACTTCCTGAGTCGCAGGCACCTAAGACAAGGGGAATGGTCCCTAAACCCCCAAGTCTTCCAACAAATAGTTCAGGCCTGGGGCAAACCAGAAATAGACCTGTTCGCTACCGCACACAACCGGAAGGTCAGGAAGTTCTGCTCACTAAATCCAAGGGAAAACCCCTTCGCAGTAGATGCCCTACAAATACCCTGGAAGTTCATCCTGGCCTATGCATTTCCCCCGATAACAATGATCCCATTAGTGGTCAGGAAAATCAGGGAGGATCGAGCGAGAATAATTCTTATAGCTCCGTTTTGGCCGAGGAGACCTTGGTTCTCCCTTCTGAGACTCATGTCGGTGACAGATCCATGGATATTACCGGAGATTCCAGACCTGCTTTCCCAGGGACCAGTGGTCCACTCTCAGGTGAAGGGCTTCCATCTAGCAGCCTGGAATTTGAGAGGGCGCTACTGAGTCGCCAGGGATTCTCTCCAGGGTTAGTCTCCACCCTGTTGAAAAGTGGGAAACCTATAACATCCCAAATCTACGGTAGAACGAGGAAAAAGTTCCTAGACTTCCTGGGGGAACCCTTGGGGGATGTAGCGCCAGTGGGACCTATCCTAGAATTCTTACAGTCGGGGCTATAACTGGGGTTAGCCACTAACACACTCAATGTCCAAGTCTCAGCTTTGGGGGCCCTATATAACTGCAACTTAGCAGCCAATAGGTGGGTGTCCCGATTCATAAAGTCCTGTGGCAGGTGAAGGCCGGTCATTATCCCAAAGATACCACCCTGGGACCTCAACCTAGTCTTAGAGGCCTTAACCAAAGGTCCCTTTGAACCACTACTAGAGCTGTCACCAAAGCTACTTACACTTAAAACTGTCTTACTGGTAGCCTTAACATCAGCCTGAAGAGTTCTATCTATATGTCCTCCATATACATAGATCTTGGCTGACCGAGTGGTTCTAAGACCAGACCCGGCCTATCTCCCCAAGGTAGTCCAAAAGTTTCAAAGGACTCAGGAGATCTCCTTGCCATCTTTCTGTAACAATCCTAGAAACCCTGGGGAGCAAAAGTTCCATACATTAGATGTAAGAAGAGCCATAGTACAATATATGTCAGTAACTAGTCAGTGGAGGAAAGATCAGTCCCTTTTTGTCGCCTTTCAGGGTAGTAGAAAAGGGCATGGGGTAGCTAAGAGTACCATTGCCAGATGGATCAGGGAGGCCATTATGTTATCCTACTCCGCAAGTGGCGCTCCGGTTCCAGAAGGCATCAAGGCTCACTTCACCAGAGCTGTGGCTACCTCCTGGGCAGAGAAGGCTGAGGTATCGATTGAACAAATTTGTAAAGCCGCTCCTTGGTCCTCACCTTCCACTTTTTTCCGCACTACCGACTTGATCTGTCTTCCTCTACTGATCTAACCTTTGGTAGAACGGTGCTGCAAGCGGTGGTCCCTCCCTAAGGTGTCTTATTCTACAAAAGTCTCTCATGTGTGCCGTCATGGGAGACAGGAAAACACCAAGGTTACTTACTGGTAGCCGGTTTTTCCGGAGCCCATGACGGCACCTGTATATCCCCCCCCTTTTTCACTTCTTTGGTGTGCACTATAGTTTGGGTGCTTTTTTTTTAGTTAGATATAATGTGGTGATAGTTTTACCATGTGTACTAACCCGGGGGGCCTCTCATGCTCTGTAAACCAACTGAAGAGAGGGAGAGGTACCTCCCCTTTTATCTTCAGTAGGGTTCCTGTCCTGACTGGGCGGATCCCCTCTCTCATGTGTGCCGTCATGGGCTCCGAAAAAAACGGCTACCGGTAAGTAACCTTGGTGTTTTTATTGTATAAAAGCGCCAAAACATAAAAAAAGATATAAATAAAGTATCGCTGTAATCATACTGACCCAAAGAATAAAACTGCTTTATCAATTTCACCACACGCGGAACAGCACAAACACCCCCACCCCCTCACCCCCCTAAAAAAAAAGAAAAAGAAATTCATGAATTGCTGGTTTTTGTTCATTCTGCCTCCCAAAAATCGGAATAGAAAGCGATTAAAAAAAAATGTAATATTCTCGAAAATGGTTTCAATAAAAGCGTCATCTCGTCCAATAAAAAACAAGACACAAGACCTCACATGACTCTGTGGGCCAAAATATGGAAAAATTATAGCTCTCAAAATGTGATGAAAAATTATTTTTGCAATAAAAAGGGTGTTTTATTGTGTGACCGCAGCCAAACATAGAAACACTCTATTAGACCTCTTTCACACATCCGTCTCTCCGGTATGTGTAGTGACAGTTTCCACACGTACTGGAAACACTAAAACACGTAGACCCATTCAAGTGAATGGGTCTGTGCACATATCAGTGTGTTTCCACGGACCATGTGTCTGTGTGACCCACACGTAGACATGTCCGTTTTTTACTGTCAGCATGAACCGCAAAATGTCCCGTACACGTGCACATGGAGAACACACATACTCCTTCTCCTGGACCTGTCCTCTGCCTTCGACACCGTAGACCATTCCCTCCTGCTACAGACTCTCTCATCTCTTGGCATCACAGACTTGGCCCTATCCTGGATCTCATCATACCTAACAGACCGAAGGTTTAGTTTCTCCCTCTCACACACCACCTCCTCACCTCGCCCCCTGTCTGTCGGTGTTCCTTAAGGCTCTGTCCTAGGACCAATACTATTCTCCATCTACACCTTCGGCTTGGGACAGCTCATAGAATCCCACGGTTTTGCAGTATTACCTCTATGCCGACACGCAGATCTACCTATCTGGACCCAACCTCACCTCCTTACTGACTGAAATCCCACAATGTCTGTCTTCTATCTCCACCTTCTTCTCTGCTTGCTTTCTCAAACTGAACATGGACAAAGCAGAATTCATCATCTTTCCCCCATCTCACTCTTACCTCTCCACCAGACCTATTTATCAATGTCAATGGCTTCTCTCTTTCCCCAGTCCCGCACGCTCGGTGCCTTGGGGTGATCCTCGACTCTGCGCTCTCTTTCAAACCACATATCCAAGCCCTCGCCTCCTGCCGCCTCAAACTCAAAAATATTTCCCGGATCCGCTCATTCCTCAACCACGAAACCGCAAAAACAGTAGTGCATGCTCTTATCATCTCCCCCCCGACTACTGCAACCTCCTACTCTCTGGCCTCCCCTCTAGCACTCTTCCCCACTAATCCACCTGTTTCCCCACTATTCCCCAGCCTCCCCCCTATGCCAGGCCCTTCTCTGGCTGCCTATTGCCCATAGGCTCCAATTCAAAACCCTAACCATGACATACAAAGCCATCCACAACCTGTCTCCCCCATACATCTGTGACATGGTCTCTAGGTACCTACCCGCACGCAACCTTCGATCATCTCAAGAGCTCCTTCTCTACTTCCCCCTCATCTCTTCTTCCCACAACCGCATACAAGACTTCTCCCGTGCTTCCCCCATACTCTGGAACGCTCTGCCGCAACACATCAGACTCTCACCATCAACGGAAACCTTCAAGAAGAACCTGAAGACCCACCTGTTCCGACAAGCCTACAGCCTGCAATGATCCTCGGTCTACTGAACCACCGCACGACCTGCTTTACTCTCTCCTACTGTATCCTCACCCATCCCTGTAGACTGAGCCCTCGCGGGCAGGGTCCCCTCTCCTTATGTACTTGTGTGTCCCTTGTCTTACACATGTTTATTATACTTGTCTATATTTCCCCTTTTCACATGTAAAGCACCATAGAATAAATGGCGCTATATAAATGCATAATAATAATACTGTAGATGTCATCCGTGTGACACGTCCGGGCGCCTGAGAAGCAGCTCTACAGTAAGTGCTGTTCCCCTTTCCCCGGGTGCTGAAGACGGCTCTCATCATTTTCCCTGCTCTCCTGGAGATCGGCACAAGCAGGGGAGAATGATGAGTTATATTCATGTCAGAACAGTGTTATAGCTTCTTCACCTGTGTCGATGCGTGTCACATGGATGACATCCATGTGTGTGTACGTGTGCGGGATGTTTTGTGGACCATCCTGACATTAAAAAACGGAAATTAACCATCAATATAATGTTCAAAAATATTATATTCAGCAATGGCACTTCCCATCAAATTAGTAACACTAGTCCTTACTCATAATAAAGAAAGAACAAATGAAGAGATCCATAAAATAATTATGTTTATTTAAATCCAAAATTAAAAACAACCAATATCATAATAAAAAAGCAGAACGCCTCAAAAAACAGGATCGGATAGCATCCACAGTAATGTCCCTATATAAGATAATTCACGTCTATGTAAAAAGACATTCCAAAAAAAATCACTATAGCCAATATAAATACATAGTTAATCATTAATATATTCAGAAGGTATGGGACACCATTAAAAGGATCAGAGGGGTGGATGAGCTGACTAGGTACTCACCGGTGTGGGACAATGAGCATCTGCCGGAACTTAATAAGCTGCGTCAAATGGGCAATTGGAAGGCGAAAGGAGTGAGATATGTGTGCCAGCTGCAGAGTGGAACGAACCTGAAGACCTCTGAGACATTGAGAGAGGAATTTGATTTGCCTTCGGTATGGGGGTTTCAATACTATATGTTTCGACATGCTTGGAGGGCACAGTGTAGATTGGGAGCCATGACGGTTCAGGGTGACATTGTACTAGACTTTGTGTGTATGAAGGGAGGGACGAGGGGAGTTATATCGAGCATATATCATGATCTACTACACTCCTATCTGGGGACAATCACCTCACTGCAAAGAGTAAATGGGAAAGGGAGGTGGGTACCCTCACAACAGAACAATGGGAGGCTATTCTTGAATATGTCCCGAAGATCTCTCTAAGCGAGCAGGCACGGCTCTCCCTATTATATGTAATACATAGAACATACAAAACACCGCTGGTCCTATTCAAGGTGGGCTTGAGGGGAGACTCTAGCTGCCCTGGATGTGGCACAGACCAGGCCGGACTGTTACACATGCTATGGTCGTGTCCGTGGCTGGTGGCATACTGGCTGGTCGTTATCAACAAAATTGAGAGAGCTTATGCATGTACGCTCGACAGGAATCCAGTGCTGTGTGTTTTGGGGGAGGTGGATGGGATACCTGTCTCAGAACATTACAAGGTGGCAATAGCGAGGTTGCTGTATGTGGCACGCAAACTAATAGCACGAAAATGGAAGGATTCGGAACCCCTCACTAGGAGGAAATTTATTGCTCAGACACGTACGGTAATGCATTTAGAGGAAAGCATTTACAGGCGAAGGCATGGTGAAAGAACTTTCGAAAAAATATGGTCCGCCTGGATGGCGGTGATATGATTGCTAAGACTCTCAAGTATACACGGCACAAGGAGTATTGGGGGAGGGGGGAGGGGGGGATGGCTTTGATTGTATTACTACAAGATATGTGAATTGTTACATGTATATTGATATCCACTGTTTATTGTTTAAAATCTTTTGAAACCTAAATAAAAATAACTGGTTTAAAAGAAAAAAAATAATTAATATACCATATATCTATAATGATATAAAGTGCAGTTCAAATGATCAGAGATAAAATTATAGGTAATTCAATTCCCAAAAATATAAATATTAGACAAATAGAGATGAGGAAAATAAAAGGTAATATATTAATAATATATTAATACAAATAGGGTAAGTTCATATGGACAGGTAACTTATATGAGCGCCATATTAAACTATAAGGGAAGTCAAAAGTCTCCTAAATTAATTATAGTATACAGCAAAGAGTGAGGCAGCTGAGAGACCTGAAAATGATTCACCTTATGTGGAGCTTTGTACACCGTCCTTGTACCCCGACACGCGTTTCACCGTATTAATATATTACCTTTTATTTTCCTCATCTCTATTTGTCTAATATTTATATTTTTGGGAATTGAATTACCCGTATATACTCATGTATAAGCCGACCCCTAATTTTGCCACAAAAAAAACGGGTAAACTTATTGACTCACGTATAAGCCTAGGGTGGAAAATGTAGCAGCTACTGGTAAATTTCAAAAATAAATACCAATAAAAGTAAAATTAATTGAGACATCAGTAGTGTAACGACAGCGGTCATGCCCGCCGCCGTTCCCCTAGCACCGGGTCCCCCCGCGGCTGTTACTTACCAGTCCCGTCACGTGCCGCCTCCTCCTTCTCTATCCGGCTCTCGCGCGCCTCCTCTCTCCTCCTGTTCACGTGTGCCCCGCCTCCCTGGTCTCCTGACGGCTGCTGGCCCACACATGCGCAGTATGTCGAGGGCGCGCGGCCGTCAGGTTGTTTAACCCTGCGGTGGGCGGCAGCCGAATAGTGGTCTGCCAATCGCCTGCCAGCAGGGGATATATCAGGTGTCTCCCATAAGGGGAGGGCGTCTGATTATTGTGTGTGTCTACCTGCTCTAATTTGGCCGCCTATAGCTTGTCTATAGGTCTTCCCTATGTCTCGTGCCTTTCCTAGTCCCTCTTGGTTCCAGCTGTCGCGGTGTCTGAACCCCCGCGGGCCTGCCCCTAACAGTCCCTGTATAGGGGTCAGTTCCACCTGGTGCGCTCGTCCCGGGGGCCTCAGTTCCGTGACCCAGAGGGTCCACTCGGACGCTGCCTAAACCCCTGAAGCGTCACAGTCCACAACCCTGAAGCATCACAAGTAGGTTAAATGTTTTTGAACATCCATATTGAATCAGGAGCCCTATATAATGCTCCATACAGTTCATGATGGGCCCCATAAGATGCTCCATACAAAATACACTCCATATAATGCTGCACAAAGATTAATAATGGCTCCATAGATTATGCCCCCATATGCTGCTCCATAGATTATGCCCCTAGAAAATGCTCCATAGATTATTCCCTCATATGCTGCTCCATAGAATATGCCCCCATATGCTGCTCCATATATTATGCCCCCATATGCTGCTGCTTCAAAAAAAATGCCTTACTCGCCGCTCGCTCAGGACCCGGCACTTGAGAGATTCACCTGTCCCGGGTCCATCGCTGCTCACCGCTGTCTGCCGCTTCCTGTGTCAGTGACTGTTCAGGCAGCAGAGGGCGCGGCGCGCACTAACCACATCATCGCGCCCTCTGCTGCCTAAATGTCACTGACACAGGACGCAGCAGACAGCGATGAGCAGCGATGGACCCGGGACAGGTGAATATTGGATATACTTACCCCCTCCTGGCGCGGTCTCTGCAGCCCCGCTTCTCCCATGGTCTCCCTTCCTTCCTTCAGCGGTCACATGATACTGCTCATGAATATGCGCATAATCATGAATTTAATGAGCGGTACCACGTGACCGCTGAAGGCAGGAAGGGAGACCGTGGAAGAAGTTGGGGGCTGCAGAGACCGCGCCAGAAGGGGGTAAGTATGACCTGACACTCCCCCCTCCCCCACCGACCTCCAGGTATAAGACTCGTGTATAAGCCAAGAGGGGGACTTTCAGCCCCAAAAAATGGGCTGAAAATCTCGGCTTATACACGAGTATATATGGTACCTATAATTTTATCTCTGATAATTAATTTGCACTGCACTTTAAAATATTATAGAGATTTGATATATTAATGATTAACTATGTATTTATATTGGCTATAGTGATTTTTGGGGAATGTCTTTTTACATAAACGTGAATTATCTTATATTGGGACATTACTGTGAATTCTATCCGATCCTGTTTTTTGAGGCGTTCTGCTTTTTTATTATGATATTGGTTTTTTTTTAATTTTGGATTTAAATAAATATAATTATTTTATGGATCTCTTCCTTTGTTCTTTCTTTATTATGAATAAGGATTAGTGTTACTAAATAAAAAACGGACATGTCAGCATGTTTTGCCCACGGACACATGGTCCTTGGAGACACACTAACTTGAGCACAGACCCATTCACTTGAATAGGCAAATAGCGCTCCGTTCCTCCTGAGTCTCTCCATATGGCTAAGTAGTACTGTTGACATGTTCAGTAGAAATTGTGGGACATTTTGGTGCCATTTTTATCCAATTCTTTTGTGAAAATGTAAAATCTTTGGCTAAAACAACATTTTGGTGGTAAAAATGTAGTTATTTTGTCTTCACTGCCCAATGGTATAAAATTCTGTCACACACTCGTGTAAAATCTGGTGCTCCTTGCTTTCTGAGCTTTAGACTGTGCATGAAAATTTTTTCCCGATTACATGTAGGGTATTGTCACACTCATGAAAAAATGGACCTTAGCTTGTTGTAAAAAAAAAAATCATATTAGCCCTTAGAAAAATTAAAAACTTTGTGCTAAAGCAACATTTTATGTGGTATCAGCATACTCAGGACAAATTGCACAACAGTATTATGTGTGATATATCTCTGTGATTTAACCCCTTTACACCCAAGGGTGATTTGCATGTTAATGACCAGGCCAATTTTTACAATTCTGACCACTCTCTGTTGTGAGTTCATTTTTCCCTTCACCGTTGAGGTCTGGTGAACTCCCTCCTCTGGTGAAGGAAGGTAGTGAGACTGATTAACAAACACCTGGGCAGCTAGATGATAACTGGGTGGCTGGAATTGAGGACTGGATATAAGGCTGCCGAAGTCCTTCCTGGCTGGTGATTTTCCTGCTGGATTCTTGGAGACCAGTCTGATTCCTGCATCTCAAAGCTAAGTTTTTCTGCTCTGCTTTGTACTCTTCAGTTTTGCTTTTGTTTTGCCTTGTTTTTTGGGAGTTCTGCCATCCCCGGCCGGGGGTGAGCTGAATTCCATTTTTGTCTCTGATCTGTTGATCTTTTGCTCTGTCTTCAGAATATACCTGAGTGCTGATATAGTCTTTTGAAGCCTAGCGACTTCAGGGCCTGTTTTTCCTATCAGTCGGTTGGCTCATTTTGAAAGGGTTTTTGCGGATGGCAGACAGCAGCTTTCCTATCCTGTCCTATGTAGTTAGCTTGGGCCCCATCATTTGCTCAACCTATCTTTCTATCTGTGTTAGTGTTTTCATCTTGCTTCACCGTCATTATATGTTGGAGGCTGCCTATTGCTTTGGGGTCTGCTCTGGGGCAGTTTAGTTTTTCTCCCTTTCTGTCTTTAGGCTATGTAGCTCTCCGGCTGTGATCGAGGGGTCTAGGGCACCATAAGAACCCCCCACAGCTACTGCTAGTTGTTGTGGATAGGTTCAGGGGTCTGCAATCCAATAGCTGCCAACCTCTCTGGTTTTTCTGGACTTAGCTGGTATTTTGTTTTTTCCTCCTTCGGTGACTCATCATAACAGAATCACCAGCCATACCGCAGATCCTAGGGTACTCAATAGCAAGAGAGAATTGTAAAAAAAAAAAAGGGTCAGAATTTTTTTTTTTCTTTCTTGTGTGTGCATATTTTTTCCTCTATATCTCTGAGGCCGTAGGGGGAATTTTTATCTCAATGGAGATGAAGCAATTGTCTGATCGTGTGGAGCAGCTCGCTGCTGAAGTGCGGGGAATTTCCGCCTATCTTGCTCATTCACATGCTGCTGAACCAAAGATTCCTACTCCTGATGTGTTTTTTGGGGATCGGTCTAAATTCTTGAATTTCAAGAATAATTGTAAATTATTAAATTGAAGCCTAACTCGTCGGGGAACTCTGCGCAGCAGGTTAAAATTGTCATCTCTTTGCTGCGCGGCGATCCCCAGGATTGGCCGTTTTCTTTGAAACCTGATGATCCTATTCTGAATAATGTGAACGCATTTTTTCAAGCCTTGGGGTTGTTGTATGATGAACCTAATGCTATTGATCAGGCTGAAAAGACCCTGTTGGCATTAAGCCAGGGTCGGGATTCGGCAGAGTTGTACTGTCAAAAATTCCGAAAGTGGGCGGTCCGTACTACCTGGAATGATGGTGCCTTGGCAGCCCTCTTTCGGAAGGGTTTGTCAGAAACTGTAAAAGATACTATGGTGGGATTTCCTGTTCCCTCTGGTCTTGACGATTCTATGTCATTAGCCATTCAGGTGGATCGGCGTTTACGTTTACGCAAAACTACACGAGAGATGTTGCCACCTGTTGAACAAATGTCTGAACCTATGCAATGTGATAGAGTTTTGTCTAGGGTGCAACGTCAGGAGTTAAGAAGGCGTAATAAGCTGTGTTTTTTTTGTGGAGATGCCTCGCATATTATTTCTGTCTGCCCTAAACGAGAGAAACGTTGTGCACACACGTTTTCTGTGGGTGGTGTTCAACCTAAGTTTCTTCTGGCAATTACTCTGATCTGCTCCCTGTCCACATTTTCCGCCAAGGCTTTTGTGGATTCAGGAGCAGCTCTGAACCTGATGGACTTGGATTTTGCTAAACGTTGTGGATTTCCTATGACACCTCTGCAGACGCCTATCCCTTTGAGGGGTATTGATGCTATTCATTTGGCGAAGAATAAACCTCAGTTTTGGACCCAGGTGGTAATGCGGGTCGCCCCGGACCATCAAGAAAATTGCAGATTTTTGGTGTTGCATAATTTGCATGATACCATTGTTCTGGGGTTTCCCTGGTTGCAAATTCATAATCCAGTTCTGGATTGGAAATCTGTCTGTGGTGAGTTGGGGTTGTCGGTGTGCCCTTAGTGATGCTCCTGTTTTCTCCACCTCTCCCCAGTCGCATGATGTTCCTGACTATTTGGCTGACTTTTATGATGTATTTAGTGAGAATGAGTCTGCGTCTTTGCCTCCTCATAGGAGTTATGACTGTGCAATTGAGCTGAACCCGGGGTGTAAATTCCCCAAGGGTTGGCTTTTCAATTTATCTGTACCCGAGCACGAGGCTATGCGATCCTATATTAAGGAGGCATTGGAGAAGGGTCATATTAGACCATCCTCTTCACCCTTAGGTGCTGGGTTTTTTTTGTGGCTAAAAAGGATGGTTCATTAAGGCCTTGTATTAATTATCGTGCCCTCAACAAAATTACTGTTAAATATCAGTATCCGTTACCCCTGATTTCTGATCTATTCTCCAGAGTTAAAGGTGCTTGCTGGTTTACCAAGCTTGACCTCAGGGGGGCGTATAATCTTATCCGCATTAAGCATGGGGATGAATGGAAGACGGCGTTTAATACTCCGGAGGGACCTTTTGAGTACCTGGTGATGCCTTTTGGGCTCACTAATGCCCCTTCTGTCTTCCAGTGCTTCATGAATGATATATTCCGAGACTTTGTGGATAAATTTTTGATTATCTATCTGGATGATATTTTGATCTTCTCAAAGAATTGGGACTCTCATGTGGAACATGTTCGGACTGCGTTCCGGATTTTGAGGGAGAATTCCCTGTATGTCAAGGGATCGAAATGCCTTTTTGGGGTACAGAGGGTTTCATTTTTGGGATTTATTTTGTCTCCGTCAACTATTGAAATGGACCCGGCCAAGGTACAGGCCATTTATGATTGGGTTCAGCCCACTTCTTTGAAGGCCCTCCAGAAGTTTTTGGGTTTTGCTAATTTTTATCGGAAATTTATAGCTAATTTTTCTGGTATTGCCAAGCCATTGACGGATTTGACTAGGAAGGGTGCTGATGTGCTGAATTGGTCTCCGGAGGCTGTTTCTTCCTTTCAGGAGCTGAAGCGAAGATTCACTTCTGCTCCGGTTTTGCGGCAACCTGATGTCTCACTCCCGTTTCAGGTGGAGGTGGACGCTTCTGAGATTGGTGCAGGAGCGGTGTTGTCCCAAAAAGATCCTGTGACATCTAAAATGAATCCTTGTGCTTTCTTTTCCCGAAAGTTCTCCCCATCCGAACGTAACTATGATGTGGGGAATCGGGAACTGTTGGCCATGAAATGGGCATTTGAGGAGTGGAGACATTGGTTGGAGGGAGCCAAACACCAAGTCGTGGTCCTTACTGACCACAAGAATTTGATTTACCTGGAGTTGGCCAAGCGCTTGAATCCTAGACAGGCTAGGTGGACCTTGTTTTTCACACGTTTTGATTTTGTGGTCTCTTTTCTTCCAGGCACTAAGAATGTCAAGGCAGACGCCCTCTCTAGGAGTTTCCTTGCTGATTCTCCTGTTGTGACTAAGCCTGCTACCATCTTAGGCGAGGGGGTAGTTCTTTCTGCCATCTCGCCCGATTTGAGACGTGCTCTGGAAGAGTTTCAGGAGGACAAACCTGAGCGTTGTCCCAGTGGAAAGTTGTATGTTCCTGACCAGTGGAGGAAGAGAGTGATGTCTGAAGTTCATTGCTCTGCATTGGCTGGTCATCCAGGTATTTTTGGTACTAGAGATCTGGTGAGTCGGTCTTTTTGGTGGCCCGCCTTGTCTCGTGATGTCAGGAATTTTGTGCAGTCCTGTGGGACTTGCTCCCGGTCTAAACCTTGCTCTCGCTCTAGTGGCTTGTTGATGCCTTTGCCGGTGCCCAGGAGGCCATGGACCCATATTTCAATGGATTTTATCTCTGATATGCCTGTCTCTCAGAGAATGACTGTTATTTGGGTGATTTGTGATAGATTCTCTAAGATGGTCCATCTTGTACCACTCCCTAAGTTGCCATCTTCCTCTGAGTTGGTGCCCTTGTTTTTGCAACAGGTGGTTCGCTTGCACGGGATTCCTGAGAACATTGTATCTGACAGAGGAGTTCAGTTTGTGTCTAGATTTTGGAGGACTTTCTGTTCCATGCTGGGAATTCAGTTGTCCTCTGCGTTTCACCCTCAGACCAATGGGCAGACGGAGAGAACAAACCAGACTTTGGAGTCGTATTTGAGATGTTTTATTTCTGCCGATCAGGATGATTGGGTTTCATTTTTGCCCTTGGCCGAATTTGCTTTAAATAATAGAGCTAGTTCTGCCACTTTGATGTCACCTTTTTTTTGTAACTTTGGTTTTCACCCTCGATTTTCTTCAGGGCAGGTGGAGCCTTCTGCCTGCCCAGGTGTTGACACTGTGGTGGAGAGAATGCACCAGATCTGGGACCAAGTAGTGGATAAGTTGTCTCTCTCCCAGGAAAAGGCCCAGTGGTTTTCCAACCGGCGTAGGACCATTGGTCCCCAGTTTAAGGTGGGTGATATGGTTTGGTTGTTGTCAAAAAATATCGCTATGAAGGTGGCTTCTCCTAAGTTTAAGCCTAGATTTATTGGACCTTACAAGATTTTGGAGATTATTAATCCGGTCTCTTTTCGGTTGGCTCTTCCTGTCACATTTAAAATTCATAATGTGTTTCATAAGTCCTTGTTGAAGAGGTTTGTTGAACCAGTAGTTCCTGTGGTGGCACCTCCTGACCCTATATTGGTTGAAGGTAACATGGAATATGAGGTAGAGAAGATACTGGATTCCCGTCTGGCTAGACGGAGACTCCAGTATTTGGTTAAGTGGAAGGGTTATGGTCAGGAGGATAATTCCTGGGTCTCTGCCTCTGATATTCATGCCAAAAGATTGGTGCGTGCCTTTCATCGGGCTCACCCGGATCGCCCTGGTGGCATGGATGAGGGTTCGGTGACCCCTCCTCAAGGTGGAGGTACTGTTGAGTTCATTTTTCCCTTCACCGTTGAGGTCTGGTGAACTCCCTCCTCTGGTGCAGGAAGTTAGTGAGACTGATTACCGAACACCTGGGCAGCTAGATGATAACTGGGTGGCTGAAATTGAGGACTGGATATAAGGCTGCCGACGCCCTTCTTCCTGGCTGGTGATTTTCCTGCTGGATTCTTGGAGACCAGTCTGATTCCTGCGTCTCACAGCTAAGTTTTTCTGCTCTGCTTTGTACTCTTCAGTTTTGTTTTGCCTTGTTTTTTGGGAGTTCTGCCATCCCCGGCCGGGGGTGAGCTGAATTCCATTTTTGTCTCTGATCTGTTGATCTTTTGCTCTGTCTTCAGAATATACCTGAGTGCTGATATAGTCTTTTGAAGCTTAGCGACTTCAGGGCCTGTTTTTCCTATCAGTCGGTTGGCTCATTTTGATAGGGTTTTTGCGGATGGCAGACAGCAGCTTTCCTATGTAGTTAGCTTGGGCCCCATCATTTGCTCAACCTATCTTTCTATCTGTGTTAGTGTTTTCATCTTGCTTCACCGTCATTATATGTTGGGGGCTGCCTATTGCTTTGGGGTCTGCTCTGGGGCAGTTTAGTTTTTCCCCCTTTCTGTCTTTAGGCTATGTAGCTCTCCGGCTGTGATCGAGGGGTCTAGGGCACCGTAGGAACCCCCCACGGCTACTGCTAGTTGTTGTGGATAGGTTCAGGGGTCTGCAATCCGATAGCTGCCAACCTCTCTGGTTTTTCTGGACTTAGCTGGTATTTTGTTTTTTCCTCCTTCGGTGACTCATCATAACAACTGTCCCTTTGTGAGGTAATAACTCTGGAACACTTCTATAGATCCCGGTGTTTATGACATTGTTTTCTCGTGACATATTTTACTTTATGATAGTGGTAAAATTTCTTTGATATTGACGCGTTTATTTGTGAAAAAATGGAAATTTGGCGAAAATTTCAAAATTTTCCAACTATGAATTATCATGCCCCTAAATCACAGAGATATGTCACACAAAATACTTAATAAGTAATATTTCTCACGTTTACTTTACATCAGCACAATTTTGGAACCAAAATTTTTTTTTGTTAGGAAGTTATAAGGGTTAAAACTTGACCAGCGATTTCTTATTTTTACAACTCCATTTTTTTTAGTGACCACATCACATTTGAAGTCACTTTGAGGGGTCTATATGATAGAAAATACCCAAAAGTGACACTATTCTAAAAAACTGCACCCCTTAAGGTGCTCAAAACCACATGCAAGAAGTTTAGTAACCCTTCAGGTGCTTCACAGGAATTTTTTGAATGTTTAAAAACAAAAATGAACATTTAACTTTATTTCACAAAAAAATTACTTCAGGTCCAATTTTTTTTATTTTCCCAAGGGTAACAGGAGAAATTGGTCCCAAAAAGTTACTGTGCAATTTGTCCTGAGTACGCTGATACCCCATATGTCCAGGTAAACCACTGTTTGGGCACATGGCAGAGCTCAGAAGGGAAGGAGCACCATTTGAATTTTTCAATGCAAAATAGGCTGGAATTGAGATCAGATGCCATGTCGCGTTTGGAGAGCCCCTGATGTGCCTAAACAGTGAAAAAACCCCACAAGTGACCCCATTTTGGAAACTAGACCCCCCAAGAAACTTTTCTAGATATGTGGTGAGAATTTTGAACCCCCAAGGGCTTCACAGAAATTTATAACGTACAGCCGTAAAATTAAAAAATCATATTTTCACTTTCCTCCATGACGGCACCACGGAGAGAGGGATCCGCCCACAGGGACAGGAAAACTACAGATGAAAAAGGCGGTACCTCTCTCCCACATCAGTTGGTTTCCTGTCCCTGACGGGGAACCTACAGCACGTACCTGCAGATCGACGCGTGATGCCGGGGACCAGACCAGTGTGGCAACAGAGGCAGTGGGGCTTCCTGCCTCGGCTGGGTCGGGGCCATGTGCTGGCTTCCCCCGAAGCACCACCACCGGTGTTGGCGGGCCTTGAGAGTGAGTGGGGAGAGGCAGTGAAGAAGGAAAAAGTCTGCCAATCACCAAAAAAAAAAAGGGGGTGCTGCCTCCTCCAAGAATAGTGGTGGCGGTCACTAAAGGAGAGCCCCCCCAATTTTTGTTTTCCCAAGGGTAACAAGACCCCAAAAGTTATGTGCCATTCGCCCAGAGTACACTGATACCCCATATGTGAGGGTAAACCACTGTTTGCACACATGGCAGAGCTCGGAAGGGAAGGCGTGCCGTTTGACTTTTTCGGACACCATGTCGTGTTTGGAGTGCCTCTGATGTGCCTGATCAGTGGAAACCCCCCCCACAAGTGACCCCATTTTGGCAACTAGAACCCCCAAGGAACTTATCTAGACGTGTGGTGAGAACTTTGAACCAAGTGTTTCACAGAAGTTTATAACTTGGAGCCGTAAAAATAAAAAATCATATTTTTTTCCACAAAAATGATATTTTCACCCCCAATTTTTTTTTCAAGGGTAACAGAATAAATTGGACCCCAAGAGTTATTGTGCAATTTGTCCTGAGTATGCTGATAGCCCATTTGTGAGGGTAAACCACTGTTTGGACGCATGGCATGGCAGGGGAAGGAGCACCGTTTTACTTTTTCAACGCAGAATTGGCTGGAATTGAGATCAGAGGCCATGTCGCGTTTGGCGAGTCCTTGATGTTCCTAAACAGTGGAAACCCTCCAATTCTAACTCCAACCCTAACCCCAACACACCCCTAACTCTAATCCTAACCATAACCCTAACACACCCTAACCCTAATCCCAACCCTAATCCTAACTTTAGCCTCAACCCTAACTATAGCCCCAACCTTAACCCTAGCCCTAATAGGAAAATGGAAATAAATACATTTTTTTAATTTTATTATTTTTTCCTAACTAAGGGGGTGATAAAGGGGGGTATGATTTACTATTTATAGCGGGTTTTTATGTTTGGCAGCTGTCACGCTAAAAGACGATTTTTATTGCAAAAAATTGTTTTTGCATCACCACATTTTGAGAGCTATAATTTTTCTTATTTTGGCCCACAGAGTCATGTGAGTTCTTATTTTTTGCAGGAGTTGATGTTTTCATTTTCGGGCTCATGACATTTTTTGATCGCTTTTTATTACGATTTTTGGGAGGCAGAATGAACAAAAACCAGCAATTCATGAATTTCTTTGGGGGGGGCGTTTATACTGTTCTTTATGTGGTAAAATTGATAAAGCAGTTTTATTCTTTGGGTTAGTGCGATTACAGTGATACCTAATTTATATCTTTTTTTATGTTTTGGCGCTTTTATACAATAGAAACAATTTTTTATAAAAAATTATTATTTTGCAGCGCTTTATTCTGTGAGCTATAACTTTATTTTTGCGCTGATGACGCTGTATGGCGGCTCGTTTTTTGCGGGACAAGATGACATTTTCAACGGTACCATGGTTATTTATATCTTTCTTTTTGATCAGGTGTTATTTTTTGTTCCACGGTATGATGATAAAGCATTATTTTTTGTCTTTTTTTAAGGGGTTCACTAAGCTGACACTCGGCCGCGATCAGCCGCACTCTCTCTGTGAGCGCAGCTGATCGTTATGACGTACTATCCTGTCCACAGTCATACTGGCCCGGGTCACCTGGACGGGATAGTACATTATATGTCAGAAAGAGGTTAAAGACATGAAAATTCTAAGTTGGAAAATTGCAAAATTTTCGCCAAATTTCTGTTTTTTTCACAAGCTCAAGTCATATCAAATAAATTTTACCACTGTCATGGAGTACAATATGTCACGAGAAAACAATCTCAGAATCACCGGGATCCATGGAAGCTTTCCAGAGTTATGACCTTATAAAGGGACAGTGGTCAGAATTGTAAAATTGACCTGGTCATTAACGTGCAAACCACCCTCGGGGGGTAAAGGGGTTAAATTTATTGCGGGTAAATTGGTTAAATTTATTGTACTCAAACAAGAGCAAGAGTGCAAGTAAAAGAAATGTTGCTGTGGCTTCTTTGTGTATTTATTTTTTTTAATATGTTCATGAATGTACCTTTATTATTTTTGTCTTTTTATAATGACATATTTTTGATCCTCCACAGCCTTCTGCAAAACATCCTCGGAAAGACACATTCACTGATGAGGAATTTGAAGTCCACATCAAAGCAGCTGAGAAATCCTTGATTTTAATACAGTCACTATTGCAGGAAAACAGTACACCACAGTGGCTCCCAGAAAGACTTTCCAATATCCAAAGCCTGATAACAAAAATCCAAACAACTGCAGAAGAGAGATAGTTATACAGGACATTTTCTTAATTTACTGCTCTGAAAAGGGTTATTCCATTCTCATAAAGTGATGACATGGTCATGCTTTTGTCATTTTCTCCACCTGGTGGTGTGATTGGAGCCATGAATATGTGAGAAGGACAAAACTATATTTTTCCAGACTTTTTACAAATGTGTCTACTAGCATTTTATATCTGACCACCATTTACTTTCAGATGAGATTCGTCTGTTTTGTGTAGCAAAACCTGTAAATCTAGTTGTCTTGTACCAATCCTCCAGTCATATTCAGAAATCTTGCTGTTTTTACTCTGCTCACTCAATCTCTCATTTCGTTCAGTACAGATCAATTTTCAACATTCTCATTATCATCACAATTAAAGTAAAAAGTTACTTTTCTATATACAGTAGATGTATCCGGATCTAAAATTCACAATTGCTGATGTTACAGCCCCCCTACTAACTTTCCCTGCACAATGACTTGCCTAAATTTGATCTTTTCATGTTTATTGTTAATTGTTTTTTAAATTCATCTGCTTGTTGCCTCATCTTTGTTCTCATTTCTACTTAAGATGTGCTTAGTGTACTAGATACACTAATCTGGCAGCATAATATTGTTGCAAGCAATGACTGGGTACCATATTTTTTGGACTATAAGATGCACCCCAGGAAAACAGGGGAAATAATATCTTACATGGGGGCCGCAGCAGTGGAGCGGGGTCACAGGAGGCATGCTCCCTTCCTCAGGAAGTCAACTGTGGCAGAAGTGGAGCAATGCTGTGGGCCCTGGGTGGGAGAAGTGGGTGCCCCAGCGGTGAAATGCTGTGTGCACGGTGTCGGCGGTGAGACAGAGCGGAGTGTATTGCTTTCCCAGCAGCCATTTTCCTGAAGCCATGGGCTGCTACTGGCGGCCTACTGAGGAAGGGACCCTGCCTCCTGTGATCCCACTCCACGTCCGCTCCCCATCCCCTCAGTAAGCTACATGCTACGTTCGGACTTTTAGACACAACACCCATTTCCCCCTTCTAATTTGGGAGCAAAAAAGTGCATCTTATAGTCTGAAAAATGCGAAATTATTTTCTTCCTTTGGATGTTTGAAATTAGGAAAAAGGCCATTGTTAAAATAAAAATATATTTTGGATGTCTATACTGACTTTTGTTTTTTTTCCTTTTGTGTAAACAAAAGAAGTATAGAAAACGAGAGGTGGGATCAGCTTTGGCTCCAAATACATAGAAGATCGGAAGTGCTTGCCAGTTGAAGAAGTGGAACCAGAATGTGAGAGAATGGGGCACATTTCGTAATTAAACCTTATTACAGTAAGGATTTCTATACAAAAAAAACAGGCATTTGTATGAAAAAAAAAATCATTTCCTATGAACGACTTGCTGCAAGCGTACAAGTACAAAATACAGTGGGGAAAAAAGTACACTGCTCAAAAAAATAAAGGAAACACTAAAATGCCACATCCTAGATATCTCGGAATGAAATATTCCAGTTGCAGATTTTTATTCATTGCATAGTGGAATGTGTTCAGATCAATAGAACATAACAATTATCAATGTAAAACAAAATGAATATCCCATGGAGGTCTGGATTTGGAATGATACTCAAAATGAAAGTGGAAAATCACATTACAGGCTGATCCATCTTCAGTGGAAATGCTTCATGACAAGCAAAATACGCTCTGTATTGTGTGTGGCCTCCACGTGCCTGTATGACCTCCCTACTGTACAATGCCTGGGCATGCTCCCGATGAGGCGGCGGATGGTCTTCTGAGGGATCTCCTCCCAGACCTGGACTAAAGTATCCGCCAACTCCTGGACAGTCTGAAGTGCAATGTGACGGTGGATGAAGCGAGACATGATGTCCCAGATGTGCTCAATCAGATTCAGGTCTGGGGAACGGCGGGTGGACCAGTCCATAGCTTCAATGCCTTCATCCTGCAGGAACTGCTGACACACTCCAGCCACATGAGGTCTGGCATATTGTCCTGCACGAGGAGAAACCCCAGGCCAACCGCACCAGCATATGGTCTCACAAGGTTTCTGAGGATCTCATCTCGGTACCTAATGATAACCAGGCTATCTCTGGTGAGCTCATGGGCTGTGCGGCTCTCCAAAGAAATGCCACCTCACACCATTACTTACCCACTACCAAACCGGTCATGCAGAAGAATGTTGCAGGCAGCAGATCGCTCTCCATGACATCTCCAGACACTGTCACGTCTGTCACACGTGCTCAGTGGAAACCTGCTTTCATCTGTGAAGAGCACAGGGCGCCAGTGGCAAATTTGCCAATCCTGGTGCTCTGTGTCAAATGCCAAGCATCCTGCACGGTGTTAGGCTGCGAGCACAACCCCCATCTGTGGACGTCTGTCACTCAGACCATCCTCATGGAGTCAGTTTCTAACTGTTTGTGCAGACTCATGCACACTTGTGGCCTGCTGGAGGTCATCTTGCAGGGCTCTGGCAGTGCTCCTCCTGTTCCTTCTTGCACAAAGGTGGAGGTAGCGATCCTGCTGCTGGGTTGTTGCCCACCTACAGCCCCCTCAACATCTCCTGGTAGCTCTTCCAGCCTCTGGACACTACGCTGACAGAGACAGCAAACCTTGCCACAGCTCGCATTGATGTGCCATCCTGGATGAGCTGCACTACCTGAGCCACTTGTGTGGGTTGTAGAGTCCGTCTCATGCTACCACGAGTGTGAAAGCACACCCAACATTCAAAAGTGACCAAAACATCAGCCAGAAAGTATTGCTACTGAGATGTGGTCTGTGGTCCCCACCTGCAGAACCACTCCTTTATTGAGAGTGTCTTGATGATTGCCAATAATTTCCATCTGTTGTCTATTCCATTTGCACAACAGCATGTGAAATTGTTTGTCAATCAGTGTTGCTTCCTAAGTCTACAGTTTGATTTTACAAAAGTTAGCTTTACTTGGAATTTTATTCTGTTGTTTAAGTGTTCCCTTTATTTTTTTGAGCAGTGTATTTAGTCAGCCACCAATTGTGCAAGTTCTCCCACTTAAAAAGATGAGAGGCCTGTAATTGACCACAACTATGAGTGTCAAAATGAGAAAGCAAATCCAGATAATCACCTTGTCGGATTTGGCAAGATTTATTTTCCAAATTATGGTGGAAAATAAGTGTTTGGTCACCTAAAAACATGCAAGATTTCTGGCTTTCACAGACCTGTAACTTTAAGATGCTTTTCTGTCCTCCACTCATTACCTGTAGTAATGGCACCTGTTTGAACTTATCTGTATAAAAGACACCTGTCCACAACCTCAAACAGTCACACTCCAAGCTCCACTGCACCAGGCTGGGAAGATTGAATCTGCAATAGACAAGCAGCTTGGTGTGATCAAATCAACAAGAGATACAATACAAGACCGGTGGGGTCAAAATGATCACAAGAACGGTGAGCAAAAGTCCCAGAACCACATGGGGGGACCTAGTGAATGACCTGCATAGAGCTGTGACCACCTTAACAAAGGCTACTGTCACGGGGCTGGATACGGGGGCAAGAGTGGACCCACTGGACCGTGACGCCGAACTCTCCCTGAGCGAGCGCACCAGGTGGACCGACCCCTATACAGGGACCGTTTGGGAGCAGGCTCAGGAAGCTCAAACGTCACGGCGGCCAGGACCAGGGGTCGGCTCAAGAGGATGAGCAGCGGAGAGGAGGAGGAGAGATCCGGGGTAACCAGGGTCCAGGGAACGGAGGTTGTTGCGGAAGGGTGAGGAGAGCAGCGGGAACCAGACGGAAGCGGGGCACAGGAGGCTGAAAAAGGAAGACACAGGGAGGTTAGCAGGGAGACAAAGGCTGATGCAGCTACGGGAGAGCGAGCGAGAGCAGGAGCCAGCGTGAGCAAGCAGGGCCTGAGCGCAGCGAGGAGAACTCGATAGTCAGGCGCCTCCCCTAAGGGAGGGAGGCCTGAAATACCTGCTGGTATCCCCCGATTGGCCAGGCGGAGGGTCAGGATCAGGTCAGGCAGCGGGCGTCATACGGCAGAGCGCGCGGTCAGGCCCCCCGGCGCGTGCGCAGAGGCACAGTGCGCGCGGCCGAAGGCAGAGGAGGAACGCGCCAGAAGACCGCCCGCCGGAACGGAGGACGACTGGCGGTGCGCGCAGGGAGCGAGAGGCCAGAGGAACCCGGACTGGATGCCGACGCAGCAGCGGTGAGTATGGGGATGGCAGGGACAGTGGGACCCGTGGTAGTAGCGGTGCTGACAGTACCTCCTCCCTTACACCCCCCTCTACTGTGTCTGGAAAGGAACCTTTTAAGAATACGTGGAGCATTGATGTTCTCGGACGGTTCCCAAGACCTCTCCTCGGGACCGAAACCCTCCCAGTCGATGAGAAAAAATGTTTTACCTCTTACCCTTCTTGAGGCCAAAATATCTCTCACCTCAAAAACATCATCAGAGCTGACTGGTGGAGGAGAAGAGTTTGGAGCTGGGTGGAAACGATTCAGGACAACTGGCTTAAGGAGAGAGACGTGGAAGGTGTTGGGAACTCGGAGCGAGGCGGGCAACTCCAGCCGGTAGGACACGTTGTTGATGCGCCTGAGAATCTTGAAAGGCCCAATGTAGCGGGGTCCAAGCTTGTAAGACGGGAGCTTTAGCCTAATATACTTGGCCGACAGCCAAACTTGTTGTCCCGGGAGGTAAGTCGGGGAGTCCAAGCGCCTCTTGTCAGCATGTCTCTTCATGCGCTCCCCGGACTTCTTGAGAGTTTCTTTAGTCTCGGACCAGACCTTGGAGAATTCAATGGCCAGGGAATCCGTTGCAGGCACACCGGAAGCAGTGGATATCGGCAGTGGAATACCAGGATGCATTCCAAATACTACAAAAAATGGAGACTTAGCTGAGGACTCGCTGGAATGATTATTGTAGGAGAATTCTGCCCAGGGGAGAAGATGGACCCAGTTATCCTGGTGCGCATTCGAGAACAGGCGTAAATATGAGGCTAGCACCTGATTGACACGTTCCACTTGCCCGTTGGACTGAGGATGGTAGGCGGAAGAAAAGTCCAATCTGACCTCCAGAAGTTTACATAAGGCTCTCCAAAATCGAGAAGTGAATTGTACACCACGATCCGAGACAATATGCTGCGGGAAGCCGTGAAGGCGGAAGATATGCTGGATAAAAATCTTCGCCAACTCTGGAGCAGAGGGCAGCGCTGGAAGAGGAACAAAATGGGCCATCTTAGAGAAGCGATCTACTGCCACCAGGATAGTCGTACATCCAGAAGATTTAGGCAAATCGGTGACGAAATCGAATGCTATATGTTGCCACGGAACCGAGGGGATCGGCAAAGGAAGCCGAAGACCGGAGGGTGGACGTCTAGGAACTTTGACCTTGGCACACGAGGAACAAGACGCCGTGAAGTCAATTACATCCTGACGAAGTGAAGGCCACCAATAAAACGAGCAATGAAGTCCAGTGTCTTTTTGACTCCGACATACCCGGAAAGTTTAGAGGAATGTCCCCAATGCAGCACCTCTCTTCTGTCCGCCTCAGAAACGTAGGTCTTGCCTGGAGGAGGAGTGATTAGACTCACAGGAGCCACCGTGATGATCTTAGCCGGATCGATGATGTGAGTCGGTTCCTCTACCAAATCTGGAGACTGCAGAGAACGGGACAATGCATCAGCCTTGACGTTTTTAGGTCCGGGACGAAAACGCAGCTCAAAATCGAACCGGCCAAAAAAGAGAGACCATCGGGCTTGTCGGGGATTCAGTCTGTCGGCTGACTGGAGGTATGCCAAATTCTTGTGATCGGTAAAGATGGTAAACGGGTGGACCGCTCCCTCAAGAAGATAGCGCCACTCCTCCATGGCCAATTTTATGGCTAACAACTCGCGGTCCCCGATGGAGTAATTACACTCGGCAGGGGAGAAGGCCTTCGAGAAAACACACAGGTAACCAGTCGTCCGGAGGAAGATCGTTGAGAGAGAACTGCACCCGCTCCTGTGGATGAGGCATCGACCTCCAAAACGAATGGCTTGTTGGCCTCGGGTCAGTGGAGCACAGGAGCTGTTGCAAAGGCTTGTTTTAACCTGGAGAAGGCCTCTTCAGCTTCGGCTGGCCAGGACGAGGAGTTGGTGCCCTTGCGAGTAAGACTGGAAATGGGTTTGATGAGAGAAGAAAAATGTGGCACAAACTGACAATAATTGGCGAAGCCAAGAAACCGTTGAATCGCCTTGACCCCTACCGGACGAGGCCATTGAAGAATTGCCAACAATTTCTCAGGATCCATCTCCAGCCCAGAATCCGAAACAATGTAGCCTAAGAAGGGCAACGATGACTGCTCAAAGAGGCATTTCTCAAGCTTCGCGTAGAGGTGATTCTCTCGCAGGCGCTGCAGTACCAGACGAACACTCCTCCTGTGGGATGCCAGATCCGGGGAAAAAATAAGGATGTCATCTAGGTACACGACCACGCAGGAGTACAGCAGATCTCGGAAGATGTCATTCACGAACTCCTGAAACACCGCGGGAGCATTGCAGAGGCCAAAGGGCATAACAAGATATTCATAATGCCCGTCCCTGGTGTTAAAGGCCGTTTTCCATTCGTCACCGGAGCGGATGTGAACGAGGTTGTAGGCTCCGCGCAGATCCAACTTCGAGAAGATGCGGGCTCCACGTAAGCGGTCAAAGAGCTCAGGAATGAGAGGCAAGGGGTATTTATTCTTTATCGTGATATCGTTTAATCCTCGGAAATCGATGCACGGGCGGAGCGAACCGTCCTTCTTTTTCACAAAGAAGAATCCGGCACCGGCAGGAGAAGAAGACTTCCATATGAACCCTCTGGCAAGGTTATCACGAATGTACTCGGACATGGCAGTAGTTTCCGCTGGAGAGAGTGGATAAATTCGACCCCTGGGCGAAGTAGTCCCCGGCCGTAGGTCAATAGGACAATCATACGGGCGATGCGGGGGAAGTGTCTCTGCCTCTCTCTTATCAAAGACGTCCGAAAATGACCAGTATGCGGCAGGCAAGCCTGCAGGACCCGAGGAAACTGGATGAGGAGTGACAGGGAGGACGGGAGCTAGGCACCTTTCTTGGCAAGGGTGCCCCCAGCGGAGAACTTCACCGGAACGCCAATCCAATACGGGTTCATGTGTCCTAAGCCAGGGGAGGCCAAGTAGCAGAGCGTGGGACAGGTTGGGTTATTACATAGAACGAGATCAGCTCCTGGTGCAATGCCCCGATGCGGAGACGCACCTCTTCCGTAACCAGAGATACCGACACTTGTAAAGGTCTCCCATCAACCGAGGCGATAACCCTTGGAGTCCTCAGGGTAATAACGGGAATCTGGTACTTCTTCACCTCCTTCAACCGGATGAAGTTCCCCGCCGCGCCCGAGTCCACGTAGGCCACCTCCGAACCATGTCTCTGACCAAAAACCAGCTGCACAGAAAGAGTAAGAGGATGAGAGGAGTGAGACACACCTAGGACGGCCTCTCTTACCTGGCCTAGGTGGAGGAGTTTCCCGGCCTCTCAGGACAAGAACGCAGGAAGTGAGACGCGCTGCCGCAATACAAACATAAGCCATCCGTCAATCTCTCCCTCCGGCGCTGTTCCGCTAACTTGACCCGATCTACTTGCATCGGCTCTGGCGCTGGACTGGAGGACGACCCAAGGGAACGTGGACTGGATGGCCTGTGGAGAGAAGCAGAAGGTCTAAGCGGTCTCCTCTCCCTAGCGGCCTCGCGGGCGCGTTCCTGAAACCGGAGGTCAATCCGTGTAGCCAAGGAAATGAGATCCTCTAAGGTAGCCGGGGTATCACGTCCTGCCAATTCATCCTTAATCTTGCCCGAGAGACCACGCCAGAAGGCCCCGACCAGAGCCTCATTATTCCACCCCAACTCAGAGGCCAAGGTGCGGAACCGGATGGCGTATTGTCCGACCGTAAGAGAACCCTGAGTGAGGCAGAAAAGGGACTCTGTAACGGAAGCCAACCGGCCGGGCTCATCAAAAACTTTACGAAAAGTGTCCGTGAAGATCTGGAGACTAGAGACTATGGGGTCGTCCCGCTCCCACAGGGGATTCACCCAAGAGAGGGCCTCTCCCTCCAAATGGGACACAATGAAGGCCACCTTAGCCCGGTCAGTGGGATACTGCTGAGGCAGGAGTTCAAAATGCAACCTGCACTGATTCAAAAAACCCCAGCACAGCTTAGGGTCGCCGCCATACCGTGGCGGTTTTCCAAGCCTAGGGGACGGGACAGGATCTGGGCTGCGAGACGGCTCGCGTGCGGCTGCAGACTGAAGGGAGAGCAGCCGATCGTCGACCGAAGCCATATAGGACAGAATATGGGCCTGGGTATCTCGATGTTGACCCAGCTCCTGCTGGAGACTGGCCAATTGGGAAGCGTTACTGGGATCTGCTGCCTGCAAGGCCGAGAGGTGGGAGTCCATAGTCTTCATAAAAGACATTATACGGGTCTGGTTCTCCCGTAGGAACACTAGCTCCTTTTGGGCGGCGGCCCCGGCGGGGTCCACGGCCTGACTATTCTGTCACGGGGCTGGATACGGGGGCAAGAGTGGACCCACTGGACCGTGACGCCGAACTCTCCCTGAGCGAGCGCACCAGGTGGACCGACCCCTATACAGGGACCGTTTGGGAGCAGGCTCAGGAAGCTCAAACGTCACGGCGGCCAGGACCAGGGGTCGGCTCAAGAGAATGAGCAGCGGAGAGGAGGAGGAGAGATCCGGGGTAACCAGGGTCCAGGGAACGGAGGTTGCGGAAGGGTGAGGAGAGCAGCGGGAACCAGACGGAAGCGGGGCACAGGAGGCTGAAAAAGGAAGACACAGGCAGGTTAGCAGGGAGACAAAGGCTGATGCAGCTACAGGAGTCGGGAGAGCGAGTGAGAGCAGGAGCCAGCGTGAGCAAGCAGGGCCTGAGTGCAGCGAGGAGAACTCGATAGTCAGGCGCCTCCCCTAAGGGAGGGAGGCCTGAAATACCTGCTGGTATCACCCGATTGGCCAGGCGGAGGGTCAGGATCAGGTCAGGCAGCGGGCGTCATACGGCAGAGCGCGCGGTCAGGCCCCCCGGCGCGTGCGCTGAGGCACAGTGCGTGCGGCCGAAGGCAGAGGAGGAACGCACCGGAAGACCGCTCGCCGGAACAGAGGAAGACTGGCGGTGCGTGCAGGGAGCGAGAGGCCAGAGGAACCCGGACCGGACGCCGACGCAGCAGCGGTGAGTATGGGGACGGCAGGGACAGTGGGACCCGTGGTAGTAGCGGTGCTAACAGCTACCATCAGTAACACACTACGGCGCCAGGGACTCAGATCCAGCAGTGCTAGACATGTCCCCCTGCTTAAGCTAGTACATGTCCGGACCCATCTGAAGTTTGCTAGAGAGGGTCTGGATTATCCAGAAGAATATTGGGAGAATGTCATATAGTCTGATGAAACCAAAGTAGAACTCGTTGGTAGAAAAAAAACGTGTTTGGAGAAGACAGAATGCTGAGTTGCATCCAAAGAACACCATACCTACTGTGAAGCATGGGGGTGGCAACATCTTGCTTTGGGGCTGTTTCTCTGCAAGGGAAAAAGGACAACTGATCTGTGTGCATGAAAGAATAAATGGGGTCATGTTGTGAGTTCATTTTCCCCTTCACCATTGAGGTCTGATGAACTCCCTCTTCTGGTGAAGGAAGGTAGTGAGGCTGATTACCAAGCACCTGGGCAGGATGATGATGACTGGGTGACGGGAATTGATGACTGGATATAAGGCAGCCGACGCCCTTCTGCCTTGCTGGTGATCTCTCTGAGGGATTCTAGGAGACCAGTCTGATTCCTGCTCCTCAAAGCGAAGTTTTCTGCTCTGCTTTTTGCATTTGTGTTTTGGTTTTGTTTTGCCTTGTTTTTCTGGATTTCTGCCATTCCCTGCTGGGGTGAGCTGAATTCCTTTTTGCTCTGTCTTCAGAGAATACCTGAGTACTGATATAGTCTTTTTGAAGCCTAGCATCTTCAGGGCTTTTTTCCCTATCAGCCTTTTGGCTCTTGTTTTGAAAGGGTTTTGGCGGATTGCAGACAGCAGCTTTTCTATCCTGTCCTATTTAGTTAGCTTGGACCCCATCATTTGCGCAGCCTATCTTTCTATCTGTGTGAGTGTTTTTTCATCTTGCTTCACCGTCATTATATGTTGGGGGCTGCCTATTGCTTTGGGGTCTGCTCTGGGGCAGTTTAGTTTTTCCCCCTTTCTGTCTTTAGGCTATTTAGTTCTCCGGCTGTGATCGAGGGGTCTAGGGCACCGTAGGAACCCCCCACGGTTACTGCTAGTTGTTGTTGATGGGTTCAGGGGTCTGCAATCCGATAGCTGCCAACTTCTCTGGTTTTCTGGACTTAGCTAGTATTTCTGTTTTTGCCTCCTACGGTGACTCATTCATAACAGAATCACCAGCCATACCGCAGATCCTAGGGTACTCAATAGCAGGAAAGAATTGTAAAAAAAAAAAAAGTGTGTATATTTTTTCCTCTATATCTCTGAGGCCGTAGGGGGAATTTTTTTTTTTCTCTCAATGGAGATAAAGCAATTGTCTGATCGTGTGGAGCAGCTCGCTGCGGAAGTGCGGGGAATTTCCGCCTACCTTGCTCATTCACATGCTGCTGAACCAAAGATCATTACTCCTGATGTGTTTTTTGGGGATCGGTCTAAATTTTTGAATTTCAAAAATAATTGTAAATTATTTTTTGCCTTGAAGCCTAACTCGTCAGGGAGCTCCGCGCAGCAGGTTAAAATTGTCATCTCTTTGCTGATTGGCGATCCCCAGGATTGGGCGTTTTCTTTGAAACCAGATGATCCTATTCTGACTAATATGAACGCATTTTTTCAAGCCTTGGGGTTGTTGTATGACGAACCTAATGCTATTGATCAGGCTGAAAAGACCCTGACCCTGTTGGCATTGAGCCAGGGTCGAGATTCTGCAGAATTGTACTGTCAAAAATTCCGAAAGTGGGCGGTCCTTACTACCTGGAATGATAATGCCTTGGCAGCTCTCTTTCGGAAGGGTTTGTCAGAAGCCGTAAAAGATACTATGGTGGGATTTCCTGTTCCCTCTGGTCTGGACGATTCTATGTCATTAGCCATTCAGGTTGATCGGCGTTTACGTGAACGCAGGACTGCACGAGAGGTGTTCCCACCTGTTGAACAAGTGTCTGAACCTATGCAATGTGATAGAGTTTTGTCCAGGGAGCAACGTCAGGAGTTCAGAAGTCATAATAAGCTGTGTTTTTTTTGTGGAGATGCCTCGCATATTATTTCTGTCTGTCCTAAACGAGAGAAACATTTTGCACACACGTTTTCTGTGGGTGGTGTTCAACCTAAGTTTCTTCTGACAATTACTCTGATCTGCTCCCTGTCCACATTTTCCGCCAAGGCTTTTGTGGATTCGGGAGCAGCCCTGAACCTAATGGACTTGGATTTTGCTAAACGTTGTGGATTTCCGATGACACCTCTGTGGACGCTTATCCCTTTGAGGGGGATTGATGCTACTCCTTTGGCGAAAAATAAACCTCAGTTTTGGACCCAGGTGGTAATGCGGGTCGCCCCAGACCATCAAGAAAATTGCAAATTTTTGGTGTTGCATAATTTGCATGATACCATTGTTCTGGGGTTTCCCTTGTTGCAAATTCATAATCCAGTTTTGGATTGGAAATCTGTGTCTGTGGTGAGTTGGGGTTGTCGGTGTGCCCTTAGTGAGGCTCCGGTTTTTTCCACCTCTCCTCAGTCGCATGATGCTCCTGACTATTTGGCGGACTTTTATGATGTATTTAGTGAGAATGAGTCTGCGTCTTTGCCTCCTCATAGGAGTTATGACTGTGCAATTCAACTGAGCCCGGGGTGTAAATTTCCCAAGGGTCGGTTCTTCAATTTATCTGTACCCGAGCACGAGGCTATGCGATCCTATATTAAGGAGGCATTGGAGAAGGGTCATATTAGACCATTCTCTTCACCCTTAGGTGCTGGGGTTTTTTTCGTGGCCAAAAAGGATGGTTCATTAAGGCCTTGTATTGATTATCGTGCCCTCAACAAAATTACTATTAAATATCAGTATCCGTTACCCCTGATTTCGGATCTATTCTCCAGAGTTAAAGGTGCTTGCTGGTTTACCAAGCTTGACCTCAGGGGGGCGTATAATCTTATCCGCATTAAGCATGGGGATGAATGGAAGACGGCGTTTAATACTCCGGAGGGACATTTTGAGTACCTGGTGATGCCTTTTGGGCTCACTAATGCCCCTTCTGTCTTCCAGTGCTTCATGAACGACATTTTCCGAGATTTTGTGGATACATTTCTGATTATCTATCTGGATGATATTTTGATCTTCTCCAAGGATTGGGATTCTCATGTGGAACATGTTCGGACTGTGTTCCGGATCTTGAGGGAGAATTCCCTGTATGTCAAAGGATCGAAATGCCTTTTTGGGGTACAGAGGATTTCATTTTTGGGATTTATTTTGTCTCCGTCAACTATTGAAATGGACCTGGCCAAGGTACAGGCAATTTGATTGGGTTCAGCCCACTTCTTTGAAGGCCCTCCAGAAGTTTTTGGGTTTTGCTAATTTTTATCGGAAATTTATAGCAAAATTTTCTAGTATTGCCAAGCCATTGACTGATCTGACTAAGAAGGGTGCTGATGTGTTGAATTGGTCTCCGGAAGCTGTTTCTTCCTTTCAGGAGCTGAAGCGAAGATTCACTTCTGCTCCGGTTTTGCGGCAACTTGATGTCTCACTCCCGTTCCAGGTAGAGGTGGACGCTTCTGAGATTGGTGCAGGAGCTGTTTTGTCCCAAAAGGATCCTGTAACATCTAAAATTAATCCTGTGCTTTCTTTTCCCGAAAGTTCTCTCCATCTGAAGGTGACTATGATGTGGGGAATCGGGAACTGTTAGCCATGAAATGGGCATTTGAGGAGTGGAGACATTGGTTGGAGGGAGCTAAACATCAAGTCGTGGTCCTCACAGACCACAAGAATTTGATTTACCTGGAGTCGGCCAAACGCTTGAACCCTAGACAGGGTACGTGGGCCTTGTTTTTTACACGTTTTGATTTTGTGGTCTCTTTTCTTCCTGGCACTAAGAATGTCAAGGCTGACGCTCTCTCTAGGAGCTTCTTTGCTGATTCTCCTGTGGTGACCAAGCCTGCTACCATCTTAGGCGAAGGGGTAGTTCTTTCTGCCATCTCGCCCGATTTGAGACGTGCTCTGGAAGAGTTCCAGGAGGACAAAATTGAGCGTTGTCCCAGTGGAAAGTTGTATGTTCCTGACCAGTGGAAGAAGAGAGTGATGTCTGAAGTTCATTGCTCTGCATTGGCTGGTCATCCAGGTATTTTTGGTACTAGAGATCTGGTGAGTCGGTCTTTTTGGTGGCCCGCCTTGTCTCGTGATGTCAGGAATTTTGTGCAGTCCTGTGGGACTTGCTCCCGGTCTAAACCTTGTTCTCGCTCTAGTGGGTTGTTGATGCCTTTGCAAGTCCCCAGGAGGCCATGGACCCATATTTCAATGGATTTCATCTCTGATATGCCTGTCTCTCAGAGAATGACTGTTATTTGGGTGATTTGTGATAGGTTCTCTAAGATGGTTCATTTTGTACCACTCCCTAAGTTGCCATCTTCCTCTGAGTTGGTGCCCCTGTTTTTGCAACAGGTGGTTCGCTTGCACGGGATTCCTGAGAACATTGTATCTGACAGAGGAGTTCAGTTTGTGTCTAGATTTTGGAGGACTTTCTGTTCCAAGCTGGGAATTCAGTTGTCCTTCTCCTCTGCTTTTCACCCTCAGACCAATGGGCAGACGGAGAGAACAAACCAGACCTTGGAGTCGTATTTGAGATGTTTTATTTCCGCTGATCAGGATGATTGGGTTTCATTTTTGCCCTTGGCCGAATTTGCTTTAAATAATAGAGCTAGTTCTGCCACTTTGATGTCACCTTTTTTTTGTAACTTTGGGTTTCATCCTCGATTTTCTTCAGGGCAGGTGGAGCCTTCTGCCTGCCCACGTGTTGACACTGTGGTGGAGAGAATGCACCAGATCTGGGACCAAGTGGTGGATAAGTTATCTCTCTCCCAGGAAAAGGCCCAGCGGTTTTCCAACCGACATACGACCATTTGTCCCCAGTTTAAGGTTGGTGATATGGTTTGGTTATCATCAAAAAATATCGCTATGAAGGTGGCTTCTCCTAAGTTTAAGCCTAGATTTATTGGACCTTACAAGATTTTGGAGATTATTAATCCGGTCTCTTTTCGGTTGGCTCTTCCTGTCACATTTAAAATCCATAATGTGTTTCATAAGTCCTTGTTGAAGAGGTTTGTTGAACCAGTAGTTCCTGGGGTGGCACCTCCGGACCCTGTATTGGTTGAAGGTAACATGGAATATGAGGTAGAGAAGATACTGGATTCCCGTCTGGCTAGACGGAGACTCCAGTATTTGGTTAAGTGGAAGGGTTATGGTCAGGAGGATAATTCCTGGGTCTCTGCCTCTGATATTCATGCCTAAAGATTGGTGCGTGCCTTTCATCCGGCTCACCCTGATCGCCCTGGTGTCGTGGATAAGGGTTCGGTGACCCCTCCTCAAGGGGGAGGTACTGTTGTGAGTTCATTTTCCCTTCACCATTGAGGTCTGATGAACTCCCTCTTCTGGTGAAGGAAGGTAGTGAGGCTGATTACCAAGCACCTGGGCAGGATGTTGATGACTGGGTGACGGGAATTGCTGACTGGATATAAGGCAGCCGACGCCCTTCTGCCTTGCTGGTGATCTCTGAGGGATTCTAGGAGACCAGTCTGATTCCTGCTCCTCAAAGCGAAGTTTTCTGCTCTGCTTTTTGCATTTGTGTTTTGGTTTTGTTTTGTCTTGTTTTTCTGGATTTCTGCCATCCCCTGCTGGGGTGAGCTGAATTCCTTTTTGCTCTGTCTTCAGAGAATACCTGAGTACTGATATAATCTTTTTGAAGCCTAGCGTCTTCAGGGCTTTTTTCCCTATCAGCCTTTTGGCTCTTGTTTTGAAAGGGTTTTGGCGGATTGCAGACAGCAGCTTTTCTATCCTGTCCTATTTAGTTAGCTTGGGCCCCATCATTTGCTCAGCCTATCTTTCTATCTGTGTGAGTGTTTTTTCATCTTGCTTCACCGTCATTATATGTTGGGGGCTGCCTATTGCTTTGGGGTCTGCTCTGGGGCAGTTTAGATTTCCCTTTCTGTCTTTAGGCTATGTAGTTCTCCGGCTGTGATCGAGGGGTCTAGGTCTGCAATCCGATAGCTGCCAACTTCTCTGGTTTTCTGGACTTAGCTAGTATTTCTGTTTTTGCCTCCTACGGTGACTCATTCATATCAGGGTCATGTATCGTGAGATTTTGAGTGCAAAACTTCTTCCATCAGCAAGGGCATTGAAGATGAAACATGGATGGGTCTTTTAGCAAGATAATGATCCCAAGCACACCGCCAGGGCAACGAAGGAGTGGCTTCGTAAGAAGAATATGAAGGTCCTTGTAGTGACCTAGCCAGGCTCAAAACATCACTGCTCTAGAGGAGATCCGCATGGAGGAATGGGCCAATATACCACCAACATTGTGTGCCAACCTTGTGAAGACTTACAGAACACGCTTGACCTCTGTCATTGCCAACAAAGGATATATAACAAAATATTTAGATGAACTTTTGTTAATGACCAAATATTTATTTTCCATCATAATTTGAAAAATCTTGCCAAATCAGACAAGGTGATTTTCTGGATTTGTTTTCTCATTTCGACTCTCATAGTTGTGGTCTACCTATGATGTCAATTACAGGCCTCTCTCATCTTTTTAAGTGGGAGAACTTGCACAATTGTTGGCTGACTAAATACTATTTTACCCACTGTACTTTCAAAGACAGGTGCTTCTCACAAAATTAGAGTATCATCAAAAAGTTATATTATATATAGTCATTACAAACAGAGTGATCTATTTCAAGTGTTTATTTTTGTTAATGTTGTTTATGGCTTACAGCCAATGAAAACCCAAAAGTCATTATCTCCGTAAATTAGAATACTTTATAACACCAGCTTGAAAAATGATTTTAAAATCAGAAATGCTGGCCTACTGAAATGTATGTTCAGTAAATGCACTCAGTACTTGGTCGGGGCTCCTTTTGCATTAATTACTGCATCATTGCGGCGTGGCATGGAGGTGATCAGCCTGTGGCACTGCTGAGGTGTTATGGAAGTCGAGGTTGCTTTAATAGCAGCCTTCAGCTCGTCTGCATTGTTGTTAGGTCCAGTGTTATGGTCAGGCGAGTTTGCTGGCCAATCAAGCACAGTGATACTGTTGTTTTTAAACCAGGTATTGGTACTTTTGGCAGTGTGGACAGGTGCAAAGTCCTGCTGGAGAACTAAATTTCCATCTCCAGAAAGCTTGTTGGCACAGGGAAGCATGAAGTGCTCTAAAATGTCCTGGTATCCGGCTGCGCAAACTTTGGTCTTGATAAAACACAGTGGACTTAAACCAGCAGATGACATGGCTCCCCAAACCATCACTGATTGTGAAAACTTCACACGTGACCTCAAGAAGCTTGGATTGTGTGCCTCTCCACTGTTCCTCCAGACTCTGGGACCTTGATTTCCAAATTAAATGCAAAATTTACTTTCATCTGAAAACAACACCATGGACCACTGAGCAACAGTCCAATTCTTTTTCTCCTTGGCCCGGGTAAGACGCTTCTGGTGTTCTCTATTGGTCATGAGTGACTTGACACAAGGAATGCAACACTTGTATGCCATGTTGTTGGAACATAACATGGACGATCTATGTATCATAGGAATCACTGAACTCTATATTGAGTTTTGGAGACCTGAAACCAGATACAAGACTGTGTACCTGAGAAGGCCTATGTTCTTGTGTGTTGTCCTTTTGTTTTAGACATAAGATAAAAGTGCATCTGCATACGAAATGAATACTGGCCTTCCAACATAATAGAAGATACAGGTGTAAACTGTGGAGGTCATGAATGAATAGCTTCTATCCTGTTTGTGACCTATTGTTATCTACATACGTACACAGCTCCTGTGGGTTTCCATTATGAACCAGTGGTCCTGAGATAGACATCATGTCTCCGGTCTATGGATATGTATATTGATACACAATGTCTGTGGTGCTTGGATGATAAACTAATGTTCTTCAGATGTACATCTAGTCTTGGCCTAAACTGAATACCCTCAGGCCTTTTGACACCAGGACTTTATGCTAAATACAAGGACGCCATCTACAGGAAAATGTTGAATACTGCAGCCAATGACAGTGTTCCTATTACAGGAAGATGATTGAATATTTGCCACAGAAGATACCGGAAGAAGGGTGGAGTCATGGGTTGTATGTGGGTGTGAATGTGAAATCTGGGTATAAATGAAGGAAGAATCAAGGCAATCTCTCTCTCTCTCATTATTGCCATGAAGAACCATTGCTAAGTATACTTGTATTGCATAGATATTTGTATTGGTATTTATCTAATTCTAGGACATTGAAGAAAGGTTTTATTGTTATATTATTGTTTGAATTGTCTTATTACTATTTTACTTGTCATTAAATATCTTTGTCATTCTCCCAAACTTGAGTTATTGATTATATAGGATATTCAGGAAGGAAAACCACCTCCAACATTTGGCACCCCAGCGGATCGTGGAAAAACAATTATCTACGCAGAACCAAAGTTCCCAACTGCTTCATTCAAGTGCCGGAGAAAATCCAATTTTAAGACCAGACAAGAAATCCCTTCTTCAAGGAAACAGACCCAAGGAGAATATCTTATCGGTGAACAAGTGACACGCTGGTTCGTGCAAACTGGAACGCCTGAGATATTGACCGGAAGTTCTGTGATATTTTTTCATCAGTGAGCGGACGCGCTTAATTGGTAAGCAAACATTCCTTTAATTAGATTTTATACATACATTATATTTTATGTTTATTAATGTCTTTCTGTTAAGTTTAGGCCTATTGGTATGTGTTTGTTTGTTTAAGTGTTGTTGAATTTTTGCCGGTAAAGTTAGGGTAGCACCCTGTTGATTGAGTTTCTCATAAGATCTAAAGGATAAAACCAGATATCTCTGAGAAGAAAGTGAGTTAGAGGTTAAAATCTAAATCTCATGTTAAGGGGAAGTAGCCTTATGCTTCAATAGGAGATCACTCTTGGCCTGGATCTTGGATCTGTATTTGATCAAGTGCATGAGATACTGTCAGTCAGATATAGGTAAAGTCACAAGCCTCTAGTGTTGGATTGTGACTGCCTGAGGGAAGATTGTATTCAATCTGAGTCCCTGTTTTAGTGAAGTGATATTCACTGGTTTCTGTATTGTGGTTTGTTAATTTCTGTTTGGAAAGTTGATTTGTTTATTTTTGTTTGTCTTCTGTGGAAATAGTTGAAAATAACATGGAAATAGTCAGTAAATTTATTGAAAAGTATGTCTCTGCTCAGTTTAATACTTGTGAAGATGATGCATTGACACATCAATTTAATGACCTAATGAAGCAATGTGAAGGGCAAAGTGAGAACAAAAGTAAATTGTCAAAAAAGAAAGCAAAGAAAGAGAAGTTAGCAAATGTTTTGTGTATGTTACTGAAAATGAAAGGAATTGCAGAACAAAAGGAATTGCATTGGTATTCAGAGAAAGCTCAATTAAGAGGTGATGTGGACAAAATTGAACAGGAAGTCAGTATGGCTATTGCTAGTGCTGAAGATCATAGTTGTGAATGTGAAAATCTAAGGGATGAGGTAGACAATATGATTTACCAAAATTGTGAGTTAGAAGATAAGCTCGAGGAGTATAAGGAAAGATGTAAACTTAGGGAACAGCGAATTGCTTTGCTAGAAGAAAAAGAAGCAAAGTATAATGATGTTATGACAATACTTAGAAATCAGTTGCATGATGCTAATGTAAAGCTGGAACTAAAAGAAAATAATAGTATGTCTTTGAAATCACAGGAAAATACTAAAATGAATAATCATTGCTGTAATCAAATGTGCAAATCTAATGACCAGGAGGAAAGAGGCTGGAAAAGGGGGGAGGAGCAGCCTGTATGCACTGCTGATAGCCCTGAAGGTAACCCAAATCAGAGTTCCTCTCTCTTTACTCCTGAGTCAGGTAGATTGAGACAAATGAGGGAGAATTCACTGTTAAATGGCAGTAATCAAATACATTGCACAACACTCACCATACAAGAGAAAACAAACCTATGCCAGATATTAGGGAAATTTGACACAAGCGCATCAGCCATTAGTCTCTCCAATAGGTTAGAGGCTGTAGTGACACAATACAATCTAGGTAATAGGGCTGTGTGGAGAGGATCAAGGTATAGAGGCAGTTTAAAAATGGTTACTGACAATTATGGTATTGGTTCAATCAAAGGTGCAGAATCTTTAGATCCAGCTATGCTTTTGAGGACAGATGATGAAATATTAGCTGACATCTTGTGGCAGCATAACAATGTGTGGGCGAATTCAAAAACCCAATGTGGCAGAGTGTCTAACATGGTGGTAATGGTAGAGGGTCCTGATCCCCCTCCCCAGAGACAGTATAAAATACCACCAGAGTCAGTCCCATACATTAAGAGAATACTGGATGATTTACTAATTCAAAATGTCATCAGAGAATGGCAATCCACCAATAATGCGCCCCTATGGCCATTTAAGAAACCAAATGGTTGGCGTCCGACATTGGACTACAGAGCTCTAAACAAGTGTACCCCTCCTTTCACTAATGTGGTTGCCAAAATGCCTGACATGATGACAGCACTCAAACCCTCCTCCACGGTGTATTCATCAATAGACATCTCAATTGGATATTTCTCCATTCCTTTACACCCTGATTGTCAATACAAATTTGCATTTACATTCCAAGGGAAACAATTAACATTTTGTCGGTTGCCACAAGGTTTCAAGGCTAGTTCTACTCACTTCCTTAAGTGTATGGTTGACATTTTGTCACCTTTCTCAGAACCTGATTGTATTATACAATATGTTGATGACATTCTGCTCCAAACTGACACAAAAGAACAACACTATGCATTGTTGAGTGAACTGTTAACCATTCTTGAGAAGTCAGGACTTAAGCTTAATCCTAACAAAGCCCAGTTGATGAAAGAGTCTGTGTCATTTTTGGGGGTGATAATTTCAAAGGGAGGAAAAATTCCTGACCCCAACAGGTGTGAGACTATAAGAAAGTTGCCAAGGCCAAACACAAAAACAGCACTAAGACAGTTCTTGGGACTAGTTGGATCTTGCAGAGATTTCATTGAGAGATTTGCTGAAAAAGCAAAATCCCTCTATGAACTCCTCAAAGGTGATAAAAGGGAAGCTGATCCACTGGAATGGATGGGAGAGCATGAAGGGTCCTTTGTCAGGTTAAAAACCAGCCTCACTCAAGCACCTGCTCTGAGCAATCCGAACTCAGATCTACCTTTTGCGTTACAGGTTCACGCCTCTGTGATAGCAATTATGGCTGTATTGCTACAGGAGAGACAAGGAAAATGGGTTCCTGTGGGATACATATCAAGATTGTTAAGCCCTGTGGAAATAGGATTTGATGATTGTGTGAGGAATCTATTGGCAGTACATTGGGCAATACTATCCACAGAATACATAGTAGGATTTTCTAAAATCATACTACAAACACCCCACACACCCATCAAAATGCTCTTGGAGCGAACACTCAGTGGTGTATCTTCCCAAAGAGTAGCAAGATGGCTGGTAGATTTGACACCTAGGAACATCACAGTAACTCACGATACTAACTACATCCTGCCACAATTGATGCAATACAAAGGGGAAAAACATGACTGCGGGGAGGTACACATGACCAAGACCCAGGAAGTGTTTAGATTAGTGGCAGGAAAGGAAGATCTAAAAATTTGGGTGGATGGATCAAGGTATTGGGAAGAGGGACAATTTTACACAGGTTATGCCCTGTGGTGTCCTCAAACAAATGAACAAATTCTCATTAAATGCCCAAGAAAATTCTCAGCACAGAGAGCTGAACTAGAAGCTGTGAGGGAAGCAATTTTACATTTCAGCGCAGGGCCTATCACAATTTTCTCTGATAGTGCATATGTCACAAGATCACTTACTGAGTACATGCCTTTATGGCACACAAGAGGATTCAGTGATGCATCAGGTAAGACACTAGTACATGGTTCAGTTTTGAAAAACATTTGGGACAGGGCTAGTGCAGAACCACGAAGAGTGGCGATTATAAAGGTGAAAGCACATCAAAAAGGCAATGACGAAATTACAGTTGGTAATAACAAGGTAGATGAATTAGCCAAAGAGGCAGCAGTGATAGGAGAAAAGTGGGCTTCCTATGATGTAGAGGGAAAGCAAGCCTGGGAAGAACAAGATTTTGAGGACAAGCATGAAGATGAGCTTGAGTTAGAGTGTTTCCCTGTTGTTAAAGTACCTACACCTTGTTTGGCAGCAGAACAGGATAAGGATTCAATTTTGAATCAAATCAAATACAAAATTAAGGAAGGGTCAACAGATAAGCCCCAAAAATATATCATGCAAGATGAGCTATTACTAAGAGAGACTTCAAAAGGCCCTAAGTTTGTAGTGCCATCTCAGTACCAAAAGGATATTGCTAAAGAAAACCATAGGTTGACAGGGCACATGGGGGTTGACAGTACTTTAAAGTTTATTCAAACCAAATACTGGTGGGAGAACATGGAGAATACTATTTCAGATATTATCCAAGAATGTTTAATCTGTGCCCCAATGAACCCTAGGCCAAAGGGACAAAAACCTGTGCTTTCCAGAGTACCTATGGCTGAAGGGCCATGGGAGAGATTACAGATTGACTTTGTTGGTCCCTTGCCAAGTGCTCCAGGAGGTTATCGGTACCTGCTAGTAATAGTTGATGTTTTTTCCAAATGGGTGGAAGCTTTGCCCATAAGGAAGGACACTGCTACTGCAGCAGCAACTGCACTGTGGAGAGAAGTTTTCTCAAGGTGGGGATTCCCAAAAGTCATTGAATCAGACAGAGGTACACATTTCACTGGCAAAATCATGGCTAATATGTGTGAAATGTTGAATGTAGAACAGAAGTTTCATGTCTCATATCATCCTCAATCATCTGGGATAGTAGAAAGAATGAATCGAACTTTAAAAGAGAGATTAAAGAAAATGGTTTTGCAATCCGGAAGTAATTGGCTGTATCACCTGCCTGCGATTCTAATGGCAATACGTGGAACGGATGCAAAGAGCACTGCAATCACCCCATATCAACTAATGACTGGTAGAGTAATGAACCTTTGCCATCCCGCAGATCCCAAACTTAGTACTCCCATGAGAGAAAGTGCAGAGAAGGAAAAATTCCTGACACAGTTACAAGATCAAGTACAAAAATATTTAAATTTTGCAGCTGCTAATATGGCTCCAAAGGCAAAGGAAAGACCAGGCAAGCCACCAATAAAATTACAACTAGGTAACAGGGTGATGGTAAAGAATTTTGTACCCAAATCTTCATGGGATGCAAATTGGATAGGACCTTATGTAGTAACTATGACACTGAGTGAACAAGTGGTAAAAGTTAAACGAATAGACAAGAAAAGTGTCAAATGCATGAAAAGGAGAGATATAGAAAAGTGGGTTCATGTAGATCAGTGTAAACGGATATAACTGATAAGAATTTGATGCCGCTCTTGTTCTTGTTTCCCAGGATCCTAAATGAAGCGTGAAGTAAAAGATGGAAATTTCTGGATATCAGAATTGCAGCAATTTTGTTGGCAATTGGAATCATCAATTCTATGTAATCAACTCACATTGAACACTCTGGAGATATCGATAAGGGTATATTACCTAACAAGGAAAATGGAAACATGTTATTTACACACCCAGACATAACCATTGATGCAAATAGCGACTACAAAGATAATGGTGTTAAAATTAGGACAGCTAGACTGATACCAGAGGGTAAAAAGGTAACTGGGAGATATTATCAGGGTCCCAGCAGTCAGTATAGTGTTGTCTTTTCGTTTGGGAGAGTCAATCATAGCTCTAGTACCCAGAGGCTAACGTATATGGAAGGAGTACAAAATATAGATCCAAAATCACTACAGCCATTCATGAGCTCTACAATATATGTAAATGAAACTGGGTACTGGTTGGGGGAAGAGTCTAAGCTACCCAACAAAAATGAGGAAAAGGGGATAGATTATGGGTTTTTTAGTGACAACTTAAAAGAAGGAGAATATTTATTTGTATGTGGTATATATTGGCATAATAGTATACACCCACTGTTCAGGCCAAAAAGGATTACCCTCACATATCGTGAAGCATACATTGGAGATGCTACAGAGGTGAAGATGTCAGTTCAGCAAGGGACAAATTTTATAATTGGTTCAATGTCTAAGCCATATGAATCCTATAGAGAAATGGTTGGTTATTGGGCATGTGGAGCACCAGAAATAGAGATAGGTGAGATGCACATTATTGATGCCGCTCCAGATTACATGAAACCATGTGTCACCAATGAATCTGACAGCAATCAGCAGACAATGTATTTAGAAGAGGGACACCCTTTACAGGTCAACCTAGATTCTACTCAAACAATTGCTAGTGACGTTCAATATGCGTTTGTTACTTGGAGAGTTAATATCTCCTTATGGTTGATAAAAACCTACTACCCAATTTGTACAGGATATACATTAAATCATGTACATGCCCTATATAGATGGTTTACTAATAAAAATTCAGGAAATCAGATAAGACACAATAACAAACTATTTAATTCAAAGAATGACAGAGGGCGAAGAGATACTTTCAGCACACTGTTGGGAGGATTAGGAACAGGTATGGGTATCATTAATGAAGCTGATATCAGTAGTTTAAGGACAAAACTTATAGATATAGCAACCAATAGCAAGAAAGGTTTTGAAGTACAAAGGAAAATCAATGATGTAATTAACAATTTGCAACAAGATCATGTAAACACTTATATCGGAGTAGCAAAAGATTTCATCCAACATTTTAAAGAATTAATGGAAGATACGCTGGCAAGAGGTAGGAATATGTCTTGGGCTCTAGTCTGTACACAAGGACAAATGGAATTATCAACTAACATCAAGCTAGCAGTACAAGCTATTTATGATGGACAATGGCCATTTGAATGGTTGTCTCAAGCCACTACAGTGTTACCTGAACTCATGAGCTGTACACATTCAAAATGGTGGGTGAACGCATGGGTTGGGTGCAACAACTATGACTTTGAGAAATGCTATGCCTCTTCATTTATTCTATATACTAATTCACCTTTAGAGCTCATACATAAAGTATGATAAGTATGATAAAGCACCAATCTTCTATCTATGGCATCAAAGAGCTTGTTTCTTTCTCCTATATACCGCCAATGTATCTATAACAACACAACATTGTTATGTAATGACATCTGTAGCTAGGGGAGCATGGTGCACTCTTAGTGGAGTTACAAAAATTAAGACAACTAACTGGGATTATGTAATTCCTACTATTGCTAATCTGTAAATTGATCTGAAATACCACACTCCAGTTAATTTGCAAGCCTTAAGCCTAGGAATGGGAAAAGAACTTGGAGAATGGTTGGTAAAATTTAATAGGGATGAATATTTATTGATGAAGCTTAATCAAGAAAAGGCAAATGCCACAATTCTATTACATCATGACCAAAATGAACTAAAGGAAGTTACCCATCTGTTAGGAAATAATGCTAAGGGTTATTGGTGGGAGGTAATATTTGGTCATTCAAATGCTGCAAATGGCATACTGAATTATTTAATCTACCCGATTGTTATATTGCTTATTGTTTCTGTAATTTTAATCCTTTTACAAGTCTATATGTGCTGTGTTACCCGCTACCTATATAGGAAGATTCAGAGCTTAACTGTGAAAGGACAAGCCAAAATTGCATCATGTGACACGGATGTACAAATTCCCATCGAATTAAAGGAAATTGTAATATGTGAGAACTGTGGCAGAAGAGGGCACAGTAAAAAAGGTTGTTTGATTCCAAAACGAAACCTATAGGTAATTCCTAGTAAGGAATTGGTATCCTATCACAAATTATAAAATTGCTTGTTTTCTATATGATTTTTGTGTGATGTAATGATTATATGTATAATATGATGTATTTTTTTTCCATGCCTCCTTCAATGTCCTAATAGAAATCCAGCTATAGCAAAGTTATTTTTTTTTCTTCTTTGGAGTGAATGTTGGCAGCTAATGAGTGAGTGTATCAAGACTCCTTGCCCTAAGAAGAATCAACCACAGTGGTGAAGAGGATTCTGGATTTGTGGCCTCCTAACAGTTGTGTGTCATTCAGACACAAAGGGGGGTATGTTGGAAGATAACATGGACGATCTATGTATCATAGGAATCACTGAACTCTATATTGAGTTTTGGAGAGCTGAAACCAGATACAAGACTGTGTACCTGAGAAGGCCTATGTTCTTGTGTGTTGTCCTTTTGTTTTAGACATAAGATAAAAGTGCATCTGCATACGAAATGAATACTGGCCTTCCAACATAATAGAAGATACAGGTGTAAACTGTGGAGGTCGTGAATGAATAGCCTCTATCCTGTTTGTGACCTATTGTTATCTACATACGTACACAGCTCCTGTGGGTTTCCATTATGAACCAGTGGTCCTGAGATAGACATCATGTCTCCGGTCTATGGATATGTATATTGATACACAATGTCTGTGGTGCTTGGATGATAAACTAATGTTCTTCAGATGGAAATCTAGTCTTGGCCTAAACTGAATACCCTCAGGCCTTTTGACACCAGGACTTTATGCTAAATACAAGGACGCCATCTACAGGAAAATGTTGAATACTGCAGCCAATGAGTGTTCCTATTACAGGAAGATGATTGGATATTTGCCACAGAAGATACCGGAAGAAGGGTGGAGTCATGGGTTGTATGTGGGTGTGAATGTGAAATCTGGGTATAAATGAAGGAAGAATCAAGGCAATCTCTCTCTCTCTCTCTCATTATTGCCATGAAGAACCATTGCTAAGTATACTTGTATTACATAGATATTTGTATTGGTATTTATCTAATTCTAGGACATTGAAGAAAGGTTTTATTGTTATATTATTGTTTGAATTGTCTTATTACTATTTTATTTTACTTGTCATTAAATATCTTTGTCATTCTCCCAAACTTGAGTTATTGATTATATAGGATATTCAGGAAGGAAAACCACCTCCAACATTTGGCACCCCAGCGGATCGTGGAAAAACAATTATCTACGCAGAACCAAAGTTCCCAACTGCTTCATTCAAGTGCCGGAGAAAATCCAATTTTAAGACCAGACAAGAAATCCCTTCTTCAAGGAAACAGACCCAAGGAGAATATCTTATCGGTGAACAAGTGACACGCTGGTTCGTGCAAACTGGAACGCCTGAGATATTGACCGGAAGTTCTGTGATATTTTTTCATCAGTGAGCGGACGCGCTTAATTGGTAAGCAAACATTCCTTTAATTAGATTTTATACATACATTATATTTTATGTTTATTAATGTCTTTCTGTTAAGTTTAGGCCTATTGGTATGTGTTTGTTTAAGTGTTGTTGAATTTTTGCCGGTAAAGTTAGGGTAGCACCCTGTTGATTGAGTTTCTCATAAGATCTAAAGGATAAAACCAGATATCTCTGAGAAGAAAGTGAGTTAGAGGTTAAAATCTAAATCTCATGTTAAGGGGAAGTAGCCTTATGCTTCAATAGGAGATCACTCTTGGCCTGGATCTTGGATCTGTATTTGATCAAGAGCATGAGATACTGTCAGTCAGATATAGGTAAAGTCACAAGCCTCTAGTGTTGGATTGTGACTGCCTAAGGGAAGATTGTATTCAATCTGAGTCCCTGTTTTAGTGAAGTGATATTCACTGGTTTCTGTATTGTGGTTTGTTAATTTCTGTTTGGAAAGTTGAATTGACACCAGGACTTTATGCTAAATACAAGGACGCCATCTACAGGAAAATGTTGAATACTGCAGCCAATGACAGTGTTCCTATTACAGGAAGATGATTGGATATTTGCCACAGAAGATCCCGGAAGAAGGGTGGAGTCATGGGTTGTATGTGGGTGTGAATGTGAAATCTGGGTATAAATGAAGGAAGAATCAAGGCAATCTCTCTCTCTCTCATTATTGCCATGAAGAACCATTGCTAAGTATACTTGTATTACATAGATATTTGTATTGGTATTTATCTAATTCTAGGACATTGAAGAAAGGTTTTATTGTTATATTATTGTTTGAATTGTCTTATTACTATTTTATTTTACTTGTCATTAAATATCTTTGTCATTCTCCCAAACTTGAGTTATTGATTATATAGGATATTCAGGAAGGAAAACCACCTCCAACACATGTCCTGGTTATGTCTGTGTATGGTGGCTCTTGAAACAGTGACTCCAGCAGCAGTCCACTCTTTGTGAATGTCCCCCCAAATTTTTGAATGGCCTTTTCTTAACAATCCTTTCAAGGCTGCGGTTATCCCGGTTGTTTGTGCACCTTTTTCTACCACACTTTTTCCTTCCACTCAACTTTCCGTTAATATGCTTGGATACAGAACTCTGTGAACAGCCAGCGTCTTTAGCAATGACCTTTTGTGTCTTACCCTCCTTGTGGAGTGTGTCAATGACTTCCTTCTTGACATCTGTCAAGTCAGCAATCTTCCCCATGATTGTGGAACCTACTGAAACAGACTGTTGGGATATGTTTGGTGCAACAACTCCAATCCTGTCTGAGTGTTTAGTTGCTAGATTTGTATGTTATTTATAAAGTTAGACAAAAAAAACTCCCGGAGGCTCACACAGGAAGAGCTTGTGACTGTATTTCCTGTTTTTCTTGTGTCTGTGTAAAAGAAGCATCGTGCTGTAGATGCTGCACAGATAGACAAATTATTCCAAATCTAATAAGCTTATCATATATTGTTCCTAAATAAAGAAACTCTGTTGTCACATGCTTGGAGAGTATCCTGAATAATCCGGTGCAACAGGTTATGGGCCCAGAGTGACACAGAACCCCAGAGTAGCACAGCAACAGAAGCCCAAACCAAAAGCAGCACAAAGCAACACAGACAATGTCCACTAGTAGCAATCCTGTCTTGTTCTTAGTGCCAAGCCTCACTAACCAGAACTACCAATCCTGGAAATTCAAGGTGAAGATGTTGCTCATAAAAGAAGGTACGTGGAAATATACTCAGGAACAACTGCCTCACTCATTACCAGATGATTGTCTAGAGAAGGATCAGAAAGCACAAAGCACTATCTCCCTCAGTGTAGATGATCAGATTGTGCATATATGTAAGTGTGCAACTGCAAAGGAGATGTGGGATGATTTACAGAAAGTGCATGAAAGATCAAATCTCAGCAATAAGCTTTATCTCATGAGAAAGCTGTATCAGTCTAAGCTAAGTGATGGACAGAATATGCAGGACTATGTAAGAAACACCCTAGAGATTGTGGAGCATCTCAGGGGTATTGGAGAAGAAATTAAAGATTTTCATGTTGCTGCACTTCTATTAATTGGTTTTCCAGAAAGTTATGACACACTTGTGACTGCACTAGATGCACGACCAGATGATGAGCTGACACTAGAGTTTGTTAAAGGCAAACTTGTGGATGAATTCAAGAGAAAAACGCAGCATGTAAGCAGCAGTAATGAATCCAGAGCAGAAACAGCATTAAGAACACAAGATTTCCCTAAATATAAGAGCAATTGAAGAGAAACTCTTGAATGTTTTGTCTGTAAAAAAAAAACCTCGCCACCTTGAAGCAGACTGCAGAATTTAGAAAGCAAGAATGAGTCAGCTTATAAAGCAAAACAGTCATCAAAGGGTTAAAACCGCTATAAAGGAAGATTCTGCATGTGTTGAAGCTGCATTTAATGTTAGTACAGGCCCATCTGCAAAGGATATATGGTGTAGAGATTCTGGTGCAGCAGCCATATGACAAATTACAAGGATTTCTTCACTGACCTTAATGAAAAGCAAGTCAGAAAAGGTATATTAGCTAATGGTCATTATATGACTTCAGAAGGAGATTGCTACCTCCACTGTGCAATTTCCTCAGCACAAGGCAAAACGATCCATTAAAGGATGTTCTCTATGTTCCCAGCCTTGAAAGCAAGCTTCTGTCAGTAAAGAAGCTCCCGCAAAAGGAGAATGTAGTTACTTTTAAAGATAACAGCTGAATCATCTAAAAAAAGGGTCACACTCTTGTGGAAGGAAAAATCCAAGATGATCTTTATCAGCTAAAATGCAAAGAAAGAGTGTACAGTGCTTGACAAGATCTGCATAAGAACTATTCATATATATGACACAGAAGCAGTAAGAAAGCTAGCTCAACTTGCAAATGGTATTAAATCAACCAGTGTAGTCAAATGATGAAGTGCACTAGCTGTCTTAAAGGGAAATGTCCAGAAAATCCTTTCCTAAAATAAGCACCACTAGATCTGCACAGCCACTGGATCTGATACATACAGATGTATGCGGTCCAATGAGTGTTCAAACTCCTTGCAAGAAGAGATATTTTCCCACATTTATTGATGACTACTCCAGATATACAGTCACCTACCTACTTCACAGTAAGGATCAAGTCCCGCAGAAACTTGAAGAATATCTTGCTGGAGTGTTTAACAAATTTGGAAGAATGCGGAAAAAGCCCTGCGTGCAGATAATGGAACCAAATATGCAAGTGGTAAGGTGCAAACCATTTTGAAAAAGAATTGAATCGTGTTCCAGGCTACCATTGCATACAACCCGGAACAAAATGGCATTGTAGAGATAAAGAACCGTACTGTCTGTGAAAGTAGAAGTATGTTCTTTAATGCGAATCTACTTACAACGTATTGGAGAGAAGCCATCATGACAGCTTGCTATCTTCAAAACAGACTGCCAGGTAAAGCCACAAATAAAACTCCATATGAGCTATGGAACTGCGAGAAGCCTAACCTGAAGCACCTCAGGATATTTGGAAGCAAAACGTTTGTGTATGTTACCAAAGCAAAAACATTTCAAGTGGGAATCACATGCAAAGCCAGGGGAGTCCTGGAAGCTTTAGCGAAACTCAAAATGGATTCAGAATCCTGCACCCAGAGACCAACGCAGTAACAATCAGCAGAGATGTAGTAATTGATGAAAAATGTATCACTCAAATTCTGGGAAGTTACACCAGTTATTCAACCTAAGAAGCAAGAACAAGAATCTCAATCACCAAATCCAGATACCGAAAAGGAAAACACTGAAGTGTGGATAAGCCCTGAAGCCACCAAGGAAGACACAGAAGAACCAAGTCAACCTGCACCCAGGAGATCATAAAGGCCAAACAAAGGTATCCCAGCTAGACACCTTTTTAGAACACTTCCTGAACCAGAGCCACAGTCATGGCAAGAGATGCAAAAACTGCCATGTCCACAAGAAGCAGAAGTGGATAAATGCCGCTAATGAAGAGATGGAGTCCCTTCACCAACTACAGATATGAGGGCTTACAGAGCTACCAAAAGGAAAAAGAGCAATTATACAGTACGTAAGTGGGTCTTCAAAAACAAATATGACTCAAAAGTTAAAGTACACCGGTTTAAGGCAAGATTGGTCGCAAAAGAGTACTCGCAAAAGTATGGTGAAGATAATGATGCTATATTTTCTCCAGTTGCAAAGCAAACCACATTCAGAACTTTAATGTCCGTAGCTGCAGTTAAATAGATGGCAGTGAGACATTTTGACATCAAAACAGCCTTCCTACTTGGTGACATCAATTAAGAGTTGTACATGAGCCAACCCAAGGGATATATTAAAAAGGATGAAGAACACCTTGTTTGTAAAATGCAAAAATCTCTCTATGGACTTAAGCAGTCGGCAAGAGCATGTAACTCGAAAATGAACCAAGTTTTGATGGCTGATGGATTTAAAGGATCTCAAGCTGATACATGTTTGCATACGAAAAGTGTAACGAAGGAGTGGATGTATGTTCTCCTATATGTAGATGATGTAATCATATCTCATCAAGATGATAAAGAAATTGCAAAGCTAGGTGACATTCTCAACCAGCACTTTGAGACTAAGGACCTTGGAAATGTGACAAATTATTTGGGAAGCCAAATCCAGAGAGAGGAAGATGGGAGTTTTCTTCTCAACCAAAGTTCTAAAATTTCCGCAATCCTAAATCATTATGGAATGTCAGAAGCCAAAGGTACGTCAACACCAATGGATCCGTCCTACTTAAAGTTGGAAGGAGAAGAAGATCTGCTACTCAGCAATGAGGGCTACAGACAAGCTGTGGGGGCGCTTCTGTACATGGCAACCACAACTCGTCCGGATATCGCAGCCACCGTCTGAATTCTCTGCTGATGTGTAAGCTAGCCACGCCACAGAGACTGGAATGCAATTAAGACAATTCTACAATATCTTAAAGAAACGCAAAGGATAAATCTTAAGATACCTGCATCAGGAGATCTCACTCTCAGAGGTTAGTTATGTGGATGCAGATTGGGCTGGAGATTCAAGTGATTGGAAATCAACACATGGTTACTTGTTCAAATTAGGAGAAAATTCAAATTCTTGGTCCTGCAGAAAACAAGTGTTAGAATAGGTTAAAATATAATAGAATAGATATATACAAGTAGAATAGGTGTGTGTGTGTGTGTGTGTATATATATATATATATATATATATATATATCTGTTAGATTTATATATGTCCCTCACTAATAATGTTAGTAGTGTATGTGTGTAAAATATTGGAGCTGTAGGTGTTAAATAATTCACGTAAAAAAATTGCGTGGGCTCCCACGCAATTTTCTCCACCTGAAAGGGAAAGCCAGTGACTTGAGGGCAGATATTAACCCCTTTACCCCCTAGGGTGGTTTGCACGTTAATGACTGGGCCAATTTTTACAATTCTGACCATTGTCCCTTTATGAGGTCATAATTCTGGAACACTTCCATGGATCCCGGTGATTCTGACATTGTGTCACGAGAAAACATTGTACTTCATGTTAGTGGTAAAAGTTCATTCATATAACTTGCGTTTATTTGTGAAAAAAGTGGAAATTTGGCGAAAATGTTGAAAATTTTGCAATTTTCCAACTTTGAATTTTTATACCTTTAAATCACAGAGATATGGCACAAAAAAACTTAATAAATAACATTTCCCACATGTTTACTTTACATCAGCACAATTTGCGAGCCAAAATTTTTTTTTGTTAGGAAGTTATAAGGGTTAAAAGTTGACCAGCGATTTCTCATTTTTACAACACCATTTTATTTTTAGGGACCACATCACATTTGAAGTCACTTTGAGGGGTCTATATGATAGAAAATACCCAAAAGTGACACCATTCTAAAAACTGCACCTCTCAAGGTGCTCAAAACCACATTCAAGAAGTTTATTAACCCTTCAGGTGCTTCACAGGAATTTTTTGAATGTTTACAAAAATGAACATTTAACTCTTTTTCACAAAAAAATTACTTCAGGTCCAATTTTTTTTATTTTACCAAGGGTAACAGCAGAAAATGGACTTCAAAAGTTATTGTGCAATTTGTCCTGAGTACGCTGATACCTGATATGTGGGGGGGACCACTGTTTCAGCGCATGGCAGAGCTCAGAAGGGAAGGAACACCGTTTGACTTTTTCAACGCAAAATGGGCTGGAATTCAGATCGGTCGCCATGTCACGTTTGGAGAGCCCCTGACGTGCCCAAAAAGTGGAAAAACCCCCACAAGTGACCCCATATGTGAGGATAAACGACTATTTGGGCGCATGGCTAAGCTCGAAAGGGAAGCAGCGCCATTTGACTTTTTTTGGCTGGAATTGAGATTGGACGCCATGTCGCGTTTGGAAAGCCCCTGATGTGCCAAAACAGTGGAAACCCCCCACAAATGACACCATTTTGGAAACTAGACCCCTTAGGGATCTTATCTAGTTGGTGTCCAATTTGTCCTGAGTACGCTGATATCCCATATGTGGGAGAAAACTACTGTATGGGTACACGTCGGGACTCGGAAGGGAAGTAGTGACGTTTTGGAATGCAAACTTTGATGGAATGGTCTGCAGGTGTCATGTTGCCTTTGGAGAGCCCCTGATGGCCTAACCTGTGGAAACCCCCCATAAGTGACCCCATTTTGGAAACTAGACACCCCAAGGAACTTATCTAGATGTGTAGTGATCACTTTGAACCCCCAAGTGCTTCACAGAAGTTTATAATGCCTGGGCGTGAAAATAAAAAAAAATCATGTTTTTTCCCAAACATTATCTTTTAGTCCCCGATTTTTTATTTTACCAAGGGTAACAGGAGAAATTGGACCCCAAAAGTTGTCCAATTTGTCCTGAGTACGCTGATACCCCATATGTTGGAGAAAACTACTGTATGGGCACACGTCAGGGCTCGGAAGGGAAGTATTGACGTTTTGGATTGCAGACTTTGATGGAATGGTCTGCAGGTGTCATGTTGCCTTTGGAGGGCCCCTGATGTGCTTAAACTGTGGAAACCCCCCACATGTGACCCCATTTTGGAAACTAGACCCCCCAAGGAACTTATCTTCACATAGAGCCATAAATATTAAAAAATCATATTTTTTTCCCCAAAGTGATATTTTTGCCCCCAATTTTTTATTTTCCCAAGTGTAACAGGAGAAATTGGACCCGAAAAGTTGTGCAATTTGTCCTGAGTAGGCTGATACCCCATATGTGGGGGTAAACCACTGTTTGGGCGTATGGCAGAGCTTGGAAGGAAAGGAGCATCGTTTGACTTTTTGAACGCAGAATTGGCTGGAATTGAGATCTAACTTCAACCCTAACCCCAACACACCCCTAACCCTAATCTCAGCCCTAACCCTAAGGATGTGTACACACGTTGCGGATTCTGCTGCAGATCCGCAACAGATTTGGCCCTGCGGATCCACAGCACTTTCTGCTGCGTTGTACAGTATCTTTATATTCAATGGCAAATGAAAAATGCAGTGCACATGCTGCAGATTTTTCCGCGCAGATTTGCTGCGGTTTTAAATCCGCAGCATGTCACTTCTTTGTGCGGAATCTGCAGCGGTTTGACACCTGCTCCATTACCTGGTGTCAAAACGCAGGGGAAAACCGCAGGCTAATCCGCACTAAATCCACAGGTAAAATGCAGGTTATTTGACCTGCGGATTTAGCCAGATCTGCGCGGGAAAATCCACAGCAGAATCCGCATCGTGTGCACACAGCCTTATGCTAGCCCTAACCCTAGCCCTAACCCAAGCCCTAACCCTAATGGGAAAATGGAAGTAAATTCATTTTTTAAATTTTATTATTTTTCCCTAACTTAGGGGGTGATAAAGGGAGGTTTGATTTACTATTTATGGCAGGTTTTTATGTTTGGCAGCTGTCATACGCTAAAAGACGCTTTTTATTGTATTAATAGTTTTTGAATCACCACATTTTGAGAGCTATAAATTTTCCATATTTTGACCCACCGAGTCATGTGAGATCTTATTTTTTGCGGGACGAGTTGATGTTTTATTGGTACCATTTTCGGGTACATGACATTTTTTGATCGCTTTTTATTCCGATTTTTGGGACACAGGATGAGCAAAAAACAGCATTTCAAGAATTTCTTTTGGGGGGTGCGTTTACACTGTTCCGCGTGTGGTGAAATTGCTAAAGCGGTTTTATTCTTCGGATCAGTACGATTACAGCGATACCTCATTTATGTCTTTTTCTATGTTTTGGCGCTTTTATGCAATAAAAACAATTTTATATAAAAAATATTTATTTTTACATCGCTTTATTCTGTGAGCTATAACTTTTTTTATTTTTTCGCTGATGACGCTGTGTGGCAGCTCATTTTTTGCGGGACAAGATGACATTTTCAGCAGTACCATGTTTATTTATATCCGTCTTTTTGATCGCGCGTTATTGCACTTTTTGTTCGATATAATGATAAAGCATTGGTTTTTGCTTCCTTTTTATTTGAAGGGGTTAACTAGTGGGACAGATTTATAGGGTGGGTAATTACAGACGCGGCGATACTAAATATGTGCATTTTTATAGTTTTTTTTATTTACAAAAAAAAATTAGGGATTTTTTTTAATTTGTTTTTTTTTTCATAAATTATTTTTTCACTTGTTTTATTTTTCTACTTTATTATATTGTCCTGGGGGGACATCACTATAAGGTGTCAGATCGCTGATCTGACAGTTTAGACAGCACTCTGTTAGATCAGCTGACACCTGGCCACTATCAGCGGTGCTATCCCCGGGTGGTGCCGCTGATCGCTATGATGTACTATCCCGTCCTTGGGAATTAAGTCCCAGGGCACATGGACGGGATAGTACGTCATATGTCAGAAAGGGGTTAATTGCCTAGAGAGGGACCATTGCTATTGCCCCCCCAGCTAAAAAAAAATCTGCCCCCAGCCACCTCAGAAAAGGCGCATCTGTATGATGCGCCAATTCCGGCACTTACCCTCTCTCTTCCCTTTGCCCTGTAGCTTGTGGCATATGGGGTAATAAGGGGTTAATGTCGTCTTCCTATTGTAAGGTGACATTATGCCTGGTTAATAATGGAGAGGTGTCAATAAGACACCTCTCCATTATTAATCCAGTAGTCTGAAAGGGTTAAAACACACTCATTAAGCATAAAGTATTTTAATGAAATAAACACACATTTTTACCATCTTTATTTAACTACCAATCCAATCAAAGCCCTTGTTCGGGTCAGGCGGGGAGTCAGCGCAGCCTCAGTGACAACCGCTGATATCACTAAGGCTGCGCAGACTCCCTGACTGACCTGAGGTGAACTCGACAGCGTGTGAAAATGTTCAGAAACTTTCCCTCGTTAATCAGTTTATGTCCGGTCAGGCGGAAAGGCTGTGCAGGCAGCTTTTCATTCATTCCTCCGTGGTTTACAGCCGAGCAGTAGCATTAGCACCGCTCCCGGTTGTAAACTTTTTAACCCGTTCGAGCGTGGGACATGACTGTATGGCGGATAGGTATGGGATATTGTTCCTTTTTTATTTTAGATTTTTTACAGGAGAACGATGGCTCCAATTGCATTGGGAGTTAAGTAAATATGCAATGATTTACTGTATGTAAACCATGAGTTATATCCTGTTGGGTTCTGTAAAGATTTTACAAAAGCCAGCAAATGAATTGTCACCTATTCTACTATGTATCTCTCTATCCTATATATATATATATATATATATATATATACTGCTCAAAAAAATAAAGGGAACACTTAAACAACAGAATATAACTCCAAGTAGATCAAACTTCTGTGGAGTCAAACTGTCCACAATCAATTTCAATGCTGTTGTGCAAATGGCATAGACAACAGGTGGAAATTATAGGCAAATTTCAAGACACACTCAATAAAGGAGTGGTTCTGCAGGTGGGGACCACAGACCACATCTCTGTATCAATGCTTTCTGGCTGATGTTTTCGTCACTTGATAATGTTGGTTGTGCTCTCACACTCGTGGCAGCATGAGACGGACTCTACAACCCACACAAGTGGCTCACGTAGTGCAGCTCATCCAGGATGGCAAATCAATGCGAGCTGTGGCTGGAAGGTTTGCTGTGTCTGTCAGCGTAGTGTCCAGAGGCTGGAGGCACTACAAGGAGACAGGGCAGTACACCAGGAGACGTGGAGGGGGCCATAGGAGGGCAGCAACAGCACGGCTACCTCCGCCATTGTGCAAGGAGGAACAGGAGGAGCACTGCCAGAGCAAAGCAAAATGACCTGCAGCAGGCCACAAATGTGCATGTGTGCCCAACACCGTGCAGGACGCTTGGCATTTACCACAGAACACTAGGTTGGCAAATTTGACACTTGCGCCCTGTGCTCTTCACAGATAAAAGCAGGTTTCCACTGAGCACATGTGATAGACGTGACAGTCTGGAGACACCGTGGAGAGTGATCTGCTGCCTACAACATCCTTCAGCATGACCGGTTTGGCAGTGAGCCAGTAATGGTGTGGGGTGGCATTTCTTTGGAGGGCCGCACAGCTCTCCAAGTGCTCGCCAAAGGTAGCCTGACTGCCATTAGGTACCGAGATGAGATCCTCAGACCCCTCGTGAGACCATATGCTGGTGCGGTTGGCCCTGGGTTTCTTCTAATACAGGACAATACCAGACCTCATGTGGCTGGAGTGTGTCAGCAGTTCTTGCAAGATGAAGGCATTGAAGCTATGGACTGGCCTGCCCGTTCCCCAGACCTGAATACGATTGAGCATATCTGGGACATCATGTCTCACTCCATCCACCAACGTCACGTTGCGCCACAGACTGTCTAGGAGTTGGTGGGTGTTTTAGTCCAGGTCTGGGAGGAGATCCCTCAGGAGACCATCCGCCGCCTCATCAGGAGCATGCCCAGGCGTTGTACAGTAGGGAGGTCATACAGGCACATGGAGGCCACACACAATACTGAGCCTCATTTTAACTTGTTTTAAGGACATTACATTCCACTTTAATTTTGTGTGTGACTCCAAATCCAGACCTCCATTGGTTAATAAATTTGATTTCCATTGATGATTTTTCAACTTTGTACAGAACAAAGTATTCAATGAGAATATTTCATTCATACAGGTCTAGGATGTGTTATTTGAATGTTCCTTTATTTTTTTGAGCAGTGCATATACTGTGTATGTGTATGTGTATATATATATATATATATATATATATATATATATATATATATATAATATATATATATATATACAGTACGGACCAAAAGTTTGGACACACCTTCTCATTCAAAGAGTTTTCTTTATTTTCATGACTATGAAAATTGTAGATTCACTCTGAAGGCATCAAAACTATGAATTAGCACATGTGGAATTATATAATTAACAAAAAAGTGTGAAACAACTGAAAATATATCTTATATTCTAGGTTCTTCAAAGTAGCCACCTTTTGCTTTGATTACTGCTTTGCACACTCTTGGCATTCTCTTGATGAGCTTCAAGAGGTAGTCACCGGAAACGGTTTTCCAACAGTGTTGAAGGAGTTCCCAGAGATGCTCAGCACTTGTTGGTCCTTTTGCCTTCACTCTGCGGTCCAGCTCACCCCAAACCATCTCGATTGGGTTCAGGTCTGGTGACTGTGGAGGCCAGGTCATCTGGCGTAGCACCCCATCACTCTCCTTCTTGGTCAAATAGCCCTTACACAGCCTGGAGTTGTGTTTGGGGTCATTGTCCTGTTGAAAAATAAATGATGGTCCAACTAAATGCAAACCAGATAAAATAGCATGCCGCTGCAAGATGCTGTGGTAGCCATGCTGGTTTAGTATGCCTTCAATTTTGAATAAATCCCCAACAGTGTCACTGGCAAAGCACCCCCACACCATCACACCACCTCCTCCATGCTTCACGGTGGGAACCAGGCATGTAGAGTCCATCCGTTCACCTTTTCTGCGTCGCACAAAGACATCGTGGTTGGAATCGAAGATCTCAAATTTGGACTCATCAAACCAAAGCACAGATTTCCACTGGTCTAATGTCCATTCCTTGTGTTCTTTAGCCCAAACAAGTCTCTTCTGCCTGTTGCCTGTCCTTAGCAGTGGTTTCCTAGCAGCTATTTTACCATGAAGTCCTGCTGCACAAAGTCTCCTCTTAACAGTTGTTGTAGAGATGTGTCTGCTATTAGAACTCTGTGTGGCATTAACCTGGTCTCTAATCTGAGCTGCTGTTAACCTGCGATTTCTGAGGCTGGTGACTCAAATGAACTTATCCTCTGCAGCAGAGGTGACTCTTGGTCTTCCTTTCCTGGGGCGGTCCTCATGTGAGCCAGTTTCTTTGTAGCGTTTGATGGTTTTTGCCACTGCACTTGGGGACACTTTCAAAGTTTTCCCAATTTTTTGGACTGACTGACCTTCATTTCTTAAAGTAATGATGGCCACTCATTTTTCTATCTATCTATATATATATATATATATATATATATATATATATATATATACACTCACTGGCCACTTTATTAGGTACACCTGTCCAACTGTGTGTTAAGACTTAATTTCTAATCAGCCAATCACATGGCGGCACCTCAGTGCATTTAGGCATGTAGACATGGTCAAGACAATCTCCTGCAGTTCAAACCGAGCATCAGTATGGGGAAGAAAGGTGATTTGAGTGCCTTTGAACGTGGCATGATTGTTGGTGCCAGAAGGGCTGGTCTGAGTATTTCAGAAACTGCTGATCTACTGGGATTTTCACGCACAACCATCTCTAGGGTTTACAGAGAATGGTCCGAAAAAGAAAAAAAATCCAGTGAGCGGCAGTTCTGTGGCCGGAAATGCCTTGTCGATGCCAGAGGTCAGAGGAGAATGGGCATACTGGTTCGAGCTGATAGAAAGGCAACAGTGACTCAAATTGCCACCCGTTACAACCAAGGTAGGCAGAAGAGCATCTCTGAACGCACAGTGCGTCGAACTTTGAGGCAGATGGGCTACAGCAGCAGAAGACCACACTGGGTACCACTCCTCTCAGCTAAGAACAGGAAACTGAGGCTACAATTTGCACAAGCTCATCGAAATTGGACAGTAGAAGATTGGAAAAACGTTGCCTGGTCTGATGAGTCTCGATTTCTGCTGCGACATTCGGATGGTAGGGTCAGAATTTGGCGTAAACAACATGAAAGCATGGATCCATCCTGCCTTGTATCAACGGTTCAGGCTGGTGGTGGTGGTGTCATGGTGTGGGGAATTTTTTCTTGGCACTCTTTGGGCCCCTTGGTACCAATTGAGCATCGTTGCAACGCCACAGCCTACCTGAGTATTGTTGCTGACCATGTCCATCCCTTTATGACCACAATGTACCCAACATCTGATGGCTACTTTCAGCAGGATAATGCGCCATGTCATAAAGCTCGAATCATCTCAGATTGGTTTCTTGAACATGACAATGAGTTCACTGTACTCAAATGGCCTCCTCAGTCACCAGATCTCAATCCAATAGAGCATCTTTGGGATGTGGTGGAACGGGAGATTCGCATCAGGGATGTGCAGCCGACAAATCTGCGCCAACTGTGTGATGCCATCATGTCAATATGGTCCAAAATCTCTGAGGAATGCTTCCAGCACCTTGTTGAATCTCTGCCACGAAGAATTGAGGCAGTTCTGAAGGCAAAAGGGGGTCCAACCCGTTACTAGCATGGTGTACCTAATAAAGTGGCCAGTGAGTGTATATATATATGTGTGTGTATAATATATATATATATATACTAGCTGAAGAGCCCAGCGTTGCCTGAGCATAGTAACCAACTGTGGTTAGTTATAACAAATTATAATCATTATATTGCACATAAAAACATTTCACATCATATATTCAACACTACAGATTTGCAACACAAATTAACTAAACTATTACCCAAGTATTGATAGTATTTTATTTTCAACTCATTCAAGATTTTTTGTTTTTCCTTTCGGTGCAAAGATGAACAGATTTTTGGCAGTTCCAACTCTTGACTAGACCACGTAAAGTTGACCATGAGAAAAGCATGGAGATTGCAAATCGATCCCTACTACTTTCAAGGACTGTCCCTGAGCATTGTTAATGGACATTGCAAATAGCAGTTGAACTGGAAACTGGAGGTGTTTAAAATCAAATAACAAATCAGATGGAATGAGTGGAATTCTTGGAATGAAAATGTCCTCTCCTTTGACACATCCTGTTTCTGAGCTGTGTATCTAATCCTCTCCTGTGTGATACTTTCTGCTGAGCTGTGTATCTAATCCTATTGTGTGTTACTAACTGCTCAGCCGTGTATCTAATCCTATCCTGTGTGATACTGACTGCTGAGCAGTGTATCTAATCCTATCCTGTGTGATACCGTCTGCTGAGCCGTGTATCTAACCCTATCCTATGTGATACTGACTGCTGAGCCGTGTACCTAATCCTATCGTGTGTTACTGACTGCTCAGCCGTGTATCTAATCCTATCCTGTGTGATACTGACTGCTGAGCCATGTATCTAATCCTATTCTGTGTGATACTGTCTGCTGAGCCGTGTATCTAATACTATTCTGTGTGATACTGTGTGCTGAGCTGTGTATCTAATCCTATCCTGTGTGATACTGACTGCTGAGATGTGTATCTAATCCTATCCTGTGTGATACTGACTGTTGAGCCATGTGTCTAATCCTCTCCTGTGTGATACTGACTGCTGAGCCGTGGATCTAATCCTATCCTGTGTGATACCGTCTGCTGAACCGTGTATCTATTCCTATCCTGTGTGATACTCACTGCTGAGTTGTGTATCTAATCCTATCCTGTGTGATACTGACTGCTGAGCCGTGTATCTAATACTATTCTGTGTGATACTGACTGCTGAGCCGTGTATCTAATCCTATCTTGTGTGTTACTGACTGCTGAGCAGTGTATCTAATCCTATCCTGTGTGATACCGTCTGCTGAGCCGTGTATCTATTCCTATGCTGTGTGATACTGTGTGCTGAGCTGTGTATCTAATCATATCCTGTGTGATACTGTTTGCTGAGCCGTGTATCTATTCCTATGCTGTGTGATACTGTGTGCTGAGCTGTGTATCTAATCCTATCCTGTGTGATACTGTCTGCTGAGCCGTGTATCTTGTATCTATTCCTATCCTGTGTGATACTGGGCTCCCCCTGCAGTCTGTCAGAGAGTGGTCTGTGTTGGCACGGTAATAAATTGTGTTATTTCCAGCTTTACAGAAGGACGATAACACCATAGAAATGATAAGAATAATAGGCCAAATTGTTTGGTGAATTTGAACGGGCGGAGTTAAAATTTCACCTCACAACATAGCCTATGACGCTATCGGGGTCCAGACGTGTGACTGTGCAAAATTTTGTGGCTTTAGCTGCGACAGTGCAGATGCCAATCCAGGACATACACACATACATATATACATACACTTTTTCCCCATTATGTACCTAGGGGCAAAATTGTTTGATGAATTGGAACGCGCGGGGTTAAAATTTCACCTCACAGCATAGCCTATGACGCTCTTGGGTTCCAGACGTGTGACTACAAAATTTTGTGGTTGTAGCTGCGATGGTGCAGATGCCAATCCCGGACAAACACATACATACATACATACATACATACATACAAACATGCACATACTTACACATTCAGCTTTATATATTAGATATGTGTATGTATGTATATATATATATATATATATATATATATATATATATATATATATATATATACACACTACCGTTCAAAAGTCTAGGGTCACTTAGAAATTTACTTATTTTTTAAAGAAAAGCACTGTTTTTTTCTCTTCGCCACGACAGCACCCACTAAGAGATAGGGGATCCGCCCCTAGGAAAAGGAAACCTACAGAGATAGAAGGGGCGGTCCCCCTCGCTCCCTCAGTTGGTTTCCTGTTCTTAAGGGAACCTGTAGAGAGAAGCTCACAAGAGGATACCTGGCCTGGTTGCCGCCTGTGCAGCATCCATGAGAGCTGCAGGGGCCCCAGAGCTGGAAGCAGCATTGGGGGAGATCTGATATTCAACCCCCCTCAGCTGGTAATGCAGCATGAGGCCAGGCAACGGCTGTGGGTGGCCTGGCTCATGTACGGTGCACAGGGCAGCAGAGAAGCCGGCACCTATGTAAGAGTCCCCTTGGGGGATGTAGCATTACAAGCCAGGTTCCAAGCCTGGCTCACTTGAGAGCGTGGCACAGCGTCAGGGCTGCTACTATGGTGCCCCCCAGAATGCGAAGCCGGGACGGAGGAAGCCGCCGAGCTCGCAATGACGCGGTAAGGTGCCAAACGCTGAAGGAGGGATCCCATACCTGACCCTCTGCGATGGTCAGCGGTATGGTCCGGTCCAGTGGGCGGGAGCTGCGGTGACCGGGAGGCGCTCGGCGAGCAGGATGCCGGCGCTCCTGCACAAGCGACCCGGAAGTTGATCCTGAGCTTCCGGTGGAGGGCTCACAAGATCGCGGCATCGCCTGTCAGAGAGCGGCTGCGCATAATGGAGGAAAACAGGAAGCTGCATAAAAGCACCGGCCAGAGGGATACCAGTGCGCAACAATGTCGTCCGTAAACGACCCTGTTTCGCTTCAGCCAGAAGAGCCAGGGGAATCCCCACTTGGTAGTACCAGGAAGAGTGGCAGCACCAGGAGAAATAGCAGTGGACGATCCAAGCAAGATAAGTCCACGGAAAAGGTCGGAAAGGAGAAGAAATCAAGCCACTCCACATCTCAGCCTGTGCCTCTACCCCCGCAGCTGGCCAAAACAACGGAAAAATCGAAGCATAAAGAGTGTGCCTTATGCTTCCAACCTCTCCCGGATAGCTACCCTAAAAGGTTACAGTTGTGGACAAAAGTATTGACACACCTGCAATTTTGTCAGATAATTTTCAGTTTCTTCCTGAAAATGATTGCAATCACAAATTCTTTGGTATTATCTTCATTTAATTTGTCTTAAATGAAAAAACACAAAAGAGAATGAAGCAAAACATTGATCATTTCACACAAAACTCCAAAAATGGGCCAGACAAAAGTAATGGCACCCTCAGCCTAATACGTGGTTGCACAACCTTTAGCCAAAATAACTGTGACCAACCGCTTCCGGTAACCATCAGTGAGTTTCTTACAATGCTCTGCTGGAATTTTAGACCATTCTTCTTTGGCAAACTGCTCCAGGTCCCTGATATTAGAAGGGTGCCTTCTCCAAACTGCCATTTTTAGATCTCTCCACAGGTGTTCTATGGGATTCAGGTCTGGACTCATTGATGGCCACCTTAGAAGTCTCCGGTGCTTTCTCTCAAACCATTTTCTAGTGCTTTTTGAAGTGTGTTTGGGTCATTGTCCTGCTGGAAGACCCATGACCTCTGAGGGAGACCCAGCTTTCTCACACTGGGCCCTACATTATGCTGCAAAATTTGTTGGTAGTCTTCAGACTTCATAATGCCATGCACACGGTCAAGCAGTCCAGTGCCAGAGGCAGCAAAGCAACCCCAAAACATCATGGAACCTCCGCCATGTTTGACTGTAGGGACCATGTTTTTTTCTTTGAATGCCTCTTTTTTTCTCCTGTAAACTCTATGTTGATGCCTTTGCCCAAAAAGCTCTACTTTTGTCTCATCTGACCAGAGAACATTCTTCCAAAACGTTTTAGGCTTTTTCAGATAAGTTTTGGCAAACTCCAGCCTGGCTTTTTTATGTCTCGGGGTAAGAAGTGGGGTCTTCCTGGGTCTCCTACCATACAGTCCCTTTTCATTCGGACGCCGACGGATAGTACGGGTTGACACTGTTGCACCCTCGGACTGCAGGGCAGCTTGAACTTGCTTGGATGTTAGTCGAGGTTCTTTATCCAACATCCGCACAATCTTGCGTTGAAATCTCTTGTCAATTTTTCTTTTCCGTCCACATCTAGGGAGGTTAGCCACAGTGCCATGGGCTTTAAACTTCTTGATGACACTGCGCATGGTAGACACAGGAACATTCATGTCTTTGGAGATGGACTTGTAGCCTTGAGATTGCTCATGCTTCCTCACAATTTGGTTTCTCAAGTCCTCAGACAGTTCTTTGGTCTTCTTTCTTTTTTCCATGCTTAATGTGGTACACACAAGGACACAGGACAGAGGTTGAGTCAACTTTATTCCATGTCAACTGGCTGCAAGTGTGAATTAGTTATTGCCAACACCTGTTAGGTGCCACAGGTAAGTTACAGGTGCTGTTAATTACACAAATTAGAGACGCATAACATGATTTTTCAAACAGTGCCAATACTTTTGTCCACCCTCTTTTTTTATGTTTGGTGTGGAATTATATCCATTTTGGCTTTAGGACAATTATTTTTGTGTTTTTTCATTTAAGACAAATTAAATGACGATAATAATAACAAAGAATTTGTGTTTGCAATAATTTTCAGGAAGAAACTGAGTATTATCTGACAAAATTGCAGGGGTGTCAATACTTTTGGCCATAACTGTATGCTAGAACTGTATTGGACAGACCCTGCAGGAAGAGTCCTCAGGGAGAACAGGGGACATCCGTTTAGACAAGAACTACAGGCTCTAGGGAGTCCTAGTAGTACTGGAGGGCAAATGTCCAGCAGGGAGATCGCATCACCAGTGTCTAGATCGCCTTCAGAGGCAGGGGAGTTTCATTTGGATGTATCCCAGCAATGCCTATCCTCACAAGAGGAGGAGCTCACTTGCTTCCCCACCGACAGTATTAATAACCTAGTTAAGTCGGTGCATAATACCATGGGCTTGTCAGATACTAAATACCCCAAAACCCCTCAGGAGATAATGTTTGCTGGAATCTCCCAAAGGAAAGTCAGAGCCTTTCCAGTAATTCCAGCAATAAAAGAGCTGGTGAAGAAAGAGTGGGAGAAAAAGGGGCAGAGAAGTTTTCCCCCACTATCATCCAAGCGGAGATACCCGTTCGATGATGAGGATCTGGCCTCTTGGGGCAAAGCCCCCAAGGTGGATGCGGCAGTAGCCTCCACTTCACCCGCCGATCCTCCCTGCCAGTGGAAAATTTGGGCATGCTGTCTGACCCTCTAGATTGCAAAGCTGATATCCTCAAAAGATCCTGGGAGGCATGCACCGGGGGCCTTAAAGCCGGCAATATCAGCCACGTGCACTGGGAGGTCCATGTTGATATGGATAGACCAGTTGGAGGAGAAAATAAGAAACGGAACGTCTAGAGACAAGCTTCGTTCCTCTATTCCTCTAATAGGAGGTGCAGCAGCCTTCTTATCAGATTCCTCAGCCGACTCCCTCCGACTAGCTGCCAGATCAGCAGGTTTAAACAACGCAGCCCGTCAGGCCCTGTGGTTGAAGGGGTGGAGAGGTGATATGCAGACAAAGTCCAAGCTCTGCGCTATACTCTGTCAGGGTAAGTACCTGTTTGGCACAGTGCTAGATGAAATCCTGACTAAAGCGGGAGAAAGGAAAAAGGGGTTCATAACCCATACATTCCCTTCTACAGGAAGGCCTTCAGTAAGCCTCCATTTGGAAAAAAGGACTACAGGCCCCAAGACTGCTGGGGCAACAAGGATCCCAAACAGAAGGGAAACTTATTTGGTAAACGCCCCTTCAGATCCGGGGACAAATTCCAGTAGCTCCAACCTACCGGTAGGTGGCAGATTACTATATTTTGGCCACCAATGGGAATCAATAATGGCTAATCCCTGGGCCATTAACATCATTACATCTGGCCTGAGACTGGAATTTGCTCGCTACCCACCAGACTCCTTCCTACTGACTTCTCCAAAGTCACCAGCCCAGCAGCAGGCATTGGAATTAGAAATTACGAGCCTCTTAAGCAAGCATGTTCTTATGGACATTCCAGCAGAGGAAAGGGGGTTCTACTCTTCCCTGTTCCTGGTCCCTAAGCCAGATGGCTCATTTAGGACCATAATTAATTTGAAAAAATTAAATACCTTCCTGAGGCCGCGGCCCTTTAAAATGGAATCTATATGATCAACAATAAAACTCTTATTTCCTAGGTGCTACATGGCAGTCTTGGACCTCAAAGATGCCTACTATCATCTTCCAATATACAGGGGGCATCAACGGTTCCTCCGAGTGGCACTCATGTTAGGAGGCCAGATACGTCATCTACAGTTCACGGCAATGCCATTCGGGCTATCCATGGCACCTCGCGTCTTCACAAAATTAATGCTGGAGGTGATGTCACATTTACGATTGAAGGACACTAATAATCCCGTACCTAGACGATCTGCTGATAGTGGGAAACTCTAGAGCTCAATGCAAACGTAGACTAGCTGATATTATTTCATCCTTGCACCCGGTAACCTACCAGACGTTCCTAGGCCTTCATCTAGACACAGTAAGTCTAAAATGCCTCCTGCCAGACACAAAAAGATTGGCTATAATTAATAAAGTATGGACGGCAATTACAGGCCTAGAATGTCTTTGAGGGAAGGCATGTTCTTGCTAGGATCCCTAACATCATGTATTCCGGCAGTTCAGTGGGCTCAGTACCATTCTAGGAAGTTGCAGTGGGCCATTTTGCAGAAGGTAGTGATGATTCTGTCACACTAAGGTGCGACCCGTCTTAATTGTCTGTGGCCGAATTGTAGCTTTGGCACAAGGTATACGTATACTCGAGAAAAGAATACACAAGACAAGAGGGTATCGTGTCAGTATGATTCTTCTCTGTCTTTAATCAAACGTGTACAGCTTTTATAACAGAATTTGAGCTACATCATCAGTTACATCATGGGCATGTTTCCAGTTACTATTTGCTTTTCCCAGGTCGCTACACAATTATTATGTACATTTCTGGGCTACCGTTGACTGCTCCCACATTGCTAGCTAATACTTATATACACAAGTATTGTCTTCTAGCTTGACTCACCCTGGTCCACCCAGTTTATTCAATATTTGATGAAGCTTAGGTGAGTGATACCATACAGAAACAACCCTAAGAGAATATAAGAAAATATAAGAAAATCAGAAGTATCTTAAAGCAACATGATCCCAATATCCAGCAAAGCGTCCATATAGTGATACAGTTTTGATTCTTGTATATATTCATGTGCCATATATTCTTCCCTTAACAGTAGATAGGTTGCAGGGACGATTGGAAGGGAGGATGACCCTGTCATTGGAAGTGACCGGCTCCCCAGAGTGGTGGCTGGACCCAGACAATCTCTCGGGAGGCGTCCCATGGAGGGTTATTCCCTCAAAGATAGTCATTACGGAGGCTAGCCCCTTTCGGTGGGGGCCCCATCTAGATAACGACATAGTTCAGGGACAGTGGTCCACCCGAAGCAGAGGATTCATCCAACGTAAGGGAGATAAAGGCGATATATTATGCCATATCTAAATTTCTCCCACAGCTACAAGGAACCCACACAAGAATCCAATCAGACAACACCACCTCGGTGGCTTACCTAAACCAGCAAGGAGGCACGCGATCAGGGCCACTCATGTCTATCGTGGAGAAAATTTTAAATGTGGCCGAAACACATCTCCATTCCTTGTCTGCTCTCCATATCAGAAGGGAGGACAATTCGAGAGCAGACTTTCTCAGCTGCCATACCCTGCGTCAGGGGGAGTGGGTGCTCAGCCAACGCATCTTCGACATGATAGCGGCCAGATGGCGCAAACTAGAGATAGACCTGTTCGCCACAAGGGCCAACATGCGCGTAGAAAAGTTTGCTTCACTGTACACGGTGGACAATCCAGACTTCCTCGACGCCCTCCAAGTACCCTGGACGTTCCAACAGGCCTATGCCTTCCCTCCAATGTTACTGTTGCCAACAGTCATCAGAAAAATAAGGGAGGAAGGAGCGAGGGTCATCTTAATAGCCCCATTTTGGCCCAAGAGGCCGTGGTTTTCATGGCTGAGAGCCATGTCGATCTCCAACCCATGGATTCATCCCCTAAATCGGGACCTACTCTCACAGGGTCCCTGCTACCACCCTCAGGTCAAGGGTCTACGCCTCACAGCATGGAATTTGAAAGGGAGTTATTAAAACTAAGAGGATTCTCAAATATCCTAATTGCCACCCTTTTACAGAGTGGGAAAGAAACCACAACAAGGATCTATACTAGAGTCTGGCAAAAAAATTTAGCCTTCATTCACCGGGGTTTTCTAGTGAAGTACCTATCCATCTTAGAATTCCTGCAAAAGGGGCGGGAATTGAAACTTTCAGTTAACACTCTAAAGGTCCAAGTATCGGCTCTAGGGGCCTTGTATAATTATGACGTGGCAGGTAATAAGTGAATGGCTTGATTTTTTTTGGCTTGCCAGCGAGCAAACCCAGTCCACATTCCTCAGCTACCACTATGGGACCTTAGTCTAGTCTTAGATGCCTTCACAAAGGCCCCATTCGAGCCCATACACTCAGCGTCAATAAAATGCGTTTAATTGAAAACTGCCCTACTGGTAGCTCTAGTTTCTGTGAAAAGAGTGAGTGATCTCCAGGCCCTGTCGTTAGATCCCCCCTTCCTGTCAATAGCCCAGGACAGGTTAGTGTTAAAAACGAACCCTTCCTATCTTCCTAAAAGAGCTACTAGATTTCATAGATCCCAAGCCATCTACCTACCCTACTTCTATGATAGCCCAGCAACACCGGAGGAGGATAGATATCACACCTTAGACGTGAAGAGAGCAGTCCTAGCCTACTTAGGACCAGGCCCTGGAGGCAGAGCAGGGCTCTTTTTGTCTTCTTCCAGAGTAACAAGAAAGGGTCTAGAGTTACGAGAGGCACGCTGTCCCAGTGGATCAGGGACGCGATCACATTGGCATATTCGGCAAAAGGAGAAGACCCACCACAGGGTATAAAGGCACATTCTGCACGAGCCATATCTTCCTCCTGGGCCGAAAGGGCGGATGTCCCAATTGAGCTAATATGTAAGGCCGCAACCTGGTCTTCTCCTTCTACCTTTTATAGTCACTATAGGCTAGATTTAACTTCTTCCGAGGACTTAGCCTTTGGTAGATCTGTCCTGGACACGGTGGGCCCTCCCAGGTGATTGTCTCTGGAAATCTCTTAGTGGGTGCTGTCATGGCGAAGAGAAAAAATCGGATTACTTACCGGTAATACTCTTATAGAATCCACGACAGCACCCACTCACTTCCCTCCCTATATATACAGTGGGGCAAAAAAGTATTTAGTCAGCAATAGTGCAAGTTCCACCACTTAAAAAGATGAGAGGCGTCTGTAATTTACATCATAGGTAGACCTCAACTATGGGAGACAAACTGAGAAAAAAAAATCCAGAAAATCACATTGTCTGTTTTTTTTCATTTTATTTGCATATTATGGTGGAAAATAAGTATTTGGTCAGAAACAAAATTTCATCTCAATACTTTGTGATATAGCCTTTGTTGGCAATGACAGAGGTCAAACGTTTTCTGTAAGTCTTCACAAGGTTGCCACACACTGTTGTTGGTATGTTGGCCCATTCCTCCATGCAGATCTCCTCTAGAGCAGTGATGTTTTTGGCTTTTCGCTTGGCAACACGAACTTTCAACTCCCTCCAAAGGTTTTCTATAGGGTTGAGATCTGGAGACTGGCTAGGCCACTCCAGGACCTTGAAATGCTTCTTACGAAGCCACTCCTTCGTTGCCCTGGCGGTGTGCTTTGGATCATTGTCATGTTGAAAGACCCAGCCACGTTTCATATTCAATGCCCTTGCTGATGGAAGGAGGTTTGCACTCAAAATCTCACGATACATGGCCCCATTCATTCTTTCATGTACCCAGATCAGTCGTCCTGGCCCCTTTGCAGAGAAACAGCCCCAAAGCATGATGTTTCCACCACCATGCTTTACAGTAGGTATGGTGTTTGATGGATGCAACTCAGTATTCTTTTTCCTCCAAACACGACAAGTTGTGTTTCTACCAAACAGTTCCAGTTTGGTTTCATCAGACCATAGGACATTCTCCCAAAACTCCTCTGGATCATCCAAATGCTCTCTAGCAAACTTCAGACGGGCCCGGACATGTACAGGCTTAAGCAGTGGGACACGTCTGGCACTGCAGGATCTGAGTCCATGGTGGCGTAGTGTGTTACTTATGGTAGGCCTTGTTACATTGGTCCCAGCTCTCTGCAGTTCATTCACTAGGTCCCCCCGCGTGGTTCTGGGATTTTTGCTCACCGTTCTTGTGATCATTCTGACCCCACGGGGTGGGATTTTGCGTGGAGCACCAGATCGAGGGAGATTATCAGTGGTCTTGTATGTCTTCCATTTTCTAATTATTGCTCCCACAGTTGATTTCTTCACTCCAAGCTGGTTGGCTATTGCAGATTCAGTCTTCCCAGCCTGGTGCAGGGCTACAATTTTGTTTCTGGTGTCCTTTGACAGCTCTTTGGTCTTCACCATAGTGGAGTTTGGAGTCAGACTGTTTGAGGGTGTGCACAGGTGTCTTTTTATACTGATAACAAGTTTAAACAGGTGCCATTACTACAGGTAATGAGTGAAGGAAAGAGGAGACTCTTAAAGAAGAAGTTACAGGTCTGTGAGAGCCAGAAATCTTGATTGCTTGTTTCTGACCAAATACTTATTTTCCACCATAATATGCAAATAAAATGAAAAAAACAGACAATGTGATTTTCTGGATTTTTTTTTCTCAGTTTGTCTCCCATAGTTGAGGTCTACCTATGATGTAAATTACAGACGCCTCTCATCTTTTTAAGTGGTGGAACTTGCACTATTGCTGACTGACTAAATACTTTTTTGCCCCACTGTATATAATATATATTCATGAGGTTCTCTGTGGTGGTGGTGAATAGAAATTGTATATAGATATGTAATTATGAGTAGCAAGATATAAGGTTGTATATATTGGAATCGCTTACTGAACAAATTAACTAAAACACGTATGGTGGTTCTTGTTCTCTGTAATCCAACTGAGGGAGCGAGGGGGACCGCCCCTTTTATCTCTGTAGGTTTCCTGTTATGAATGGGTCACCGAGGAGAAAAAAGCAAACAGCTAAGCTACAGAAAACCAGAGTGGTTGGTAATTATGTAGATTGCAGATCCCTGATCTTACCACACAACTAGCAGTAGGCGTGGAGCGTGCCTTACGATGGAGCGTGCCTACGATGAACCTAGGCGCCTCGTCACGGCCGGAGGACTACATAAGCCTAAAGCAAGAAAAGGGAAAACTAACTGCCCCAGAGTAGACCCCAAAGGAATAGATAGCCCCCACACATGTATTGATGGTGAAACAAGATGAAGGCACAAACACAGGCAGGAAAATAGGCTGAGCAAATGATGGGGCCCAAACTAACTAGACAGGAAAGGAAAGGGAAGACATTGTCTGCAACCTGCAAAAAACCCTACAAAATAATGTCCAACACTTCTGATAGCAAAATTAACCCTGAAGTCACTAGACTTCTCCCACTATATCAGCACTCTGAAATATTCTGAGACAGAGCAAAAAGAGACCGAACTAGTAAGGGACAAAAAGCCAATTGGCAAAATACTGATAAATAAGAGTGGAAATTCAGCTCAGCCTCCAGTCGGGGCTGGCAGACCACACAAAAAACTGAATAGACCAACAAAATCAAGTGTTAACATTAGGAGAAAAACTTAGCTTTAGATGACTGGAACAGAGCTGAAAACCAAGAGCTGACAAGCCAGAAGGAATCACCAGCAACTGAATAGGGCGTCGGCTGTCTTAAATCCAATCAGAGAATCCAGAGATCCAATCGTCATCCTCATTCTCAGGTGGCAGATCTCCACCGATCAAACCAGTCGCACCACCTCCCGTCACCACCAGAGGGAGTCCAGAAGGGGAACTCACAACTGATGAACCCGAGAATGAACTCACAACAGTACCCCACCATGAGGAGGGGTCACCGAACCCTCATCCACGCCACCAGGCCGATCTGGTTCGTGCTTTTCACTGGGCCCATCCTATCTATTGGCATGAATATCGGAGGCAGAGACCCAAGAATTATCCTCCTGACCATAACCCTTCCATTTGACCAAATACTGGAGTCTCCGTCTAACCAAATGAGAATCCAATATTTTCTTTACCTCATATTCCACATGGCCTTCGACCAACACAGGGTCAGGAGGTGCTGCCATAGGAACCACTGGCTCAACAAACCTCTTCAACAGAGATTTGTGAAATACGTTATGGATCTTGAACGTAACTGGAAGAGCCAATCGAAACAAAACAGAATTAAGAATTTCCAAAATCTTATAATGACCAATAAATCTTGGCTTAAACTTAGGAGATGCAACCTTCATAGGAATATTCTTAGATGACAACCAAACCATATCACCCACTTTAAACCGGGGACCAATGGTCCTATGCCGGTTGGAAAATCGCTGGGCCTTTTCCTGAGAGAGTGACAAATTATCCACCACTTGGTCCCATATCTGCTGCATTCTCTTAACCACAGTGTCCACACCTGGGCAGGACGAAGATTCCACTTGCCCTGAAGAGAATCGAGGATGAAACCCAAAAATTACAGAAAAAGGGTGACATCAAAGTGGCAGAACTAGCTCTATTGTTCAGTGCGAATTCGGCCAAGGGCAAAAATGAGACCCAATCATCCTGATCAGCAGATATAAAACATCTCAAATAAGACTCCAAGGTCTGGTTTGTTCTCTCAGTCTGTCCATTGGTCTGGGGATGAAACACGGAGGAGAAGGATAACTAAATTCCCAGATTGGAACAAAAGGCTTTCCAGAATTTGGAAACAAACTGGACTCCTCTGTCGGACACAATGTTCTCAGGAATCCCATGTAACCGAACCACTTGTAAAAACAAGGGCACCAACTCAGCAGAAGATGGCAACTTTGGGAGTGGTACAAGATGGACCATCTTCGAAAATCTATCACAAATCACCCAGATAAGTCATTCTCTGAGAGACAGGAAGATCAGAAATAAAATCCATTGAGATATGGGTCCATGGCCTCTTGGGCACCGGCAAGGGCATCAGCAACCCACTAGAACGAGAACAGGGTTTAGACCGAGAACAAGTCCCACAGGACTGTACAAAATTCCTGACGTCATGAGATAAGGCAGGCCACCAAAAGGACTGACTCACCAAATCTCTGGTACCAAAAATACCTGGATGACCAGCCAATGTGGAGCAATGAATTTCAGACATCACTCTCTTTCTCCACTGGTCAGGAACATACAATTTTCCCATAGGGCAACGCTCAGGTTTATCCTCCTGAAATTCCTCCAGGGCGCGTCTCAAATCGGGCGAAACGGCAGAAAGAACTACCCCCTCACCTAGGATAGTAGTAGGCTCGGTCACACTAAGAGAATCGGCAAAGAAACTCCTAGAAAGGGCGTCTGCTTTACCATTCTTAGTGCCCGGAAGAAAAGAGACCACAAAATTAAAACGCATGAAAAACAAGGCCCATCTAGCCTGTCTAGGATTCAAGCGTTTGGCCGACTCCAGATGAATCAAATTCTTGTGATCGGTGAGGACCACAACTTGATGTCTAGCTCCCTCCAACCAATGTCTCCACTCCTCAAATGCCCACTTCATGGCCAACAATTCCCTATTCCCCATGTCATAGTTGCGTTCAGATGGGGAGAACTTTTGAGAAAAGAAGGCACAGGGATTCATCTTAGAAGTCACAGGGTCTTTTTGGGACAAAACAGCTCCTGCACCAATCTCAGAAGCATCTACCTCCACCTGAAATGGAAGTGAGACATTAGGTTGCCGTAAAACTGGAGCTGAAGTAAATCTCTGCTTAAGCTCCTGAAATGCTGAGATAGCCTCAGGAGACCAATTCAGCACATCAGCGCCCTTCTTGGTCAGATCAGTCAGTGGTTTGACAATACTAGAAAAATTACCTATAAATTTACGATAGAAATTAGCAAAACCCAAAAACTTCTGGAGGGCCTTCAAAGAAGTAGGCTGAACCCAATCATAAATGGCCTGTACCTTGGCCGGGTCCATTTCAATAGTCGATGGAGATAAAATAAATCCCAAAAATGAAATCATCTGTACACCAAAGAGGCATTTCGATCCCTTAACAAACAGGGAATTCTCCCTCAAAATCCGGAACACAGTCCGGACGTGTTCCACATGAGAATCCCAATCACTAGAAAAGATCAAAATATCATCCAGATAGATGATCAAAAACTTATCCACAAAGTCACGGAAAATATCATTCATAAAGGACTGGAAGACAGAAGGGGCATCAGTGAGCCCAAAAGGCTTAAACTAGGTACTCAAAATGTCCCTCCGGAGTATTAAACGCCGTCTTCCATTCATCTCCGTGCATGATGCGAATAAGATTATACGCCCCCCTGAGGTCAAGCTTAGTAAACCAGCAGGCACTCTTAACTCTGGATAATAAATCAGACATCAGAGGTAACGGGTACTGATATTTAACAGTCATCTTGCTAAGGGAGCGATAATCAATACACGGTCTTAATGAACCATCTTTCTTGGCCACAAAAAAAAACAGCACCTAAAGGTGACGAGGATGGTCTAATATGACCCTTCTCCAATGACTCCTTAATATAGGATCGCATAGCATCATGTTCGGGTACTGATAAGTTGAAAAGCCGACCCTTGGGAAATTTACACCCAGGCATCAATTCAATTGCACAGTCATAACTCCTATGAGGAGGCAAGGACGCAGACTTGCTCTCACTAAATACATCAGAAAAATCGGCTAGATAATCAGGAATATCATGAGACTGAGGAGAGGTGGAGAAAACAGGAGCGTCCCTAAGAACACACTGACAACCCAACTCACCACAGACCCAGATTTCCAATCTAAAACTGGATTATGAGTTTGCAACCAAGGAAAACCCAGAACAATAGTATCATGCAAATTATGCAACACCAAAAATTTACAATTTTCTTGGTGGTCTGGGGCAACCCGCATCGTCACCTGGGTCCAAAACAGGTTTATTCTCCGCCAAAGGAGTAGCATCAATATCCCTCAAAGGAATAGGCGTCTGCAGAGGCGTCATGGAAAAACCACAACGTTTAGCAAAGTCCAAATCCATCAGATTCAACGCTGCTCCTGAATCCACAAAAGCCTTCGTGGAAAATGTGGATAAGGAGCAGATCAGAGTAATTGCCAAAAGAAACCTTAGGTTGTATACTGCCCACAGCAAATGTGTGTGCAAAACGTTTCTCTCGTTTAGGGCAGACAGAAATAATATGAGAGATGTCTCCACAGAAAAAACACAGCTTATTACGCCTTCTAAACTCCTGAGCCCTAGACAAAACTCTATCACATTGCATAGGTTCAGACATTTGTCCAAAAGGTTGCAACTCCTCTCGTGTAGTTTTGCGTTCACGTAAACGCCGATCAATTTGAATGGCTAATGACATAGAATCGTCAAGACCAGAGGGAACAGGAAATCCCACCATAGTATCTTTTACGGTTTCTGACAAACCCTTCCGAAAGAGAGCTGCCAAGACACCATCATTCCAGGTAGTAAGGACTGCCCACTTTTGGA